>NC_086449.1:314404217-315045467 GCF_028390025.1 Pseudophryne corroboree
TGAGATACTTTAGCTCCACTGTCTTAAGTGGCTCAAACCAGTGGGATTTCAGGAAACCCAAGACCACGTTAAGATCCCAAGGTGCCACTGGTGGCACAAAAGGAGGCTGAATATGCAGCACTCCCTTAACAAACGTCTGAACCTCAGGCAGTGAAGCCAGTTCTTTTTGAAAGAAAATGGATAGGGCCGAAATCTGGACCTTTATGGACCCTAATTTTAGGCCCATAGTCACACCTGACTGTAGGAAGTGCAGGAATCGACCCAGCTGGAATTCCTCTGTAGGGGCCTTCCTGGCCTCACACCAAGCAACATATTTTCGCCATATACGGTGATAATGTTTTGCTGTCACGTCCTTCCTAGCCTTTATCAGCGTAGGAATAACTGCATCCAGAATGCCCTTTTCTGCTAGGATCCGGCGTTCAACCGCCATGCCGTCAAACGCAGCCGCGGTAAGTCTTGGAACAGACAGGGCCCCTGTTGCAACAGGTCCTGTCTGAGAGGCAGAGGCCATGGGTCCTCTGTGAGCATTTCTTGCAGATCTGGATACCAAGTCCTTCTTGGCCAATACGGAACAATGAGTATTGTTCTCACTCCTCTTTTTCTTACGATTCTCAGTACCCTGGGTATGAGAGGAAGAGGAGGAAACACATAGACCGACTGGAATACCCACGGTGTCACCAGTGCGTCCACAGCTATCGCCTGAGGGTCCCTTGACCTGGCGCAATACCTCTTTAATTTTTTGTTGAGGCGGGACGCCATCATGTCCACCTGTGGCAGTTCCCATCGATTTACAATCTGCGTGAAGACTTCTTGATGAAGTCCCCACTCTCCCGGGTGGAGGTCGTGTCTGCTGAGGAAGTCTGCTTCCCAGTTGTCCACTCCCGGAATGAACACTGCTGACAGTGCTTGCACGTGATTCTCCGCCCAACGAAGAATCCTGGTGGCTTCCGCCATTGCCACCCTGCTTCTTGTGCCGCCCTGGCGGTTTACATGAACGACTGCCGTGATGTTGTCTGACTGAATCAGCACTGGTTGGCCTCGAAGCAGAGGCTCCGCTTGACTCAGGGCGTTGTATATGGCCCGTAGCTCCAGGATATTTATGTGCAGACAAGTCTCCTGACTTGACCATAGCCCTTGGAAGTTTTTTCCTTGAGTGACTGCCCCCCACCCTCGGAGGCTTGCATCCGTGGTCACCAGGACCCAGTCCTGTATGCCGAATCTGCGGCCCTCGAGGAGGTGAGCACCTTGTAGCCACCACAGAAGAGACACCCTTGCCCTGGGGGACAGGGTGATCATCCGATGCATCTGAAGATGCGATCCGGACCACTTGCCCAGCAGATCCCACTGAAAGATCCTCGCATGGAACCTGCCGAAGGGAATGGCTTCGTATGACGCCACCATCTTTCCCAGGACTCGTGTGCAGTGATGCACCGACACCTGTTTTGGCTTTAGGAGGTCTCTGACCAGAGTCACGAGCTCCTGAGCCTTCTCCTCCGGGAGAAACACCTTCTTCGGGTCTGTGTCCAGAATCATACCCAGGAAGGGCAGACGCGTCGCAGGAATCAGCTGCGACTTTGGAATGTTCAGAATCCAGCCGTGCTGACGCAACACTTCCTGAGAGTGTACTACGCTGATCAGCAACTGCTCCCTGGACCTCGCCTTTATGAGGAAATCGTCCAAGTATGGGATAATTGTAACCCCTTGCTTCCGAAGGAGCACCATCATTTCCGCCATCACCTTAGTAAAAACTCTCGGTGCCGTCGACAGGCCAAACGGCAACGTCTGGAATTGATAATGACAGTCCCGTACCACAAACCTGAGGTACTCCTGATGAGGCGGATAAATGGGGACATGCAAGTAAGCATCCTTGATGTCCAGAGACACCATAAAATCCCCCTTTTCCATGGGGGAAGTTGGTAAGGCCGATTTTAGGTAACGGTGAGGGGGCGTCACCTCGAATTCCAGCTTGTATCCCTGAGACACAATTTGTATAGCCCAAGGATCCACCTGTGAGCGAACCCACTGGTGGCTGAAATGTCGGAGACGCGCCCCCCACGGCTCCTGGCTCCGCCTGTGGAGCCCCAGCGTCATGCTGTGGATTTAGTGGAAGCCGGGGGAGACTTTTGTTCCTGGGAACTAGCTGCATGGTGCAGCTTTTTTCCTCTACCCCTGCCTCTGGCAAGAAAAGACGCACCTCTGACCTTCTTGCTCTTCTGAGAACGAAAGGACTGCATTTGGTAATACGGTGCTTTCTTAGGCTGTGGAGGGACATAAGGCAATAAATTTGACTTCCCAGCCGTAGCTGTGGAAACTAGGTCCGAGAGACCGTCCCCAAACAATTCCTCACCCTTATAAGGTAAAACCTCCATGTGTTTTTTAGAGTCGGTATCCCCTGTCCATTGCCGAGTCCATAAGACCCTTCTGGCAGAAATGGACATTGCGTTTACTCTAGAGCCCAGCAGGCAAATGTCCTTCTGGGCATCCCGCATATATAGGACCGCGTCCTTGATATGTGCCAGGGTCAGTAGAACAGTGTCCCTGTCCAGGGTATCTATCTCCTCAGACAGAGTATCCGTCCATGCAGCTACCGCACTACACATCCAGGCCAAAGCAATTGCTGGCCTCAGCAGTGTGCCAGAATGTGTATAAACAGACTTCAGGATAGCTTCCTGCTTTCTATCCGCAGGATCCTTTAGGGCGGCCGTATCCTGAGACGGCAGGGCCACCTTCTTAGACAAGCGTGTCAACGCCTTGTCTACCCTAGGGGAGGATTCCCAGCGTAACCTGTCCGTTGGCGGGAAAGGATACGCCATAAGTAATCTCTTGGAAATTATCACCTTCCTGTCAGGGGAATCCCACGCTTTTTCACATAATTCATTTAATTCATGTGAAGGGGGAAAAGTCACTTCATGCTTTTTCTCCCCATACATATAAATCCTCTTGTCAGGGACAGGATTTTCCTCAGAAATGTGTAGTACATCCTTCATTGCTACAATCATGTAGCGGATGGCTTTAGTCATTTTAGGCTGCAACTTTGCCTCATCGTCATCGACACTGGAGTCAGATTCCGTGTCGACATCTGTGTCAACTATCTGGGATAGTGGGCGCTTTTGAGACCCTGACGGCCTCTGCACTGTAGGATCAGGCATGGGTTGAGACCCTGACTGTCCCAAGGTTACAGTTTTATCCAATCTGTTATGCAAGGAGTTTACATTATCATTTAACACCTTCCACATATCCATCCAATCAGGTGTCGGCACCATCGGCGGCGACACCACACTCAGCTGCACTTGTTCTGCCTCCACGTATCCTTCCTCATCAAACATGTCGACACAGGCGTACCGACACACAGCACACACACAGGGAATGCTCTGACTGAGGACAGGACCCCACAAAGGCTTTTGGGGAGACAGAGAGAGTATGCCAGCACACACCCCAGCGCTATATAACCCAGGGATTACACTGTACCTTAGTTTTTACCCCGTAGCTGCTGTTAAATATATCTCTGCGCCTAAATTTATGTGCCCCCCCCCTCTCTTTTTTACCCTCTATTGCACCTGTATACTGCAGGGGAGAGCCTGGGGAGCGTCCTTCCAGCGGAGCTGTGAAGAGAAAATGGCGCTGGTGTGCTGAGGAAGAAGGCCCCGCCCCCTCAGCGGCGGGCTTCTGTCCCGCTTTAATGTGTAAAAAATGGCGGGGGCTCGGGCATATATACAGTCCCAGACTGTATATATGTCTATTTTTGCCAAAAAGGTACTTAATTGCTGCCCAGGGTGCCCCCCCTGCGCCCTGCACCCTACAGTGACCGGAGTGTGCGGTGTGCTGTGGGAGCAATGGCGCACAGCTGCAGTGCTGTGCGCTACCTTAAGTGAAGACAGGAGTCTTCAGCCGCCGATTTCGATGTCTTCATGCTTCTGCTGCTTCTGTACTTCTGGCTCTGCGAGGGGGACGGCGGCGCGGCTCCGGGAACGGACGATCAAGGTTAGGTACCTGTGTTCGATCCCTCTGGAGCTAATGGTGTCCAGTAGCCTAAGAAGCGCTACCTAGCTGCCGTGAGTAGGTTTGCTTCTCTCCCCTCAGTCCCACGTAGCAGAGAGTCTGTTGTCAGCAGAAGCTCTCTGAAAATAAAAAAACCTGACAAAATACTTTCTTTTCTAGCAAGCTCAGGAGAGCCCACTAGGAGCACCCAGCTCTGGCCGGGCACAGATTCTAACTGATGTCTGGAGGAGGGGCATAGAGGGAGGAGCCAGTGCACACCAGATAGTACTGAATCTTTCTTTAGAGTGCCCAGTCTCCTGCAGAGCCCGTCTATTCCCCATGGTCCTTACGGAGTCCCCAGCATCCACTAGGACGTTAGAGAAATAGGGCTAAAAATCAAGATAATAATAATTGTATGTATAACAGAGCAAAGGAGAGTCTTACCTTAGTTAGCAGGGCGTCATAGGGAGAAAGCTCAACGCGTTTCATCTTTCAGACGTTTTCTATATATAAATAACCTTGATTCTTTTTATTATTCCCATGCTATCACATTGCTATTATCTCTTGTATGTGCCTCTTTTTTATTGCACTGTATATCATCTTAGTGCTGACCTCAATAATATAAAGTGGATATATATTTTGGCATATATTTAGAATCACTTATCTCCCTATAATTCTGTTGAGTAGGGACCTGCCGCGATGGAGGGAACGGGGCCTCGGGTGGAGGGGCAGGGCCTAGCGCCACAACCCCCATTTTTGGCATTTGGATAGCCCTCCCTGCACTAATAAATACAACATCTGTTCAGTGATCTCTGGCTCTCCCAATTGTCACCGCCCACCCGCCGGACAGTGTCCAATTAGCGGGACTATTGCGCTGTATTTGGGACAGTTGGGAGGTATGTATTCCTTTAGTGATCGGGGCCCCCCAGTTCCCCTTTTCCTTTACATTACTTAATAAAACAGATTGCACAAAAAAATAATAATTCGTGACTGTGAACTGAATTTGTTGAGTACCAAAACATTGATTATTGGACCTAGTCTGCAGTATGCAGGTTACTGTAATATTGGGCAAGCTGGGTAAAGGAACACCTGCCCTGCTTTTTGGCAATAAAAAATAATGAGGCATATGGCAAAGAGGGAGGCACACCATTTCCAGGATTGTTAAAAATGTTGACAAATGTAATTGCTGTTGTTTTACAAGCTTATCCTTGTACAAAGTTGGAGAAGTATTGTGCAACTATTGTAAAATGCTAAATATCTACAGAGTCAGTGCATCCTTTTGCATACTATTTCAAATTATAAAATTAAAGTGCATTCACATTCATAAATGAGCCATATAAACTTTGCAGTTTTTATTTAATACTACAGTCCTTATACTTAATACTAAACAAGTATATGAAATTATGGAAATGATGCAGGGATTTGTTCTATACTGTTTAATTCCACTAAATGAAAAAAAAAAATCACATTTGAAAATACAACAATATATACAGTCAAGACACAAATGTGTTCAGATTTTAATTACTTTACTGGGTCCAACCCTGCTGTACTATACTAATATGCAATCTTAAAACTATAGACTTTGAAAGGATTACTAAAACCATGAAACTATGGAGTGATCCGGGAGGGCGCAGCAGCTGAGTACCATCACCTGTAATGATAGGTGGAACACTTTCTCCATGGCCTTGCACTGTAATTCCAACAGAAAAGCCAGATGCAGGTGGTGCTGGTGTCACTGACACGATGCCACCACCTCCGCTTCCTCGGGTCCTGGCAGCTCCATGGTCCTCCTCCACCTACGGCCTGCCCCATATCGTACTCACGTTGTATCAGGTCCCAGCGGCTTTCTTTTCTGGCTTTGCATATGTGATGACATGCCATCACTGCCGCTGAAATGAAAAGCCACGAAGAGGAGCAGGCTCTGTGCATGCTGAAAACAAGGTGAGAGGGAGCTGGAGGGACACAGAGAGGTGGCGAAGCTGCTGGAAGGACACAGGGCATGGAGCTGCTGGAGTGAGAGGCATTCTGTGTATAAGGGACACCAAGTGTGTAAGCGGCACTTCTGTGGGCATTATGTGTAAGAGGCACTTCTACTGTGGGCATTATGTGTAAGGGGCACTACTACTGTGGGCATTATGTGCATAAGCAGCATTATTACTGTGGGCATTACGTGTAAAGGGAAGCACTAATGTGTGGCATAAAGTGTATAAGCGGTACTACTGTGTAGTGTGGTGTAATATGACAGGGGTACTACATGTAGTGCAATAAGACTGTGCTACTGTGTGGCATAATTTTAATTGGTGGTACTATTGTGTTACCACACCCCTTCCTTGAGAGACCACTGTCCGTTTATAAAGAATGGGAGGTGGGGCACAAATGTATAGATTGCAGGGGGGTACCGAAAACCCTAGAACTAGGCCTGGCTCTGACTAATGAGGGGGGGGGGGGGGGGTGTCGCTGGGAAAATTAGTTATACCACCTCTCCAGGACCACTTTAAGTCCTAGATTCAGCCATCTGTTTCTTAAATGTATACTTTCCCACAACATTCCACTTTTTTTTTTTTCTACCAATGCTCATAAGAGTAAGTAACCCTCCTAATAGAGCATGCATGAGTTGTTAATAGGATATTGATCTCTCCATCAGCAGCAGGACTGTCTGGATGGTAATTGTATGGTGGGAGGCAACTGAACTTAATGAGCACCCTATCTGCTTCAGTAGACTCCTAAACACAAAAATATAGGAGATAACATCTGCAAAGCTGCCAAATCAACATGCTAAGAGGCAAAATCTACACTTTATCGCGCTGGGTTTGGCTTTGCAGGATTTTCTCTTCTCCTGTTGTGTCCCATCTCTGTCTCGGTAGTAGGAGCCACTGCACATGACGGAGACAGGACAGATCATAGCACATTATTATATAGATGTTAAGAATGAAATTTCTTCCGATTTAAGGCACCATGCACAAGCATTATAGCTATTGTTTTTTTCAAAGCAAGAATGAGCATGCAGAGCCTTAACTAGACATCTTGGTGCCCTGTGCCAGAAAAATAATTGGTGCCCCCCCATATTTAAAACAGGGCTAGTGTGCGCCAAATGCGCAAGACAAAAATATAGGGGTATGGCTTCATGGGGAAGGGGCATTGTCACAAAATAATACCAATTCATATTACACCGCACAGTAGTCTCCATTATTCAAATTCTGCCACACAGTAGTGCCACTTATACACATTACACAAGTAGAGACCCTTATACACATTACAGCAGGTAGAGCCCCCATAAATTCATTGCGCTAGGTAGAGTCCCCTTTTACTCATTGCACCAGGTAGAGTTCCCTTTTACAATGCCAGGTACAGCCCTCTTTTACACATTGCGCCAGGTAGAGCATCATTTTAAACACTGCACAAGCAAGAGTCCCCTTTTACAATGCCAGGTAGAGCCCCTTTTACACATTGTGCCAAGTAGAATCCTCTTTTACACGTTACGCCAGTTAGAGTCCCCTTTTACAATGCCAGGTAGAGCCCCCTTTTACACACTGCACAAGGTAGAGTCGCTTTTTACAATGTCAGGTAGAGCCCCTTTTACACATTGCACCAGGTAGAGTCCCCTTTACACATTGCCCGAGGTAGTGCCCCCTTTTACACATTGTGCCATGTGTTGTGTGATAGTGATAATTTAATTCAGCTCATGATCTTGCAGTGGCAATTCCTTTTCCATGTGTCTCTCTACTATAGAGACTCCGGACACAGAAGTGG
The DNA here is from genome assembly GCF_028390025.1 of Pseudophryne corroboree. Classification (NCBI taxonomy): domain Eukaryota; kingdom Metazoa; phylum Chordata; class Amphibia; order Anura; family Myobatrachidae; genus Pseudophryne; species Pseudophryne corroboree. The sequence continues at coordinate 314,411,946 of NC_086449.1, forward strand.
ATGTCAGGAGTCAGGACACTGAGGCTGCCTCTAACAACGGACTGACCGACAGCCTTGCGGGTGCTGCGGCTGACCTGCGCCAACAGTGCATATGGGCTGTGGGCAGAGCACTGCTAGCACACTGCTAGCAGCACCGCTTCAATCACTGTGATCATCCACCACCTACACAGAGAGCAGCCTCCCCGGCCTCACCACAGCTCAGCACACAGAAGTGTGTGCTGGGGTGATGAGGATGAAGCTGCTGATAGGTAAGAAAAGAAGGGGGGGGGGCAAACCCAGGCCTTTGTAATTAGTACCCCCCCTTCTCCCACCTCAGCACCCCTGGTTGTCTCAGTTACTCCCACTCAACTACAAGTCGAGACGACTCTAAATTGCCTGTAATTGTTCTAAATTACGAATACATGCTCTGATGCATGCACAGTTGGTAAAAATGGCAAGATCTGCCTGCTGACAGAAGTGTGCTCAACTCTGAGTCAGACAAACTGTATTAGTTATAATATGTGCTCATAAACTTAGAGGTCTGATATTAATGAAACTACCACATATCAATTCCATATTATATTTTAAATTTTTATACATATTTATATAGTAATGAAAATAGGATTTTAATTACCTACCGGTAAATCCTTTTCTCGTGGTCCTGGGAGGATACTGAGGTTCCATTTAGTACTATCAGGATTCAACAATTAAACCCCCTCGCTATCCTAATTCACCAATATCTTGCAGGACACTGAAGTTACCCATTCTATTCATTTAATTAAATTGAAGCTCGCACAAACCATGTCAGCATTAACATAATTATACAGGTATAATCCTGATTGGCTAATCACATAGATTTAAGTCTGATTCTGACACCACATGTTCACACTACCCGTGAACAAGCTAATTCTGTGAAACGTACGTTGGGAGGTGAACAGCAGGATCATGATGAGTACGCTCACATGACCAGAGACCGCAAGGAGAGGAGATTAGAGAGGCAGCACGGACGCTGGAGCCCGGCGGTCAGCGGCGCGGCACGAGCAGACGGACACTTAAGTATTCTTTCTGTCCCCATATGCTTATCGCTCTCTCAGTAGCAGGAGATGTTATTTTTCAGACTTCACTGACGCCGGAGCTCAGCAGACAACGGCGCACTAAGAGCGGGCAAACTTAATTAATGCATTGTCCCATCTGCTACTTTTTCTCACGTCAAACTTACTTTGTAACTGCACATACACAATTAAGAAACAGTGTGCATTGGTCTCTTTGGCAAATGTTATGCCAGTAATCATTAGACAGTGCATCAGTACCTATTCATATGCAAGTTCTTTGTTTGGAATATAAAAACTATTGTGCATATCATAGCAAAATGTATTGAAAAAATCACCTAGCATATGATCTGTTTCGGGGGATTATTGTATATGTCCCCTTTTTGGGTTCATTCTGGCAAGTCCTGTCCGTCCATTACATGTTAGACGGACACCTTATAGATACACCGTGGATACATGCTTTATAAGTTATTGTGACAAAATCTTCCTATTTTCAAAGATAACACCTATACTCTGTTATGCACTATGGCATCAATCAGCTCTTAATTGGATAATTGAGACTGCTATACAACTTGTCTGTTCTTCAAGTTTGTTTCTCTTCCTCCTAACAATTTTTATATCATTCTTGGTCCTGCATATATTTTTTGATCATGATATAATAGGAGGTTTATATATAATCTTTGAATCTATAATTTCACAATAACCTTTGTTTTTCCTTTAATAGGGTGATCCAATTAACCAATAGAGACGATTTCTCTTTGGATCATATACTAATACCGTGGCATGTTATCAGTAAAACAGTGATCTATATCTGCCTTATTCGCAGTGCAAACCCAACTTTCATAGGTGCTGCACAGCACATAATGAAACATACAGGCATCTTTTGCGGGCAGAGAAACCATTAACCACATGATTTAAACCCACGTATACCTACAGATTTGGGTTACAATTTGGTGCAATGATGGTTAAACACATATTTTCTCCCTAGAGGTTACTCGGTCAATTTGGTAACAAGGTACTTACCAATAACCTTCTGCCATCTATATATTAGTGGTAGAAACTGCCAGATCAATGTTGATCTACTACCATACCACACCGCGTATGCCCAATCTCGTCTGATCTTGGAAGCAATACGGTGTTGGGCCTGGTCAGTACTTAGGTGGTGGACCACTAAGGAATACCAGGTGTTGTAGGTTTTTTTGACGGCACCAATTTGGTTATAGTACCAATTCCATATATCCAAGTACTCTGTGCCTGTCGATTAATGCTTTGTATTTTTCATCGATATCTTCACAATTTAGCCTTACCAGGTGGCTTACATTGATTAGCCCCTAAAATAGTGAAACAATATAACTGGTGTACCAATATTTTAGTATAATAAAATTAAAGGTTACATTTTAATTACTTCATTTTTCATACTATTATTCATTATCCATAATACTATTTGTTTCCAAGTGGGAGTGCTCCCAACAAAGGTCATTTTTTTCTTTCTCTTTCCCCTTTACTATATATGCATTGGACCTATGGGAGCACCATCGACAATCACTGTTCATATCTACACAAAAATATTTCTATTGGTAGATGGTGATATATTTTCAGAATTTTTCTGATGGGTCGGTTAACTTGGAAACCTCTTGAAAATAAACTCTAAACACAACCACCCAGTCCTGTGCGGCATCCTTAAATCTAACTTTATACTATAAGATCTGCCTGCTGACAGAAGTGTGCTCAACTCTGAGTCAGACAAACTGTATTAGTTATAATATGTGCTCATAAACTTAGAGGTCTGATATTAATGAAACTACCACATATCAATTCCATATTATATTTTAAATTTTTATACATATTTATATAGTAATGAAAATAGGATTTTAATTACCTACCGGTAAATCCTTTTCTCGTGGTCCTGGGAGGATACTGAGGTTCCATTTAGTACCATGGGGTATAGACAGGTCCACTAGGAGCCATGGGCACTTTAAGAATTTGATAGTGTGGGCTGGCTCCTCTCTCTATGCCCCTCCTACCAGACTCAGTCTAGGAAACTGTGCCCGAGGAGACGGACATACTTTGAGAGGATAGATAAAGATAGTGGTGAGATTCCGAACCAGCACACACAAACAGAGGAAAGCTAAGCTAACCCAACTTTAAACAGTAACAGCAACAGCTGAACCAACAATACTTAACCAAGTAATAGCACAGGAAGACCGAAGCGCTGGACGGGCGCCCAGTATCCTCTACTGACTACAAGAAAAGGATTTACTGGTAGGTAATTAAAATCCTATTTTCTCTTATGTCCTAGAAGATACTGGGGTTCCATTTAGTACCATGGGGATGTACCAAAGCTCCCAAACCGGGTGGGAGAGTGCTGAGGTTCCTGCAGAACCGATTGACCAAACTGAGGGTCCTCAGAGGCCAAAGTATCAAACTTGTAGAACGTTGCAAACGTGTTCGAACCTGACCAAGTAGCTGCTCGGCAGAGTTGTAAAGCCAAGACACCCCGGGCAGCCGCCCAGGAAGAACCCACCGACCTAGTAGAGTGGGCCTGTACAGATTTCGGAACCGGCAAACCTGCCGTGGAATAAGCATGCTGGATAGTGAGCCTGATCCAGCGTGCAATTGTCTGCTTTGAAGCAGGACACCCAATTTTATTGGGATCATATAGAACGAACAGCGAGTCGGAATTCCTGTGACAAGCTGTCCTCTTTAGGTAGACATTCAAAGCCCTCACAACATCCAAAGACTTTGTAGTAGCGGAAGTGTCGGTGATAACCGGATCCACAATAGGTTGGTTGATGTGAAACGCAGACACCACTTTCGAAAGAAATTGCTGACGAGTTCTGAGTTCAGCTCTGTCCTCATGGAAAATTAAATAGGGGCTCTTGTGAGACAAAGCCCCCAGCTCCGACACACATCTTGCTGAAGCCAAGGCCAACAGTGTGACGGTCTTCCACGTAAGATATTTTACGTCCACCTCCTGTAATGGTTCAAACCAGTCCGATTGGAGGAAATGCAGCACCAAATTGAGATCCCAAGGTGCCATGGGAGGCACAAAGGGAGGTTGGATGCGCAGAAAATCTTTCAAAAACGCCTGGACCTCAGGGAGAGAAGCCAATTGTTTCTGAAAGAAAATGGACAAGGCCGAAATCTGGACTTTTATGGAGCCCAGACGTAGGCCCACATCCACACCTGCCTGCAGAAAAAGCAGGAAACGTCCCAGGTGAAATTCCACGGCAGAATAAGTTCTACTCTCACACCAAGAGACATATTTCTTCCAAATACGGTGGTAATGTTTAGACATTACCCCCTTCCTGTCTTGGATCATAGTCGGGATAACTTTGTTAGGGATCCCTCTTCTGGCTAGAATCAGCCGTTCAACTTCCATGCTGTCAAAAGTAGCCGCAGTAAGTCCTGACAGACGAATGGGCCCTGTTGCAGAAGATCCTTGCAAAGAGGTAGAGGCCACGGATCTTCGAGGAGCATCTCCAGAAGGTCCGCGTACCAGGCCCTTCTTGGCCAGTCCGGAGCAATGAGAATTGCTTGAACCTTTTCCCATTTTATTCTTTTGAGAATTCTTGGGATCAGAGGAAGTGGAGGAAACACGTACACCATCTGATAGACCCATTGAGTCAGAGCGTCTACCGCCACTGCCTGTGGGTCTCTCAACCTGGAACAATACCGCTTGAGCTTCTTGTTGAGACAACAGGACATCATGTCGATTTGTGGATATCCCCACCAATGCGTCAAGCACCTGAACACTTCCGGGTGAAGGCCCCACTTCCCCGGGTGCAGATCATGTCTGCTGAGGAAGTCTGCTTCCTAGTTGTCTACTCCCGGAATGAAGACCACTGACAACGCCACAGCGGGGGGGGGGGGGGGGGGGGTTGGGGGGGGTTCTGCCCAGAGGAGAATTCTTGACACCGCTGACATTGCTGCTCTGCTTTTCTTTCCGCCCTGTCGGTTTATGTACATCACTGCTGTCACATTGTCCGACTGGACCTGAATGGCCCGATCATGAAGAAGATAAGAGACCTGCAGAAGGGCGTTGTATATGGCCCAGAGTTCCAGAAAGTTGATTGGAAGGATAACTTCCTGACTTGACCATCTTCCTTGAAACTGCACGCCCTGGGTGACTGCTCCTCAACCGCTGAGGCTTGCGTCCGTGGTTAACAGGATCCAGTCCTGAATTCCGAACCTCCGACCCTCGAAGAGGTGAGAAATCTGTAGCCACCACAGAAGGGAGATCCTGAGTTTTGGCGACAGACGGATCCTCTGGTGCATGTGAAGATGCAATCCTGACCATTTGTCCAACTGATCGAGCTGGAAGGGTTTTTCGTATTAAAGCGCCTCGTAAGAGGCCACCATTTTTCCCAGATGGCGAATGCATAGATGCTCCGATACCCGTGTTGGCTTCAGGACATCCCGAACGATCGACTGGATTACCAATGCCTTTTCCAACGGAAGAAACACTTTCTGCGACTCCGTGTCCAGTATCATTCCAAGGAATGGGAGCCTCCGTATTGGCTCTAGGTGAGATTTCAGAAGGTTCAGAATCCACCCGTGATCCTGGAGTAGTTGGGTTGTGAGGCCAATGCTGTCCAGCAACCTCTCCCTGGATGGCACCATTATCAGAAGACTGTCCAGGTACGGAATTATGTTCACTCCCTACTTGCGGAGTATAAACATCATCTCTTTGCCATACCTTTGGTGAACACCCACGGTGCCATGGAGAGACCAAATAGCAGGGCCTGGAACTGGTAGTGACAGTCCTGCAGTGCAAACCGTAGATAAGCCTGATGAGGCGGCCAGATCAGAATGTGAAGGTACGCACCCTTGATATCCAGAGACACTAGGAATTCCCCTACCTCCAGACCTGAGATCACTGCTCTCAGAGACTCCATCTTAAACTAGAACACTCTTAAGAACGGGTTCAAGGACTTGAGGTTCAAAATTGGTCGCACCGAACCGTCCGGTTTCGGTACTACAAACAAGTTGGAATAGTACCCCTTGTTGTGCAGATGAGGTGGAACTGGAACAGTGACTTGAGTCTGTACCAGTTTTTGGATGGCCTGCTGTAAAGTTATACTTGCCTCTTGTAAAGCTGGTAAGCCTAATTTAAAGAATCTGTGAGGTGGGAGCTCTTGGAACTCCAGTCTGTAGCCTTGGGAAATAAGATCTATGACCCAGGGATCCCGACACGAACTTGACCAGATGTGACTGAAGAATTTTAGTCGGGCTCCCACCTGACAGTCCTCCAGGCATCGCGGTCCACCGTCATGCTGAAGGCTTTGAGGAAGCAGAGCACGAGCTCTGTTCCCAAGTACCTGCTGTTGCTGGTTTGCGTGGTTTACTTCTTGCGCCGCTGGAGGACTTAGAAGCACCTCTGGATTTGCACCTGAATTTGGCCATCCGAAAGGACTGTAACATAGAAGATGAATAAGCTTTTCTGGCTGGGGGAGCTGCGGAAGGAAGATACGTAGACTTATCCGCAGTAGCTTTGGAGATCCATTTGTCAAGTTCGTCTCCAAACAAGGCCTCTCCTGTGAATGGTAGGCCTTCCACGCCTTTCCTGGAATCTGCATCAGCAGTCCACTGGCATAGCCACAAGCCCCTGCGTGCTGACACTGCCATATCAGTGGTGCGTGCCTTAAGCAAACCAATCACTTTTATGGCTTCCACCATAAAGTTCGCAGAGTCCTGTATATGCTGCAGGAGTAAAACAACATCCCCCCTAGACAAGGAATCCATCCCCTCAATTTGGTCAAGCAATGGCTTTTGTGATCCACACACATGCGATAGTGGGTCTCTGGGCCACCCCAGCAGCTGTGTACAATGATTTGAGTGTAGTCTCAATTTTACGATCAGCCATATCTTTTAGGGAGGCTGCACCAGGGACAGGCAATACAATTTTTGGTGACGGCCTAGAGACTGATGTGTCCACTATTGGTGGATTTTCCCATTTTTTCCTATCCTCCAGAGGAACAGGAAAAGATGTGAGAGCAACCTTTTAGGGATTTGAAATTTCTTATCATGATTAACCCACGGTTCTTTAAACAGGGTATTCAATTCCTTTGACGCAGGAAAAGTGACTGAGGACTTCTTTTTTACATTAAAATAAGATTCCTCACACTCCTCTGACACCTTATCAGGAATTTGCAGAACCTCTCTGATAGCCTCTATAAGAGCCTCTATTCCCTGTGACAGAGTAGCATCCCCTCCAAATCCATCTCACCCTCCTCCATGTCTGACCCGTCAGTGTGAGGGGATTGAGACGTTGGTTTGGGGACTGAGTCTCTATTCATAAACTCATCCACAGTCTGTCTTAAGTATTGCGTCTTTCTCATTGCAGGATAGCTTTGTAGAAATATTTGAGATCATTCCTTTAATGGAATTAAGCCACAACAGTCCAGCCCCGCTATTCTGGGAAGGTGCACTGCCCTGAGTACACAGTAGTGAGCCCCCTGGTGAAGAGTATCACTCCGCTGTACAAGAAACACACTCTTTGCCTGACAGGATGTAAATGTGACAGCACACACACACACACAGGAAAAGGTTAAGCACAATTAACCCACAAAGAGCCTTTCAGGGAGACACAGAGTATTTTGGAGCCAGCCCCCATCGCTAATGCTAAGCTTAGCCGGGTTGCAGACTAAGTACCCTGATAGGGTGCGCGGTCTTCCCGCTTTTTTTATACTGGCTGAGGTAATCTGGTGCTTAAAATGGAGAGAAAAACGTTTTAATGCTGTTTTTGCCAGTGTGGGTAGTGTGTACAGTGTACTGAGACGCAGCTGTGTACTGTGTCTGGAGACACATTCCGCCGCGGTTAGAAGCCATGCGTCTCCGTACCCTCATGCCGCGATATTGGCCAGCGACCCGCTAGCCGGGACGCCAGCTTAGTACTCTCCACTCTTCATTTTTCTGGCTTTGTTAGGGGTGGCGGCGTGCTGTGGGATGTACACTCGCTGTGATGGGGATTGCGAATAGTTCCCCCAGGAGCTCAGTGTCCTGTCAGCGGGGAACGGGACCATTAACCCTTCAAGAGGTTGGGCTGTTTTCCCTCTCTAAGTCCCACGAAGCAGACAGGCTGGTGCCAACCAGCCCTGCCTGAAAATAACAAACATAAAATAAATGCAGAAAACTCTTCAGGAGCTTTCATAAGCGTGATCGGCTCCTCCGGGCACATTTTCTAAACTGTGTCTGGTAGGAGGGGCATAGAGGGTGGAGCCAGCACACACTATCCAATTCTTAAAGTGCCCATGGCTCCTAGTGGACCTGTCTATACCCCATGGTACTAAATGGAACCCAGTATCCTCTAGGATGTAAGAGAAAAAATAGTAATCAAAACTGTTAGCTTATAACATGGCAATAAAATAATATCCTCACCTGAGGCTTAATACAATAAAAAACAGTATTTCATTCAAAGATCTCATCTCATAGGAGTTTGATTGTATTATGATTATGGGCGAATGCAATAGCCTGTGAGACTTTCCTGTTTCCTGCAGGCTATTGCATGCCCCCCTTAGATCTCATTAGAAGCTTTTATACAACTAACCAAAAAACCTATATAATTATTATTTAAAAAAACCCTTTGGTTCATACCTACTGTATATGAGTCTTTATATAGATAAGATGTGTCTCTCATTTACTGTAGTTATGTGACCGGCGGGCAGGAGACCGCCGGTCACAATACCAATGGCTACATTCTGCCAGTCGGCATGCCGACTAGCAGGGATTATTCTCACTCATGGGAATAGAAGCTGTGGCAGCTGTGAAGCAAAAAAGGAAAGGTGCATGAGGACACATATGTATGTGTTGGGTATAGTATCCTGGCTGCCAGAATGCCAGCAGGAGGGCGTGCGCAATGAGGCCCCTTGCAGGCTCGTTGGCTCGCTGCACTTCCCATAGGTTCTATTCCCACTCTATGGGTGTCGTGGGCACTCACAAGCGGGAATAGATCCTGTTAGCTGGGATTCCGGCTGTCGGCATTGTCAGTGGTCGGTATTCCGGCGTCAGTATCCTGACTGCCGGCAATGTAACCACAACCAATCTGTATGTACAGCAGAATAGTCTCTAACATGTTGTTCTGTTCAATATTAATCCTTCTGGATCTCTCGGCAGCATTTGATACCGTGGACCATGGGCTTCTGATTGAGCGACTGATACATTTATGTGGTCTGGATGGCACAGTTCTAAGCTGGTTCAAATAATTTCTCACAGGCAGGTCACAGAGAGTATCATCTGGATTATACTCATCACCACCAGTGCCATTGCCATGTGGTGTCCCACAAGGTTCTATACTATCCCCCATGCTTTTTGCAGTATACATGCTCCCATTGGGCGAAATAATCAGGCGCCATGGCCTGGTCTACCACTGCTATGCAGATGATACACAACTGTACTTGTCCTTTGCTCCGGGCACTGATAACCCAATAGCAACCCTAAATGGCTGTCTAGCTGAACTACTGGAGTGGATGAGCGCCAGTTGGCTGCGACTGAACCCGGATAAAACAGAGGTCCTTATGATACGACCGCAACATCAAAGGACAAGACTGCAGCATAGCCAACCAACTGGACTTACACTCTGGGATTCAGAATTACAGACCAGTGATCGTGTGCAGAATCTTGGCGTTGTCCTGGATGGTGGCTTGACACTTAAACATCAGATATCAGCTACAATCAAATCCTCATTCTTTCACCTGAGGAACATAGCCAGAATCAAGCACTTAATTCCCTCAGATGATATGCCAAAAGTCATACATGCATTTGTATCATCTCGTTTAGACTACTGTAATGCCCTCTACCTTGGTCTACCAGCAAAAGAATTGCAGCGCTTACAGCTGGTGCAAAACACAGCTGCCAGGCTATTAACCAACCAGCCCCGTTCTAGCCACATAACACCCATCCTCTACTCCCTTCACTGGCTGCCTGTACGATGGCGAATCATCTTCAAGATTGGCTTACTGAGTTTCAAAGCATTACATGACCAAGGCCCAAGGTACCGGAAACAGCTTCTGACCCCATACTGCCCCACTCGATTACTGCGATCTGTAGATGAAGGACTTTTAGCAGTACCTAGAATCTACCGTAATTCATCTGGGGGTCGAGCTTTTAGTCATGCGGCTCCGACTCTATGGAACTCACTTCCCCGCACAGTGCGAGAGGCCCCAACTATAGAATCCTTCAAAAGTAGACTCAAGACTTTTCTGTTTACTCAAGCATTTCCATAATGTCCCTTTTAGTATCTTCATGCTTCTGTATTTTATGAAAATGTACTTCATTATTTTCTGTACTGTATTATGCTATGTATCTGTTAAGCGCCTTGGGTCCTATTGGAGAAAGAGCGCTATATAAATAAAATTATTATTATTATTATTATTATACCTGGAAGCTTTATCAACTATGAATCAGGACTTATGTCTCGGGCTGCTGGAAGCCAGCGACGGAGCTAGAGCAATGCCCCCCTTAGCATGCCCATTTCATATTAAATTTTTTGGTTACATTTTATTTGACATGTTAGAAGTAGCAAAAAGACGATAGCATTTTCTGAAAATGTAAAGCCTTCTGAAAAAGACTAGGTATAATTAGTGTGGGCACTAATTCTATTGATGTTGCAATGTGACCAGCACAAACGTTGAAGAATGGGCTCAGCGCAGGTGCGGGAACCCACAGTATTGAAAGGTTAAACCTTCTTTATAATAAAGGACTCATGTACTTTTTATTATGTTCAGTCCTTATTAGGGGATAATTTAATACAATGGCAGTTAAATGAATATTTTTTTCATTTCATAACCTGGAGCTGTTTGACATTTCTCTTATTTGCTTAGGTGTTTGCATTGGAGGAAGCACTGTGTAGTGGTACCAGCCAACACACAATAACTTGCCATCTGCTACATGCAAATCATTGTTTATATTTTTCTAAGTAAACAATTTAACAAACGATGATTACAACCTATTTCTGGCTTTTTCATCTGCATTATATTTCCCTATGAATTAAGGAAGTTGCCTACCAGTGTACAATACTGTACCATGGAGGCAACCAAACACAATACTATGATTATCACTATGACTACAAAAGGAAATCCTGTTTGTGTAATCTTTATTCACTGTGTACCGTAATACAACAATACATATCACAATGTACAATAAAGGAGAACAAATGTGAAGGTACAATTTTAAATATACAATGCAGGAGCTGAAGGTACAACCACAGCCAAAATAAGCACATCTACAAATGTGGGAAATATGTAACCAGTACAATAATGATGAATGGGGGAACAACAGAGGGGAAAAGGTATGGTTAAAGGGGGGGACAAGAGACTCTAACCCAGTGGTCGGGGAACAGGGGTAAATTACCCCAAATGGGGTAAAAATGAAATTCCTGGGGCTAATGGACGGTCACGCTTCCGAGACACAGCCCCGTCCAGCACCGGCCGGCTCACGATGTGACGTGCTGATGTTACACCGCGCTCCCTCCTGCCTGCCCTGCGCTCCTGGCCACCCTGTGCTGTGTTCCTGGCTGCGGTGTGACGTGCTGATGTCACACCGCGCTCCCTCATGCCCGCCCGTCCTCTTGCGCTGTCCTGTCCTCCTGCTCGCGGCCCGCCAACCCACACACAGAACTTGAAGTGTTCTGTGGCTGACCGCTGACGGAGTTCCACAGAATCAGACAGTGGCCCACATAACAGTGGGAAATTCCCACTGACATTACTGAGGTGAGGATGTGACCACCCGTCTACTAAAAGTCGTGCGTGTCCCCCTTCCCCCCTCATCCTATTTCTTACATTCATTCTGGTGTTTTGGGGAGAAAGTGTTAATTAACCCATTCATTGCCAAAAAATTATTGGTAAAAATAATAAAATAGTAAAAAAATAATAATTATATATATATATATATATATATATATATATATATACACACACACACACACAGTATCTCAGATATGTCATATACACAGTGATAACCAGTATATATGCACAATAATATATTATTTCCTTCCTTTCAAATCACGGTGGTAACATCGGCATATCTAAATATATTTTGGGGTAAAAGGTAAAAAAGTTCCCTGACCCCTGCTCTAACTAATTCTAAACAGTAATCAGTTTCCTTTCATTCCAACCAATAAAAACATGTAGATATGAATTTGCAGTATATATCAACTGCAATGCTGAGAGGGCAGCATCCTCCATCTCAATGTATTAATAAATCCTGAGGAACCAGACACGAAGTAAGTGAATGTGGTGGCCCTCCAGTACTCTCCTATACTAAGTACCTTATCGACATTGCTTAGGTATTAAAGCAATCACTTTTTGTATTTTGAGATAGGCATAGAGGAATAGTTAAATAACCAGAAATGTACGTCAGTTGGGAAATCTAGACTTCCAGCACCCTCCTCCAAAATGTTGTGATCCAGATTACTGGATGGAAACCATACCACCAACAAGAGTTTGGAATACCAGGACACATTTTATGTAAGACAGTAGGACTGCAATACCAGAGGGCTAGAAACTTGTAATGGGTCTCAGAGATGCGCTCTGCGACCTAGCATGGGTGAACATGAAGAGTTTCTCCCAATAGGATTCATCAAAAAGAAAGATTACAGCCTTGGCACCATGCTTGGATAACAATTGGGAGACTGGCATGCTGCCTTTAAGCTAGCAGTTTATATATAAGGGAGACAGTGTGTTGGAAAGGTGCTTTGGAAACATAGCATATTCCAAAGAGGGTCAAGTCGTTTCCCAATACATCATCCCCCACAGTGCATGGATAATGTTGTAATTGAAAAATACAAATCCAGCAATTCTGGTCATGAAGGACTAACTATAACTTTAGATTGGCAAAAGGTCTAAAAATTACCTTAGAAGCACCAGTTTACCAATCAAAAGAAATCTTTTGCTATTCCACAAGGTGAAAGGGAGAAATCAGGATAGATATAGAAGATAGCTGTCTAAATTTCTTTCAGCATGCTAGGGTAGGTGTGTCTGTCGGGTGTGAAGTCAGGGGGAGATCCAGACCCCAAAGTAAAAAAATCTCCATAATGGAAAAGGAATTTGGAGTGTGGTGCCTTAACACTGAGCCCATTGTGTCCTAGCATCTACATACAAGTAAGTTATCACCCTGTTTAAGTGGGTCACAGGGGGTAATTCCAAGTTGATCGCAGCAGGACATTTTTTAGCAGTTGGGCAAAACCATGTGCACTGCAGGGGAGGCAGATATAACATGTGCAGAGAGAGATAGATTTGGGTGTGTTATTTTGTTTCTGTGCAGGGTAAATACTGGCTGCTTAATTTTTACACTGCAATTTAGATTGCAGATTGAACTTACCACACCCAAATCTCTCTCTCTCTGCACATGTTATATCTGCCCCCCTGCACTGCACATGGTTTTGCCCAACTGCTAAAAAATTTCCTGCTGCGATCAACTTGGAATTACCCCCACATAGCACTATTGTACAAACTAGCCAGGTGTAGGACCCCCTTGAGCCTTACATCTCAGTCTCCATCCTCCTTACACAAAGTACCCTATGTTCCAATTATCATTATTATTTTCCTTTATGTGTAAGGCACCACGAGGGGCAGCATCTTACAAATATGTAAACAGAGACAGTGTGAACAGAACAAGAAAAAACGAGTTTTATGGTAAGAACTTACCGTTGTTAAAACTCTTTCTGCGAGGTACACTGGGCTCCACAAGGATGGACAATGGGGTGTAGAGTAGGATCTTGATCCGAGGCACCAACAGGCTCAAAGCTTTGACTGTTCCCAGAATGCACAGCGCCGCCTCCTCTATAACCCCTCCTCCCTGCACAGGAGCTCAGTTTTTAGTTAACCAGCCCAATGCAGTAGCAGGAAAAGAGACGACAACGGTTAGGAGCCACATACACCACACTCTCACGACAGGAGAAGTGTCAGCGGCTAATGCCATACCAGCCCAAAGTAGCTAAGTGCGTCAGGGTGGGCACCCTGTGGAGCCCAGTGTACCTCGCAGAAAGAGTTTACAACGGTAAGATCTTAACCATAAAACTCGTTTTCTGCTGCGGGGTACACTGGGCTTCACAAGGATGGACAATGGGGATGTCCTAAAGCAGTTCCTTATGGGAGGGTATGCACTGTAGCGGGCACAAGAACCCGGCGTCCAAAGGAAGCATCCTGGGAAACGGCAGTATCGAAGGCATAGAACCTTATGAACGTGTTCCCGGAGGACCACGTAGCCGCCTTGCACAATTGGTCAAGGGTCGCACCACGCTGGGCCGCCCAAGAAGGTCCAACAGACCGAGTAGAATGGGCCGTAAAGTGAGCAGGAGCTGACAGACCAGCCTTCACATAAGCATGTGCAATCACCATTCTAATCCACCTGGCCAGGGTCTGCTTGTGAGCAGGCCAGCCACGTTGTGAAATCCAAACAAAACAAAGAGAGAATCAGATTTTCAAATAGAAGCAGTTCTCTTCACATAGATACGGAGAGCCTGTACCACATCCAAAGACCGCTCTTTGGGAGACAAATCAGGAGAGACAAAGGCCGGAACCACAATCTCCTGATTAAGGTGGAACGAGGACACCACCTTCGGTAAATAACCGGGACGAGTCCGAAGTACCGCTCGGTCATGGTGAAAAATCAGATATGGGGAACTACAGGAAAGGGCCCCCAAATCCGACACTCTTCTAGCAGAGGCAATAGCCAGCAAGAACAACACCTTAAGGGAAAGCCACTTAAGATCAGCTGAACCAAGGGGTTCAAACGGAGGCTCCTGCAACGCCTCCAAAACCACCAACAAGTCCCAAGGAGCCACAGGCGGGACATAGGGAGGTTGGATACGCAACACAACCTGAGTGAAAGTATGAACATCAGGTAAAGTCGCAATTTTTCTCTGAAACCACACCGACAAGGCAGAAATATGAATCTTGAGGGAGGCCAGACACAGGCCTAAATCCAGGCCCTGTTGCAGAAAAGCCAAAAGTTTGGCTTTACTAAACTTGGAAGCGTCATAATTGTTAGATGCGCACCAAACAAAGTGGGGATGCCAGACCCTATGGTAAATCCGGGCAGAAGCCGGTTTCCAGGCCCGCAAACATAGTTTTAATGACCTCTTCAGAAAAACCCTTAGCCCTCAAGACGGAAGCTTCAAGAGCCATGCCGTCAAAGACAGCCGGGCTAGGTCCTGGTAGACAAAGGGGCCCTGAACGAGGAGGTCTGGGCATTGTGGAAGTAGAATTGGACGCTCTGACGATAGGCCCTGCAGGTCTGAGAACCAGTGCCGTCTGGGCAACGCTGGAGCTATGAGAAGCAGATTTCCTTTTTCTTGCTTGAACTTCCGAATTACCCTGGGCAGGAGTGACACCGGAGGGAACACGTACGGCAGCCGAAACCTCCACGGCACCGCCAGCACATCCACGCATGCTGCTTGAGGATCCCTTGTCCTTGCTCCGAAGACCGGAACCTTGTGATTGTGTCAAGACGCCATCAGATCTACGTCTGGAAGACCCCACTTTTCCACTAGGAGTTGAAACACTTCTGGATGGAGGCCCCACTCGCCGGCATGCACGTCCTGGCGACTGAGAAAGTCTGCTTCCCAATTCAGGACTCCCGGAATGAATATTGCCGATATGGCCGGTAGATGGCGTTCCACCCAATGTAGAATCCGTGAGACTTCCTTCATTGCCAAACGGCTTCGAGTGCCGCCTTGATGATTTATGTAAGCCACTGTGGTGGCATTGTCCGACTGTACTTGAACAGGACGGCTCTGAATTAAATGCTGGGCCAGGTTCAATGCATTGAAGACCGCCCGCAATTCCAGAATATTGATCGAGAGGAGAGATTCCTCCTTGGTCCACCGACCCTGAAGGGAGTGTTGCTCCAGCACCGCTCCCCAACCTCTGAGACTGGCATCTGTCGTCAACAGGACCCAGTTGGATATGCAGAAGGGATGGCCCCTGCACAATTGTTGGTCCTGGAGCCACCAAAGCAGCGACAGATGGACCCCCGGAGTCAATGAGATCATTTGAGACCTGATCCGGTGAGGCAGGCTGTCCCACTTGGCTAGAATCAGCCTCTGGAGGGGGCGAGAATGGAATTGAGCATACTCCACCATGTCGAATGCTGACGCCATGAGGCCCAGCACCTGCATAGCCGAATGTATCGACACTTGCGGACGAGAAAGGAAGCAACGAATCCTGTCCTGAAGCTTCAGGACCTTCTCCTGACACAAGAACAGCCTCTGGTTGTGAGTGTCCAATAGCGCTCCCAGATGCACCATGCTCTGAGCAGGGATCAGGGAGGATATCTTCCAGTTGATGAGCCACCCGTGGGCTTGTAGAAACCGGATTGTCATATCCAGATGACATAGGAGAAGTTCTGGGGAATTTGCCAGGATTAACAAGTCGTCCAGATACGGCAGTATCGTGACTCCTTGAGTACCACCGTCATCACCGCCATTACTTTGGTGAAGACTCGCGGAGCCGTTGTTAAACCAAAAGGTAACGCCCGAAACTGGTGATGGAGGTTGCCAATAGCAAACCTCAGGTATTGCTGATGTGACGCTGCTATAGGAATATGCAGGTAAGCATCCTGTATGTCCAGGGAGACCATGTAGTCCCCAGGTTCCAAGGCTAGAACTATAGAGCAAAGGGTTTCCATACGGAACTTGGAAACCTTCACAAACCTGTTCAATGCCTTGAGGTTGAGAATGGGCCGGGAGGACCCATTCGGTTTTGGGACTAGAAACAGCGGAGAATAGTACCCCCGGCCCCTCTGCGCAAGAGGCACCTGTACTATGACTCCTGTATCCAGGAGGGTCTGTACCACCAAATGCAGAGTGTTTGCCTTTGTCTGGTCCAACGGGACGTCTGACCGGCAAAATCGATGAGGGGGTCGGTTTTTGAAGGCTATGGCGTAACCTCGAGTGACGACTTCCCGTACCCAGGCATCTGAAGTGGTTTTCAACCATTCCTGGGTATACCCTAGAAGCCGGCCCCCCACCCTGGGATCCCCAAGGGGGAGGCCCGCCCCGTCATGCAGCAGGCTTATCCGTCTTGGAAGCTGGCTGACGGGCAGCCCAGGCTCTTTTGGGCTTCGGCTTACCAGGTTTGGAAGTGCGGGCCTGCTTGTTGTACGCCTGACCTTTTGCTTTACCTGAAAGACGAAAGGGGCGAAAGGACGTACCTTTAGTCTTCGACACAGAAGGAGCGGTACTTGGCAGACAGGCAGTTTTGGCAGTAGCCAAGTCATCCACTATTTTATTTAAGTCCTCGCCAAACAAAATATCTCCCTTGAAAGGGAGTACCTCCAGGGTTATTCTAGAGTCAAGATCCACAGACCAGGATCTCAGCCACAATATCCGACGAGCCAGGACTGACGTAGTAGAGGCCTTGGATGCTAGGATACCGGCATCAGAAACCGCCTCTTTAATATAGCGAGAAGCTGTGACAATATATGACAAGCATTGTCTAGCATGGTCAGAGGAGATTTCAGCTTCTAACTCCAGGGCCCATGCTTCAATAGCCTCTGCAGCCCATGTAGCTGCAATAGTGGGCCTTTGTGTAGCACCCGTAAGCGTGTAAATCGCTTTAAGACAACCCTCCACACGTTTATCCGTAGGCTCTTTTAGAGACGTGACGGTAGTGACAGGCAGAGCTGAGGAAACCACCATCCTAGCCACATGTGAGTCTACTGGAGGAGGCGTTTCACAATTCTTAGACAGCTCTGGCGCGAAGGGATAGCGAGCCAGCATCTTCTTTTGAGGCACAAACTTCGTACCCGGGTTTTCCCAGAGTTCCTGACGTATATCCACTAGGTGATGAGTGAGGTAAATCTTGTTTAACCACCTTCTGAAGCTTGAACCTATCAGGTTTCTTAGGAGGGACGGATGGCTCGGGATCATCCGTAATCTGTAGAATTAACTTAATAGCCTCCAAAAGATCAGGAACATCCACATGTGAACTACCCTCCCCATCATCCGTATTTGAGTCAGAACCTGTGGGGTCAGTGTAAGTGCCGTCTTCATCAGACGAGGTGTCAGTGACAGCAGTGGATTGTGAGGAGACAAGCGCTCGCTTAGAGGACCCCTTGGACTTAGGCGAGCGATGGTCAGACTTTTTAGTAGTCAGGGACTGGTTCAACTTCTTCAATTGAGCAGATAAATCGTCCGCCCACGGCGGGTTAGCTGCAGGGACCACATACGGTTGTACCGGCATTGGGGGTCCCATAGGGGGGTGTTAGTTTATGAACTAGCGTATGTAGAAGCGTGGAAAAAGCGGCCCACGGTGGGTCATTATGTGCCTCCGTTGCCACAGTCCCACTGGGGGGCAAGGAGCCCCCAGAACCAGAGCCCACAGCTTCTATATTCCCCTCATAGGGATCTGTGGCTTCAGCAACACCGGCAGTGTGTTCAGCCCCAGAACCGTTACCCTCAGAAGCAGACATGATATAACTTGCAGTATCAGGTAACACAGTACAATTGGCAGCAGCACAATACCTCTTACCCAAACCCCTGCGCAGTGTAGTCAGCACTAGCAGAGACAAAGGAGAGATATGGTGACTAAATCACAGAGAAAAATATGTATTAAAGTATATCTTTGTGAAAATCCTATATCAATATAAAACCTGACGCACCAAGGCCCCTCAGGTTATAGAATATAGGGATAGCAGGTTGAGTGAAAGACACAAAATGGACACCACTCAGCTATCTAATGCACACACAGATAGTCACAGTTTGTACAATGCAGAGGTTATTACTGACAATAATACTGCACTGGACTAGCTTATATATATAGCTATATAGTCAATAGATATAACACTACACAGTAAGAACTGGATGTATATCACAGGGTAATTGTACTAGAAAACCCTGACTACATGCACTCTTTCTTAACTAGCACTGTCTAAAAAGGCAGGTAGAATACTTAAGTGTCATGTAAAGTCACAGCACTGACAACCAGGCGGCTTTACACAGGAGGATTTGCCCAAACAGTTCCAGGAACAGTGAAGCTGAGGGATAATGGTGCCCAGACACTGACAGGGAGTGAGGGAGAGACAGATATGCAGCTCCAGGGCGGGAACATTTGCGGGAAATGGCGCCCTGGGGCTGGGGGAGGGGCTTCAGGTCTAAGCCTTATCCCCCTGCTAGCAAAACCACCGGGTACTGTGGGCTCTTATTAAACTGGTTTAGAGAGAAATCCTGACCTGCGCCCATGCCCTGGTGATCTAGTGGGATCGCCTGTACTGCCACAGTGTCCACCGCCAGCGCGCGCGGCCCGCCTCCCACTGACCGCGCTGGATCGCGATAAAGACCGGGTCCCGCAAGCGGGACCCACTCACCACCTCACAAAGCGCGGCCACGTGATCCCGGAGAGCCCCCGTTGTGTGTGCCTGATGTGAAGAAAACCGGAGCCTCCTGCTGTAGTTACCCGGCAACCAGGGATCGGGAGTGTACAGCGCCGCTGGGGAGAGCAGGAGCTGCAGCAGTGAATGTCTTCTGACATTTACCACCGCTGCTGCCCTTGAAGTCTTCACTTTTTTTTCATAAAAAAGCTCTTCTTAGGGCTGCCTAGAGCAGCCCCTCTGTTAAGTGCCTGCTTACGCAAGAAAAAAAGCCATTTGTTTCCCCCAGCACCCTGAATGATAACCGTAACCAGATATAAATTCCACATAATAATAGAATTCAGAGATCTTCGTTACACATATTTGCGCAAATGTGTGAATAAGCCCCAAAGCCGCATCAAGGCGTCTCTGTATATTTGGGGTCCCTAGCGCTATATCTAGGTGCAGGGTGTGGCACCCCAAAACACCAGCATAAGCCAGAAAGCCGAGCGTAGCATACCAGTGAAAAAACTATAGTGTTAATAAATTAGTATTTAGGAAGCCGAAGCTATAGAGAAAGTGATACAAAAATGAAATGCAATTAAAATAGAGAAATAGTGTTAAAAAATTAATAAGTGAAAAGTGTTAATAGAATGTAAGGGTATGCCACACTAAGGCCATCCAGCTCAGCCAGTCCAGAGGCACCATACCTCACACCTCCATTACCCCAATCTGGGTCAAAGATTAACCAGCAAGGAGCCACATGATAATGGCTCCTTACTACAATATGTCTAAGCTAAGAGCTACCTACCTTGGAGCAACCCCATAATGCTCCATGTGGCATGTCAGGGCCTGCACCTCCTGCTAATGCAGGAACCTCTCTGCCTCTCACAACAAACATATATATTGGTAGATGCTCAATTAGCTTAGTGATATCATTCAGGTGCTCGAAAGGGAGGGGTATTTCTAAGCAAGAAAAAAAGCCATTTGTTTCCCCCAGCACCCTGAATGATAACCGTAACCAGATATAAATTCCACATAATAATAGAATTCAGAGATCTTCGTTACACATATTTGCGCAAATGTGTGAATAAGCCCCAAAGCCGCATACTGCAGCACCAACTACAAAGCTGAGCTCCTGTGCAGGGAGGCGGGGTCCCGCTACGGACTACGAGAAAAGTATTTACCGGTAGGTAATTAAAATCCTATTTTCTCTTACGTCCTAGAGGATACTGGAGTCCATTTAGTACCATGGGGATGTACAAAAGCTCCCAAACTGAGTGGGAGAGTGCTAATGTTCCTGCAGAACTGACGGACCAAACTGTAGGCCCTCAGAGGCCAAAGTATCGAACTTGTAGAACATCGTAAACGTGTTTGAACCTGACCAAGTAGCTGCTCAGCAGAGCTATAAAGCCGGGAAACCCCAGGCAGCCACCCAGGAAGAACCCACCGACCTAGCAGAGTGGGCCTGTACAGATTTTGGACACGGCAAACTTGCCGTGGAATAAGCATGCTGTATAGTAAGTTTGATCCAGCGTGCAATAGTCTGCTTTGAAGCAGGACACCCAATCTTATTGGGATCATAAAGAACAAACAGCGAGTCCGTCTTTCTGTGACGAGCAGTTCTTTTCATACACCTTTAAAGCCCTCCCAACATCCAAAGATTTTGAAGTAGCAGAGGTGTCAGTGACAACCAGGACCACAATAGGTTGGTTGATGTGAAACGCAGACAACACCTTAAGAAGAAATTGCTGACGAGTTCTGAGTTCAGCTCTGTCCTCATGGAAAATTAAAATAGGGGATTTTGTGAGATAAAACCCCCAGCTCCGACACACGTCTTGCTGAAGCCAAGGCCAACAGTGTGACGGTCTTCCACGTAAGATATTTTACGTCCAACTCCTGTAACGGCTCAAACCAATCCGATTGGAGGAAATGCAGCACCACATTGGGATCCCAAGGTGCCGTGGGAGGCACAAAGGGAAGTTGGATGTGCAGAACACCTTTCAAGAACGTCTGGACCTCAGGGAGAGAAGCCAATTGTTTCTGAAAGAAAATGGACAAGGCCGAAATCTGGACTTTTATGGAGCCCAGAAGTAGGCCCACATCCACTCCTGCTTGTTGAAAAAGCAGGAACCGTCCTAGATGGAATTCCACTGCAGAAAATGTTCTGCTCTCACACCAAGAGACGCATTTCTTGGTGTGAGAGCCCCCCCCCCTTTCCCCCCCAAGTCCCACGAAGCAGGCAGGATGGTGCTAACCAGCCCTGTCTGAAAATAACAAACATATAAAATAAATGCAGAAAACTCTTCAGGAGCTTCCTTCAGTGTGACCAGGTCCTCCGGGCTCATTTTCTAAACTGAGTCTGGTAGGAGGGGCTTAGAGGGAGGAGCCAGCACACACTATCAAATTCTTAAAGTGCCCATGGCTCCTAGTGGATCCTTCTATACCCACCCATGGTACTAAATGGACCCCAGTATCCTCTAGGACGTAAGAGAAATAATAATTATAGTAATGATGTTTTACCACTGTTACAGCATTGCATTATTCTCCCCCCACCCCCCCTTTGATCCTAAGGAGGGTATTCAATTAAGTGCAGTTTGTTCGACTGGTCAAAAAACTGCATTAACTTGATGCGGGCATTTTCGCCTGTTTTGTAATACATTTTCACCAAGCGGTTTCACTTTTTTTTTTTTTTTAATCGGCATGGGTGATAAATGCGCCAAAAATGCCCGTCAATTCGCCAAAACATGTGCATCGGCGGCGAATTTTCCAATACACATATTTTTCGCCAGTGGCTGATTTTCGAGAAAAAAAAATGGCATGGGCATTGATTAGGTCAAATGTAAATTCGACTTAGAAACGGCAAAAAACGAGATTTATGGTAAGAACTTACCTTTGTTAAATCTCTTTCTGCGAGGTACACTGGGCTCCACAAGGATAGACATTGGGGTGTAGAGTAGGTTCTTGATCTGAGGCACCAACAGGCTGAAAAGCTTTGACTGTTCCCAAGATGCATAGCGCCGCCTCCTCTATAACCCCGCCTCCCTGCACAGGAGCTCAGTTTTTAGTTAACCAGCCCAATGCAGTAGCAGGAAAAGAGACGACAACAGTTAGTAGCCACATACACCACACTCTCACGACAGGAGAAGTGTCAGCGGCTAATGCCATACCAACCCAAAGAAGCTAAGTGCGTCAGGGTGGGTGCCTTGTGGAGCCCAGTGTACCTCGCAGAGAGAGATTTAACAAAGGTAAGTTCTTACCATAAATCTCGTTTTCTGCTGTGGGGTACACTGGGCTCCACAAGGATAGACATTGGGGATGTCCTAAAGCAGTTCCTTATGGGAGGGGACGCACTGTAGCGGGCACAAGAACCCGGCGTCCAAAGGAAGCATCCTGGGAAGCGGCAGTATCGAAGGCATAGAACCTTATGAACGTGTTCACTGAGGACCACGTAGCCGCCTTGCACAATTGTTCAAGGGTCGCACCACGGTGGGCCGCCCAAGAAGGTCCAACAGACCGAGTAGAATGGGCCGTAATGGGCCGTAATGTGAGCAGGAGTGGACAGACCAGCCTTCACATAAGCATGTGCAATCACCATTCTAATCCATCTGGCTAAAGTCTGCTTGTGAGCAGGCCAGCCCCATTTGTGAAATCCAAACAGAACAAAGAGAGAATCAGATTTCCTAATAGAAGCAGTTCTTTTCACATAGATACGGAGAGCCCGTACCACATCCAAAGACCGCTCTTGGGGAGACAGATCAGGAGAAACAAGTGCCGAAACCACAATCTCCTGGTTAAGGTGGAACGAAGAAACCACCTTAGGTAAATATCCGGGACGAGTCCTAAGAACCACCTGGTCACGGTGAAATATCAGATATGGGGAACTACAAGACAAGGCACCCAAATCCGACACTCTTCTAGCTGAAGCAATAGCCAGCAGAAACACCACTTTAAGGGAAAGCCACTTAAGATCAGCTGAACCAAGAGGTTCAGACGGAGAGTCTTGTAACGCCTCCAAAACCACCGACAAGTCCCAAGGAGCCACAGGCAGGACATAGGGAGGTTGGATACGCAACGCACCCTGAGTGAAGGAATGCACATCAGGTAAGGTCACAATCATTCTCTGAAACCACACCGACAAGGCAGATATTTGAATCTTGAGGGAGGCCAGACGCATGCCTAAGTCCAGGCCCTGCTGATGAAAGGCCAACAACTTGGCTATACTAAACTTGGAAGCGTCATAATCTTTAGATGCGCACCAAACAAAGTAAGAATGCCAGACCCTATAGTAAATCCGAGCCAAAGCCGGTTTCCGGGTCCGCAACATAGTTTGAATGATCGCCTCAGAAAACCCTTTAGCCCTCAAGACGGAAGCTTCAAGAGCCACGCCGTCAAAGACAGCCGGGCTAGGTCCTGGTAGACACAGGGGCCCTGAACAAGGAGGTCTGGGCATTGTGGAAGTAGAATTGGACGCTCTGACGATAGGCCCTGCAGGTCTGAGAACCAGTGCCGTCTGGGCCACGCTGGAGCTATGAGAAGCAGAATTCCTCTTTCTTGCTTGAACTTCTGAATTACCCTGGGCAGGAGTGACACCGGAGGGAACACGTATGGCAGCCGAAACCTCCACGGCACCGCAAGCGCATCAACGAATGCTGCTTGAGGATCCCTTGTCCTTGCTCCGAAGACCGGAACCTTGTGATTGTATCGAGACGCCATCAGATCTACGTCTGGAAGGCCTCACTTTTCCACTAGGAGTTGAAACACTTCTGGATGGAGGCCCCACTTGCCGGCATGTACGTCCTGACGACTGAGAAATTCTGCTTCCCAATTCAGGACTCCCGCAATGAATATTGCCGATATGGCCGGTAGATGGCGTTCCGCCCAATGTAGAATCCGTGAGACTTCCTTCATTGCCAAACGACTTTGAGTGCCGCCTTGATGATTTATGTAAGCCACTGTGGTGGCATTGTCCGACTGTACTTGAACAGGACGGTTCTGAATTAAATGTTGGGCCAGGTTCAACGCATTGAAGACCGCCCGCAATTCCAGAATATTGATCGAGAGGAGAGATTCCTCCTTGGTCCACCGACCCTGAAGGGAGTGTTGCTCCAGCACCGCTCCCATAACCTCCGAGACTGGCATCTGTCGTCAACAGGACCCAGTCGGATATCCAGAAGGGATGGCCCCTGCACAGTCGTTGGTCCTGGAGCCATCAGTGCAGCGACAGACAGACCTCCGGAGTCAATGAGATCATGTGAGACCTGATCCGGTGAGGCAGGCCGTCCCACTTGGCCAGAATCAGCGTCTGGAGGGGGCGAGAATGGAATTGAGCATACTCCACCATGTCGAATGCTGACACCATGAGGCCCAGCACTTGCATCGCCGAATGTAACGACACTTGCGGACGAGAAAGGAAGCAACGAATCCTGTCCTGAAGCTTCAGGACTTTCTCCTGAGACAAGAACAACCGCTGGTTGTGAGTGTCCAATAGCGCTCCCAGGTGCACCATGCTCTGAGCAGGGACCAGGGAGGATTTCTTCCAGTTGATGAGCCACCGGTGGGTTTGTAGAAACCGGACAGTCATATCCAGATGACGTAGGAGAATTTTTTGGGAATTTGCCAGGATTAACAAGTCGTCCAGATACGGTAGGATCCTGACCCCTTGACGGCGGAGTACCACAGTCACCACCGCCATGACTTTGGTGAAGACTCGCGGAGCTGTAGTTAAACCAAAAGGTAACGCCCAAAACTGGTAATGGAGGTTGCCAATCGCAAACCTCAGGTATTGCTGATGTGACACTGCTATAGGAATATGCAGGTAAGCATCCTGTATGTCCAGGGAGACCATGTAGTCCCCAGGTTCCAAGGCCAGAACTATAGAGCGAAGGGTTTCCATACCTGTTCAATGCCTTGAGGTTGAGAATGGGCCAGGATGACCCATTCGGTTTCGGGACCAGAAACAGCGGAGAATAGCACCCCCGGCCCCTCTGAGCAAGAGGCACCTGTACTACGACTCCTGTATCCAGGAGGGTCTGTACCACCGAATGTAGAGTGTTTGCCTTTGTCTGGTCCAACGGGACGTCTGTCCGGCAAAATCGATGAGGGGTCGGTTTTTGAAGGCTATGGTGTAACCTTGAGTGACGACTTCCCGTACCCAGGCATCTGAAGTGGTCTTCAACCATTCCTGGGTATACTCTACAAGCCGGCCCCCCACCCTGGGATCCCCCAGAGGGAGGCCCGCCCCGTCATGTGGCAGGCTTATCGGTCTTGGAAGATGGCTGACGGGCAGCCCAGGCTCTTTTGGGCTTCGGTTTACCAGGTTTGGAAGTGCGGGCCTGCTTGTACTCCTGACCTTTTGCTTTACCTGAAGGAAGAAAAGGGCGAAAGGAAGTACCTTTAGCCTTCGACACAGAAGGATCAGTACTTGGCAGACAGGCAGTTTTGGCAGTAGCCAAGTCAGCCACTATCTTAAGTCCTCCCCAAACAGAATAACTCTCTTAAAAGGGAGTACCTCCAGGGTTTTTCTAGAGTCCAGATCCACAGACCAGGATCTCAGCCACAATATCCGGCGAGCCAGGACTGATGTAGTAGAGGCCTTGGCTGCTAGGATACCGGCATCAGAAGACGCCTCTTTAATATAGTGAGAAACTGTGCAATATATGACAAGCATTGTCTAGCATGGTCAGAAGAGATTTCAGCTTCTAACTCCAGGGCCCATGCTTCAATAGCCTCTGCAGCCTATGTTGCTGCAATAGTGGGCCTTTGTGCAGCACCCGTGAGGGTGTAAATCGCTTTCAGACAACCCTCCACACGTTTATCCGTAGGATTTTTTAGAGATGTGACGGTAGTGATAGGTAGAGCTGAGGAAACCACCATCCTAGCCACATGTGAGTCTACTGGAGGAGGCGTTTCCCAATTTTTAGACAGCTCTGGTGCGAGGTGATAGCGAGCCAGCATCTTCTTTGAGGCACAAACTTCTTTCCCGGGTTTCCCCAAGGTTCCCGACGTATATCCACTAGGTGGTCAGAGTGAGGTAAAACTTGTTTAACCACCTTCTGACGCTTGAACCTATCTGGTTTCTTAGGAGGGGCGGATGGCTCGGGATCATCCGTAATCTGTAAAATTAATTTACTAGCCTACTAGAGATCAGGAACATCCACATGTGAACTACCCTCCCCATCAGCAGTATCTGTGTCAGAATCTGTGGGGTCAGTGTAAGCGCCATCTTCTTCAGACGAGGTGTCAGAGACAGCAGTGGATTGTGAGGAGATAAGAGTTCGCTTAGAGGACCCCTTGTTCTTAGGCAAGCGAGGGTCAGACTTTTTAGTAGTCAAGGACTGGTTCAACTTCTTCAATTGAGCAGATAAATTGTTCGTCCAAGGCGGGTTAGCTGCGGGGACCACATACTAGCGTATGTAGAGGTGTGGAGACAGTAGCCCACGGTAGGTCATTATGTACCCCCGTTGCCACAGTCCCACTGGGGGGCAAGGAGCCCCCAAAACTAGAGCCCACAGCTGCTATAGTCTCCTCATAGGGGTCTGTGGCTTCAGCAACACCGGCAGTGTGTTCAGCCCCAGAACCGTTACCTTCAGAAGCAGATATGATATAACTTGCAGTATCAGGTAACGCAGTACAATAGGCAGCAGCACAATATCTCTTACCCAAACCCCTGCGCAGTGTAGTCAGCACAAGCAGATATACAGGAGAGATATGGTGACTAAAATCAGAGAAAAATACATATTAGAGAATATCTTGTGAAAATCCTATATAATTATAAAACCTAACGCACCAAGCCCCCTCAGGTTATAGAATATAGGGATAGCAAGTTGAGTGAGAGACACGAAATGGAAACCACTCAGCAAGCTAATGCACACACACATAGTCACAGTTAAACAATGCAGAGGTTATTACTAACAATAATACTGCACTGGACCAGCTTATATAGCTATGTAGTCAATAGATATAAAACTGCACAGTAAGAGCTGGATGTATAGGGTACTTGTACCAGAGAACCCTGACTAAATGCACTCTTTCTTAACTAACACTGTCTAATTGACATGTAGAATACTTAAATGTCATGTAAAGTCACAGCGCTGACAACCAGGCGGCTTTACACAGGAGGATATGCCCAAGCAGTACCAGGAACAGTGTAGCTGAGAGAAATGGCACCCAAACACTGACAGGGAGTGAGGGAGAGACAGATATGTAGCTCCAGGGCGGGAACATTTGCTGGAAATGGCACCCTGGGGCTGGGGGAGGGGCTCCAGGTCTAAGTCTTATCCCCCTGCTAGCAAAACCACCGGGTACTGTGGGCTCTTATTAAACTGGTTTAGAGAGAAAACCTAACCTGCGCCCATGCCCTGGTGATCTAGTGGGATCGCCTGTACTGCCACAGTGTCCACCGCCAGCGCGCGCGGCCCGCCTCCCACTGACCGCGCTGGATCGCGATAAAGACCGGGTCCCGAAAGCGGGACACACTCACCACCTCACAAAGCGCGGCCACGCGATCCCGGAGAGCCCCCGTTGTGTGTGCCTGATGTGAAGAAAACCGGAGCCTCCTGCTGTAGTTACCCGGCAACCAGGGCGCGGGAGTGTACAGAGCCGCTGTGGAGAGATGGAGCTGCAGCAGTGAATGTCACTAGACATGTACACACTGCTGCAGCCCTTGAAGTCTTCACTTTTCTTCTCAATAAGCTCTTCTTAGGGCTGCCCCTCTGTTATGTGCCTGCTATCTGCGGCACCAACTACAAAACTGAGCTCCTGTGCAGGGAGGCGTGGTTATAAAGGAGGCGGCGCTGTGCATTCTGGGAACAGTCAAAGCTTTAGAGCCTGTTTGTGCCTCGGATCAAGATCCTACTCTACACCCCCTTTGTCTTTCCTTGTGGAGCCCAGTGTACCCCGCAACAGAAAATCCTTTAGCCCTTAAGACGGAAGCTTCAAGAGCCACGCCGTCAAAGACAGCCGGGCCAGGTCCTGGTAGACACAGGGGCCCTGAACGAGGTGGTCTGGGCGTTGTGGAAGTAGAATTGGACGCTCTGGCGAGAGGCTCTGAAGGTCTGAGAACCAGTGCCGTCTGGGCCACGGTGGAGCTATGAGAAGCAGGATTCCTCCTTCCTGCTTGAACTTCCGAATTACCCTGGGCAGGAGTGACACCGGAGGGAACACGTATGGCAGCCGAAACTTTCACGGCACCGCCAGCGCATCCACGAATGCTGCTTGAGGATCCATGGTCCTTGCTCCAAAGACCGAAACCTTGTGATTGTGTCGAGACGCCATCAGGTCCACATCTGGAAGGCCCCACCTTTCCACTAGGAGTTGAAACACTTTTGGATGGAGGCCCCACTCTCCGGCGTGTACGTCCTGACGACTGAGAAAGTCCGCTTCCCAATTCTGGACTCACGGAATGAATATTGCCGATAAGGCCGGTAGATGGCGTTCCGCCCATTGAAGAATCCGCGAAACTTCCTTCATTGCCAAACGGCTTCGAGTGACGCCTTGATGATTTATGTAGGCCACAGTGGTGGCGCTGTCCGACTGTACTTGAACAGGACGGTTCTGAATCAAATGCTGGGCCAGGTTCAAGGAGTTGAAGACAGCCCGCAATTCCAGAATGTTGATCAAGAGGAGAGACTCCTCCTCGGTCCATCGACCCTGAAGGGAGTGTTGCTCCAACACCGCTCCCCAACCTCCGAGACTGGCATCTGTCGTCAACAGGACCCAGTCGGATATCCAGAAGGGACGGCCCCTGCACAATCGTTGGTCCTGTAGCCACCAGTGCAGCGACAGATGGACCTCCGGAGTCAATGAGATCATGTGAGACCTGATCCGGTGAGGCAGGCCGTCCCACTTGGCCAGAATCAGCCTCTGGAGGGGGCGAGAATGGAATTGAGCATACTCCACCATGTCGAATGCTGACACCATGAGGCCCAGCACCTGCATCGCCGAATGTATCGATACTTGCGGGCGAGAGAGGAAGCAACGAATCCTGTCCTGAAGCTTCAGGACTTTCTCCTGAGACAAGAATAACCGCTGGTTGTGTGTGTCCAATAGCGCTCACAGGTGCACCATGCTCTGAGCAGGGACCAGGGAGGATTTCTTCCAGTTGATGAGCCAACCGTGGGCTTGCAGAAACCGGATAGTCATATCTAGGTGACGTAGAAGTTCTAGGGAATTTGCCAACAAGTCATCCAGATACGGTAGGATCCTGACCCCTTGACGGCGGAGTACCGCAGTCATCACCGCCATAACTTTGGTGAAGACTCGCGGAGCAGTGGTTAAACCTAAAGGTAACGCCCAAAACTGGTAATGGAGGTTGCCAATCGCAAACCACAGGTATTGCTGATGTGACACTGCTATAGGAATATGCAGGTAAGCATCCTGTATATCCAGGGAGACCATATAATCCCCAGGTTCCAAGGCCAGAACAATAGAGCGAAGGGTTTCCATGCGGAAAATGGAGACTCTCACAAACTTGTTCAATGCCTTGAAGTTGAGAATGGGTCGGGAGGACCCATTTGGTTTCGGGACTAGAAATAGCGGAGAATAGTACCCCTGGGCTCTCTGAGCAAGAGACACCTGTACTACCACTCCTGTGTCCAGGAGGGTCTGTACCACCAAATGGAGTTTTTGCCTTTGTCTGGTCCGAAGGGACGTTTGTCAGGCAAAATTGATGAGGGGGCAGGTTTTTGAAGGCTATGGCGTAACCTCGTGTGACGACTTCCCGTACCCAGGCATCTGAAGTGGACTTCAACCAATCCTTGGTATACCCTAGAAGCCACCCCCCACCCTGGGATCCCCCAGAGGGAGGCCTGCCCCGTCTTGTGGCAGGCTTATCGGTCTTGGAAGCTGGCTGACGGGCAGCCCAGGCTCTTTTGGGCTTTGGCTTACCAGGTTTGGAAGAGCAGGCCTGTTTGTGGTACGCCTGACCTTTTGCTTTACTGAAAGGACAAAAGGAAGTACTTTTAGCCTTTGACACAGAAAGAGCGGTACTTGGCAGGCAGTTTTGGCAGTAGCCAAATCAGCCACTATCTTATTTAAGTCCTCCCCAAACAGAATATCTCTCTCGAAAGGGAGTACCTCCAAGGTTTTTCTAGAATCCAGATCCACCGACCAGGATCTCAGCCATAATATCCGGCGAGCCAGGACTGACGTAGTAGAGGCCTTGGCTGCTAGGATACCGGCATCAGAAGCCGCCTCTTTAATATATTGAGAAGCTGTGACAATGTATGACAAGCATGGTCAGAAGAGATTTCAGCTTCCATCTCTAGGGCCCACGCTTCAATAGCCTCTGCAGCTCATGTCGCTGCAATAGTGGGCCTTTGTGCAGCACCCGTGAGGGTGTAAATCGCTTTCAGACAACCCTCCACGCGTTTATCCGTAGGCTCTTTCAGAGACGTGACGGTAGTGACAGGTAGAGCTGAGGAAACCACCATTCTTGCCACATGTGAGTCCACTGGAGGAGGCGTTTTCCAATTTTTTGACAGCTCTGGCACGAGGGGATAGCGAGCCAGCATCTTCTTGTGAGGCACAAACTTCTTTCCTGGATTTTCCCAGAATTCCTGACGTATATCCACTAGGTGATCAGAATGAGGTAAAACTTGTTTAACCACCTTCTGACGCTTGAACCTATCTGGTTTCTTAGGAGGGGCGGATGGCTCGGGATCATCCGTAATCTGTAGAATCAACTTAATAGCCTCCAAAAATAAGATTTTACTTACCGATAAATCTATTTCTCGGAGTCCGTAGTGGATGCTGGGGTTCCTGAAAGGACCATGGGGGATAGCGGCTCCGCAGGAGACAGGGCACAAAAAGTAAAGCTTTTCCAGATCAGGTGGTGTGCACTGGCTCCTCCCCCTATGACCCTCCTCCAGACTCCAGTTAGGTACTGTGCCCGGACGAGCGTACACAATAAGGGAGGATTTTGAATCCTGGGTAAGACTCATACCAGCCACACCGTACAACTTGTGATCTAAACCCAGTTAACAGTATGATAACAGCGGAGCCTCTGAAAGATGGCTTCCTTCAACAATAACCCGAATTAGTTAACAATAACTATGTACAATTGTTGCAGATAATCCGCACTTGGGATGGGCGCCCAGCATCCACTACGGACTCCGAGAAATAGATTTATCGGTAAGTAAAATCTTATTTTCTCTATCGTCCTAGTGGATGCTGGGGTTCCTGAAAGGACCATGGGGATTATACCAAAGCTCCCAAACGGGCGGGAGAGTGCGGATGACTCTGCAGCACCGAATGAGAGAACTCCAGGTCCTCCTTAGCCAGAGTATCAAATTTGTAAAATTTTACAAACGTGTTCTCCCCTGACCACGTAGCTGCTCGGCAAAGTTGTAATGCCGAGACCCCTCGGGCAGCCGCCCAAGATGAGCCCACCTTCCTTGTGGAGTGGGCCTTTACAGATTTAGGCTGTGGCAGGCCTGCCACAGAATGTGCAAGTTGGATTGTGCTACAGATCCAACGAGCAATCGTCTGCTTAGACGCAGGAGCACCCATCTTGTTGGGTGCATACAATATAAACAACGAGTCAGATTTTCTGACTCCAGCTGTCCTTGCAATATATATTTTTAATGCTCTGACAACGTCCAGTAACTTGGAGTCCTCCAAGTCACTTGTAGCCGCAGGCACTACAATAGGCTGGTTCAGATGAAATGCTGACACCACCTTAGGGAGAAAATGCGGACGAGTCCGCAGTTCTGCCCTATCCGAATGGAAAATCAGATATGGGCTTTTGTAAGA
Source organism: Pseudophryne corroboree (assembly GCF_028390025.1). Classification (NCBI taxonomy): domain Eukaryota; kingdom Metazoa; phylum Chordata; class Amphibia; order Anura; family Myobatrachidae; genus Pseudophryne; species Pseudophryne corroboree. The sequence goes on from NC_086449.1 coordinate 314,444,015, forward strand.
TAAAGCTGCCAGTTCTGATACTCTCCTGGCCGAAGCCAGGGCTAGAAGCATGGTCACTTTCCATGTGAGATATTTCAAATCCACCTTTTTTAGTGGTTCAAACCAATGAGATTTTAGAAAGTCCAAAACCACATTGAGATCCCACGGTGCCACTGGAGGCACCACAGGAGGCTGTATATGCAGCACTCCCTTAACAAAGGTCTGGACTTCAGGGACTGAAGCCAATTCTTTTTGAAAGAAAATCGACAGGGCCGAAATTTGAACCTTAATAGATCCCAATTTGAGACCCATAGACAATCCTGACTGCAGGAAATGTAGGAATCGACCCAGTTGAAATTCCTCCGTCGGAGCACTCCGATCTTCGCACCACGCAACATATTTTCGCCAAATTCGGTGATAATGTTGCACGGTTACTTCCTTCCTTGCTTTAATCAAAGTAGGAATGACTTCTTCCGGCATGCCTTTTTCCTTTAGGATCCGGCGTTCAACCGCCATGCCGTCAAACGCAGCCGCGGTAAGTCTTGAAACAGACAGGGACCCTGCTGAAGCAAGTCCCTCCTTAGAGGTAGAGGCCACGGATCTTCCGTGATCATCTCTTGAAGTTCCGGGTACCAAGTCCTTCTTGGCCAATCCGGAACCACTAGTATCGTTCTTACGCCTCTTTGCCGTATAATTCTCAGTACTTTTGGTATGAGAGGCAGAGGAGGAAACACATACACCGACTGGTACACCCAAGGCGTTACCAGCGCGTCCACAGCTATTGCCTGCGGATCTCTTGACCTGGCGCAATACCTGTCCAGTTTTTTGTTGAGGCTAGACGCCATCATGTCCACCATTGGTCTTTCCCAACGGGTTACCAGCATGTGGAAGACTTCTGGATGAAGTCCCCACTCTCCCGGGTGAAGATCGTGTCTGCTGAGGAAGTCTGCTTCCCAGTTGTCCACTCCCGGGATGAACACTGCTGACAGTGCTATCACATGATTCTCTGCCCAGCGAAGAATCCTTGCAGCTTCTGCCATTGCACTCCTGCTTCTTGTGCCGCCCTGTCTGTTCACATGGGCGACTGCCGTGATGTTGTCCGACTGGATCAACACCGGTTTTCCCTGAAGCAGAGGTTCTGCCTGGCTTAGAGCATTGTATATTGCTCTTAGTTCCAGAATGTTTATGTGAAGAGACGTTTCCAGGCTCGTCCATACTCCCTGGAAGTTTCTTCCTTGTGTGACTGCTCCCCAGCCTCTCAGGCTGGCGTCCGTGGTCACCAGGATCCAATCCTGTATGCCGAATCTGCGGCCCTCCAATAGATGAGCACTCTGCAACCACCACAGAAGAGACACCCTTGTCCTTGGAGACAGGGTTATCCGCAGATGCATCTGAAGATGCGACCCTGACCATTTGTCCAACAGATCCCTTTGGAAAATTCTTGCGTGGAATCTGCCGAATGGAATTGCTTCGTAAGAAGCCACCATTTTTCCCAGGACTCTTGTGCATTGATGTACCGACACCTTTCCTGGTTTTAGGAGGTTCCTGACAAGCTCGGATAACTCCTTGGCTTTTTCCTCCGGGAGAAAAACCTTTTTCTGAACCGTGTCCAGAATCATCCCTAGGAACAGCAGACGAGTTGTCGGCATTAACTGGGATTTTGGAATATTCAGAATCCACCCGTGCTGTTTTAGCACTTCTTGAGACAGTGCTAATCCCATCTCTAGCTGTTCTCTGGACCTTGCCCTTATTAGGAGATCGTCCAAGTATGGGATAATTAATATGCCTTTTCTTCGAAGAAGAATCATCATCTCGGCCATTACCTTTGTAAAGACCCGAGGTGCCGTGGACAATCCGAACGGCAGCGTCTGAAACTGATAGTGACAGTTTTGTACAACGAACCTGAGGTACCCCTGGTGTGAGGGGTAAATTGGAACGTGGAGATACGCATCCTTGATGTCCAAGGATACCATAAAGTCCCCCTCTTCCAGGTTCGCTATCACTGCTCTGAGTGACTCCATCTTGAACTTGAACTTCTTTATGTACAGGTTCAAGGACTTCAGATTTAGAATAGGCCTTACCGAGCCATCCGGCTTCGGTACCACAAAAAGAGTGGAATAATACCCCTTCCCTTGTTGTAGAAGAGGTACCTTGACTATCACCTGCTGAGAGTACAGCTTGTGAATGGCTTCCAAAACCGTCTCCCTTTCGGAGGGGGACGTTGGTAAAGCAGACTTCAGGAAACGGCGAGGTGGATCTGTCTCTAATTCCAACCTGTACCCCTGAGATATTATCTGCAGGATCCAGGGATCTACCTGCGAGTGAGCCCACTGCGCGCTGTAATTTTTGAGACGACCGCCCACCGTCCCCGAGTCCGCTTGAGAAGCCCCAGCGTCATGCTGAGGCTTTTGTAGAAGCCGGGGAGGGCTTCTGTTCCTGGGAAGGAGCTGCCTGTTGGTGTCTCTTCCCTCGACCTCTGCCTCGTGGCAGATATGAATAGCCCTTTGCTCTCTTATTTTTAAAGGAACGAAAGGGCTGCGGTTGAAAAGTCGGTGCCTTTTTCTGTTGGGGAGTGACTTGAGGTAGAAAGGTGGATTTCCCGGCTGTAGCCGTGGCCACCAAATCTGATAGACCGACTCCAAATAACTCCTCCCCTTTATACGGCAAAACTTCCATATGCCGTTTTGAATCCGCATCGCCTGTCCACTGTCGCGTCCATAAAGCTCTTCTGGCCGAAATGGACATAGCACTTACCCGTGATGCCAGTGTGCAGATATCCCTCTGTGCATCACGCATATAAAGAAATGCATCCTTTATTTGTTCTAATGACAGTAAAATATTGTCCCTGTCCAGGGTATCAATATTTTCAATCAGGGACTCTGACCAAACTACCCCAGCACTGCACATCCAGGCAGTCGCTATAGCTGGTCGTAGTATAACACCTGCATGTGTGTATATACTTTTTTGGATATTTTCCATCCTCCTATCTGATGGATCTTTAAGTGCGGCCGTCTCAGGAGAGGGTAACGCCACTTGTTTAGATAAGCGTGTTAGCGCCTTGTCCACCCTAGGAGGTGTTTCCCAGCGCTCCCTAACCTCTGGCGGGAAAGGGTATAATGCCAATAATTTCTTTGAGATTATCAGCTTTTTATCAGGGGCAACCCACGCTTCATTACACACGTCATTTAATTCTTCTGATTCAGGAAAAACTATAGGTAGTTTTTTCACACCCCACATAATACCCTGTTTAGTGGTACCTGTAGTATCAGCTAAATGTAACGCCTCCTTCATTGCCAAAATCATATAACGTGTGGCCCTACTGGAAAATACGGTTGATTCGTCACCGTCACCACTGGAGTCAGTGCCTGTGTCTGGGTCTGTGTCGACCGACTGAGGCAAAGGGCGTTTCACAGCCCCTGACGGTGTTTGAGTCGCCTGGACAGGCACTAATTGATTGTCCGGCCGTCTCATGTCGTCAAACGACTGCTTTAGCGTGTTGACACTATCCCGTAGTTCCATAAATAAAGGCATCCATTCTGGTGTCGACTCCCTAGGGGGTGACATCCTCATATTTGGCAATTGCTCCGCCTCCACACCAATATCGTCCTCATACATGTCGACACACACGTACCGACACACAGCAGACACACAGGGAATGCTCCTAACGAAGACAGGACCCACTAGCCCTTTGGGGAGACAGAGGGAGAGTTTGCCAGCACACACCAAAAGCGCTATATATATCAGGGATAGCCTTATAATAAGTGCTCCCTTATAGCTGCTTTATATATATCAAAATATCGCCATAAATTTGCCCCCCCTCTCTGTTTTACCCTGTTTCTGTAGTGCAGTGCAGGGGAGAGACCTGGGAGCCGTCCTGACCAGCGGAGCTGTGAGAGGAAATGGCGCCGTGTGCTGAGGAGATAGGCCCCGCCCCTTTTTTGGCGGGCTCGTCTCCCGCTATTTAGTGAATCCAGGCAGGGGTTAAATATCTCCATATAGCCTCTGGGGCTATATGTGAGGTATTTTTAGCCTTTATATAGGTTACATTTGCCTCCCAGGGCGCCCCCCCCAGCGCCCTGCACCCTTAGTGACTGCGTGTGAAGTGTGCTGAGAGGAAAATGGCGCACAGCTGCAGTGCTGTGCGCTACCTTTAGAAGACTGCAGGAGTCTTCAGCCGCCGATTCTGGACCTCTTCTGACTTCAGCATCTGCAAGGGGGCCGGCGGCGCGGCTCCGGTGACCATCCAGGCTGTACCTGTGATCGTCCCTCTGGAGCTGATGTCCAGTAGCCAAGAAGCCAATCCATCCTGCACGCAGGTGAGTTCACTTCTTCTCCCCTCAGTCCCTCGTTGCAGTGATCCTGTTGCCAGCAGGACTCACTGTAAAATAAAAAACCTAAGCTAAACTTTTTCTAAGCAGCTCTTTAGGAGAGCCACCTAGATTGCACCCTTCTCGGCCGGGCACAAAAATCTAACTGGAGTCTGGAGGAGGGTCATAGGGGGAGGAGCCAGTGCACACCACCTGATCTGGAAAAGCTTTACTTTTTGTGCCCTGTCTCCTGCGGAGCCGCTATCCCCCATGGTCCTTTCAGGAACCCCAGCATCCACTAGGACGATAGAGAAACATCAGTATCTGTGTCAGAATCTGTGGGGTCAGTGTAGTCGCCATCTTCATCAGACGAGGTGTCAGTGACAGTAGTTGATTGTGAGGTGGTAAGAGCTCGCTTAGAGGACCCCTTAGTCTTAGGCGAGCGAGGTTCAGACTTTAAAGACTGGTTCAATATCTTCAATTGAGCAGACAAGTTATCGGCCCACGGCGGGTAAGCCATGGGGACCACATACGGTTGAACCGGCATAGGAGATCTGTGGCATCAGCAACACCAGTAGTGTGTTCAGCCCCAGAACAGTTACCCTCAGAAGCGGACATGATATAACTTGCAATATCAGGTAACACAGTACAATTGTCAGCAGCACAATACCTCTTACCCAAACCCCTGCGCAATGTAGTCAGCACAAGCAGGGATACAGGAGAGATATGGTGACTAAAATCACAGAGAAAAATACAATTAGAATATATCTTGTGAATATCCCATATTATAGTATTATAAACCTGAAGCACCAAGCCCCCTCAGGTTATAGAATATAAGTTGAGTGAGAGACACGAAATGAAAATCACCCAGCAAGCTAAAGCACACACATATAGTCACAGTTGTACAATGCAGAGGTTATTACAAACAATAATACTGCACTGGACTAACTTACATATATATAGCTATGTAGTCAATAGATATAACACTGCACAGTAAGAACTGGATGTATATCACAGGGTACTTGTACCAGATAACCATGACTAAACGCACTCTCTTAACTATCACTGTCCAACTGACATGTAGAATACTTAAGTGTCTTGTAAAGTCACAGCGCTGACTATCAGGCGGTTTTACAAAGGAGGATTTGCCCAAGCAGTCCCAGGAACAATGTAGCTGAGAGAAATAGTGCCCACACACTGACAGGGAGTGAGGGACAGATGATAGCTCCAGGGCGGGAACATTTACTGTAAATGCGCCCTGGGGCTGGGGGAGGGGCTCCAGGTCTGAGCCTCATCCCCCTGCTGGCAAAACCACCTGGTACTGCGGGCTACTAGTAAAACGGTTTAGAGAGAAAACCTGACCTGCACCCATGCCCTGGTGATCTAGTGGGATCGCCTGTGTGCCAGTGTTCACCGCCAGCGCGCGCGGCACGCCTCCCACCGACCGCGTCGGATCGTGATCCAGCAAGGGTCCCGCAACCAGGGCACGTGAGTGTACAGCGCCGCTGGGGAGAGATGGAGCTGCAGCAGTGAATGTCTCCTGACATTTACACACTGCTGCAGCCCTTGAAGTCTTCACTTTTCTTCATAAAAAGCTCTTCTTAGGGCTGCCCGGAGCAGCCCCTCTGTTATGTGCCTGCTATCTGCGGCACCAACTACAAAACTGAGCTCCTGTGCAGGGAGGCGGGGTTATAGAGGAGGCGGCGCTATTCATCTTGGGAACAGTCAAAGCTTTTCAGCCTGTTGGTGCCTCGGATCAAGATCCTACTCTACACCCCAATGTCTATCCTTGTGGAGCCCAGTGTACCCGGCAGCAGAAAATTAGTTTTTTTTCGACTGGTCGAAAAAATAAGATTTTACTTACCGGTAAATCTATTTCTCGTAGTCCGTAGTGGATGCTGGGGACTACGTAAGGACCATGGGGAATAGCGGGCTCCGCAGGAGACTGGGCACTCTAAAGAAAGATTTAGTACTATCTGGTGTGCACTGGCTCCTCCCTCTATGCCCCTCCTCCAGACCTCAGTTAAGGAAACTGTGCCCGGAAGAGCAGACATTATAAGGAAAGGATTTTGGAATCTCGGGTAAGACTCATACCAGCCACACCAATCACACCGTATAACTTGTGATACACTTATCCAGTCAACAGTATGAACAACAACAGGGCATCAACAATGGATGCCAACATAACATAACCCATTATAAAGCAATAACTATGTACACGTATTGCAGAAAGTCCGCACTTGGGACGGGCGCCCAGCATCCACTACGGACTACGAGAAATAGATTTACCGGTAAGTAAAATCTTATTTTCTCTGACGTCCTAGTGGATGCTGGGGACTCCGTAAGGACCATGGGGATTATACCAAAGCTCCCAAACGGGCGGGAGAGTGCGGATGACTCTGCAGCACAGAATGGGCAAACTCAAGGTCCTCCTCAGCCAGGGTATCAAACTTGTAGAATTTTGCAAATGTGTTTGAACCCGACCAAGTAGCAGCTCGGCAAAGCTGTAATGCCGAGACCCCTCGGGCAGCCACCCAAGAAGAGCCCACCTTCCTTGTGGAATGGGCTTTCACTGATTTTGGATGCGGCAATCCAGCCGCAAAATGAGCCTGCTGAATCGTGTTACAGATCCAGCGGGCAACGGTTTGCTTTGAAGCAGGATAAACAGCGAGTCAGTTTTCCTGACTCCAGCCGTTCGGGCTACATAAATCTTCAAAGCCCTGACTACATCTAGTAACCTGGAATCCTCCAAGTCACGAGTAGCCGCAGGCACTACAATAGGTTGGTTCAAATGAAAAGATGACACCACCTTTGGCAGAAATTGGGGACGAGTCCGCAATTCTGCCCTGTCCATATGAAAAAGCAGATAGGGGCTTTTACATGACAAAGCCGCCAATTCTGACACACGCCTAGCCGAAGCTAATGCCAATAGCATGACCACCTTCCACGTGAGATACTTTAGCTCCACGGACTTAAGTGGTTCAAACCAGTGAGATTTCAGGAAACCCAACACCACGTTGAGATCCCAAGGTGCCACTGGTGGCACAAAACGGGGCTGAATATGCAGCACTCCCTAAACAAACGTCTGAACTTCAGGAAGAGACGCCAGTTCCTTTTGAAAGAAAATGGATAGGGCCAAAATCTGGACCTTTATGGATCCCAACTTCAAGCCCATAGTCACTCCAGACTGTAGAAAGTGCAGAAATCTGCCCCGATGGAATTCCTCTGTAGGGGCCTTCCTGGCCTCACACCAAGCAACATATTTTCGCCATATGCGGTAATAATGCTTTGCTGTCACGTCCTTCCTAGCCTTTATCAGCGTAGGAATAACTTCCTCCGGAATGCCTTTTTCCGCTAGGATCCGGTGTTCAAACGCCATGCCGTCAAACGCAGCCGCGGTAAGTCTTGGAACAGGCAGGGCCCCTGTTGCAACAGGTCCTGTCTGAGAGGCAGAGGCCATGGGTCCTCTGTGAGCATTTCTTGCAATTCCGGGTACCAAGGTCTTCTTGGCCAATCCGGAACAATGAATATTGTTCTCACTCCTCTTCTTCTTACGATTCTCAGTACCTTAGGTATGAGAGGAAGAGGAGGGAACACATAGACCGACTGGAACACCCACGGTGTTACCAGGGCGTCCACAGCTATCGCCTGAGGGTCTCTTGACCTGGCGCAATACCGTTGCAGCTTTTTGTTGAGACAGGACGCCATCATGTCTACCTGTGGTAGTTTCCATCGATTTGTAATCTGAATGAAGACTTCTTGATGAAGTCCCCACTCTCCCGGGTGGAGGTCGTGCCTGCTGAGGAAGTCTGCTTCCCAGTTGTCCACTCCCGGAATGAACACTGCTGACAGTGCTTGTACGTGATTCTCCGCCCACCGAAGAATCCTGGTGGCTTCCGCCATCGCGACTCTGCTTCTTGTGCCGCCCTGGCGGTTTACATGAGCCACCACGGTGATGTTGTCTGACTGAATCAGCACCGGTTGGTTGCGAAGCAGGGGCTCCGCTTGACTCAGGGCGTTGAATATGGCCCTTAGTTCCAGGATATTTATGTGCAGACAAGTTTCCTGACTTGACCACAACCCTTGGAAGTTTCTTCCCTGAGTGACTGCCCCCCACCCTCGGAGGCTCGCATCCGTGGTCACCAGGACCCAGTCCTGTATGCCGAATCTGCGGCCCTCGAGAAGGTGAGCACTCTGTAGCCACCACAGAAGAGACACCCTGGCCCTGGGGGATAGGGTGATCAGCCGATGCATCTGAAGATGCGATCCGGACCATTTGTCCAACAGATCCCATTGAAAGATCCTCGCATGGAACCTGCCGAAGGGAATGGCTTCGTACGATGCCACCATCTTTCCCAGGACTCGCGTGCAGTGATGCACCGACACCTGTTTCGGTTTTAAGAGGTCTCTGACTAGAGTCACAAGCTCTTGAGCCTTCTCCGTCGGGAGAAACACCTTCTTCTGGTCTGTGTCCAGAATCATGCCCAGAAAGGGCAGACGCGTCGTAGGAATCAGCTGCGACTTTGGCATATTCAGAATCGAGCCATGCTGTTGCAACACTTCCTGTGAGTGCGCTACGCTGATTTGCAACTGCTCCCTTGACCTCGCCTTTATGAGGAGATCGTCCAAGTATGGGATAACTGTGACTCCTTGCTTTCTCAGGATCACCATCATTTCTGCCATTACCTTGATAAATATTCTCGGTGCCGTGGACAGACCAAACGGCAACGTCTGGAATTGGTAATGACAGTCCTGTACCACAAATCTGAGGTACTCCTGATGAGGCGGATAAATGGGGACATGCAAGTAAGCATCCTTGATGTCCAGAGACACCATAAAATCCCCCTCTTCCAGGCTTGCAATGACCGCTCTGAGCGATTCCATTTTGAACTTGAATCTTTTCAGATAAATGTTCAGGGACTTTAAATTTAATATAGGTCTGACCGAACCGTCCGGTTTCGGTACCACAAACATTGTGGAATAGTATCCCTTCCCCTGTTGAGGAAGGGGAACCTTTACCACCACCTGCTGGAGAAATAGCTTGTGAATTGCCGCTACCACTACTTCCTTTCTATGGGGGAAGCTGGCAGGGCCGATTTTAGGTAACGTTGAGGGGGCATCACCTCGAATTCCAGCTTGTATCCCTGAGACACAATCTGTATAGCCCAGGGATCCACCTGTGAGCGAACCCACTGGTGGCTGAAATGTCGGAGACGTGCCTCCACCGCTCCTGGCTCCACCCGTGGAGCCCCAGCGTCATGCGGTGGATTTAGTGGAAGCCGGGGAGGACTTCTGTTTCTAGGAACTAGCTGTAAGGTGCAGCTTTTTTCCTCTGCCCCTGCCTCTAGCAAGAAAGGAAGCACCTCTGACCTTCTTGCTTCTTTGTGCGCGAAAGGACTGCATTTGGTAATACGGTGCTTTCTTCGGTTGTGAGGGAATATATGGCAAAAAGTTTGACTTCCCAGCAGTAGCTGTGGAAACCAGGTCCGAGAGACCCTCCCCAAACAATTCCTCACCCTTGTAAGGTAACACCTCCATGTGTTTTTTGGAGTCGGCATCACCTGTCCACTGCCGAGTCCATAGGACCCTCCTGGCAGAAATTGACATTGCATTAATTCTAGAGCCCAGTAGGCAAATGTCCCTCTGGGCATCCCTCATATATAGGACAGTGTCTTTTATCTGCCCCAGGGTCAGCATAATGGTATCCCTGTCTAAGGTATCCATTTCCTCAGACAGATTATCTGTCCACGCTGCTACAGCACTACACATCCACGCCGACGCAATTGCCGGCCTCAGTAGAGTCCCTGAATGTGTATAAACAGATTTCAGGATACTTTCCTTTCTATCTGCAGGATCCTTTAGGGTGGCCGTATCCTGCGACGGCAGGGCCACCTTCTTAGATAAGCGTGTCAGAGCTTTATCTACCCTAGGGGAGGATTCCCAGCGCACCCTGTCCTCTGGCGGGAAAGGGTACGCCATAAGTAACCTTTTGGAAATCAGGACTTTCTTATCTGGGGAATCCCACGCTCTTTCACATAACTCATTTAACTCATGTGAAGGGGGAAAAGTCACCTCTTGCTTTTTCTCCCCATACATACAAACCCTCTTGTCAGGGACAGGGTTTACCTCTGATATGTGTAAAATATCCTTCATCGCTATAATCATGTAACGTATAGCTTTTGTCATTTTTGGTTGCAATTTTGCATCATCGTCGTCGACACTGGAGTCAGAATCCGTGTCGACATCTGTGTCAACCATTTTGGATAGTGGGCGCTTTTGAGACCCTGAGGGCCTCTGCGCTGTAGGATCAGGCATGGGTTGAGACCCTGACTGGCCCGAGGTATCAGCTTTATCCAACCTTTTATGTAAGGAGTTTACATTATCATTTAACACCTTCCACATATCCATCCAATATGGTGTCGGCATCGTCGGCGGCGACACGTCAGTCAACTGCACTTGCTCTGCCTCCACATAGCCCTCGTCAAACATGTCGACACACGCGTACCGACACACCACACACACGGGGGAAGCTCTAAATGAGGACAGGACCCCCACAAGGCCTTTTGGAGAGACAGAGAGAGAGTATGCCAGCACACACCCCAGCGCTATATAACCCAGGGACTACACAGTAACTTAGTGTTTACCCAGTAGCTGCTGTATTATGATTTATGCGCCTAAATTTATGTGCCCCCCCCTCTCTTTTTTACCCTTCTACCGTGATTCTGCAGAGAGCCTGGGGAGCTTCCTCTCAGCGGAGCTGTGGAAGGAAAATGGCGCTGGTGAGTGCTGAGGAAGAAGGCCCCGCCCCCTCAGCGGCGAGCTTCTGTCCCGCGATTTATTGTAAAATAAATGGCGGGGGCTCATACATATAACAGTGTGCCACTTTATATGCAGCATTCGCCAGGAGGTAACAATTGCTGCCCAGGGCGTCCCCCCCTGCGCCCTGCAGTGACCGGAGTGTGTGGGTTAGTGTGGGCGCAATGGCGCACAGCTGCAGTGCTGTGCGCTACCTCATGTGAAGACAGGAGTCTTCTGCCGCCGATTTCGATGTCTTCTCCGCTTCTGCCGGCTTCTGTCTTCTGGCTCTGCGAGGGGGACGGCAGCGCGGCTCCGGGAACGGACGACAAGGTCAGGTCCTGTGTTCGATCCCTCTGGAGCTAATGGTGTCCAGTAGCCTAAGAAGCGCAACCTAGCCGCAGTTAGTAGGTTTGCTTCTCTCCCCTCAGTCCCTCGTAGCAGAGAGTCTGTTGCCAGCAGAAGCTCTCTGAAAATAAAAAATCTAACTAAAATACTTTCTTATTAGCAAGCTCAGGAGAGCTCACTAAAAGCACCCAGCTCTGTCCGGGCACAGATTCTAACTGAGGTCTGGAGAAGGGGCATAGAGGGAGGAGCCAGTGCACACCAGATAGTACTAAATCTTTATTTAGAGTGCCCAGTCTCCTGCGGAGCCCGCTATTCCCCATGGTCCTTACGGAGTCCCCAGCATCCACTAGGACATCAGAGAAAATGGCACTAACTGAGTACTTCCCCTAAGCCTGCAGTAACATTGAATCGCTTCACTCTCTATTTAATTTTGAAATCATTCTGTAATAGAATGCACGGTGAAACGGATGCCGGCAAGGTGCCAGTCTTCCAACCACCACACAGTACTTCAGAGAATTTAATTACCCCCCAAAAATATAAAAAAATAAGAATTTACTTACCGATAATTCTATTTCTCATAGTCCGTAGTGGATGCTGGGGACTCCGTAAGGACCATGGGGAATAGCGGCTCCGCAGGAGACTGGGCACATCTAAAGAAAGCTTTAGGACTAACTGGTGTGCACTGGCTCCTCCCCCTATGACCCTCCTCCAAGCCTCAGTTAGGATACTGTGCCTGGACGAGCGTACACAATAAGGAAGGATTTTGAATCCCGGGTAAGACTCATACCAGCCACACCAATCACACCGTATAACTTGTGATCTGAACCCAGTTAACAGTATGATAACAGAGGAGCCTCTGAAAAGATGGCTCCCAACAATAATAACCCAATTTTTGTAACTATGTACAAGTATTGCAGACAATCCGCACTTGGGATGGGCGCCCAGCATCCACTACGGACTATGAGAAATAGAATTATCGGTAAGTAAATTCTTATTTTCTCTAACGTCCTAAGTGGATGCTGGGGACTCCGTAAGGACCATGGGGATTATACCAAAGCTCCCAAACGGGCGGGAGAGTGCGGATGACTCTGCAGCACCGAATGAGAGAACTCCAGGTCCTCCTCAGGCAGGGTATCAAATTTGTAGAATTTAGCAAACGTGTTTGCCCCTGACCAAGTAGCTGCTCGGCAAAGTTGTAAAGCCGAGACCCCTCGGGCAGCCGCCCAAGATGAGCCCACTTTCCTTGTGGAACGGGCTTTTACAGATTTTAGCTGTGGCAGGCCTGCCACAGAATGTGCAAGCTGAATTTTACTACAAATCCAACGAGCAATAGTCTGCTTAGAAGCAGGAGCACCCAGCTTGTTGGGTGCATACAGGATAAACAGCGAGTCAGATTTCCTGACTCCAGCCGTCCTGGAATATTTTCAGGGCCCTGACAACATCCAGCAACTTGGATTCCTCCAAGTCCCTAGTAGCCGCAGGCACCACAATAGGGTGGTTCAGGTGAAAACGCTGGAACCACCTTAGGGAGAAACTGAGGACGAGTCCTCAATTCCGCCCTGTCCGAATGGAAAATCAGATAAGGGCTTTTACAGGATAAAGCCGCCAATTCTGACACGCGCCTGGCCCAGGCCAGGGCCAACAGCATGACCACTTTCCATGTGAGATATTTTAACTCCACAGATTTAAGTGGTTCAAACTAATGTGACTTTTGGAACCCAAACTACATTGAGATCCCAAATTGCCACTGGAGGCACAAAAGGAGGCTGTATATGCAGTACCCCTTTTACAAACGCCTAAACTTCAGGGACTGAAGCTAGTTCTTTTTTTTTTTTTTTTGGAAGAAAATTGACAGGGCCGCAATCTGAACCTTAATGGACCCCAATTTCAGGCCCATAGACACTCCTGTTTGCAGGAAATGTAGGAATCGACCCAGTTGAATTTCCTCCGTCGGGCCTTACTGGCCTCGCACTACGCAACATATTTTCGCCAATTGCGGTGATAATGTTTTTGCGGTTACATCCTTCCTGGCTTTAGATCAGGATATGGATGACTTCATCCGGAATGCCTTTTTTCCTTCAGGATCCGGTGTTCTACCGGCATGCCGTCAAACGCAGCCGCGGTAAGTCTTGGAACAGACAGGGTCCTTGCTGGAGCAGGTCCCTTCTTAGAGGTAGAGGCCACGGATCCTCCGTGAGCATCTCTTGAAGTTCCGGTTACCAAGTCCTTCTTGGCCAATCCTGAGCCACGAATATAGTGCTTTCTCCTCTCCATCTTATCAATCTCAGTACCTTGGGTATGAGAGGCAGAGGAGGGAACACATACACTGACTGGTACACCCACGGTGTTACCAGAGCGTCTACAACTATTGCCTGAGGGTCTCTTGACCTGGCGCAATACCTGTCGAGTTTTTTAATCATGTGGACGACTTCTGGGTGAAGTCCCCACTCTCCCGGGTGGAGGTCGTGCTGAGGAAGTCTGCTTCCCAGTTGTCCACTCCCGGAATGAATACTGTTGACAGTGCTATCACATGATTTTCCGCCCAGCGAAGAATCCCTGCAGCTTCTGCCATTGCCCTCCTGCTTCTTGTGCCACCCTGTCTGTTTACGTGGGTGACTGCCATGATGTTGTCCGACTGGATCAACACCGGCTGACCTTGAAGCAGAGGTCTTGCTAAGCTTAGAGCATTGTAAATGGCCCTTAGCTTCAGGATATTTATGTGAAGTGATGTATCCAGGCTTGACCCTAAGCCCTGGATATTCCTTCCCTGTGTGACTGCTCCCCAGCCTCGCAGGCTGGCATCCGTGGTCACCAGGACCCAGTCCTGAATGCCGAATCTGCGGCCCTCTAGAAGATGAGCACTCTGCAACCACCACAGGATGGATACCCTTGTCCTTGGTGACAGGGTTATCCGCTGATGCATCTGAAAATGCGACCCGGACCATTTGTCCAGTAGGTTCCACTGGAAAGTTCTTGCGTGGAATCTAGCGAATGGGATTGCTTCGTAGGAAGCCACCATTTTTACCCCGAACCCTTGTGCATTGATGCACTGAGCCTTGGTTCGGTTTTAGGAGGTTCCTGACTAGCTCGGATAACTCCCTGGCTTTCTCTTCCGGGAGAAACACCTTTTTTTTTTTTCTGGACTGTGTCCAGGAACATCCCTATGAAACAGAAGACAAGTCGTCGGAACCAGCTGCGATTTTGGAATATTGAGAATCCAATCGTGCTGCCGCAACACTACCTGAGATAGTGCTACACCGACTTCCAACTGTTCCCTAGATCTTACCCTTATCAGGGAATCGTCCAAGTAAGGGATAACTAAAATTTCCTTCCTTCGAAGGGATATCATTTCGGCCATTACCTTGGTAAAGACCCGGGGTGGCGTGGACCATCCCTACGGCAGCGTCTGAACTGATAGTGACAGTTCTGTACCATAACCTGAGGTACCCTTGGTGAGAAGGGTAAATTTTGACATGAAGGTAAGCATCCTTGATGTCCCGAGACATCATGTAGTCCCCTTCTTCCAGGTTCGCAATCACTGCTCTGAGTGACTCAATCTTGAATTTGAACCTCTGTATGTAAGTGTTCAAAGATTTTAGATTTAGATTTAGAATCGTTCTCACCGAGCCGTCTGGCTTCGGTACCACAATAGTGTGGAATAATACCCCGTTCCCTGTTGCAGGAGGGGTACCTTGATTATCACCTGCTGGGAATACAGCTTGTGAATGGCTTCCAAAACTGCCTCCCTGTCAGAGGGAGACGTCGGTAAAGCCTACTTTTGGAAACGGCGAGGGGGAGACGTCTCGAATTTCAATATGTACCCTTGAGATATTACCTGAAGGATCCAGGGGTCTACTTGCGAGTGAGCCCACTGCGCACTGAAATTCATTGAGAACGGGCCCCCACCGTGCCTGAGCTTGTAAGGCCCTAGCGTCATACTGAGGGCTTTGCAGAGGCGGGAAAGGATTTCTGTTCCTGGGAACTGGGTAATCTCTTCAGCCTTTTTCCTCTCCCTCTGTCACGAGCAGAAAAGAGGAACCTTTTGTCCGCTTGCCAACAAAGGACTGCGCCTGATAATACGGCGTCTTATTTTGAGAGGCGACCTGGGGTACAAACGTGGATTTCCCAGTTGTTGCCGTGGCCACCAGGTCTAAAAGACCGACCCCAAATGTCCCTTTCAAAGGCAATACTTCCAAATGCCGTTTGGAATCCGCATCACCTGACCATTTTACTGGTAGAATTGGACAACGCACTTATACTTGATGCCAGTCGGCAAATATTCCGCTGTGCATCCTGCATATATAGAAATGCATCTTTTAAATGCTCTATAGGCAATAATATACTATCCTTATCTAGGATATCAATATTTCCAGTCAGGGAATCCGACCATGCCAACCCAGCACTGCACCTCCAGGCTGAGGCGATTGCTGGTCGCAGTATAACACCAGTATGTGTGTGAATACATTTTTGGATACCCTCCTGCTTTCTATCAGCAGGATCCTTAAGGGCGGCCATCTCATGAGAGGGTAGAGCCCTTGTTCTTACAAGCGTGTGAGCGCCTTATCCCCCCTAGGGGGTGTTTCCCAACGCACCCTAACCTCTGGCGGGAAAGGGTATGCAGCCAATACTTTTTAAGAAATTATCAATTGTTATCGGGGGGAAACCCACGCATCATCACACACCTCATTTTATTTCTCAGATTCAGGAAAACTACAGGTAGTTTTTCCCTCACCGAACATAATACCCCTTTTTGGTAGTACTCGTATTATCAGAAATGTATAAAAACATTTGCCATTGTCTCAATCATGTAACGTGTGGCCCTACTGGAAATCACGGTTGTCTCTTCACCGTCGACACAGGAGTCAGTATCCGTGTCGGCGTCTGTATCTGCCATCTGAGGTAACGGCCGCTTTAGAGCCCCTGACGGCCTATGAGACGTCTGGACAGGCACAAGCTGAGTAGCCGGCTGTCTCATGTCAACCACTGTTTTTTTATATAGAGCTGACACTGTCACGTAATTTTCAACAGTACATCCACTCAGGTGTCGACCCCCTAGGGGGTGACATCACTGTTACAGACACTCTGCTCCGTCTCCACATCATTTTTCTCCTCATACATGTCGACACAAACGTACCGACACACAGCACACACACACAGGGAATGCTCTGATAGAGGACAGGACCCCACTAGCCCTTTGGGGAGACAGAGGGAGAGTATGCCAGCACACACCAGAGCGCTATATATATACAGGGATAACCTTATATAAGCTGCTGTATGTTTTAATACTGCGCCTAAATAGTGCCCCCCTCTCTTTTTTTAACCCTTTCTGTAGTGCAGGGAAGAGTCAGGGAGCTTCCCTCCAACTGAGCTGTGAGGGAAAATGGCGCCAGTGTGCTGAGGAGATAGGCTCCGCCCCCTTTCCGGCATCCTTATCTCCCGTTTTTTTTGTATATTCTGGCAGGGGTTAAATGCATCCATATAGCCCAGGAGCTATATGTGATGCATTTTTTTTGCCATGTAAGGTATTTCTGTCATGTTTTATTGCGTCTCAGGGCGCCCCCCCCAGCGCCCTGCACCCTCAGTGACCGGAGTGTGAAGTGTGTTGAGAGCAATGGCGCACAGCTGCAGTGCTGTGCGCTACCTTATTTGAAGACAGGAACGTCTTCTGCCGCCGCTTTCTCCGGACCTCTTCGCTCTTCTGGCTCTGTAAGGGGGCCGGCGGCGCGGCTCCGGGACCCATCCAGGCTGAACCTGTGATCGTCCCTCTGGAGCTAATGTCCAGTAGCCAAGAAGCCCAATCCACTCTGCACGCAGGTGAGTTCGCTTCTTCTCCCCTTAGTCCCTCGATGCAGTGAGCCTGTTGCCAGCAGGTCTCACTGAAAATAACAAACCTAAACTAAAACTTTCACTAAGAAGCTCAGGAGAGCCCCTAGTGTGCACCCTTCTCGTCGGGCACAGAAATCTAACTGAGGCTTGGAAGAGGGTCATAGGGGGAGGAGCCAGTGCACACCAGTTAGTCCTAAAGCTTTCTTTAGATGTGCCCAGTCTCCTGCGGAGCCGCTATTCCCCATGGTCCTTACGGAGTCCCCAGCATCCACTTAGGACGTTAGAGAAATTTCTTTATTCTTGTCTTCTCAAACAATAAGCAGGAAGTGATCTTACACCACTTCATAGAACGCTCTTTTTTTTTTTTTTGAGTTTAAGCAGGTTGTTTGCCAGTACTTCCATATGTTTTCTTGGATACCAGAAAATATTACATACACGTATGTGCTCAAGCATGGATAAACGTAAAACCTGGACTGTAAGGCGGATTTTGGAGAAATCTGGCTTAGTAAATTTGCAGTTGAATCAAGGGTCAAAACATGTTTACTTCATTGCCTAAGTGAGCATTTAATTGAATCAGCAAATTCTGCTGTTAGATGGATTTTATGGAACTCCATCAAAAGACAGAAGTAAAAATAAGAATTTACTTACCGATAATTCTATTTCTCGTAGTCCGTAGTGGATGCTGGGGACTCCGTCAGGACCATGGGGAATAGCGGCTCCGCAGGAGACAGGGCACAAAAGTAAAAGCTTTAGGATCAGGTGGTGTGCACTGGCTCCTCCCCCTATGACCCTCCTCCAAGCCTCAGTTAGGATACTGTGCCCGGACGAGCGTACACAATAAGGAAGGATTTTGAATCCCGGGTAAGACTCATACCAGCCACACCAATCACACTGTACAACCTGTGATCTGAACCCAGTTAACAGCATGATAACAGCGGAGCCTCTGAAAAGATGGCTCACAACAATAATAACCCGATTTTTGTAACAATAACTATGTACAAGTATTGCAGACAATCCGCACTTGGGATGGGCGCCCAGCATCCACTACGGACTACGAGAAATAGAATTATCGGTAAGTAAATTCTTATTTTCTCTGACGTCCTAAGTGGATGCTGGGGACTCCGTCAGGACCATGGGGATTATACCAAAGCTCCCAAACGGGCGGGAGAGTGCGGATGACTCTGCAGCACCGAGTGAGAGAACTCCAGGTCCTCCTCAGCCAGGGTGTGCCCCTGACCAAGTAGCAGCTCGGCAAAGTTGTAAAGCCGAGACCCCTCGGGCAGCCGCCCAAGATGAGCCCACCTTCCTTGTGGAATGGGCATTTACATATTTTGGCTGTGGCAGGCCTGCCACAGAATGTGCAAGCTGAATTGTACTACACATCCAACTAGCAATCGTCTGCTTAGAAGCAAGAGCACCCAGTTTGTTGGGTGCATACAGGATAACAGCAAGTCAGTTTTCCTGACTCCAGCCGTCCTGGAAACCTATATTTTCAGGGCCCTGACAACCTCTAGCAACTTGGAGTCCTCCAAGTCCCTAGTAGCCGCAGGTACCACAATAAGCTGGTTCAGGTGAAACGCTGACACCACCTTAGGGAGAAACTGGGGACGAGTCCGCAGCTCTGCCCTGTCCGAATGGACAATCAGATATGGGCTTTTGTGAGACAAAGCCGCCAATTCTGACACTCGCCTGGCCGAGGCAAGGGCCAACATCATGGTCACTTTCCATGTGAGATATTTCAAATCCACAGATTTGAGCGGTTTAAACCAATGTGATTTGAGGAATCCCAGAACTACGTTGAGATCCCACAGTGCCACTGGAGGCACAAAAGGGGGTTGTATATGCAGTACTCCCTTGACAAACTTCTGGACTTCAGGAACTGAAGCCAATTCTTTCTGGAAGAAAATCGACAGGGCCGAAATTTGAACCTTAATGGATCCCAATTTGAGGCCCATAGACACTCCTGTTTGCAGGAAATGCAGGAATCGACCGAGTTGAAATTTCTTCGTGGGGCCTTCCTGGCCTCACACCACGCAACATATTTTCGCCACATGTGGTGATAATGTTGTGCGGTCACCTCCTTCCTGGCTTTGACCAGGGTAGGAGTGACCTCTTCCGGAATGCCTTTTTCCCTAAGGATCCGGCGTTCAACCGCCATGCCGTCAAACGCAGCCGCGGTAAGTCTTGGAACAGACATGGTACTTGCTGAAGCAAGTCCCTTCTTAGCGGCAGAGGCCATGAGTCCTCTGTGAGCATCTCTTGAAGTTCTGGGTACCAAGTCCTTCTTGGCCAATCCGGAGCCACGAGTATAGTTCTTACTCCTCTACGTCTTATAATTCTCAGTACCTTAGGTATGAGAAGCAGAGGAGGGAACACATACACCGACTGGTACACCCACGGTGTTACCAGAACGTCCACAGCTATTGCCTGAGGGTCTCTTGACCTGGCGCAATACCTGTCCAGTTTTTTGTTCAGGCGGGACGCCATCATGTCCACCTTTGGTTTTTCCCAATGGTTCACAATCATGTGGAAGACTTCCGTGTGAAGTCCCCACTCTCCCGGGTGGAGGTCGTGCCTGCTGAGGAAGTCTGCTTCCCAGTTGTCTACTCCCGGAATGAACACTGCTGACAGTGCTATCACATGATTTTCCGCCCAGCGAAGAATCCTTGCAGCTTCTGCCATTGCCCTCCTGCTTCTTGTGTCGCCCTGTCTGTTTACGTGGGCGACTGCCGTGATGTTGTCCGACTGGATCAGCACCGGTTGACTTTGAAGCAGAGGTCTTCCTAGGCTCAGAGCATTGTAAATTGCCCTTAGCTCCAGTATATTTATGTGGAGAGAAGTCTCCAGACTTGACCACACTCCTTGGAAATTTCTTCCCTGTGTGACTGCTCCCCAGCATCTCAGGCTGGCATCCGTGGTCACCAGGACCCAGTCCTGAATGCCGAATCTGCTGCCCTCTAGTAGATGAGCACTCTGCAGCCACCACAGAAAAAACACCCTTGTCCTTGGAGACAGGATTATCCGCTGATGCATCTGAAGATGCGATCCGGACCATTCGTCCAGCAGATCCCACTGAAAAATTATTTCGTGAAATCTGCCGAATGGAATCGCTTCGTAAGAAGCCACCATTTTTCCCAGGACTCTTGCTTGGCCTGGTTCTAGGAGGTTCCTAACTAGCTCGGATAACTCCCAGGCTTTCTCCTCCGGGAGAAACACCTTTTTCTGGACTGTGTCCAGAATCATCCCTAGTAACAGCAGACGTGTCGTCGGAATCAGCTGCGATTTAGGAATATTTAGAATCCACCCGTGCTGTCGTAGAACTACTTGAGATAGTGCTACTCCGACCTCCAACTGTTCTCTGGACCTTGCCCTTATCAGGAGATCGTCCAAGTAAGGGATAATTAAGACGCCTTTTCTTTGAAGAAGAATCATCATTTCGGCCATTACCTTGGTAAAGACCCGGGGTGCCGTGGACAATCCAAACGGCAGCGTCTGAAACTGATAGTGACAGTTCTGTACCACGAACCTGAGGTACCCTTGGTGAGAAGGGCAATTTGGGACATGGAGGTAAGCATCCTTGATGTCCAGGGACACCATATAGTCCCCTTCTTCCTGGTTCGCTATCACTGCTCTGAGTGACTCCATCTTGATTTGAACCTTTGTATGTAAGTGTTCAAAGATTTCAGATTTAGAATAAATCTCACCGAGCCGTCTGGCTTCAGTACCACAAATAGTGTGGAATAATACCCCTTTCCTTGTTGTAGGAGGGGTACTTTGATTATCACCTGCTGGGAATACAGCTTGTGAATTGTTTCCAATACTGCCTCCCTGTCGGAGGGAGACGTTGGTAAAGCAGATTTCAGGAACCTGCGAGGGGGAGACGTCTCGAATTTCCAATCTGTACCCCTGGGATACTACTTGTAGGATCCAGGGGTCCACTTGCGAGTGAGCCCACTGCGCGCTGAAACTCTTGAGACGACCCCCCCCCACCGCACCTGAGTCCGCTTGTACGGCCCCAGCGTCATGCTGAGGACTTGGCAGAAGCGGTGGAGGGCTTCTGTTCCTGGGAAAGGGCTGCCTGCTGCAGTCTTCTTCCGTTCCTCTACCCCTGGGCAGATATGACTGGCCTTTTGCCCGCTTGCCCTTATGGGGACGAAAGGACTGAGGCTGAAAAGACGGTGTCTTTTTCTGCTGAGATGTGACTTGGGGTAAAAAAG
Source organism: Pseudophryne corroboree (assembly GCF_028390025.1). Classification (NCBI taxonomy): domain Eukaryota; kingdom Metazoa; phylum Chordata; class Amphibia; order Anura; family Myobatrachidae; genus Pseudophryne; species Pseudophryne corroboree. The sequence goes on from NC_086449.1 coordinate 314,465,487, forward strand.
GTGGATTTTCCAGCTGTTGCCGTGGCCACCAGGTCCGATGGACCGACCCCAAATAACTCCTCCCCTTTATACGGCAATACTGCCGTTTGGAATCTGCATCACCTGACCACTGTCGTGTCCATAAACATCTTCTGGCAGACATGGACATCGCACTTACTGATGCCAGATTGCAAATATACCTCTGTGCATCTCGCATATATAGAAATGCATCCTTTAAATGCTCTATAGTCAATAAAATACTGTCCCTGTCAAGGGTATCAATATTTTCAGTCAGGGAATCCGACCAAGCCACCCCAGCGCTGCACATCCAGGCTGAGGCGATCGCTGGTCGCAGTATAACACCAGTATGTGTGTATATACTTTTAAGGATATTCTCCAGCCTCCTATTAGCTGGCTCCTTGAGGGCGGCCGTATCTGGAGACGGTAACGCCACTTGTTTTGATAAGCGTGTGAGCGCCTTTAATTTTCTATCGGGGGAGACCCACGCATCATCACACACTTCATTTAATTTATCTGATTCAGGAAAAACTACAGGTAGTTTTTTCACACCCCACATAATACCCTTTTTTGTGGTACTTGTAGTATCAGAAATATGTAACACCTCCTTCATTGCCCTTAACATGTAACGTGTGGCCCTAATGGAAAATACGTTTGTTTCTTCACCGTCGACACTGGAGTCAGTGTCCGTGTCGACCGACTGAGGTAATGGGCGTTTTAAAGCCCCTGACGGTGTTTGAGACGCCTGGACAGGTACTACTTGGTTTGCCGGCCGTCTCATGTCGTCAACCGACCTTGCAGCTTGTTGACATTATCACGTAATTCCCTAAATAAGCCATCCATTCCGGTGTCGACTCCCTAGAGAGTGACATCACCATTACAGGCAATTTCTCCGCCTCCTCCCCAACATCGTCCTCATACATGTCGACACACACGTACCGACACACAGCACACACACAGGGAATGCTCTGATAGAGGACAGGACCCCACTAGCCCTTTGGGGAGACAGAGGGAGAGTTTGCCAGCACACACCAAAACGCTATAATTTTACAGGGACAACCTTATATAAGTGTTTTCCCTTATAGCATCTTAATATGTAATAATATCGCCACAAAAATGCCCCCCCTCTCTGTTTTAACCCTGTTTCTGTAGTGCAGTGCAGGGGAGAGCCTGGGAGCCTTCCCACCAGCAGTTCTGTGAGGGGAAAATGGCGCAGTGTGCTGAGGAGAATAGGCCCCGCCCCCTTTTCGGCGGGCTTCTTCTCCCGTTTTTCTGGCAGGGGTTAAATACATCCATATAGCCCCAGGGGCTATATGTGATGTATTTTTAGCCAGCATAGGTACTTTCATTGCTGCTCAGGGCGCCCCCCCCCAGCGCCCTGCACCCTCAGTGACCGTTGGTGTGAAGTGTGCTGAGAGCAATGGCGCACAGCTGCAGTGCTGTGCGCTACCTTAAGAAGACTGGGAAGTCTTCAGCCGCCGATTTCTGGACCTCTTCTCTCTTCAGCATCTGCAAGGGGGTCGGCGGCGCGGCTCCGGTGACCCATCCAGGCTGTACCTGTGATCGTCCCTCTGGAGCTAGTGTCAAGTAGCCTAAGAAGCCAATCCATCCTGCACGCAGGTGAGTTCACTTCTTCTCCCCTAAGTCCCTCGATGCAGTGAGCCTGTTGCCAGCAGGACTCACTGAAAATAAAAAAAACCTAACAAAACTTTTACTCTACGCAGCTCTTTAGGAGAGCCACCTAGATTGCACCCTTCTCGGCCGGGCACAAAGATCTAACTGAGGCTTGGAGGAGGGTCATAGGGGGAGGAGCCAGTGCACACCACCTGATCCTAAAGCTTTTACTTTTGTGCCCTGTCTCCTGCGGAGCCGCTATTCCCCATGGTCCTGACGGAGTCCCCAGCATCCACTTAGGACGTCAGAGAAATAGCCTTATTGTGGGGAACAAAAATCAAAACTTCTTTAATACAAAATATAGGGCTCACATAGAGTTGAGCACAATTTATACCAAAAGTGAAGGCTTTTCTGTAAAATTTGTGTTATGCTGTGTAGTTCTAAACAGCAAGTTTTGCAGTTCTGCATGAGCAAATACAGGTATAAATAGTAGCTCTGCTTTAACCACTTGCCTGGCATAGTCGCATCAGATGCGACCATACCAGCAAGCGTCTTATCTGACCTGGACGCACAGGATGCGACAGCCAGAGTTTGCTACGGTAGGGAAGAGAAACTTCCCTCTGCTGCTGTTAGAGGGACCAGAAGGTCCCTCTGCCTCCCTGCACCCTCCCCCAGTGTTTGCCGTGCTGTCAATCACTGCTGATCGGTCAGTACGACAGGACCCCCACCCAGCTGCTGCAGACAATGGCAGCCGCTTGGAAAGTGTAAATCACCCCCCCCCCCCCCCCCAAGCACCTCCCTGTGTACCTGGCAGTTGTCTGGGGTGTAAAAAGTAACGTCACAATCATTGCGATGTTACCGATCTTCCTAATTGATGTTTGAGAAAACTTTTTTTTTTTCCATTTTTTTCTCAAAATAAAAAGATTTTTATTTAATTTTTTTTTAACTAATATCAGTTTGGATAAGGTTAAATTCATGTTCTTCACCTAATTCACTCATAACACCCCCCACAATTTCAGAGCGGTTTTTGTGGAAAAAAATAAGATTTTACTCACCGGTAAATCTATTTCTCGTAGTCCGTAGTGGATGCTGGGACTCCGTAAGGACCATGGGGATTAGCGGCTCCGCAGGAGACTGGGCACAACTAAAGAAAGCTTTAGGACTACCTGGTGTGCACTGGCTCCTCCCACTAAGACCCTCCTCCAGACCTCAGTTAGGATACTGTGCCCGGAAGAGCTGACACAAATAGGAAGGATTTTGAATCCCGGGTAAGACTCATACCAGCCACACTAATCACACCGTATAACTCGTGATACTATACCCAGTTAACAGTATGAAATATAACTCAGCCTCTCAACAGATGGCTCAACAATAACCCTTTAGTTAGGCAATAACTATAAACAAGTATTGCAGACAATCCGCACTTGGGATGGGCGCCCAGCATCCACTACGGACTACGAGAAATAGATTTACCGGTGAGTAAAATCTTATTTTCTCTGACGTCCTAAGTGGATGCTGGGACTCCGTAAGGACCATGGGGATTATACCAAAGCTCCCAAACGGGCGGGAGAGTGTGGATGACTCTGCAGCACCGAATGAGCAAACTCTAGGTCCTCCTCAGCCAGGGTATCAAACTTGTAGACTGTTGCAAAAATGTTTGAACCCGACCAAGTAACAGCTCGGCAAAGTTGTAAAGCCGAGACCCCTCAGGCAGCCGCCCAAGAAGAGCCCACTTTCCTCGTGGAATGGGCTTTTACAGATTTAGGGTGCGGCAGTCCAGCCGCAGCATGTGCAAGTTGAATCGTGCTACAGATCCAGCGAGCAATAGTCTGCTTAGAAGCAGGAGCACCCAGCTTGTTGGGTGCATACAGGATAAATAGCGAGTCAGTTTTCCTGACTCCAGCCGTCCTGGATACATATACTTTTCAGGGCCCTGACTACGTCCAGTAACTTGGAATCCTCCAAGTCCCAAGTAGCCGCAGGCACCACAATAGGTTGGTTCACATGAAAAACGGATACCACCTTAGGAAGGAATTGGGAACGAGTCCTCAATTCCGCCTTATCCATATAAAATACAGATAAGGGCTTTTGTGTGACAAAGCCGCCAATTCTGATACACGCCTGGCCGACGCCACGGCCCACAGCATGACCACTTTCCACGTGAGGTATTGTAGCTCCACGGATTTAAGTGGCTCAACCCAATGCGACTTCAGGAAATCCAACACCACGTTGAGATCCCACAGTGCCACTTGAGGCACAAACGGGGGCTGACTATGCAGCACTCCCTTAACAAAAGTCCGAACTTCAGGCAGTGAAGCCAGTTCTATTTTGGAAGAAAATCGATAGAGCCGAAATCTGGACCTTCATGGAACCCAATTTTAGGCCCATAGTCACCTCTGACTGTAGGAAGTGCAGAAATCGACCTAGCTGAAATTTCTCCTTTGGGGCCTTCCTGGCCTCACAGCATATGCGGTGATAATGGTTTGCGTTCACTTCTTTCCTAGCTTTAAATAGCGTAGGGATAACTTCCTCTGGAATGCCCTTTTCCTTCAGGATCCGGCGTTCAACCGCCATGCCGTCAAACGCAGCCGCGGTACGTCTTGGAACAGACAGGCCCCCTGCTGCAGCAGGTCCCGTCTGAGCGGCAGAGGCCATGGGTCCTCTGAGATCATTTCTTGGAGTTCTGGTTACCAAGCTCTTCTTGGCCAACCCGGAACAATGAGTATAGTTCTTACTCCTCTCCTTCTTATTATTCTCATTACCCTGGGTAAGAGGCAGAGAAGGGAACACATACACCGACTGGTACACCCACGGTGTTACCAGAGCGTCCACAGCTATCGCCTGAGGGTCCCTTGACCTTGCGCAATATCTTTGTAGCTTTTTGTTGAGGCGGGACGCCATCATGTCCACCTGTGGCCTTTCCCAACGGTGTACAATCATTTGGAAAACTTCTGGATGAAATCCCCACTCTCCCGGGTGGAGGTCGTGTCTTCTGAGAAAGTCTGCTTCTCAGTTGTCCACTCCGGGAATGAACACTGCTGACAGTGCTAACACATGATTTTCCGCCCATCGGAGAATCCTTGTGGCTTCTGCCATCGCCATCCTGCTTCTTGTGCCGCCCTGTCGGTTTACATGAGCGACCGCCGTGATGTTGTCTGACTGGATCAGCACCGGCCGGTGTTGAAGCAGGGGTCTAGCCTGACTTAGGGCATTGTAAATGGCCCTTAGTTCCAGAATATTTATGTGTAGGGAAGTCTCCTGACTTTTCCATAGCCTTGGAAGTTTCTTCCCTGTGTGACTGCCCCCCAGCCTCGAAGGCTGGCATCCGTGGTCACCAGGACCCAGTCCTGTATGCCGAATCTGCGGCCCCCTAGAAGATGAGCACTCTGCAGCCACCACAACAGCGACACCCTGGCCCTTGGAGACAGGGTAATCCGCCGATGCATCTGAAGATGCGACCCGGACCACTTGTCCAACAGATCCCACTAGAAAATCCTTGCATGGGACCTGGCGAATGGAATTTCTTCGTAAGAAGCTACCATCCTTCCCAGGGCTCGCGTGCATTGATGCACCGACACCTGTATACGTATTAGGAGGTCTCTGTCTAGAGACGACAACTCCTTGGACTTCTCCTCCGGGAGAAACCCTTTTTATCCTGTTCTGTGTCCAGAACCATACCCAGGAACAGTAGACGCGTCGTAGGAACCAGCTGCGACTTTGGAATATTCAGAATCCAGCCGTGCTGTTGTAGCACTTCCCGAGATAGTGCTACTCCGCCGAACAACTGCTCCCTGGACCTCGCCTTTATAAGGAGATCGTCCAAGTACAGGATAATTATTTCGGCCATTACCTTGGTAAATACCTCTGTGCCGGGGACAGACCAACGGCAACATCTGGAATTGGTAATGACAATCCTGTACCACAATTTTGAGGTACTCCTGGTGAAGAGGGTAAATAGGGACATGCAGGTAAGCATCCTTGATGTCCAGTGATACCATGAAATTCTCCAGGCTTGCAATAATCGCCCTGAGCGATTCCATTTTGAACTTGAACCTTCGTATATAAGTGTTCAAGGCTTTCAATTTTAGAATGGGTCTCACCGAACCGTCTGGTTTCGGTACCACAACATTTTGGAATAGTAACCCCGGCCTTGTTGAAGGAGGGGTACCTTGATTTCACCTGCTGGAAGTACAGCTTGTGAATTGCCGCCAGTACTACCTTTCTCCGAGGGCAGCAGGCAAGGCTGATATGAGGTAACGGCGAGGGGGAGTCGCCTCGAACTCCAGCCTGTATCCCTGTGATACTATTTGCAGAACTTAGGGATCCACCTGTGGGCAAGCCCACTGGTGCCTGAAGTTCCCGAGACGCGCCCCTACCGCACCTGTCTCCACCTGTGGAGCCCCAACGTCATGCGGTGGACTCAGAGGAAGCGGGGGAAGATTTTTGATCCTGGGAACTGGCTGCTGGTGCAGCTTTTTCCTTCTTCCCATGTCTCTGTGCAGAAAGGAAGCGCCTTTGACCCGCTTGCTTTTCTGAAGCCGAAAGGACTGTACCTGAAAATACGGTGCATTCTTAGGCTGTGAGGAAACCTGAGGTAAAAATTTTTCTTCCCAGCTGTTGCTGTGGATACGAGGTCCCAGAGACCATCCCCAAACAATTCCTCACCCTTATAAGGCAGAATCTCCATGTGCCTTTTATAGGCAGCATCACCTGTCCACTGCCGGGTTTCTAATACCCTCCTGGCAGAATGGACATTGCATTAATTCTGGATGCCAGACGGCAAATATCCCTCTGTGCATCCTTTATATATAAGACGACGTCTTTAATATGCTCTATGTTAGCAAACTATTATCCCTGTCTTAGAGTATTAATATTATCTGACAGGGTATCAGACCACGCTGCAGCAGCACTATTTATGCTGAGGCAATTGCAGGTCTCAGTATATAACCTGAGTGTGTATATACAGACTTCAGGATAGCCTCCTGCTTTTTATCAGCAGGCTCCTTCAAAATGGCCGAATCCTAAGACGGCAGTGCCACCTTTTTTGACAAACGTGTGAGCGCCTTATCCACCCTAAGGGATATCTCCCAACGTGACCTATCCTCTGGCGGGAAAGGGTACGCCATCAGTAACTTTTTAGAAATTACCAGTTTCTTATCGGGGGAACCCACGCTACTTTACACACTTCATTCATTCATCTGATGGGGGAACAAAACACTGGCTGCTTTTTCTCCCCAAAAATAAAACCCCTTTTATGTGGTACTTGGTTTCATGTCAGAAATGCGTAACACATTTTTCATTGCCGAGATCATGTAACGGATATTCCTAGTGGATTGTGTATATGTCTCAACCTCGTCGACACTGGAGTCAGACTCCGTGTCGACATCTGTGTCTGCCATCTGAGGTAACGGGTGCTTTTTTAAACCCCTGATGGCCTTTGAGACGCCTGGGCAGGTGCGGGCTGAGAAGCCGGCTGTCCCACAGCTGTTTTACGTCATCCATCCTTCTATGTAAGGAGTTGACATTGTCGGTTAATACCTTCCACCTATCCATCCACTCTGGTGTCGGCCCCACAGGGGGCGACATCCCATTTATCGGCCTCTGCTCCACCTCCACGTAACCTTCCTCATCCCACATGTCGACACAGCCGTACCGACACACAGCACACACACAGGGAATGCTCTGACTGAGGACAGGACCCCACAAAGTCCTTTGGGGAGACAGAGAGAGAGTATGCCAGCACACACCAGAGCGCTATATAATGCAGGGATTAACACTATAACTGAGTGATTTTTCGCCCAATAGCTGCTTGTATAAACAATATTGCGCCTAAATTTAGTGCCCCCCCTCTCTTTTTAACCCTTTGAGCCTGAAAACTACAGGGGAAAGCCTGGGGAGCTGTCTTCCAGCTGCACTGTGAAGAGAAAATGGCGCCAGTGTGCCTAGGGAGATAGCTCCGCTCCTTTTTCGCAGACTTTTCTCCCGCTTTTTTATGGCTTCTGGCAGGGGTATTTATCACATATATAGCCTCTGGGGCTATATATTGTGATGATTTTGCCAGGCAAGGTGTTTATATTGCTGCTCAGGGCGCCCCCCCCCAGCGCCCTGCACCCATCAGTGACCGGAGTGTGAGGTGTGCATGAGGAGCAATGGCGCACAGCTGCAGTGCTGTGCGCTACCTTGGTGAAGACTGAAGTCTTCTGCCGCCGATTTTCCGGAACACTTCTTGCTTCTGGCTCTGTAAGGGGGCCGGCGGCGCGGCTCCGGGACCGAACATCAATGGCCGGTTCCATGCGGCCGATCCCTCTGGAGCTAATGGTGTCCAGTAGCCTAAGAAGCCCAAGCTACCACCAGTTAGGTAGGTTCGCTTCTTCTCCCCTTAGTCCCTCGCTGCAGTAAGTCTGTTGCCAGCAGATCTCACTGTAAAATAAAAAAACTAAAATATACTTTCTTTCTAGGAGCTCAGGAGAGCCCCTAGTGTGCATCCAGCTCAGCCGGGCACAAGAATCTAACTGAGGTCTGGAGGAGGGTCTTAGTGGGAGGAGCCAGTGCACACCAGGTAGTCCTAAAGCTTTCTTTAGTTGTGCCCAGTCTCCTGCGGAGCCGCTAATCCCCATGGTCCTTACGGAGTCCCAGCATCCACTTAGGACGTCAGAGAAAAAATAGTCAGTTAAGTGGTTAAAGATCGGATGAACAACAGGGCACGCTTCAGCAGTCACTGGATCCAAGATACAAATAGAAATTAAGATGACCTGAAAGTTTTCACCAATAAGGTGTGCACAAATACAGTACAGTGATTTATTCTACTAAAAACCATGAGATCATTGTGCAAGTCCAAAGGGTACATTACACCAGACTTGCCTACTCTCCCGGATTCTGCAGGAGACACCGGGTTTCTCAGGTTGTCCCCCGCAGCCCCGGAAGAGTGGGCACCCCTCCCGCAATCTGGCCACTTCCTAGGAAAGTGGGCAGAATGGGGAGCTAAATAGTGCTGACACGAGGGTCCTGCGGAGGGGGCGGGGCTTAATGACACAATTATATACTAATCGCGTAATTGAAGCTCCGCCCATATGCAAATACCACCCAATCACGGTACTTGCTTGTGCAGTGGGTGGGGCCTAATGACATCATTGGCCCGGCACCACCTCCGTCGCCGCCCACCTGCTTCTCCTCTCCGAGTATCTCCCGGAGAGGAGAGGAAAAACAAGTAGGTAAGTATGCATTACACACTGCTAACTTAGTATAAATTGCAACTACTAAACTTTGGAGGCTACAAAGTTCTGTAAAATTAATTAAAAAAACAGTGGTCTTTTTCAACACACATTTATTAAATAAAAGTTTATTAGACATATATTCAAGAAAATAAAATAAAAAAAATAAAAGGCAACTTCACATTTGTATTAAAAAAAAGTTTTTATAGTAACCTTTGTGCACTAGGAGGGGAGTTAGACTACCAAAATCTCACAATCCTGTTTGAATTTTAAAGCTCCTCTGGGCATTATCAGTGATTTAAATAAACAGTCTTGTCCATGGTTTCTGGGGAAAGGCAGCAAGCCAACAGAAACCCTGCAAGTAATGTGTTGGGTTCTTCACTCTGTAGTGCTTGAAGCAGTATCTGAAAAAACAGAACATGAAATTCATTACAGTATTTGTACACAGCAGCACATAGTATAAGCAACAAAATGCTCTAGTTAAAATTTAAATGCTATAAAAACATTAAGAAAAGCACTTGAAGGTTAATTTATTGTGAACTGCAAGAAACACCAAACATACTGCATACATTTTGTGCTTCACTGTTCTACTGTACATCTACAAAGTGGTTTTTATACCTCTATAACCAGGCACATTTTCACAATTTTGCCAGGCATTGCTTTCACCAGGAATCACTATTTAAACTATCCCATTCTATGCAAGACTATGATATGGGCAGTGATAATCCCCAGAGGCAATGTAAAGAAAATATAATACTTTTTCACAATTGTTCGAATGGTAACTATTGCACATTCAGAGCTGTCCCTGAAAAATAACATGGAATGTATTCCACAATACGGGAGAGATGAACTAAGCTTTGGAGTGTGATAAAGTGGAGAGAAAAAGAACCAGCCAATCAGCTCCTGTCATTTTGTTCCAACACAGCTGGTAATTTGGCAGTTTGGAGTTGATTGGTACTCTCTGTCTCCACTCTATCACTCTCCATGGCTTAGTACATCTTCCCCAAAGTGAGAGAAGCCGTATGGGTTAATCATTTTATGTTTAAAACCTTTACACTACAGATGACCTTCAGTCCAATTAAGTATGCCCCTCTTCTTATTACTAACTAGCTGCAACCCAGCTCTGCTCGGAGATAGATTAGATAGTCCGGCGAGTTACGTAGTTATTTTGCCATTTTTTTCCCCCATCTTTCTATCAGGGGTGTGCAAGTCTGCCAGCGCGGCAGGGGTGTGCAAGTGTGCCAGCGCGACAGGGGTGTGCAAGTGTGCCAACGCGGCAGGGGTGTGCAAGTCTGCAAATCCTCTCACATGACCCATTCCCCTATCTGAATTTTGGACTGTGCTGCAGTCCCACCTCTAACTGCCACTGGCGAGGAAATCCAGAAACAGAACATTTTGTGACTAATGGAAATGGTCATGTTGGAGGGTGTGTGTCTGCCAGCGTGGCATGGGTGTGCTGCTTTTCTGTGAGAAGTGCCTCTGTGAATGATGCTAGTGCTTAGAGTAGTGGAGTGATACAGCTATGGGCATGTGATGGGGTTTTGGTGAACGTTGGAAGTAGTTCAGATGTGCAATCTCCGGGTGAAAAAAATGCACGGTCATGCGATCTGGCGTGTCCTTTCATATTTGTGGGATTTCTGTCATTATAACACACACACATTATAAATAAATATATATATATATATATATATATATATATATATATATATATATGTATATGTATATGTATATGTATGTGGGTGGTCTTCAGTATGCCGGCGGTCGGGCTCCCGGCGACCAGCATACCGGCGCCGGAAGCCCGACAGCCGGCATACCGACACTTATTCTCCCTCGTGGGGGTCCACGACCCCCCTGGAGGGAGAACAAAATAGTGTGGCGCGCGTAGCGCGCCACCGTGCCCGTAGCGTGGCGAGCCCGCAAGGGGCTCATTTGCGCTCGCCACTGTCGGTAAGCCGGCGGTCGGGCTCCCGGCGCCGGTATGCTGGTCGCCGGGAGCCCGACCACCGGCATATCGTAGTGAACACATATATATATATATATATATACACACACACACACACATACACATACACACATGGGTGGTCTTCAGTATGTCGACTGTCGGGATCCCGGCACATAGTATACCGGCGCCGGAATCCCGACAGCCGGCACAACCCCCTAGAGGGAGAACAAAATAGCGTGGCGCGCGCCCGCAAGGGGCTCATTTGCGCTCGCCACGCTGTCGGTATGCCGGCGGTCGGTCTCCTGGCGCCGGTATGCTGGTCGCCGACATACCATACTACACCCCACACACACATACATTCATACACACATACCATGTCCACAGTCCCCTGACGACCGATCATTATTATACTTAGCCTAATACCTGCCTGGGAAAATTACCTACACAGCGGTGAAAACAGCATCGTAATCAGTTCAGTGGTTTCAGAGTTTCTCTCAATCACATAAACATTCATTTATAAGATGTATAGACAGATCGACTTTGATTTGGGTCTATTAGAAACTACAACAGCAGCTATAAAAGTAAAGCCTTATGTTGTGAAGAATCAGAATCACTGCGGCTTCATGTTACAATACGGCATCAATCTGTAGCCACAGCTTTGTTTAGGAACAGTTGTACATACTGTGTGTCCTGAACAAAACCGAAAATAAAATATGGACATCCACAATGTTGACACGAATACAGCTTTCAGACAGCAAATGCAGAGTTGCACCAGGGATTTGTACACAGCTCCTTCACGGGTGCAACTTGGCGACACCCCTTTAGGACAGGCGGCCTGACCTGACTTATTGCCGGGATGATGATGTCATCACTGATGCATGCCGAATTGGCGCTTGGAGATGAGATGATCTCCAAGCGCAGACTCTTCCTATGGTGTGAACAGGTCACATCGACCCGGCTCATCCGTTCACCATGAGACAGATAGAACCTATGTCCAATCCTGCTCACTACCAGAGTTGATATACCGGATCGCTGGAGACGGATTATTTCAACTGGCCCCTTACAGACTGCGCCATAACCCGGGTTATTGCTGGCGGTCTGAAAGGGGTGTGGCATAATGTTGATATTTTGAATGTCTACAGTATCAATGTCGAGACTGTTGTTTTGGTGTACAACTAACCCTAACTGCAAGTTAACATTGTGATTGGCAACATTCACATTTTTAAAATCACAACAGATTGCCAGTGGATAGAGAGCTTTTTCTTTGGAATAGAATTACCTTTTTAGTGAACCCTCACAATAAAATAAAAATGTACCCAATGCTATTAGAAATCACGAATAATATAACTTTTAAATGTAAGCATGCTTCGGTGACATCCAAGAGCGAGTAAAGGATCTTACTTTTTCCGTCACAAGCTACAATTTTTACTTTATCCACCTTCACCAAATCAGTCACCTCTCTGAACTCCACATCATTGAGAACAAAGGTCCAGACATTGTCACAAAACCGGTATGTATTTAATGAGCCCTGAAAAAGACAAAAGGTAAAGAAATAGGCAGTCGTTAGACATTGCAAATTAAGACTGCATGGTCAGATAGTAAGGGTTATCTAACATTTTCCTACCAGGCAAAATAAGAGAGTGGTTTTAAAGTCTAAATTCACATTCTTTCGTCACAGCAATTTTTTCATGTTTAGTATATTTGGTCTTAGTTTACTCCTATCCATTAATAGTTTATGTTCCACTGAAAATATTTTTTTTTTTTTTAAATATCTCCCCAAAAAATACTGTACTCTTTCGGCTCACGTGTAACCCAGGAAAAGGTTATCCGGTCTCTAGTTCGACTACACTTAGGTCAACATGCATTAGGTCAACCACTATTGACCGACATGCATTAAAGTCAACATGGTTACTAGGTCGACTTGAGTTTTTTACAATGTCTTTTTATTTTATTTATTTTTTTACTTTTTTTCATACTTTACGATCCATGTGGACTACAATTGGGAACGGTAACCTGTGCAGAGCACAGCGAGGCACCTTGCCTGAAGCATGGCGAGCGAAGGGACACGGTGCACTAATTGGGGTTCCCGGTCACTCTACGAAGCAAACGACACCAACAAATTTGGGGAAAACTCATGTCGACCCTGTTCATGTCGACCTAATGCTTGTGTTGACCTATTTCAGGTGTCAACTTAGTAATTGTTACCTAGACACGGTCGACCTAAGTGTGGTCGATTGTATGATCCACACCCCAGGAAAAGAACGCTTTTTGATAAATGAATGATGTTCACATTTATGTAAGGTGTTTCTGCATATAGCACATTCAGAACAGAAGATACTAAGCCTTGGAGAGTGATGTCACAGGCTGTGTTTGCATAATGACAGTTAGGAGGTGGATGGCTGGTAGTTTCTCTCCATGGTTTAGTACATCTCCCACCCTGTGTTATGTCCCTCTTTAGGATACATTTTAACCACAGGCCATAACAGTGGATGTGAAAGGTTTTTGTTGAGATGGTTTTGCAATTAAAATAATAATAAAAAAAATAAGATTTTACTCACCGGTAAATCTATTTCTCGTAGTCCGTAGTGGATGCTGGGAACTCCGTAAGGACCATGGGGAATAGACGGGCTCCGCAGGAGACTGGGCACTCTAAGAAATTAGATCTACTGGTGTGCACTGGCTCCTCCCTCTATGCCCCTCCTCCAGACCTCAGTTAGGGAAACTGTGCCCGGAAGAGCTGACACAATAAGGAAAGGATTTGGAATCCCGGGTAAGACTCATACTAGCCACACCAATCACACCGTACAACTCGTGATACTATACCCAGTTAACAGTATGAATAACAACTGAGACTCACGAACAGATGGCTCATAACAATAACCCTTTAGTTAGGCAATAACTATATACAAGTATTGCAGACAATCCGCACTTGGGATGGGCGCCCAGCATCCACTACGGACTACGAGAAATAGATTTACCAGTGAGTAAAATCTTATTTTCTCTGACGTCCTAGTGGATGCTGGGAACTCCGTAAGGACCATGGGGATTATACCAAAGCTACCAAACGGGCGGGAGAGTGCGGATGACTCTGCAGCACCGAATGAGCAAACACAAGGTCCTCCTCAGCCATGGTATCAAACTTGTAGAATTTTGCAAACGTGTTTGATCCCGACCAGGTAGCAGCTCGGCAAAGTTGTAAAGCAGAGACCCCTCAGGCAGCTGCCCAAGAAGAGCCCACCTTCCTCGTGGAATGGGCTTTGACAGATTTAGGATGCGGCAGTCCAGCCGCAGAATGTGCAAGTTGAATCGTGGAGCAGATCCAGCGAGCAATAGTCTGCTTAGAAGCAGGAGCACCCAACTTGTTGGGTGCATGCAGGATAAACAGCGAGTCAGTCTTTCTGACTCTAGCCGTCCTGGAAACATAGATTTTCAGGGCCCAGACTACGTCCAGCAACTTGGAAGCCTCCAAGTCCTGAGTAGCCGCCGGCACCACAATAGGTTGGTTCAAGTGAAATGCTGATACCACCTTAGGGAGGAATTGGGGACGCGTCCTCAATTCTGCTCTGTCCATATTGAAGATCAGATAGGGGCTTTTACAGTACAAAGCCGCCAATTCCGACACCCGCCTAGCTGAAGCCAAGGCCAAAAGCATGACCACTTTCCACGTGAGATATTTTAATTCCACGGTCTGAAGTGGCTCAAACCAATGTGATTTTAGGAAATCCAACACCTCGTTGAGATCCCAAGGTGCCACTGGGGGCACAAAAGGGGGCTGAATATGCAGCACTCCCTTAACAAACGTCTGAACTTCAGGCAGTGAAGCCAGTTCTTTTTGAAAGAAAATAGACAGGGCCGAAATCTGGACTTTAATGGATCCCAATTTTAGGCCCATAGTCACTCCTGACTGTAGGAAGTGCAGAAATCGACCCAGCTGAAATTCCTCTGTGGGGGCCTTCATAGCCTCACACCAAGCAACATATTTTTGCCATATGCGGTGATAATGCTTTGCGGTCACCTCTTTCCTAGCCTTTATCAGCGTAGGAATGACTTCAACCGGAATGCCCTTTTCCATCAGGATCCGGCATTCAACCGCCATGCCGTCAAACGCAGTCGCGGTAAGTCTTTGAACAGACAGGGCCCCTGCTGTAGCAGGTCCTGTCTGAGAGGCAGAGGCCAAGGGTCCTCTGAAATCATTTCTTGTAGTTCCGGGTACCAAGTCCTTCTTGGCCAATCCGGAACGATGAGTATAGTTCTTACTCCTTTTTCTTATTATCCTCAGCACCTTTGGTATGAGAGGAAGAGGAGGGAACACATAAACCGACTGGTACACCCACGGTGTCACTAGAGCGTCCACAGCTATCGCCTGAGGGTTCCTTGACCTGGCGCAATATCTTTTTAGCTTTTTGTTTAGGCGGGATGCCATCATGTCCACCTGTGGCCGTTCCCAACGGTTCACAATCAGTTGGAAGACTTCTGGATGAAGTCCCCACTCTCCCGGGTGGAGGTCGTGCCTGCTGAGGAAGTCTGCTTCCCAGTTGTCCACTCCCGGAATGAACACTGCTGACAGTGCTATCACGTGATTTTCCGCCCATCGGAGAATCTTTGTGGCTTCTGCCATCGCCATCCTGCTGCTTGTGCCGCCCTGTCGGTTTACATGGGCGACCGCCGTGATGTTGTCTGACTGAATCAGCACCGGCTGGTTTTGAAGCAGGGGCCTTGCCTGACTTAGGGCATTGTAAATGGCCCTTAGTTCCAGAATATTTATGTGTAGGGAAGTCTCCTGACTCAACCATTGTCCTTGGAAGTTTCTTCCCTGCGTGACTGCCCCCAACCTCGGAGGCTTGCATCCGTGGTTACCAGGACCCAGTCCTGTATCCCGAATCTGCGGCCCTCTTGAAGATGAGCACTTTGCAGCCACCACAGCAGAGACACCCTGGTCCTTGGAGACAGTGTTATCAGCCGATGCATCTGAAGATGCGATCCGGACCACTTGTCTAACAGATCCCACTGAAAGATCCTTGCATGGAACCTGCCGAATTGAATTGCCTCGTAAGAAGCTACCATCTTTCCCAGGACTCGCGTGCAATGATGCACCGACACCTGTTTTGGTTTCAGGAGGTCTCTGACCAGAGATGACAGCTCCTTGGCCTTCTCCTCCGGGAGAAACACCTTCTTCTGTTCTGTGTCCAGAATCATACCCAGGAACAGCAGACGCGTCGTAGGAACCAGCTGCGACTTTGGAAAATTCAGAATCCAGCCGTGCTGTTGTAGCACTTCCTGAGATAGTGCTACTCCGACCAACAACTGCTCCCTGGACCTCGCCTTGATAAGGAGATCGTCCAAGTATGGGATAATGAGAAATCCCTTCTTTCGAAGGAGTATCATCATTTCGGCCATTACCTTGGTAAATACCCTCGGTGCCGTAGACAGACCAAACGGCAACGTCTGGAATTGGTAATGGCAGTCTTATACCACAAACCGGAGGTACACCTGGTGAGGTGGGTAAATGGGGACATGCAGGTACGCATCCTTGATGTCCAGTGATACCATGTAATCCCCTTCTTCCAGGCTTGCAATAACCGCCCTGAGCGATTCCATTTTGAACTTGAACCTTCTTATATAAGTGTTCAAGGATTTTAAATTTAGAATGGGTCTCACCGAACCGTCTGGTTTCGGTACCACAAACATTGTGGAATAGTAACCCCGTCCCTGTTGAAAGAGGGGAACTTTTATTATCACCTGCTGGAGGAACAGCTTGTGAATTGCCGCCAGCACCACCTCCCTGTCCGGGGGTGTAGCTGGCAAGGCTGATTTGAGGTAACGGCGAGGGGGAGACGTCTCGAATTCCAGCTTGTATCCCTGAGATACTACTTGTAGAACCCAGGGATCTACCTGTGAGCGAACCCACCTGTCGCTGAAGTTCCGGAGACGGGCCCCCACCGCACCTGGCTCCACCAGTGGAGCCCCAGCGTCATGCGGTGGATTTAGTGGAAGCAGGGGAGGATTTCTGTTCTTGGGAACTGGCTGTATGGTGCAGCTTTTTCCCTCTACCCCTGCCTCTGGGCAGAAAGGACGCGCCTCTAACCCGCTTGCCTTTCTGGGGCCGAAAGGACTGTACCTGATAATACGGTGCTTTCTTTGGCTGTGAGGGAACCTGCGGTAAAAATATCGACTTCCCAGCTGTCGCTGTGGAAACGAGGTCCGAGAGACCATCCCCAAACAATTCCTCACCCTTGTAAGGCAAAACCTCCATGTGCCTTTTAGAATCCGCATCACCTGTCCACTGCCGAGTCCATAATACTCCCCTGGCAGAAATGGACATTGCATTTATTCTAGATGCCAGCCGGCAAATATCCCTCTGTGCATCTCTCATGTATAAGACTACGTCTTTAATATGCTCTATGGTTAGCAATATAGTGTCTCTGTCAAGGGAATCAATATTATCAAACAGGGAATCAGACCACGCTGCTGCAGCACTGCACATCCATGCTGAAGCAATAGCAGGTCTCAGTATAGTACCCGAGTGTATATATACAGACTTCAGGATAGCCTCCTGCTTTCTATCCGCAGGCTCCTTTAAGGCGGCCGTATCCTGAGACGGTAGTGCCACCTTTTTTGATAAGCGTGTGAGCGCTTTATCCACCCTCGGGGATGTCTCCAAACACACCCTGTCCTCTGGCGGGAAAGAGTACGCCATTAGTAACTTTTTAGAAATCACTAATTTTTTATCGGGGGAAGCCCACGCTTCTTCACATACTTCATTTAACTCATCTGAAGGGGGAAAAACCACTGGTTGCTTTTTCTCCCCAAACATAATACACTTTTTAGTGGTACCTGGGTTAATGTCAGAAATGTGCAACACATTTTTCATTGCCGTAATCATGCAACGGATAGCCTTAGTGGAATGTACATTAGTCTCGTCGTCGTCGACACTGGAGTCAGACTCAGTGTCGACATCTGTGTCTGCCATCTGAGGTAGCGGGCGTTTTTGAGCCCCTGATGGCCTTTGAGACGCCTGGGCAGGCACTGGCTGAGCCGGCTGTCCCACAGCTGTTATGACATCAAACCTTTTATGTAAGGAGTTGACACTGTCGGTTAATACCTTCCACATATCCATCCACTCTGGTGTCGACCCCGCAGGGGCTGACATCACATTTATCGGCACCTGCTCCGCCTCCACATAAGCCTCCTCATCAAACATGTCGACACAGCCGTACCGACACACCGCACACACACAGGGAATGCTCTGACTGAGGACAGGACCCCACCAAGTCCTTTGGGGAGACAGAGTATGCCAGCACACACCACAGCGCTATATAACACAGGGATTTACACTATACAAAGTGATTTTCCCTATAGCAGCTATAATACACAGTATTGCGCCTAAATTTAGTGCCCCCCCTCTCTTTTTTACCCTATTGAGCCTGGAAACTGCAGGGGAGAGCCTGGGGAGCTGTCTTCCAGCGGAACTGTGAAGAGAAAATGGCGCCAGTGTGCTGAGGGATATAGCCCCGCCCCTTTCACGGCGGACTTCTCCCGCTCTATTAATATTATGGCAGGGGATTTTTACACATATATAGTGTATTAGACTATATTATGTGTGTTTTGCCATTTTTTAAGGTAATCTAATTGCAGCCCAGGGGGGCGCCCGGGGCGCCCCCCCCAGCACCCATCAGTGACCGGAGTATGTGGTGTGCATGGGGAGCAATGGCGCACAGCTGCAGTGCTGTGCGCTACCTTAATGAAGACCGGAGTCTTCAGCCGCCGATTTTCTCCTCGGAATCTTCCGTCTTCTGGCTCTGCAAGGGGGACGGCGGCACGGCTCCGGGACCGGACGACAGAGGCTGGGCCTGTGTTCGATCCCTCTGGAGCTAATGGTGTCCAGTAGCCTAGAAGCCCAAGCTAGCTGCAAGCAGGTAGGTTCGCTTCTCTCCCCTAAGTCCCTCGTAGCAGTGAGTCTGTTGCCAGCAGATCTCACTGAAAATAAAAAACCTAACAAATACTTTCTTTACTAAGAGCTCAGGAGAGCCCCTAGTGTGCAACCAGCTCGAGCCGGGCACAGATTCTAACTGAGGTCTGGAGGAGGGGCATAGAGGGAGGAGCCAGTGCACACCAGTAGATCTAATTCTTTCTTAGAGTGCCCAGTCTCCTGCGGAGCCCGTCTATTCCCCATGGTCCTTACGGAGTTCCCAGCATCCACTAGGACATCAGAGAAAATAAGAATTTACTCACCGGTAATTCTATTTCTCATAGTCCGTAGTGGATGCTGGGGACTCCGTAAGTACCATGGGGATTAGCGGCTCCGCAGGAGACTGGGCACAACTATAAAGAAAGCTTTTAGACTACTGGTGTGCACTGGCTCCTCCCACTAAGACCCTCCTCCAGACCTCAGTTAGGATACTGTGCCCGGAAGAGCTGACACAATTAGGAAGGATTTTGAATCCCGGGTAAGACTCATACCAGCCACACCAATCACACCGTATAACTCGTGATACAATACCCAGTTAACAGCATGATAACAACTGAGCCTCTCAACAGATAGCTCAACAATAACCCTTTAGTTAAGCAATAACTATATACAAGTATTGCAGACAATCCGCACTTGGGATGGGCGCCCAGCATCCACTACGGACTATGAGAAATAGAATTACCGGTGAGTAAATTCTTATTTTCTCTAACGTCCTAAGTGGATGCTGGGGACTCCGTAAGGACCATGGGGATTATACCAAAGCTCCCAAACGGGCGGGAGAGTGCGGATGACTCTGCAGCACCGAATGAGAGAACTCAAGGTCCTCCTCAGCCAGGGTATCAAATTTGTAGAATTTAGCAAACGTGTTTGCCCCTGACCAAGTAGCAGCTCGGCAAAGTTGAAGAGCCGAGACCCCTCGGGCAGCCGCCCAAGAAGAGCCCACTTTCCTCATGCAATGGGCTTTTACTGATTTAGGATGCGGCAGTCCAGCCGCAGAATGTGCAAGCTGAATCGTACTACAGATCCAGCGAGCAATAGTCTGCTTAGAAGCAGGTGCACCCAACTTGTTGGGCGCATACAGGATAAAAAGCGAGTCAGTCTTCCTGACTCCAGCTGTCCTGGAAACATACATTTTTAGGGCCCTGACTACATCCAACAACTTGGAAGCCTCCAAGTCATTCGTAGCCGGAGGCACCACGATAGGTTGGTTCAGATGAAAAGCTGATACCACTTTGGGGAGAAACTGGGGCGAGTCCTCAATTCTGCCCTATCCATATGGAAAATCAGATAAGGGCTTTTACATGACAAAGCCGCCAATTCTGAAACACGCCTGGCCGAAGCCAAGGCCAACAACATGACCACTTTCCACGTGAGATATTTTAAATCCACGGTTTTCAGTGGCTCAAACCAATGTGACTTTAGGAAATCCAACACCACGTTGAGATCCCAAGGTGCCACTGGAGGCACAAAAGGGGGCTGAATATGCAGCACTCCCTTTACAAAAGTCTGAACTTCAGGTAGTGAAGCCAATTCTCTCTGGAAGAAGATCAATAGAGCCGAAATCTGGACCTTAATGGAACCCAATTTAAGGCCCATAGTCACCCCTGACTGTAGGACTGGCCTCACACCACGCAACATATTTTCGCCATATGCGGTGATAATGGTTCGCGGTTACTTCTTTCCTAGCTTTTATCAGCGTAGGAATGACTTCCTCCGGAATGCCCTTTTCCTTCAGGATCCGGTGTTCAACCGCCATGCCGTCAAACGCAGCCGCGGTAAGTCTTGGAACAGACAGGGCCACTGCTGCAGCAGGTCCTGTCTGAGCGGTAGAGGCCATGGGTCCTCTGACATCATTTCTTGAAGTTCCGGATACCACGCTCTTCGTGGCCAATCCAAACAATGAGTATAGTTCTTACTCCTCTTCTCCTTATTATCCTCAGTACCTTTGGTATGAGAGGAAGAGGAGGGAACACATAAACCGATCGGTACACCCACGGTGTTACCAGAGCGTCCACAGCTATCGCCTGCGGGTCTCTTGACCTGGCGCAATATTTTTCTAGCTTTTTGTTTAGGCGGGACGCCATCATGTCCACCTGTGGTTTTTCCCACTGGTTTACAATCATTTGAAAGACTTCTGGATGAAGTCCCCACTCTCCCGGGTGGAGGTCGTGCCTGCTGAGGAAGTCTGCTTCCCAGTTGTCCACTCCCGGAATGAACACTGCTGACAGTGCCAACACGTGATTTTCCGCCCATCGGAGAATCCTTGTGGCTTCTGCCATCGCCGTCCTGCTTCTCGTGCCGCCCTGTCGATTTACATGGGCGACTGCCGTGATGTTGTCTGACTGGATCAGTACCGGCTGGTTTTGAAGCAGGGGTTTTGCCTGACTTAGGGCATTGTAAATGGCCCTTAGTTCCAGAATATTTATGTGCAGGGAAGTCTCCTGACTTGACCATAGTCCTTGGAAGGTTTCTTCCCTGTGTGACTGCTCCCCAGCCTCGAAGGCTGGCATCCGTGGTCACCAGGACCCAGTCCTGTATGCCGAATCTGTGGCCCTCTTGAAGATGAGCACTCTGCAGCCACCACAGCAGAGACACCCTTGTCCTTGGAGACCGGGTTATCAGACGATGCATCTGAAGATGCGATCCGGACCACTTATCCAACAGGTCCCACTGAAAGGTTCTTGCATGAAACCTGCCGAATGGAATCGCTTCGTAGGAAGCTACCATTTTTCCCAGGATCCGCGTGCAGTGATGCACTGACACCTGTTTTGGTTTTAGGAGGCCTCTGACTAGAGATGACAGCTCCTTGGCCTTCTCCTCCGGGAGAAACACTTTTCTCTGTTCTGTGTCCAGAACCATCCCTAGGAACAGCAGGCGTGTCGTAGGGACCAGCTGTGACTTTGGAATGTTTAGAATCCAGCCGTGCTGTTGTAGCACTTCCCGAGATAGTGCTACCCCTACCAACAACTGCTCTCTGGACCTCGCCTTTATCAGGAGATCGTCCATGTACGGGATAATTAAAACTCCCTTCCTTCGAAGGAGTATCATCATTTCCGCCATTACCTTGGTAAAGACCCTCGGAGCCGTGGAGAGACCGAACGGCAACGTCTGGAATTGGTAATGACAATCTTGTACCACAAACCTGAGGTACTCCTGGTGAGGATGGTAAATGGGGACATGTAGGTAAGCATCCTTGATGTCCAGCGATACCATGTAATCTCCCTCGTCCAGGCTTGCAATAACCGCCCTGAGCGATTCCATCTTGAACTTGCATTTTTTGATATATGTGTTCAAGGATTTCAAATTTAAAATGGGTCTCACCGAACCGTACGGTTTCGGTACCACAAACATTGTGGAATAGTAACCCTTTCCTTGTTGAAGTAGGGACACCTTTACTATCACTTGTTGTGAATACAGCTTTTGAATTGCCTGTAACACTGCTTCCCTGCCTGAGGGAGTGGTTGGCAAGGCAGATTTGAGGAAACGAGATTTGAGGAAACGGCGGGGGGGAGACGTCTCGAATTCCAGTTTGTACCCCTGAGATACTATTTGAAGGATCCAGGGATCCACCTGTGAGCGAGCCCACTGATTGCTGAAATGCTTGAGACGGGCCCCCACCGTACCTGGCTCTGCCTGTGGAGTCCCAGCGTCATGCTGTGGACTTAGAGGAAGCGGGGGAGGACTTTTGCTCCTGGGAACTGGCTGTATGCTGCAGCTTTTTCCCTCTACCTCTGCTTCTGGGCAGAAAGGACGCGCATTTAACCCGCTTGCCCCTATTGGGCCGAAAGGACTGTACCTGATAATACGGTGCTTTCTTTGGTTGTGAGGGAACATGGGGCAAAAATATAGACTTCCCAGCTGTTGCTGTGGAAACGAGGTCCGAGAGACCATCCCCGAACAATTCCTCACCCTTATAAGGCAGAACTTCCATGTGTCGTTTGGAATCTGCATCACCTGTCCACTACCGAGTCCATAACCCTCTCCTGGCAGAAATGGACATAGCACTAATTTTGGATGCCAGCCGGCAAATATCCCTCATGTATAAAAGTGCATCTTTTATATGCTCTACGTTCAGCAAAATAGTGTCCCTGTCTAGGGTATCTATATTTTCTGACAGGGAATCTGACCACGCAGCAGCAGCGCTGCACATCCAGGCTGAAGCTATAGCTGGTCTCAGTATCACACCTGTGTGTGTATATATAGATTTCAGGATAGCCTCCTGCTTTCTATCAGCAGATTCCTTCAGGGCGGCCGTATCCGGAGACGGTAGTGCCACCTTTTTCGACAAGCGTGTGAGCGCTTCATCCACCCTAGGGGATGTTTCCCAGCGTGACCTATCCTCTGGCGGGAAAGGGTACGCCATTAGTAACCTCTTAGAAATTACCATCTTTTTATCAGGGGAAGCGCACGCTTCTTCACACACTTCATTTAACTCTTCAGATGGAGGAAAAGCTACTGGTAGTTTTTTCTCTCCAAACATTATACCCTTTTTTGTGGTACCGGGGTTAACATCAGAAATGTGCAACACATTTTTCATTGCCTCAATCATGTAACGTGTGGCCCTACTGGAAGTTACATTAGTCTCTTCGTCGTCGACACTGGAGTCAGTATCCGTGTCGACATCTGTGTCAACCATCTGAGGTAGCGGGCGTTTTAGAGCCCCTGATGGTTTTTGAGACGCCTGGGCAGGCACAGGCTGAGAAGCCGGCTGTCCCACATTAGGTATGTCGTCAAACCTTTTATGTAAGGAGTCGACACTATCACGTAATTCCTTCCACAGCACCATCCACTCAGGTGTCGACCCCGCAGGGGGTGACATCACATTTACAGGCATCTGCTCCGCCTCCACATAAGCCTCCTCATCAAACATGTCGACACAGCCGTACCGACACACCGCAAACACACAGGGAATGCTCTGACAGAGGACAGGACCCCACAAAGCCCTTTGGGGAGACAGAGAGAGAGTATGCCAGCACACCAGAGCGCTATATAACACTGGGATCCCACTATCAATGAGTGATTTCCCTATAGCTGCTTTTTTATATATATTACATATACATATATATATATATATATATATATATATATATATATATATATATACATACTGCGCCTAAATTTAGTGCCCCCCCTCTCTTTTTTACCCTTCTGTAGTATTCTCAGACTGCAGGGGAAAGCCAGGGAGCTTCCTTCCAGCGGAACTGTGAGGGAAAAATGGCGCCAGTGTGCTGAGGGAGAAGCCCCGCCCCCTTCTCGGCGGACTTTCTCCCGCTTTTTCTGTGATACTGGCAGGGGTGATTTTACATCTATATAGCCTCTGGGACTATATATGATGTATATTTTGCCAGCCAAGGTGTTATTTATTGCCCTCAGGGCGCCCCCCCCCCCCCCCAGCGCCCTGCACCCATCAGTGACCGAAGTATGAGGTGTACATGAGGAGCAATGGCGCACAGCTGCAGTGCTGTGCGCTACCTTGGTGAAGACTGAAGTCTACTGCCGCCGATTTTCCGGACCTTCTTCGTGCTTCTGGCTCTGTAAGGGGGGCGGCGGCGCGGCTCCGGGAACGAACACCAAGGTCGGGTCCTGCGGTCGATCCTTCTGGAGCTAATGGTGTCCAGTAGCCTAAGAAGCCCAAACTACCACCTGTTAGGTAGGTTCGCTTCTTCTCCCCTTAGTCCCTCGCTGCAGTGAGTCTGTTGCCAGCAGATCTCACTGAAAATAAAAAACTTAAATATACTTTCTTTCTAGGTGCTCAGGAGAGCCCCTAGTGTGCATCCAGCTCGGCAGGGCACAAGAATCTGAGGTCTGGAGGAGGGTCTTAGTGGGAGGAGCCAGTGCACACCAGTAGTCTAAAAGCTTTCTTTATAGTTGTGCCCAGTCTCCTGCGGAGCCGCTAATCCCCATGGTCCTTACGGAGTCCCCAGCATCCACTTGGGACGTTAGAGAAACATTATTAAAGCACAGCTGCACATGTCATGGTATTCATTTAGTGCACATTTGTTTTTAAGTACAGACATTTTATACAGTATGACAGAGGCAGAGAGAAATTATGCAAACTGTCCCCTTACTTTGAGTAAACTACATTTTATAACCAGACTAAATCCTTGCTGTAAAGATGTTGTGGTCGGGTCAGTATGATTTACCGACAGACAATACAGACTGTCAAAATCCCGAAAGCCATTGACATACAGTCAAAATATCGACACTCATTATGCCGACATGTTCAAAATGACAACATAGTCAGAATACCGACATTTGAAATGCCAACATGTCAAAATACCAACACGAGTTTGTGTTTTTTTTGTGTCAATGTCGACATGGACATCGTGTAAGTGTACCGCATCCCCTCACATGGCTCGCTGCGCTTGCTATGCTCCAGCCATGGTCCCACGCTGCGCTCGGCACACTATTATATATTCCCCCTCCAGGTCACCTGGGACGGTAAAGTATGAACAAGTCTGTTTTTAGGCAAAAATTCCTTAAAAACGCATGTCAGTATTCTGACTGTTGACATTTTCAACATCTCGGCATAATGAATGTCGGTATTTTGATCGTCGGTCATGGCTGTTGGGATTAAGACCGTCGGTAAATCAACTGCTACCCGTTGTGGTCTACTACTGTACTCTTACTGCCACCTTTGATAGCTGAGCCCTACTGCAAGTACAGTGGGGGTCATTCCGAGTTGTTCGCTTGTTGCCGATTTTCGCTATACTGCGATTAGTCGCTTACTGCGCATGGTTCGCAGTGCGCTTAGATATTTTACACAAAAGTTAAGTATTTTACTCACGGCATAACAAAGCTTTTTCATCGCTGTGCTGATCGTAGTGTGATTGACAGGAAGTGGGTGTTTCTGGGCGGAAACTGGCCGTTTTATGGGAGTGTGCGGAAAAACGCAGGCGTTCGAGTTGCAAAACGCAGGAGTGGCTGGAGAAACGAGGGAGTGGTTGGGCAAACGCTGGGTGTGTTTGTGACGTCAAACCAGGAACGAAAAGGACTGAGCTGGTCGCAATGGCTGAGTAAGTCTGGAGCTACTCAGAAACTGCTAAGAAATTTCTATTCGCACTTCTGCTAAGCTAAAGGGGGGTACTCACGGAGCGATCGCTGCTTAAAATCTAAGCAATCTGACTAGATTGCTTAGATTTTAAGCACGGTCGCTCCGTGTGTAGCCCCCTCAGCGATAGCGATGCGCAGCCCCGCGCATCGCTATCGCTGCTGCTAGATTGGCCTGCATGCAGGCCAATCTAGCGGGTCGCTCACTTCACCCGCTGAGTGAAGTGAGCGGCCCCCCCCGTCTCCCCCCGCACGCTCAGCACAGATCGCGCTGTGCTGAGCGCCGGGAGAGATGTGTGCTGAGCAGGTCGCTCAGCACACATCTCTCTGCCATCGGCCAGTGAGTACTGGCCTTTAGATACACTTCCAGAGGGCGGCGGCTTAGTGTGTGCAATGCTGCTAAAAGCAGCTAGCGAGCGAACAACTCGGAATCACCCCCAGTATGTGAACCCTTGAATTGTCCTGAATTATCAGGATTTCTGTATAAATTGGTGCTGTGATTTGACCTTCACCAGAGCCAGAAAAGACAAACACTGACTGCTTAACTAATAACTGCATGATCTGATGTAGTGTAGATAAAGTATGTGAACCCTTGCGTTTAATAACTGGTTGACACTCTTTTGGCAGAAAGGGGAGGTTGATTTAATTTAGCTGTGGATTAGACCTGCACAACAAAGGTCAGGAGGCATTTCAGACCATTTCTCCTTACAAAATGGTTTAAGTTTAGCAATATTCTTGTCATACCTGCTGTGATTGGCTTTCTTCAGGTATTGTCATAGCATCTCAGTCATTGAGGTCAGGAAGCTGACTGGGCCACTACACAGTTTGGGTCATTATACACATTTTATCACTCAACGTCTCTTGAGCTTCAATAAGCAGAGAGCTAGCCTTACAAAAGACTATTACGTGATACATACTGTACACCTTCAAAAACACAAAGCCAATATTTCCATGCTGTCGCTAAGCATTACACGTCTGCAGTATTCCACTTGCCTTACACGCTTTGGTAGTCTCTTTTGTCCGTTACTAGGTTGTCCTTCGTCAACTCTTAATTGGAGTGCACAAAGAAAAAAAACGGATGCAGAGGTGGTACAGGAAGATTTCCAAAAAAGAATTAATTAGAATTATATTTCCACCAGACCAATAATAGTTACCAACCTAATATCTCTATCACTGTTGATAACTCAACATCAAATCAACCCTACACCACAAGCTTGCTGCCTAGGTGTCGTCCTTGACTCTGAACTGTCCTATGTTCCTCACATTTAACCTGCATCAAAATCATGCTACATACATCTAAGAGACATATCTTACACAAGACACAGCAAAAACTATAATCCATGCTCTCATTATCTCCCGCATTGATTATTGCAATAGTCACCTGACTGGTCTTCGCAAAAATAGGCTCTCACCACTACAATCCATTTTGAATGCAGCTGCAAGGCTGATTTTCCTCGCTAGACGTTCATTGTCAGCGAATCCACTCTGTCAGTCCCTCCATTGGTCACCTGTATTCTACTATTTCAATATAAAATACTTTTACTTACATACAAGGCTATTAACCAAACATACATCTCTTCACTCATATCAAAATATCTCCCTAGCCGACCTCTCTGCTCTGCACAAGATCTGTCTCTCTCATCCACACAGATTACTTGCACCCACTCAAAATTACAGGACTTTACCCAGGCTGCACCAACTCTGTGGCATGCCCTCCCACGCACAGTAAGACTCACCTGTACTCACCAAACCTTCAACCGTTCTCTGAAAAGTCACCTCTATAGACAAGCTAATCAAATTCTGGACCCACCCTTATAACCTTCAATGCCTCCCTATCTAATTACATCCCCTCTGTACAGTCCACACATACCCACAAATATTGACTTCTTCACTTTCGCATCTTCCTGACCCTTGGCCAACATTGCTGGGTAACCTTATCATACAGATCATTAAGAACCTTTGCAATCTGGTGGACCCATTATGCAATAGGTAGCATCTATCCCTGTGTATCAATGCCTATTTCCCTATAAATTATAAGCTTGCGAGCAGGGTCTTCCTATCTCTAGGTCTGTCTGATTTTACCCAGTTTGGTTCTATTACGGTTGTTCAAATTGTAAAGTGTAGCGGAATATGCTGCGCTATATAAGAAACTTAATAATAAGATTTTACTTACCGATAAATCTATTTCTCGGAGTCCGTAGTGGATGCTGGGGTTCCTGAAAGGACCATGGGGAATAGCGGCTCCGCAGGAGACAGGGCACAAAAAGTAAAGCTTTTCCGATCAGGTGGTGTGCACTGGCTCCTCCCCCTATGACCCTCCTCCAGACTCCAGTTAGGTACTGTGCCCGGACGAGCGTACACAATAAGGGAGGATTTTGAATCCCGGGTAAGACTCATACCAGCCACACCAATCACACCGTACAACTTGTGATCTAAACCCAGTTAACAGTATGATAACAGCGGAGCCTCTGAAAGATGGCTTCCTTCAACAATAACCCGAATTAGTTAACAATAACTATGTACAATTTATGCAGATAATCCGCACTTGGGATGGGCGCCCAGCATCCACTACGGACTCCGAGAAATAGATTTATCGGTAAGTAAAATCTTATTTTCTCTATCGTCCTAGTGGATGCTGGGGTTCCTGAAAGGACCATGGGGATTATACCAAAGCTCCCAAACGGGCGGGAGAGTGCGGATGACTCTGCAGCACCGAATGAGAGAACTCCAGGTCCTCCTTAGCCAGAGTATCAAATTTGTAAAATTTTACAAACGTGTTCTCCCCTGACCACGTAGCTGCTCGGCAAAGTTGTAATGCCGAGACCCCTCGGGCAGCCGCCCAAGATGAGCCCACCTTCCTTGTGGAGTGGGCCTTTACAGATTTAGGCTGTGGCAGGCCTGCCACAGAATGTGCAAGTTGGATTGTGCTACAGATCCAACGAGCAATCGTCTGCTTAGACGCAGGAGCACCCATCTTGTTGGGTGCATACAATATAAACAACGAGTCAGATTTTCTGACTCCAGCTGTCCTTGCAATATATATTTTTAATGCTCTGACAACGTCCAGTAACTTGGAGTCCTCCAAGTCACTTGTAGCCGCAGGCACTACAATAGGCTGGTTCAGATGAAATGCTGACACCACCTTAGGGAGAAAATGCGGACGAGTCCGCAGTTCTGCCCTGTCCGAATGGAAAATCAGATATGGGCTTTTGTAAGATAAAGCTGCCAATTCTGACACTCTCCTGGCAGAAGCCAGGGCTAGAAGCATGGTCACTTTCCATGTGAGATATTTCAAATCCACCTTTTTTAGTGGTTCAAACCAATGAGATTTTAGGAAGTCCAAAACCACATTGAGATCCCACGGTGCCACTGGAGGCACCACAGGAGGCTGTATATGCAGCACTCCCTTAACAAAAGTCTGGACTTCAGGGACTGAAGCCAATTCTTTTTGAAAGAAAATCGACAGGGCCGAAATTTGAACCTTAATAGATCCCAATTTGAGACCCATAGACAATCCTGATTGCAGGAAATGTAGGAATCGACCCAGTTGAAATTCCTCCGTCGGAGCACTCCGATCTTCGCACCACGCAACATATTTTCGCCAAATTCGGTGATAATGTTGCACGGTTACTTCCTTCCTTGCTTTAATCAAAGTAGGAATGACTTCTTCCGGCATGCCTTTTTCCTTTAGGATCCGGCGTTCAACCGCCATGCCGTCAAACGCAGCCGCGGTAAGTCTTGAAACAGACAGGGACCCTGCTGAAGCAAGTCCCTCCTTAGAGGTAGAGGCCACGGATCTTCCGTGATCATCTCTTGAAGTTCCGGGTACCAAGTCCTTCTTGGCCAATCCGGAACCACTAGTATCGTTCTTACGCCTCTTTGCCGTATAATTCTCAATACTTTTGGTATGAGAGGCAGAGGAGGAAACACATACACCGACTGGTACACCCAAGGCGTTACCAGCGCGTCCACAGCTATTGCCTGCGGATCTCTTGACCTGGCGCAATACCTGTCCAGTTTTTTGTTGAGGCGAGACGCCATCATGTCCACCATTGGTCTTTCCCAACGGGTTACCAGCATGTGGAAGACTTCTGGATGAAGTCCCCACTCTCCCGGGTGAAGATCGTGTCTGCTGAGGAAGTCTGCTTCCCAGTTGTCCACTCCCGGGATGAACACTGCTGACAGTGCTATCACATGATTCTCTGCCCAGCGAAGAATCCTTGCAGCTTCTGCCATTGCACTCCTGCTTCTTGTGCCGCCCGCCGTGATGTTGTCCGACTGGATCAACACCGGTTTTCCCTGAAGCAGAGGTTCTGCCTGGCTTAGAGCATTGTATATTGCTCTTAGTTCCAGAATGTTTATGTGAAGAGACGTTTCCAGGCTCGTCCATACTCCCTGGAAGTTTCTTCCTTGTGTGACTGCTCCCCAGCCTCTCAGGCTGGCGTCCGTGGTCACCAGGATCCAATCCTGTATGCCGAATCTGCGGCCCTCCAATAGATGAGCACTCTGCAACCACCACAGAAGAGACACCCTTGTCCTTGGAGACAGGGTTATCCGCAGGTGCATCTGAAGATGCGACCCTGACCATTTGTCCAACAGATCCCTTTGGAAAATTCTTGCGTGGAATCTGCCGAATGGAATTGCTTCGTAAGAAGCCACCATTTTTCCCAGGACTCTTGTGCATTGATGTACAGACACCTTTCCTGGTTTTAGGAGGTTCCTGACAAGCTCGGATAACTCCTTGGCTTTTTCCTCCGGGAGAAAAACCTTTTTCTGAACCGTGTCCAGAATCATCCCTAGGAACAGCAGACGAGTTGTCGGCATTAACTGGGATTTTGGAATATTCAGAATCCACCCGTGCTGTTTTAGCACTTCTTGAGACAGTGCTAATCCCATCTCTAGCTGTTCTCTGGACCTCGCCCTTATTAGGAGATCGTCCAAGTATGGGATAATTAATACGCCTTTTCTTCGAAGAAGAATCATCATCTCGGCCATTACCTTTGTAAAGATCCGAGGTGCCGTGGACAATCCGAACGGCAGCGTCTGAAACTGATAGTGACAGTTTTGTACAACGAACCTGAGGTACCCCTGGTGTGAGGGGTAAATTGGAACGTGGAGATACGCATCCTTGATGTCCAAGGATACCATAAAGTCCCCCTCTTCCAGGTTCGCTATCACTGCTCTGAGTGACTCCATTTTGAACTTGAACTTCTTTATGTACAGGTTCAAGGACTTCAGATTTAGAATAGGTCTTACCGAGCCATCCGGCTTCGGTACCACAAAAAGAGTGGAATAATACCCCTTCCCTTGTTGCAGAAGAGGGACCTTGACTATCACCTGCTGAGAGTACAGCTTGTGAATGGCTTCCAAAACCGTCTCCCTTTCGGAGGGGGACGTTGGTAAAGCAGACTTCAGGAAACGGCGAGGTGGATCTGTCTCTAATTCCAACCTGTATCCCTGAGATATTATCTGCAGGATCCAGGGATCTACTTGCGAGTGAGCCCACTGCGCGCTGTAATTTTTGAGACGACCCCCCACCGTCCCCGAGTCCGCTTGAGAAGCCCCAGCGTCATGCTGAGGCTTTTGTAGAAGCCGGGGAGGGCTTCTGATCCTGGGAAGGAGCTGCGTGTTGCTGTCTCTTCCCTCGACCTTTGCCTCGTGGCAGATATGAATAGCCCTTTGCTCTCTTATTTTTAAAGGAACGAAAGGGCTGCGGTTGAAAAGTCGGTGCCTTTTTCTGTTGGGGAGTGACTTGAGGTAGAAAGGTGGATTTCCCGGCTGTAGCCGTGGCCACCAAATCTGATAGACCGACTCCAAATAACTCCTCCCCTTTATACGGCAAAACTTCCATATGCCGTTTTGAATCCGCATCGCCTGTCCACTGTCGCGTCCATAAAGCTCTTCTGGCCGAAATGGACATAGCACTTACCCGTGATGCCAGTGTGCATATATCCCTCTGTGCATCACGCATATAAAGAAATGCATCCTTTATTTGTTCTAACGACAGTAAAATATTGTCCCTGTCCAGGGTATCAATATTTTCAATCAGGGACTCTGACCAAACTACCCCCGCACTGCCCATCCAGGCAGTCGCTACAGCTGGTCGTAGTATAACACCTGCATGTGTGTATATACTTTTTTGGATATTTTCCATCCTCCTATCTGATGGATCTTTAAGTGCGGCCGTCTCAGGAGAGGGTAACGCCACTTGTTTAGATAAGCGTGTTAGCGCCTTGTCCACCCTAGGAGGTGTTTCCCAGCGCTCCCTAACCTCTGGCGGGAAAGGGTATAATGCCAATAATTTCTTTGAAATTATCAGCTTTTTATCAGGGGCAACCCACGCTTCATTACACACGTCATTTAGTTCTTCTGATTCAGGAAAAACTATAGGTAGTTTTTTCATACCCCACATAATACCCTGTTTAGTGGTACCTGTAGTATCAGCTAAATGTAACGCCTCCTTCATTGCCAAAATCATATAACGTGTGGCCCTACTGGAAAATACGGTTGCTTCGTCACCGTCACCACTGGAGTCATCGCCTGTGTCTGGGTCTGTGTCGACCGACTGAGGCAAAGGGCGTTTCACAGCCCCTGACGGTGTTTGAGTCGCCTGGACAGGCACTAATTGATTGTCCGGCCGTCTCATGTCGTCAAACGACTGCTTTAGCGTGTTGACACTATCCCGTAGTTCCATAAATAAAGGCATCCATTCTGGTGTCGACTCCCTAGGGGGTGACATCCTCATATTTGGCAATTGCTCCGCCTCCACACCAATATCGTCCTCATACATGTCGACACACACGTACCGACACACAGCAGACACACCGGGAATGCTCCTAACGAAGACAGGACCCACTAGCCCTTTGGGGAGACAGAGGGAGAGTTTGCCAGCACACACCAAAAGCGCTATATATATATCAGGGATAGCCTTATAATAAGTGCTCCCTTATAGCTGCTTTGTTATATCAAAATATCGCCATAAATGTGCCCCCCCCTCTCTGTTTTACCCTGTTTCTGTAGTGCAGTGCAGGGGAGAGACTTGGGAGCCGTCCTGACCAGCGGAGCTGTGAGAGGAAATGGCGCCGTGTGCTGAGGAGATAGGCCCCGCCCCTTTTCCGGCGGGCTCGTCTCCCGCTATTTAGAAAATTTAGGCAGGGGTTAAATATCTCCATATAGCCTCTAGGGCTATATGTGAGGTATTTTTAGCCTTTATAGGTACTCATTTTGCCTCCCAGGGCGCCCCCCTCCCAGCGCCCTGCACCCTCAGTGACTGCCGTGTGAAGTGTGCTGAGAGGAAAATGGCGCACAGCTGCAGTGCTGTGCGCTACCTTTAGAAGACTGCAGGAGTCTTCAGCCGCCGATTCTGGACCTCTTCTGATTTCAGCATCTGCAAGGGGGCCGGCGGCGTGGCTCCGGTGACCATCCAGGCTGTACCTGTGATCGTCCCTCTGGAGCTTGATGTCCAGTAGCCAAGAAACCAATCCATCCTGCACGCAGGTGAGTTGATTCCTTCTCCCCTCAGTCCCTCGCTGCAGTGATCCTGTTGCCAGCAGGAATCACTGTAAAATAAAAAACCTAGCTAAACTTTTTCTAAGCAGCTCTTTAGGAGAGCCACCTAGATTGCACCCTTCTCGGCCGGGCACAAAAATCTAACTGGAGTCTGGAGGAGGGTCATAGGGGGAGGAGCCAGTGCACACCACCTGATCGGAAAAGCTTTACTTTTTGTGCCCTGTCTCCTGCGGAGCCGCTATTCCCCATGGTCCTTTCAGGAACCCCAGCATCCACTAGGACGATAGAGAAAAATACTAATAGGAAGAGAAGCAGCAGCACTTTAGTGAGCTAATGTATTCAGGGCAAAGTGTGCATATGTGGGTTTGAAAGGGTGCTAGTTTGCATTATGTGAGGGTATATAGGGTGTACTGCGGCAGGTCTAAATTGGCAAGATTACATTGATGGCATTTAGAGGATCTATAGTGGGGGACTGATTAAGTGGGCTGCGTACGTTCATACTGCTATGCTTAACTAATATGTAGCAAATACAGTGGCGTATTAAGTCAAGCATGACGCACAAGCTAGTGACAATCTTTATTACCACTTAGATTATATAGATCAGACTTTTCATATTACTGCCTTTAAGAGACAATATATATTAGAGAATATATAATGTATGTATTAAACCTGTAATTTCGGGTCATATTTCTGTCTTATATTTAAAAGGGCAATGCTTCACCTAGCAAGACATGGCTAGTAGCAGCAATGTCCTTTTAAATTGAGTGTGTACCATTAGGTCAACACCATATAGTCAACATGCACATGGTCGACCATCAAAAGATTGACATGTAAAAGGTAGACACCTGAGAAGGTCAACAGGTACAAAAGGTCAACATGGAAATGGTCGACGGTTTTTTATTTTTTGGTGTCATTTTGTATGTTAAACTGTAAAAGCCAAATGGAAACGTGTACCCTCACGGCAGGGTTGGAAAACAGGACAGGTTTTTCGCTATAATAATAAAAAACCAAAAACAAACCCAGATAAACAGTTTATTTCATTTGTTTAAACCATTTTTTTCAAACCAATTTTTTTTGGCATGAATGTTTTAATTAAAAAAATAAAAATATGTAATCTTGCTTATTATATTAATACAGGTCAAGTATCCCATATCTGGAATGCTCGGGACCAGTAGTATTCAGGATATAGGACTTTTCCGGATAAAATAATACCTGTTATCTGGAGGGGTCCTGGGGTGTTGGCAGGATTCTGTGTCACGTCCTGGGAGTAGCGACGGTGAGGGAATGGCTGCAAAGCCACACCCCCACCTCTGATTTGCCGCGGACTCAGTGACGTCATGACGCCGGCCTCATCATGACGTCACTACAGGGCCGAAATATACCGGTTTTCTGAATATTTCGGATAACGAATACCCGACCTGTACTATGAAACATTGCTATGTATTAGAAACCTAACCGGACTTATCAACTATGTTTTAATGCTTTCTAACATATAGGGCCGGATGTGGCCAAAATCATGAAAAACTACAGTTTTCTGACTTTGGCAGCATTTCCCATGTGTACTAAACCCCCCAATCCCAGGCTTTGATGCGGTGGGTAACACCAGCTTTTGCTGGCTTTACCCTATAGTCTTATTTTCACATTCTGCCCGAGAGCGATCCAATCGGATCCCTTCCAGCACCCCTTGTGGCCGTCGCATTTCCTGGGGCTGAAACCCGGAAGTGCGGTGATCGCCAAGGACAGCTCTTATCGGAGAGCTGTCCTTTGCATTAGTATAGACGCGGAAAGGGGCAGAATGTACTGTATTGCAGAATCAATCCGTAGTACATCTCACCATAACAATCCAAAGTTATTGGGCTTAGATACAAGTTATTTTACACCTTTCAATAAAGCCAACATTTTTACTGCTCATCGTTCATATTATATCTGAATATGCCCCAACACCTCCTTTCGCTTTGCTGTTTGACTATACTGTATGTAGATAGAATAAAACATACCAAGTACACTCAGATATAGATGAAACTGAAAATAAGAACAAGTTAATGTTAAGGGGATGCAGTCATGTGACTGGCAGTCAGGATTCAACTGGTCACTATATCAACGCCGGAATCCCGATCTCTGGCCAGCCCGACAGTCGGCATGTCGACTAACAGGGACTATTCCCACGACACCTAGAGTGTGGGAATAGAACCTGTGGCGAGAGCAGCAGGTCTCCAGATACCAACCCACGTTAACCATTAGACCAACTCATTGCATATAAATCTGAATAGTAATACAATTTGGAGAGTGCAAAAGCACTTTTCAGAGAAACACACACACTTTTTTTTTTTTAGTATAAACAGCCTTTTTTTATTTTTAAGACGTCACGGGGCCCTGCTTGTAGTCACAGCATACAAAAAAACCAACAGATTTTTATTTTTTTAAACCAATTTAAAATCAGCCAATTCGGCTGTCATCTTTTTGTCCACGTCGACCATATGGGGTTGAACGATCATCCGGATACCCTTTTAAATATCAGGGAGAAACATGACCCGAAATTATGAGTTTTACAACCAAACTCTTGATACATAAATCTGTAAGAGTGGTAGAATATTCTTAAGAAATGTGCCCCATCTAGTGGCAGACTTTAGCAACCTGTCTTTAAATAGACCAGGTTACACATATATTGGTATGGCAGCTCCAGATTTGCGATAAAAAAAACAATGTACACGATTCCGATCAGGCTGCGTGGAGGACAAGACGAGGTGCTGTCGCCGGCTAATTAAAATCAACTCTATTAAATCTATTCATGAATAGAGCGGACTGTGTGGAAGCATGGAAAAAGGTTGCTGTAAACAGACATTTTTATAAAGGGATGCGTTTAATTCACCGGCTCTCGGGATCCCGCTGGTCAGGATACAGACCCCGGAATCCCGGCGCAACAGGGCTATTCCCACTCGAGGGTGTCCACGACCCCCATAGAGTGGGAATAGATCCTGTGGCGAGCCAACGAGCCCGCAAGGGGACTCTTAACACTCGCCCCGCAGCCGACATTCTGGAGCGCAGGATGCCGCTGTCAGGATATTGACAGCCAGCATCCCGTCCGCCGGTCATCCATACCTAACCCTTTATAAGTTACTAAAATTTGAAAGTATACATGACCTAATTTCAAATAAAATAGGAGCTACAAATAAGATGACTGCATGCTCTAAACAAGCATCCCACTTCTCCAGCTTGTATTGAAATGTACAGTATTATGTCTCAATGCCCTCAAATGAAAGAATACGCCGTGTTTACTTTCCGCGTCCTGAGCTGGTCCATCACAACCATGAAGTGGACCTGGTGTTGGTGAGCCGGTGTGTGATGACAGGGGGAGGCCAAGAGGCACAGAGGGGGGGGAGGCCAAGAGGCACAGAGGGGGGACGCCGAAAGGCACAGGGAGGCTGAGGGACACAGGGCAGGGAGTTCTGGAATGACAGGAGGCTAGATTGACATCCTGGATTATGGAAAGGACCTGGATGCTACCTTGACCCAAGCGGCAGAAGGCTGGAAAGGCAGGGGGCTAAGAGACACAAGAGGTTGGAGTGGATTCAGGGGGCAGGAAGTGACACAGGGGTGAACCTTTGTTTGATGATTACATTGGTTATATTCTTACACAAACATGAATCTTCTATCCAGGTGATCTCCTACATGAATATAATGTATACAAACTGAAAGCACTGTCTGCCCAGAGAGGATCCATTTTTTCCAGAGGTTCCCAGTTGCAGTGAAAACACCATGTAGGTAAGGTGTATATGAAATAGAAAGGACAGAAATACTCCTTGAGTGACGAGAAACAAGTGGCGTGTTCTCTACTTGCACTACTGCCCAAAACATCACCCCACATACACTCGCCATCACCTAGCAGACCTTACCTCCTACCGCCTCTTGTGAGGACACACCCGCTATTTGAGGAGCACACGCACAAGAGAACCCCACCTCTTCCCCTTTTATGGTGCCCACTTTTAAATCCAGTAGCTGCTATCTACCTGTACCCCCTCCCTAACCCCAGCACTGCCTGCCAATTGCAACTGGGGCAGTACTGGGGGCTAGCTACCCTTCCCCTCTTCCTACCCCCAAATGCCCTTAACAGTTTTTATCCCAAATGCTACCTGTCCCCAGCATTGCCCCAACTGCTGGCTGCCCTCATTCCCCATAATATGTGATAGGACCCAGAAACAGTGGAGTAGAACCCCAATTTTTAAAAGTGAGGGGTCCCTGGGACCCACAATTTTTTTCACTCAACGCGATCACTGTATAGAGAATAACAAACAAAACCAAGGTATAAAAATATAGTATAATTATAATATGTATGCTTATCTGAAGATGATAGGTCTGTTTTCAATAAACAATCCTTCATTGTTTTTTTTGTTTTTTTTCATTTTGATTTCTTTGACATACAGAGGATATGATGGTGTAACAAATAAAAAAGTTTATAGATCGTTCTCAGAACATTTTGGCTAAACAAACTGGTATCAACATTTCAAACACCGCCATACAGAGCTGATTCAATTCTGCAGGAGTTTGGAAGCGCAAATTCCCACCTTAAAAATCACACATATTGCAACTACTTTTCAGGAATCCTATGATTCTGATTCAATTGTAATCAGCAATTCTGAGGCAATACAGCAAGTCAATTCTACAATGTGTAACCTGGGAGAAGTGCATGGAAAAAAAATGGGAAAATCACAGTGAACCCCCCAAATAATGGCAAATAAGACAGCAGAACAATATTAGACAGCCGTTAGTGGAAATAAAGTCTTGTATGTTCTTAAACATTGTCAAATGGTAGCTTTTTACATATTTTAATAATGGTAGAATAAAAACGGACATCCAGCAATTTATTTTTAAACAAATTAAAGCCTTTCCAGTATTTTGTGGCATAGAACAATGTAAATGTCATTTTAGGGTGGTATTCATGTGACCGGCGGTCAGCTGACCGACAGTCACATGACCTCCTTCACCATCCCGACGGCTCACTATCCCGATGGTCGGCATGCCGACCAACAGGGACTATTTCCACTCGTGGGTGTCCACGACACCCATAGAGTGGGAATAGAACCCGCGGCGAGCGCAGCAAGCCCGCAAGGGGCATGCTGCACTCGCCCCTCCCTGCCGGGATCCCGGCGTCGGTAAGCTGACCGCCGGTCTCCTGACCGCCGGTCAGCCGTACTACACCCGTAATTTTATACTTCTTTAGAAAATGATTGGGGGGAAACACTTTCCACTCCCATCTGCTAGGGAAAAAAGCACTTTCCTCATCAATACAACACCTCAAATGACATGAACCACATCATTTAGCCCATTTCTGTACTTTTAGAGAAATTCACTTGAAAGCAGATTTAACATATTTCCTTTGTGTGCTGGATTAATAATTTCTTGCTTGTCATGGGATTAGGACAAAGGAGGTAATTCAGATCTGACCGTAGACATCTATGATCATTTACTCTGACATGCGAGGGGACGCCCAGCACAGGGCTAGTCCGCCCTGCTGCAACGATCCAGTCTGAATTAGGCCCAAAGTGCAGAAAACATGTAACCCTGTATATGTGCTATTTCAAAAAAGGACAGTGTGTATCAGTGGCAAATGGATAGTAAATAAACTATATATACAGTGATTGCGCTGAGCAAAATAATATGTGGGGTCCCAGGGACCCCTCACTTTAAAAAATTGGGATCCTACGCCACTGTTTCTGGGTCCTATCACAATTTATGCTTCATGGACAGTTCTGGGGCAGGCACCATGTGGGGGTTGTGGCAGGGAGCCTGTAGAGCAGGGGTGTCAAACTCGCTGCCCGCATGCAGCCCCTACCGCATCCTGTTGCGGTCCCTTGCCAGGGGTCCTTATGTGTCCCGATGACAGCGAACTGGGCCAGAATGCTGACCAGGTTAGCAGTGTCCGGCTGGCTCAGACATGTAGCCCACCTTGTCCGGGCTCAGTAGGATGACCAGGGGCTGGCTAAGCAGCCCCAGCAGTCGCAGCAGCACCGCTTGCAGGAACAGGCTCCAGGCAGCAGTGGAGAGAAAGGAGGGGAGTGGGGCAGCAGGCTAAGGAGGAGACTCCCGACACTGTCCAGTAGCACGGCCCCCAGCACACACATCAAGGCATATGAGAGCTGCGAGTGGGGGAGTGACTCCATCACCTCCCGCCCGGCTTCTCACCTGTAGCATGGTGCAGCTCTGCTGACCTGCCCGGACGTATACTGCCCGGCCCCGCTCCTGGCAACCCACCGGTGTCCCTGGAAACTTCAGCGACCGTACATGACCCTGATTGCTGATAGCAGGGGGTAGGTGAATGGGTGAGGGTGGCAGGGGCACTATACTGGGGGCAAACAAATTAAAATATTCTGAAATAAGGAATAATCAATCAGTTATCCAAAATGCTTTTGGTCCCAAGCATTTTGGATAAGGGATACTCGATTAGATAGATAGATAGGAGATAGATATACACATAAATAAATAACTCTCTCTTTATTGCAGCCCACACAAGACTTGGACCTTGATAATTCAGCCCAGTTGGGATTTTTTGAGTTTGACATGCCTGGTGTAGAGGGAGTTCGTGGCAGAGAGAGTGTAAAGGGTCTTAAAGGCAGACAGTAATAGAAGTAGGGATGGGGTAAGGGCAGACAGCGGTTGGAGCAAGAAAGGGGTTAAGGGTAGGCAGTACTAGGGTAATGCTGGGGGTAGGACGGTGGTATGTACAGGTAGCTACTGGGGCAGTACTGGTGATAGGGATAGATCACAACTTGGGCAGTACTGGGTACATGTAGTGGGTTAGAGGCAGACAATAATGGGGCAGTGCTGAGGATAGGGAGGGGGTAAGATTGGGGGATTTTAAAGTCCACTTATTTATAAATAACGAGATTTATAGTAAGAACTTACAGTTGTTAAATCTCTTTCTGCGAGGTACACTGGGCTCCACAGGGAATAACATCGGGGTGTAGAGTAGGATCTTGATCCGAGGCACCAACAGGCTAAAAGCTTTGAATGTTCTCAGAATGCACAGCGCTGCCTCCTCTATAACCACGCATCCGTGCACAGGAGCTCAGTTTTTGTTAACCAGTCCAATGCAGTAGCAGGTAAGATTCGACAACGGTTAGTAGCCACATACACCACATTCTCACGACAGGAGAAGGTGTCAGCGGCTAATGCCATACCAACCCAAAGAAGCTAAGTGCGTCAGGGTGGGCGCCCTGTGTACCTCGCAGAAAGATTTAACAACGGTAAGTTCTTACCATAAATCTCGTTTTCTGCTGCGGGGTACACTGGGCTCCACAGGGAATAACAATAAGAATTTACTCACCGGTAATTCTATTTCTCGTAGTCCGTAGTGGATGCTGGGAACTCCGTAAGGACCATGGGGAATAGCGGGCTCCGAAGGAGGCTGGGCACTCTAGAAAGATCTTAGACTACCTGGTGTGCACTGGCTCCTCCCACTATGACCCTCCTCCAAGCCTCAGTTAGGACACCGTGCCCGGACGAGCGTACACAATAAGGAAGGATTTTGAATCCCGGGTAAGACTCATACCAGCCACACCAATCACACCGTATAACTCGTGATATGAAACCCAGTTAACAGTATGAAACAACCAAGCCTCTCAACAGATGGCTCAACAATAACCCGATTTAGTTAACAATAACTACGTACAAGTATTGCAGATACACCGCACTTGGGACGGGCGCCCAGCATCCACTACGGACTACGAGAAATAGAATTACCGGTGAGTAAATTCTTATTTTCTCTGACGTCCTAGTGGATGCTGGGAACTCCGTAAGGACCATGGGGATTATACCAAAGCTCCCAAACGGGCGGGAGAGTGCGGATCACTCTGCAACACCGAATGAGAGAACTCCAGGTCCTCCTCAGCCAGGGTATCAAATTTATAGAATTTTGTAAACGTGTTTGCCCCTGACCAAGTAGCAGCTCGGCAAAGTTGTAAAGCCGAGACCCCTCGGGCAGCCGCCCAAGATGAGCCCACCTTCCTTGTGGAATGGGCATTGACAGATTTTGGCTGTGGCAGGCCTGCCACAGAATGTGCAAGCTGAATTGTACTACAAATCCAACGAGCAATAGTCTGCGTAGAAGCAGGAGCACCCAGCTTGTTGGGTGCATATAGGATAAACAGCGAGTCAGATTTTCTGACTCCAGCCGTCCTGGAAACATATTTTCAGGGCCCTGACCACGTCTAACAACTTGGAGCCCTCCAAGTCCCTAGTAGCCGCAGGCACCACAATAGGCTGGTTCAGGTGAAACGCTGACACCACCTTAGGGAGAAACTGGGGACGAGTCCTCAATTCTGCCCTATCCATATGGAAAATCAGATAAGGGCTTTTACAGGACAAAGCCGCCAATGACCACCTTCCACGTGAGATATTTCAGATCCACGGTTTTTAGTGGTTCAAACCAATGTGATTTTAAGAAACTCAACACCACGTTGAGATCCCAAGGTGCCACAGGGGGCACAAACGGGGGCTGAATATGCAGCACTCCCTTTACAAAAGTCTGAACTTCAGGTACTGAAGCTAGTTCTTTTTGAAAGAAAAATCGACAGAGCCGAGATCTGTACCTTAATGGAGCCCAGTTTTAGGCCCATATTCACTCCTGCTTGCAGGAAATGCAGAAATCGACCTAGTTGAAATTCCTCTGTTGGGGCCTTTTCGGCCTCACACCATGCAACATACTTCCGCCATATGCGGTGATAATGATTTGCTGTAACCTCTTTCCTAGCTTTAATAAGCGTAGGAATGACTTCCTCCGGAATGCCCTTTTCCTTCAGGATCCGGCGTTCAACCGCCATGCCGTCAAACGCAGCCGCGGTAAGTTTTGGAACAGACAGGGCCCCTGCTGCCGCAGGTCCTGTCTGAGCGGCAGAGGCCATGGGTCCTCTGATATAATTTTTTGAAGTTCTGGGTACCAAGCTCTTCTTGGCCAATCCGGAACCACGAGTATCGTTCTTACTCCTCGCCTTCTTCTTATTATTCTCAATACCTTTGGTATGAGGGGCAGAGGAGGGAACACATAAAACGACTGGTACACCCACGGTGTTACCAGAGCGTCCACAACTATCGCCTGAGGGTCCCTTGACCTGGCGCAATATCTTTTATAGCTTTTTGTTGAGGCGGGACGCCATCATGTCCACCTGTGGCCTTTCCCAAAGGTGTACAATCCTTTGGAAGACTTCTGGATGAAGTCCCCACTCTCCCGGGTGGAGGTCGTGTCTGCTGAGAAGATCAGCTTCCCAGTTGTCCACTCCGGGAATGAACACTGTTGACAGTGCTAACACATGATTTTCCGCCCATCGGAGAATCCTTGTGGCTTTTGCCATCGCCATCCTGCTTCTTGTGTCGCCCTGTTGGTTTACATGGGCGACCGCCGTGATGTTGTCTGATTGGATCAGTACCGGCTGGTTTTGAAGCAGAGGTCTTGCCTGTGTAGAGAAGTCACCTGACTTGACCAAAGTCCTTGGAATTTTCTTCCCTGTGTTACTGCCCCCAGCCTCAAAGGCTGGCCTCCATGGTCACTAGGACCTAGTCCAGTATGTCGAACCTGCGGCCCTCCTTAAGATGGGC
Source organism: Pseudophryne corroboree (assembly GCF_028390025.1). Taxonomy (NCBI): domain Eukaryota; kingdom Metazoa; phylum Chordata; class Amphibia; order Anura; family Myobatrachidae; genus Pseudophryne; species Pseudophryne corroboree. The sequence goes on from NC_086449.1 coordinate 314,508,367, forward strand.
ACTCTGCAGCCACCATTTTAGAGATACCCTGGTCCTTGGAGACAGGGTTATCAGCCGATGCATTTGAAGATGCGATCCGGACCACTTGTCCAACAGGTCCCACTGAAAAATTCTTGCATGGAACCTGCCGAATGGGATTGCTTCGTAGGAAGCTACCCTTATTCCCAGGATTCGCGTGCAATGATGCACCGATACCTGTTTTGGCTTCAGGAGGTCTCTGACTAGAGATGACAGCTCCTTGGCTTTCTCCTCCCGGAGAAACACTTATTTCTGGTCTGTGTCCAGAACCATCCCCAGGAACAGTAGACGTGTCATAGGAACCAGCTGTGACTTTGGACTGTTTAGAATCCAACTCTGCTGTTGTAGCACTTTCCAAAATAGTGCTACCCCGACTAGCAACTGCTCCTTGGACCTCGCCCTTATAAGGAGATTGTCCAAGTACGGGATAATTAAAAACTCCCTTTTTTCGAAGGAGTATCATCATTTCGGCCATTACCCCGGTAAACACCCTCGGTGCCTTGTACAGTCCTGTCTGGACTTGGTAATGGTAATCCTGTACCACAAATCTGAGGTACTTCTGGCGAGGATGGTAAATGGGGACATGCAGGTAAGCATCCTTGATGTCCTGGGATACCATGTAATCCCCCTCGTCCAGGCTTGCAATAACCGCCCCGAGCGATTCCATCTTGAACTTGAATTTTTTTATGTATGTGTTCAAGGATTTTAATATAAATGGGTCACACCGAACCATGCGGTTTCGGTACCCCAACCCGTGTAAAATAGTAACCCCGTCCTTGTTGAAGTAGGGGCACTTGAGTATTACCTGTTGGGAATACTGCTTATTAATTGCCTTTAGTACAGCCTCCCTGCCTGAGGGAGTTGTCGGCAAGCCATAATCTAGGAAACGGCTGGGGGGAGATATCTCGAATTCCAGCTTGTACCCCTGACATACTTCTTGAAAGAAACAGGGATCCACCTGTGAGCGAGCCCACTTATCTCTGAAATTTTTTAGACGGCCCCCCACCGTACCTGGCTACACCTGTGGAGCCCCCGCGTCATGCTGTGGGCTCAGAGGAAGCGAGAGAAGAATTTTGAATCTGGGAGCAGGCTGACTGGTGCAGCTTTTTCCCTCTTCCCTTGTCTCTGTACAGAAGGAAAACGCCTTTGACCCGCTTGCTTTTCTGAAGCCGAAAGGACTGTACCTGATACAGTGCTTTCTTAGTCTGTGAGGAAACCCGAGGTAAAAATATTTCTTCCCAGCTGTGGCTGTGGATACGAGGTCCCAGAGACCATCCCCAAATAATTCCTCACCCTTATAAGGCAGAATCTTTTTAAAGTCAGCATCAACTGTCCCGTGACAGGTCTCTAATACCCTCCTGACAGAATGGACATTACATTCATTTTGGATGCCAGCCGGCAAAATATCCCTCTGTGCATCCCTCATATATAAGACGACGTCTTTAATATGTTCTCATGTTTGACAGGGTCACCGACCACGCTGCAGCAGCACGATCTGCAGGTCTCCGTCTAGTACCTGAGTGTGTAAATACAGACTTCAGGATATCCTCCTGTCTTTTATCAACAGGTATCTTCAAAGTGGCTGTTCCTAAAACGGCAGTGCCACCTTTTTTGACAACCGTGTGAGCGCCTTATCCACCCTAGGGGATATCTCCCAGCGTAACTTATCCTCCTGGCGGGAAAGGGTACGCCATCAGTAACTTTTTAGAAATTACCAGTTTCTAAACGGGGGAACCCACGCTTTTCACACACTTCATTTATTCATCTGATGGGGGAACAAAACACTGCCTGTTTTTTCTCCCCAAACCTAAAAACCCATTTATAGAGGTGCTTGGGTTAATGTCAGAAATGTGTAACACATTTTTTATTGCCGGGATCAAGTCACGGATGTTCCTAGTGGATTGTGTATATGTCTCAACCTTGTCGACACTGGAGTCAGACTCCGTGTCGACATCTGTGTCTGCCATCTGAGAGAGCGGGCGTTTTTGAGCCCCTGATGGCCTTTGAGACGCCTGGGCAGGCGCGGGCTGAGAAGCCGGCTGTCCCACAGCTGTTACGTCATCCATCCTTTTATGTAAGGAGTTGACACTGTCGGTTAATACCTTTTACCTATCCATCCACTCTGGTGTCGGCCCCACAGGGGGCTACATCACATATATCGGCCTCTGCTCCGTCACCATATAAGCCTCCTCATTCAACATGTCGACACAGCCGTACCGACACACCGCAGACACACAGGGAATGCTCTAAACGAGGACAGGACCCACAAAAGCCCTTTGGGGGGACAGAGTGAGAGTATGCCAGCGCACACCAGAGCGCTATATAATGCAGGGACTAACTGAGTTATGTCCCCTATAGCTGCTTTTTTTATATAATGTATACTGCGCCTAAATTAAATGCCCCCCCCTCTCTTTTTTAACCCTTTTCTGTGTTGTAAACTGCAGGGGAGAGCTAGGGAGCTTCCCTCCAACGGAGCTGTGAGGGAAAATGGCGCCAGTGTGCTTGAGGGAGATAGCTCCGCCCCTTTTCCGCTGCCTATTCTCCCGCTTTTTTATGGAATCTGGCAGGGGTATTTACCTCATATATAGCCCCTGGGGCTATATATTGAGGTATTTTTGCCAGCCAAGGTGTTTTTATTGCTGCCTCAGGGCGCCCCCCCCCCAGCGCCCTGCACCCTCAGTGACCGGAGTGTGAAGTGTGTGAGAGGAGCAATGGCGCACAGCTGCAGTGCTGTGCGCTACCTTGGTGAAGACTGAGTCTTCATGCCGCCGATTTTCCGGACCATCTTCTTGCTTCTGGCTCTGTAAGGGGGACGGCGGCGCGGCTCCGGGACCGAACACCAAGGACTGGGCCTGCGGTCGATCCCTCTGGAGCTAATGGTGTCCAGTAGCCTAAGAAGCCCAATCCGGCTGCAAGCAGGCGAGTTCGCTTCTTCTCCCCTTAGTCCCTCACTGCAGTGAGCCTGTTGCCAGCAGGTCTCACTGAAAATAAAAAAACCTAAGTCTATTTCTTTCTAAGAGCTCAGGAGAGCCCCTAGTGTGCATCCAACCTCGGCCGGGCACGAAATCTAACTGAGGCTTGGAGGAGGGTCATAGTGGGAGGAGCCAGTGCACACCAGGTAGTCTAAGATCTTTCTAGAGTGCCCAGCCTCCTTCGGAGCCCGCTATTCCCCATGGTCCCTACGGAGTTCCCAGCATCCACTAGGACGTCAGAGAAATCGGGGATGCACTGTAGCGGGCATAAGAACCCGGCGTCCAAAGGAAGCATCCTGGGAGGCGGAAGTATCGAAGGCATAGAACCTTATGAACGTGTTCACTGAGGACCACGTAGCTGCCTTGCACAATTGTTCAAGGGTCGCACCACGGCAGGCCGCCCAAGGTCCAACAGACCGAGTAGAATGGGCCTTGATGGTAGCAGGAGCTAGAAGGCCAGCCTGTACATAAGTAGTGTTCCTTCTAGGCTGTTTCAGCAGGGTGCTGCACCATGCCCATTTTTGAAATGTGAAAAAGCACCCTGCCCTTTTTCAATGCACCCTGCAGGACCATAAATCGCCCCCTTGTATACAGAATGCAACAGTCAGAGTGCATGTTACAATGTTGTCTACTCCTTGCCTACCTCTAAAATTGGAACACAATTTCTATCCTTTAGCCAACTGGATGGCAGAGGAGGCACTGTAAATAACACGGCACTCTGATAAAAAGGGAAAGAACAGGGTAAGCAGTGAGCATGTACTGCTTACAGTATTTCCCTAGTAGAACACACATTTTTTTCCTATATATTTTAACCCATTGTTTAACTTTTCTGTTTTATGACACATTGGAGACTGGACATATACAGTATGTTTCTCAGTACAGATGTTAGGTGTCTTATATGTATGCATGGGTATATGATTTACTGAGGGCAAAATGTATGTACAAAACTATAAACATATGCGCTATACTTTGTGCGCAAAGCGTCACATCAAAAATGTGCCCTTCAAAATAAAAATGTGCCCTCTTCACTGCTCAGCACCCTGCCCTAAAAAAATCCTCGAGTGAACACTACATAAGCATGCGCATTCACCATTCTAATCCATCTGGCCAGGGTCTGCTTGTGAGCAGGCCAGCCACGTTTGTGAAAACCAAACAGTACAAAGAGAGAATCAGACTTCCGAAGGGATGCAGTTCTCTTCACATAGATACGGAGAGCCCGTACCACATCCAAAGACCTCTCTTTGGAAGTCAAGTCAGGAGAGGCAAAGGCCGGAACCACGATCTCCTGGTTAAGGTGGAAAGAAGACACCGCCTTAGGTAGGTAGCCGGAACGTGTTCTAAGAACCGCCCGGTCACGGTGAAAAATCAGATATGGGGACCTATAAGACAAGGCACCCAAATTCGACACCCGTCTAGCAGAGGCAATAGCCAAAAGAAACAATACCTTAAGAGAAAGCCACTTGAAGGTCTGCAGACTCAAGAGGCTCAAACGGAGACCCTTGCAATGCATCCAGAACCACCGACAAGTCCCAAGGCGCCACAGGCGGGACATAAGGAGGTTGAATCCGCAACACACCCTGAGTGAATGTATGCACATCAGGTAAAGTTGCAATTTTTCTCTAGAACCAAACAGACAAGGCAGAAATATGAACCTTGATGGAGGCCAGACGAAGGCCCAAGTCTAGGCCCTGTTGCAGAAAGGCCAAAAGTTTGGCCGTACTAAACTTGTAAACGTCATGATTGTTAGATGCGCACCAAGCAAAGTAAGAATTCCAGACCCTATGATAAATCCGAGCAGAAGCCGGTTTCCGGGCCTTCAACATGGTTTGAATGACCGCCTCAGAAAATTCTTTGGCCCTCAGGACGGAAGCTTTAAGAGCCACGCCGTCAAAGCCAACCGGGCTAAATCCTGATAAACACATGGGCCCTGAACGAGGAGATCTAGGCGTTGCGGAAGTAGAAGGGGACGCTCTATCGAGAGACCCTGAAGGTCTGAGTACCAATGCCATCTGGGCCACACGAGAGCGATCAAAAGTAGAATTCCTCCTTGTTGAACTTCCTTATTACTCTGGGCAAGAGTGACACCGGAGGGAACACTTATGGCAGCTGAAAGTTCCATGTAATTGCCAGTGCATCCACGAACGCTGCTTGAGGATCCCTTGTCCTTGCTCCGAAGACCGGAACCTTGTGATTGTGTCGAGACGCCATCAGGTCCACATCTGGAAGGACCCACTTGTCCACAAGCAGTTGAAATACTTCTGGGTGGAGGCACCACTCTCCTGCGTGTACGTCCTGACGACTGAGGAAGTCCGCTTCCCAGTTTAGGACCCCCGGAATGAATACTGCCGATACAGCTGGCAGATGGCGTTCCGCCCACCGAAGAATCCTTGATACTTCCCTCATTGCCATGCGGCTTCGAGTGCCGCCTTGATGATTTATGTACGCCGCCGTGGTGGCGTTGTCCGACTGTACTTGAACAGGTCTGTTCTGTATCAAATGCTGGGCCAGGTTCAGTGCATTGAACACCGCCCGCAGATCCAGAATGTTTATAGGTAGGAGAGACTCCTCCTTGGTCCACCGGCCCTGAAGGGAGTGTTGCTCCAACACCGCGCCCCAACCTCACAGACTGGCATCCGTCGTCAGAGGGACCCAGTTGGAGATCCAGAAGGGACGACCCCCGCTCAATCGTTGGTCCTGCAGCCACCAGCTCAGTGACAGACGGACCTCCGGAGACAAGGAGATAATTTGAGACCTGATACGGGGAGGCAGGCCGTCCCACTTGGCAAGAATCAGCTTCTGCAGAGGGCGGGAATGGAACTGAGCGTACTCCACCATGTCGAAAGCAGACACCATGAGACCTAGCACTTGCATCCCCGAATGGACGAGATAGGAAGCATCGAATCCTGTCCTGAAGCTTCAGGACCTTCTTCTGAGACAAGAACAACCGCTGGTTGCGAGTGTCCAACAACGCCCCCAGGTGCACCATGCTCTGAGCAGGGACTAGGGAAGATTTCTTCCAGTTGATGAGCCACCCATGGGCTTGCAGAAACCGGATAGTCAGATCCAGATGGCATAGGAGAATTTCTGGGGAATTCGCCAGGATCAACAAGTTACGGTAGGATCCTGACCCCTTGACGGCAGAGTACAGCCGTCATTACCGCCATGAACTTGGTGAAGACTCGTGGAGCCGTGGTCAAACTGAAAGGTAACGCCCGAAATTGGAAATGGAGGTTGCCAACCACAAACCTCAGGTACTCCTGATGCGACATTACAATGGGAATATGCAGGTAAGCATCCTGTATGTCCAGGGAGACCATATAACCCCTAGGTTCCAAGGCCAGAACAATAGAGTGAAGAGTTTCCATACGAAACTTGGAGACCCTCACAAATTTGTTCAAGAACTTGAGAATGGGCCGTTCGGTTTCGGGACTAGGAATAGTGGTGAATAGTACCCCTTGCCTCTCTGAGCCAGAGGCACCTGTACTACCACTCCTGTGTACATGAGGGACTGTATCACTGAATGAAGAGTCTTTGCCTTCACTGGATCTGAAGGGACGTCTGTCAGGCAAAATCGATGAGGGGGACGATGCTTGAAGGATACGGCGTAACCTCGAGTGACGACTTCCCGTATCCAGGCATCGGAAGTGGTCTTCAACCATTCCTGGGTAAACCCTAGAAGTCAGCCCTCCACCCTGCGATCCCCCAGATGGAGGCTCGCCCCGTCATGCAGCAGGCTTGTCAGTTTTGGAAGCAGGCTGATAGGAAGCCCAGGCCCGTTTGGGTTTGGAAGTGCGAACCTGTTTCGGGTACGCCTGATTTTTGCTTTCCCTGAAGGACGAAAAGGAGTACTCTTACCCTTCGGCGCCGAAGGAGCAGTAATAGGTAGACGTGCTGTTTTAGCAGAAGCTAAGTCAGCCACTATCTTGTTGAGGTCTTCACCGAAAAGAATGTCTCCCTTAAAAGGGAGTACCTCCAGGGTTTTCTTAGTGTCCAGAGCCACAGGCCAGGACCATAACCAGAGAATCCGGCGAGCCAAAATGGACGTAGAAGCCATGGCCGCCAGAATACCAGCATCAGAAGCCGCCTCCTTAATATAATGAGACGCTGTGACAATATATGACAGACATTGTCTAGCATGATCAGAAGCGTTGGAAGGCAACTCCGCCTCCAGCTCCTGAACCCATGCTTCCACAGCCTCTGCAGCCCATGTCGCTGCAATGGTGGGCCTATGCGCAGCACCAGTTAGGGTGTAAATTGCCTTTAAACAGACCTCCATACGCTTATCCGTCGATTCTTTCAGAGACGTGACAGTAGTTACAGGCAGAGCTGTTGATACCACCAGCCGCGCCACCTGCGACTCCACTGGCGGGGTTGTTTCCCAATTTTTACTTAGCTCCGCTGCGATGGGGTAGCGAGCCAGCATCTTATGAGGCGTGAATTTCTTTCCTGGATTTTCCCAGGACTCCCAACATATACTAAATGGTCAGAATGAGGTAAAACTTGTTTAACCACTTTCTGACGTTTAAACCTGTCCAGTTTCTTAGGGGCGGCATCAGGATCCGGGTCATCAGTAATTTGAAGAATGATCCTGAGAGCCTCCAACAAGTCAGGGACATCCCCCTGTGAAACAGATTCCCCATCAGAAGCTTCCGGATCAGAAACTGTGGGATCAGTATAAACGCCATCCTCATCAGACGAGGTGTCTGGGACGTTGGTGGATTGTGAGGAAGTAATGGCCCGCTTAGAGGACCCCTTGGTCTTAGGCGGGCGAGGGTTAGACTTCTGAGTAGTCAGTGATTGATTCAATTGCTGTAACTGTGCGGACAGTTGATCTACCCATAGCGGGTTAACCAAGGGGACCATAAGCGGTTGCACCGGCACAGGAGGTCCCATAGGGAGCGTTAGTCTAGTTACCAGCGTATTCAATAGCGTGGAGAAGGTAGACCAAGGTGGGTCATTTTGAATCCCCGTTGCTATAGTCCCACTTGGGGGTAAAGATCCCCCAGAACCTGAACCCTCAGCTGCTATGTTTTCCTCAAATATGTCTGCAGCGTCACCACCACGCACTGTGGGATCAGCACCATTGCCCTTTGTAGCAGACATATCCGAAAGCTCAATGCAAGGCAACATAGTACAATATCACCAGCACAATACCCGACCAGAACCCCTGTGCAGTGTATCAGCACAAACAGGGAATTCAAGAGGTATATGGCTTGACTAAAATTCAGAGAGAAAAATACACACGGAGTATATTCTGTGAACTACCCTATATTAAATGATAAACCTGACGCACTTAGCCCCCCAGGTTATAGAATATAGGGATAGCAATCTCAGTGAAATATACAAAATGGAGGTCACACATCAGCTATATGCACACACACACACACACACACACACACACACACACACACACACACACACACACACACACATAGTCACAATGTACAGTGCAGAAATTATGACATGCACTAAGACTGGACTAGCAATACAGAGAAGTACTATATATAGCTATACACTCAATAGATATAACAATGCTCAGTAAAGACTGGATGTATATCACAGGGTACTTGTACTATATAACCCTGACTAAATGCACTCTTTCTTAACTAACACTGTCAGCAGACATATAGGATACTTAAGTATCCTGTAAAATGCACAGTGCTGACATGCAGGCGGCTTTACAGAGGAGGATTTACCCAAACAGTACCAGGATCAGCTCAGCTTGTCCTAATGGCGCCCAAACGCTGACAGGGCGTGAGGGAGAGAGAGATATGCAGCTCCAGGGTGGGAACATTTACTCTAAATGGCGCCCTGGGGGAGGGGCTACAGGTCAAAGCCTTATCCCCTTGCTGGACTTCACCACTGGGTACTGTGGGCTTATGTAAACGGTTTATGAGAGAAAACCGACCTGTGCCCTTGTCCTGGTGGTCTAGTGGGGTCCCTGTACTACCACAGTGTCCCTGGCCGCGTGGGATCGCGATTTACAGTGGGTCCCGCTGGGAGAACCACTTACCTCCTCCCTGAGTGTGGCCACGTGATCCAGGAGAACAGCGGTCGTGTGTGTGACTAACAGGAAGAAAACCGGAGCCGCTGTAAGTACCCGGCAACCAGGGCGCGGGAGTATACAGCGCCGTTGGGGGACGTGATGGAGCTGCAGCAGGAGATGTCTGACTGACATCTAACACAGACAGTGCCTCTGCTGCAGCCCTTGAAGTCTTCATTTTTCATTTAAAAGCTTATTCTCAGGGCTGCTGGAGCAGACCCCTGTTGTACGCCTGCTTACTGCATGGCACCAACTACAAAACTGAGCTCCTGTGCATGGAGGCAGGGTTATAGAGGAGGCGGCGCTATGCATTCTGGGAACAGTCAAAGCTTTGAGCCTGTTGGTGCCTCGGATCAAGATCCTACTCTACACCCCAATGTCATTCCCTGTGGAGCCCAGTGTACCCCGCAGCAGAAAGGACAGCATCCGATGTATCCTGGGCGATCCTGCCCCCCGGGAGGCTGCCGGGGTGATCGCCTGCGATCGCCTCCGACATGAGGTCGGTCAAGTGTATGGGGTCCTTTACTTGGTTTTCAATCTTGCATTATGGTATTTTAACATCATAAAATCCTCAACGATTGCAGAAGTATTTTGGGTTTGGTGTTTGTTACACAACATGCAGCCATGCCACTCCGATTTCTGAATCAATTAAGGCTGGAGAATGATCAAAAAAAAAAAGTGAGCTTTTCTAAACAAAGACTAAACTCATGGCCTGGATATCTGTTTCTGTATTTATGAATTTGAGTGCTAAAGTGATTATCATACATCTTTTCTTCTAAATTGCATTAATATTTACCCTGAAGTTGACTCTGTTTCTGACCCGTTGTGCCAGTGCTGAATTGATGGCCTTGTCAAACTGAAGCAGTACTTGGAGCGCAAGCTGTGGGTTGATTTGCTGAGACTGCAAAAAATAGTAAATGAGTTTAGTGAGCTAAACCATGGTAATTGGTAATACCTATTCATTATGCCGTAATCAAATATTTCATATGGTTAGAATTCTAAGCTATCTTTAACATATGCTACACTGCATAACAGGATTTAAGTGGACAATGTTGTTGTCTGCCTCTCGCTAAGCCATCCATCACTCCTGAAGAACCCTGCAGGGAAAAGAAGTGGTACAAGAAAGAAAAAATAAGAATTTACTTACCGATAATTCTATTTCTCATAGTCCGTAGTGGATGCTGGGACTTCCGTAAGGACCATGGGGAATAGCGGCTCCGCAGGAGACTGGGCACAAAAGTAAAAGCTTTAGACTAGCTGGTGTGCACTGGCTCCTCCCCCTATGACCCTCCTCCAAGCCTCAGTTAGGATACTGTGCCCGGACGAGCGTACATAATAAGGAAGGATTTTGAATCCCGGGTAAGACTCATACCAGCCACACCAATCACACTGTACAACCTGTGATCTGAACCCAGTTAACAGTATGATAAACGTAGGAGCCTCTGAAAAGATGGCTCACAACAATAAACAACCCGATTTTTTTGTAACAATAACTATATACAAGTATTGCAGACAATCCGCACTTGGGATGGGCGCCCAGCATCCACTACGGACTATGAGAAATAGAATTATCGGTAAGTAAATTCTTATTTTCTCTGACGTCCTAGTGGATGCTGGGACTTCCGTAAGGACCATGGGGATTATACCAAAGCTCCCAAACGGGCGGGAGAGTGCGGATGACTCTGCAGCACCGAATGAGAGAACTCCAGGTCCTCCTCAGCCAGGGTATCGAATTTGTAAAATTTTGCAAACGTGTTTGCCCCTGACCAAGTAGCTGCTCGGCAAAGTTGTAAAGCAGAGACCCCTCGGGCAGCCGCCCAAGATGAGCCCACTTTCCTTGTGGAATGGGCTTTAACAGATTTTGGCTGTGGCAGTCCTGCCACAGAATGTGCAAGCTGAATTGTACTACAAATCCAACGAGCAATCGTCTGCTTAGAAGCAGGAGCACCCAGCTTGTTGGGTGCATACAGGATAAACAGCGAGTCAGATTTTCTGACTCCAGCCGTCCTGGAAACATATTTTCAGGGCCCTGACTACGTCCAACAACTTGGAGTCCTCCAAGTCCCTAGTAGCCGCAGGCACCACAATAGGTTGGTTCATGTGAAACGCTGAAACCACCTTAGGGAGAAATTGAGGACGAGTCCTCAATTCTGCCCTGTCTGAATGAAAAATTAGGTAAGGGCTTTTATATGACAAAGCCGCCAATTCTGAGACACGCCTGGCTGACGCCAGAGCTAACAGCATGACCACCTTCCATGTGAGATATTTTAATTCCACAGTGGTGAGTGGTTCAAACCAATGTGATTTTAGGAACCCTAAAACTACATTGAGATCCCAAGGTGCCACTGGTGGCACAAAAGGAGGCTGTATATGCAGTACCCCCTTGACAAACGTCTGAACTTCAGGCACTGAAGCCAGTTCTTTCTGGAAGAAGATCGACAGGGCCGAAATTTGAACCTTAATGGATCCTAATTTTAGGCCCATAGACAGTCCTGCTTGCAGGAAATGCAGGAAACGACCCAGTTGAAATTCCTCTGTGGGGGCCTTCTTGGCCTCACACCACGCAACATAATTTCGCCAAATGCGGTGATAATGTTTCGCGGTTACATCCTTCCTGGCTTTGATCAGGGTAGGGATGACTTCATCTGGAATGCCTTTTTCCATCAGGATCCGGCGTTTAACCGCCATGCCGTCAAACGCAGCAAGTCTTGGAACAGACAAGGTCCCTGCTGGAGCAGGTCCTTTCTTAGAGGTAGAGGCCACGGGTCCTCCGTGAGCATCTCTTGCAGTTCCGGGTACCAAGTTCTTCTTGGCCAATCCGGCCCCACGAGTATAGTTCTTACTCCTCTCCTTCTTATGATTCTCAGTACTTTGGGTATGAGAGGCAGAGGAGGGAACACATACACCGACTGGTACACCCACGGTGTTACCAGAGCGTCCACCGCTATTGCCTGAGGGTCCCTTGACCTGGCGCAATATCTGTCCAGTTTTTTGTTGAGACGGGACGCCAACATGTCCACCTTTGGTTTTTCCCAACGGTTTACAATCACTTGAAAGACTTCTGGGTGAAGTCCCCACTCCCCCGGGTGGAGGTCGTGTCTGCTGAGGAAGTCTGCTTCCCAGTTGTCCACTCCCGGAATGAACACTGCTGACAGTGCCACCACATGATTTTCCGCCCAGCGAAGAATCCTTGCAGCTTCTGCCATTGCCCTCCTGCTTCTTGTGCCGCCCTGTCTGTTGACGTGGGCGACTGCCGTGATGTTGTCCGATTGGATCAATACCGACTGACCCTGAAGCAGAGGCCTTGCTTGACTTAGGGCATTGTAAATGGCCCTTAGTTCCAGGATATTTATGTGAAGAGACGTTTCCATGCTTGACCACAAGCCCTGGAAATTTCTTCCCTGCGTGACTGCTCCCCAGCCTCTCAGGCTGGCATCGGTGGTCACCAGCATCCAATCCTGAATGCCGAATCTGCGGCCCTCTAGAAGATGAGCACTCTGTAACCACCACAGGAGAGACACCCTTGTCCTTGGAGATAGGGTTATCCGCTGATGCATCTGAAGATGCGATCCGGACCATTTGTCCAGCAGATCCCACTGAAAAGTTCTTGCATGGAATCTTCCGAATGGAATCACTTCGTAAGAAGCCACCATTTTTCCCAGGACTCTCGTGCATTGATGCACTGACACTTGGCCTGGTTTTAGGAGTTTCCTGACTAGCTCGGATAACTCCCTGGCCTTCTCCTCCGGGAGAAACACCTTTTTCTGGACTGTGTCCAGAATCATCCCCAGGAACAGTAGACGTGTTGTTGGAATCAGCTGTGATTTTGGGATATTTAGGATCCACCCGTGCTGACGTAGCACTACCTGAGATAGTGCTACTCCGACCTCTAACTGTTCCCTGGACCTTGCCCTTATCAGGAGATCGTCCAAGTAAGGGATAATTAAGACGCCTTTTCTTCGAAGAAGAATCATCATTTCGGCCATTACCTTGGTAAAGACCCGTGGTGCCGTGGACAATCCAAACGGCAGCGTCTGAAACTGATAATGACAGTTTTGTACCACAAACCTGAGGTACCCTTGGTGAGAAGGGTAGATTGGGACATGGAGATAAGCATCTTTGATGTCTAGAGATACCATATAGTCCCCTTCTTCCAGGTTCGCCATCACTGCTCTGAGTGACTCCATCTTGAATTTGAACCTTTTTATGTAAGTGTTCAAGGATTTTAGATTTAAAATTGGTCTCACCGAGCCGTCCGGCTTCGGTACCACAAACAGCGTGGAATAAATAAGATTTTACTTACCGATAAATCTATTTCTCGTAGTCCGTAGTGGATGCTGGGGACTCCGTCAGGACCATGGGGATTAGCGGGCTCCGCAGGAGACAGGGCACATCTAAAAAGCCTTTTAGGTCACATGGTGTGTACTGGCTCCTCCCCCTATGACCCTCCTCCAAGCTTCAGTTAGGTACTGTGCCCGGACGAGCGTACACAATAAGGAAGGATCTTGAATCCCGGGTAAGACTCATACCAGCCACACCAATCACACCGTACAACTTGTGATCTGAACCCAGTTAACAGTATGATAACAAAACGAAGTAGCCTCTAACAAGATGGCTCACAACAATAGTAATAACCCGATTTTTTGTAACAATAACTATGTACAAACATTGCAGACAATCCGCACTTGGGATGGGCGCCCAGCATCCACTACGGACTACGAGAAATAGATTTATCGGTAAGTAAAATCTTATTTTCTCTAACGTCCTAGTGGATGCTGGGGACTCCGTCAGGACCATGGGGATTATACCAAAGCTCCCAAACGGGCGGGAGAGTGCGGATGACTCTGCAGCACCGAATGAGAGAACTCCAGGTCCTCCTTAGCCAGAGTATCAAATTTGTAAAATTTTACAAACGTGTTCTCCCCTGACCACGTAGCTGCTCGGCAAAGTTGTAATGCCGAGACCCCTCGGGCAGCCGCCCAGGATGAGCCTACTTTCCTTGTGGAGTGGGCCTTTACAGATTTAGGCTGTGGCAGGCCTGCCACAGAATGTGCAAGTTGGATTGTGCTACATATCCAACGTGCAATCGTCTGTTTAGACGCAGGAGCACCCATCTTGTTGGGTGCATACAATATAAACAACGAGTCAGATTTTCTGACTCCAGCTGTCCTTGAAATATATATTTTTAATGCTCTGACAACGTCCAGTAACTTGGAATCCTCCAAGTCGTTAGTCGCCGCAGGCACCACAATAGGCTGGTTCAAGTGAAAAGCTGAAACCACCTTAGGGAGAAATTGAGGACGTGTCCGCAATTCTGCCCTGTCCGAATGGAAAATCAGATATGGGCTTTTGTACGACAAAGCCGCCAATTCTGACACTCTCCTGGCTGAAGCCAGGGCCAATAGCATGGTTACCTTCCATGTAAGGTATTTTAAATCTACTGATTTTAAAGGCTCAAACCAATGAGATTTGAGAAAATTTAGAACCACGTTCAAATCCCACGGTGCCACTGGAGGCACTATTGGGGGTTGTATATGTAGTACACCTTTTACAAAAGTCTGTACTTCAGGCACTGACGCCAGTTCTTTCTGGAAGAAAATTGATAAGGCCGAAATTTGAACTTTAATGGTCCCCAATTTGAGGCCCAAAGACAATCCTGCTTGCAGGAAATGTAAGAATCGACCCAATTGAAATTCTTCCGTTGGAGCCTTCTTAGCTTCACACCACGCAACATATTTTCTCCAAATACGGTGATAATGTTGTGCGGTCACATCTTTCCTGGCTTTAATTAAAGTAGGAATAACTTCCTCAGGAATGCCCTTTTCTTTTAGAATCCGGCGTTCAACCGCCATGCCGTCAAACGCAGTCGCGGTAAGTCTTGGAACATACAAGGTCCCTGTTGAAGCAGGTCCCTTCTTAGAGGTAGAGGCCACGGATCCTCCGTGAGCATCTCTTGAAGTTCCGGATACCAAGTTCTTCTTGGCCAGTCCGGAGCTACCAGTATTGTTCTTACTCCTCTTTTCCGTATAATTCTCAGTACCTTTGGTATGAGAGGCAGAGGAGGGAACACATATACTGACTGGTACACCCATGGTGTTACCAGAGCGTCCACAGCTATTGCCTGTGGGTCTCTTGACCTGGCGCAATACCTGTCCAACTTTTTGTTGAGGCGAGACGCCATCATGTCCACCTTTGGTTTTTCCCAACGGTTCACCATCATGTTGAAGACTTCTGGATGAAGTCCCCACTCTCCCGGGTGAAGGTCGTGTCTGCTGAGGAAGTCTGCTTCCCAGTTGTCCACTCCCGGGATGAACACTGCTGACAGTGCTACGACATGATTCTCCGCCCAGCGCAGAATCCGTGCAGTTTCTGTCATTGCACTTCTGCTTCTCGTGCCGCCTTGTCGGTTGACGTGAGCGACTGCCGTGATGTTGTCGGACTGGATCAGCACCGGCTGATCCTGACGCAGAGGTCTTGCTTGGCTTAGGGCATTGTATATCGCTCTTAGCTCCAGTATATTTATGTGAAGAGACTTTTCCAGGGTTGACCACACGCCCTGGAAGTTTCTTCCCTTTGTGACTGCTCCCCAACCTCGTAGGCTGGCATCCGTAGTCACCAGGACCCAGTCCTGTATGCCGAATCTGCGGCCCACTAACAGATGGGCCGTCTGCAACCACCACAGGAGAGACAATCTTGTTCTCGGTGACAATGTTATCCTCTGATGCATATGCAGATGCGATCCGGACCATTTGTCCAGTAGATCCCACTGGAATGTCCGAGCATGGAATCTGCCGAAAGGAATCGCTTCGTACGAAGCCACCATCTTTCCCAGGACTCTCGTGCATTGATATACTGACACAGTTCCTGGTTTTAGGAGGTTCCTGACAAGTTCGGATAACTCCCTTGCTTTCTCTTCCGGGAGAAACACCTTTTTCTGAACCGTGTCCAGAATCATGCCCAAAAACAACAGATGTGTTGTCGGAGTCAATTGAGATTTTGGAAGATTTAGAATCCACCCGTGTTGTTGAAGCACTACTTGTGATAGTGCAACACTGGCTTCCAGCTGTTCTCTGGACTTTGCCCTTATCAGGAGATCGTCCAAGTAAGGGATAATTAATACGCCTTTTCTTCGTAGAAGAACCATCATTTCGGTCATTACCTTGGTAAAGACCCGAGGAGCCGTGGACAAACCGAACGGCAGCGTTTGAAACTGATAATGACAGTCTTGTACCACGAACCTGAGATACCCTTGGTGTGAAGGGTAAATTGGGACATGTAGATAAGCATCTTTTATGTCCAAGGAAACCATGAAGTCCCCTTCTTCCAGATTCGCTATCACTGCTCTGAGTGACTCCATCTTGAACTTGAATTTCTGTATGTACAGGTTCAAGGATTTCAGATTTAGAATAGGTCTTACCGAACCGTCCGGTTTCGGTACCACAAATAGTGTGGAATAATACCCCTTTCCCTGTTGTAGGAGGGGTACCTTGACTATCACCTGCTGAGAATACAGCTTGGGAATGGCTTCCAAAACCAACGTCCTTTCTGAGGGAGACGTTGGTAAAGCAGATTTTAGGAACCGGCGAGGAGGAGACCTTTCGAACTCCAGCATGTACCCCTGAGATATTATCTGCAGGACCCACGGGTCTACTTGTGAGTAATCCCATTGATTGCTGAAATTTTTGAGCCGACCCCCCACCGTTCCTAAGTCTACTTGTACAGCCCCAGCGTCATGCTGATGGCTTTGTAGAAGCCTGGGCGGGCTTCTGTTCCTGGGTAGGGGCTGCATGCTGCCCCTTCTTACCCTTTCCTCTGCCTCGCGGCAGATAAGACTGTCCTTTTGGTCGCTTTTTATATGAGCGAAAGGACTGCGGCTGAAAAGACGGTGTCTTTTTCTGTTGGGAAGGAGTCTGAGGTAAAAAGGTGGATTTGCCGGCAGTTGCCGTGGCCACCAAGTCCGAAAGACCGACCCCAAACAATTCCTCTCCCTTGTATGGCAATACTTCCATATGCCTCTTGGAATCCGCATCACCTGACCACTGTCGCGTCCATAAACTTCTTCTGGCAGATATGGACATCGCGCTTACTCTTGATGCTAGAGTACAAACATCCCTCTGAGCATCTCGCATATAAAGAAATGCATCCTTTAATTGCTCTAGAGTCAATAAAATACTGTCCCTATCCAGGGTATCAATATTTTCAGTCAGAGAATCCAACCACACTACCCCAGCGCTGCACATCCAGGCTGAGGCTATTGCCGGTCGCAGTATAACACCAGTATGCGTGTACATACTTTTCAGTGTAGTTTCCAGCCTCCTATCTGCTGGATCCTTGAGGGCGGCCGTATCAGGAGACGGTAACGCCACTTGCTTTGATAAACGTGTGAGCGCCTTATCCACCCTAGGGGGTGTTTCCCAGCGGGCCCTAACCTCTGGTGGGAAAGGGTATAATGCCAATAACTTCTTTGAAATTGGCAATTTTCTATCGGGGGTAACCCACGCTTCCTCACACACATCATTCAATTCCTCTGATTCTGGGAAAAATACAGGCAGTTTTTTAACCCCCCACATAATACCCCTTTTTGAGGTACCAGTAGTATCAGAGAGCTGCAAAGCCTCCTTCATTGCCGTAATCATATAACGTGTGGCCCTATTGGAAAATACGTTTACTTCCTCACCGTCGACACTAGATTCATCTGTGTCGGTACCCGTGTCGACTGACTGAGGTAAGGGACGTTTTACAGCCCCTGACGGTGTCTGAGATGCCTGAACCGGTACTAACTGGTTTGCCGGGCGTCTCATTTCGTCAACTGACTTTTGTAATGTGCTGACATTATCACGTAATTCCATAACCAAAGCCATCCATTCCGGTGTCGACTCCCTAGGGGGTGACATTACCATCATCGGCAATTGCTCTGCCTCCACACCAACATCGTCCTCAAACATGTCGACACACACGTACCGACACACACAGCAGCCACACAGTGAATGCTCTATTGAAGACAGGACCCTCCTAGCCCTTTGGGGAGACAGAGGGAGAGTTTGCCAGCACACACCAAAAGCGCTATTATTTATATAACAACCCTAAAAGGTGTTGTTCTTATATATATGCGCTTTCAATATACAATTATATCGCCAAATTTATGCCCCCCTCTCTCTTTGTTACCCTGTTTCTGTAGTGCAGTGCAGGGGAGAGTCGTGGGAGCCTTCCTCACCAGCGGAGCCGTGCAGGAAAATGGCGCCGAGTGCTGAGGAGAATAAGCTCCGCCCCTTTTCCGGCGGGCTTTTCTCCCGGTTTTTTTAATAAACTGGCCTGGGTAAAATACATACATATAGCCTTAATGGCTATATGTAATGTATTTATTTGCCTCTAAGGTATTTAATATTGCTGCCCAGGGCGCCCCCAGCAGCGCCCTGCACCCTCCGTGATCGAGATCCGTGAGCCGTGTATGCAACAATGGCGCACAGCTGCAGTGCTGTGCGCTACCTCTATGAAGACCCTGAAGTCTTCTGCCGCCTGTTTCCGGACCTCCGTCTCTGCCGTCTTCAGCGTCTGTAAGGGGGAATCAGCGGCGCGGCTCCGGGACGAACCCCAGGCTGACCTGTGTTCCGACTCCCTCTGGAGCTCAGTGTCCAGTAGCCTAAGACTTCAATCCTCCTGCACGCAGGTGAGTTGCCAGTCTCTCCCCTAAGTCCCACGTTGCAGTGCTCCTGTCGCCAGCAGGAGACACTGATTAGAAACCTAAAAAAAAACTTTTTCTAACTAGCTCTTTAAGAGAGCCACCTAGATTGCACCCTCTCGGACGGGCACAAAAACCTAACTGAAGCTTGGAGGAGGGTCATAGGGGGAGGAGCCAGTACACACCATGTGACCTAAAAGGCTTTTTAGATGTGCCCTGTCTCCTGCGGAGCCCGCTAATCCCCATGGTCCTGACGGAGTCCCCAGCATCCACTAGGACGTTAGAGAAATACCCCTTTCCCTGTTGTAGGAGGGGTACCTTGATTATCACCTGCTGGGAATACAGCTTGTGAATAGCTTCCACTACCGCCTCCCTGTCGGAGGGAGACGTTGGTAGAGCAGACTTCAGGAACCGGCGAGGGGGAGACGTCTCGAATTCCAATTTGTACCCCTGTGATACTACCTGCAGGATCCAGGGGTCCACTTGCGAGTGAGCCCACTGCGCGCTGAAATTCTTGAGACGGCCCCCCACCGTGCCTGAGTCCGCTTGTAGAGCCCCAGCGTCATGCTGAAGACTTGGCAGAAGCGGGGGAGGGTTTCTGCTCCTGGGAAGAGGCTGCCTGGTGCAGTCTTTTTCCCCTTCCTCTGCCCCGGGGCAGAAATGAGTGGCCTTTTGCCCGCTTGCCCTTATGGGGACGAAAGGACTGAGTTTGAAAAGACTGTGTCTTTTTCTGCTGAGAGGTGACCTGGGGTAAAAAGGTGGATTTTCCAGCCGTTGCCGTGGCCACCAGGTCCGATAGACCGACCCCAAATAACTCCTTCCCTTTATACGGCAATACTTCCATATGTCGTTTGGAATCCGCATCACCTGACCACTGTCGCGTCCATAACGCTCTTCTGGCAGAAATGGACATCGCACTCACTCTAGATGCCAGGGTGCAAATATCCCTCTGTGCATCTCGCATATATAGTAATGCATCCTTTAAATGCTCTATAGTTAATAATATACTGTCCCTATCCAGGGTATCAATATTTTCAGTCAGGGAATCCGACCAAGCCACTCCAGCGCTGCACATCCAGGCTGAGGCGATTGCTGGTCGCAGTATAACACCAGTATGTGTGTATATACCTTTTAGGATATTTTCCAGCCTTCTATCAGCTGGTTCCTTGAGGGCGGCCGTATCGGGAGACGGTAACGCCACTTGTTTTGATAAGCGTGTGAGCGCCTTATCTACCCTAGGAGGTGTTTCCCAACGTGCCCTAACCTCTGGCGGGAAAGAGTATAGTGCCAATAATTTATTAGAAATCAGCAGTTTTTTATCGGGGGAAAACCACGCTTTATCACACACCTCATTTAATTCATCTGATTCAGGAAAAACTACTGGTAGTTTTTTCACACCCCACATAATACCCTTTTTTGTGGTACTTGTAGTGTCAGAAATATTCAATGCCTCCTTCATTGCCGTGATCATGTAACGTGTGGCCCTACTGGACATTACGTTTGTCTCCTCACCGTCGACACTGGATTCAGTATTCGTGTCTGGGTCTGTGTCGACCATCTGAGGTAACGGGCGTTTTAGCGCCCCTGACGGTGTCTGAGACGCCTGAACAGGCACTAATTGATTTGCCGGCTGTCTCATGTCGTCAACAGTTTTTTGCAAAGTGCTGACATTGTCACGTAATTCTTTAAATACGACCATCCAGTCAGGTGTCGACTCCCTAGGGGGTGACATCACTAACACAGGCAATAGTGCCCCCCCTCTCTTGTTTTACCCTGATTCTTGTAGCAGGACTGCAGGGGAGAGTCAGGGAGCCGTCCTTCCAGCGGAGCTGTGAAAGAAAATGGCGCTTGTGTGCTGAGGAGAAAGGCTCCGCCCCCTTCACGGCGGCCTTTTCTCCCGCTTTTTTCAGGAAAACTGGCAGGGGTTAAATGCATCCATATAGCCCAGGAGCTATATGTGATGCATTTCTTTAGCCATATAAGGTTTTTATAGTGTTTTATTGCGTCTCAGGGCGCTCCCCCCCAGCGCCCTGCACCCTCAGTGACCGGAGTGTGAAGTGTGCTGAGAGCAATGGCGCACAGCTGCAGTGCTGTGCGCTACCTTATCTGAAGACAGGAAACGTCTTCTGCCGCCGATTTCTCCGGACCTCTTCGCTCTTCTGGCTCTGTAAGGGGGCCGGCGGCGCGGCTCCGGGACCCATCCAGGCTGAACCTGTGATTGTCCCTCTGGAGCTAATTTTCCAGTAGCCAAGAAGCCCAATCCACTCTGCACGCAGGTGAGTTCGCTTCTTCTCCCCTTAGTCCCACGATGCAGTGAGCCTGTTGCCAGCAGGACTCACTGAAAATAAAAAACCTATTTAAACTTTTACTTCTAAGCAGCTCAGGAGAGCCACCTAGCATGCACCCTTCTCGTTCGGGCACAAAAATCTAACTGAGGCTTGGAGGAGGGTCATAGGGGGAGGAGCCAGTGCACACCAGCTAGTCTAAAGCTTTTACTTTTGTGCCCAGTCTCCTGCGGAGCCGCTATTCCCCATGGTCCTTACGGAAGTCCCAGCATCCACTAGGACGTCAGAGAAATGCCCTTCAATAATATCAACAATGTATTTTATAATTTTTTGCCTTTTCTGATTGCCCTTAAAAATAATCAGCTGCAGAAAAGAACACAAATACTAAAACTACATACTTCAGAAATACCTTACTGGAATATAACACAGGTACATTTATTGAAGTTTCTTATATAGCGCAACAAATTCCGTTGCGCTTTACAATTGGAAAAAACACTGATAAAAATAAAACTGGGTAATAACAAACAGACATAGGAGGTAGGAAGACTTAGATTTAATTATTGTTAATGCCGGCAAAGTAAAGGGCCCTACACACTGGCTGACATGACTGCACGATATGAACGATCTCGTTCATTAATGAACGAGATACTGTTCATATCGTGCAGTGTGGAGGCTCCAGCGATGAACGATGCGCGGCCCCGCGCTCGTTCATCGCTGGTCCCCCGTCGGCTGTACATGCAGGCCAATAAGGACGATCTCGTCCATATTTGCCTGCACTTCAATGCAGCCGGGTGACGGGGGGAGTAAAGAAACTTCACTCCCCCCGTCACTGCCCCCCCTCCGCGCGGGTCGTCCGTCAGCCGCATCCGCCGTCGGGCAGCTCGGCGGCGGATCGGCCAGTGTGTAGGGCCTATAAGCTGACCGGTACTGTGACAGCCAAAGGCAGGGTATCTCTAAAAATCACACGCCACTGGGATCGGTTTAGGACTGCTTGCTTGGCATCATCAATATGGAAGTGCAATGGTTAAAGGTCTTGGGCAAATTGCTTTAGCCATGTTTTCTGTAGCACATCACCTGCTATTTTCTAATCATATCATTTGGAAACATTCCAGCCTTGTTAGCTCATTTTTAAGGATTGTCCATCATTTTGAACCATACAGTAATATTGTTCTAACCAATGCGGTGAATACCTTTATTTTTGTGGCAATGGAAATGTCCAGTTGGTTCCAGAGGCCTTTTTTCACAGATGCAAATGCAGCTGTGACACAACCTATTCAACTTGTGATGTCGCTTGTAACGGCAATCAGTTGACCATTGCTAGTTAAACCCAGGTATTTCACAGTATCCACTTGTACAATGATGTTTCCAAGCGAAGCATTGCTGCATTTGACCGGAGCTTATTTAGGATGTGTTGGGCTCCCTGCATGTTTTCAGCTAGGAAGAGGATATCATCTGCGTAGACTAGATCTGTGAGGGCTGTATGTTTGCCAGTAATGGTGGCTATTTCATTTATAAAAGTTTTTTTTCTGAGAAGCCAGTCTATAGCTATGTTGAAGCGCATGGGTGATACTATACAACCTTGCTTGACGCCAGCTGAGATTGTGAACGGTTGAGACATTTGGCCGGCATATTTAACTTTGTTGAATCCATTGTTCAACACAAAAAGAGAACTTGAAAGACGGTTATTAAGTTGGGTGCACAAAATTAATTTGTTGAGTTGATATAATAAAACGTAGCTTTTATTGCTTACATTAATATTAAGAAGGTCCCTTAAGTAGGACACACACAGCAAAATATAGAGGTTAAAACATAACACATACAAACAAATAGGTGATAATGAATGAAATAATTGTGTGAAAAGATTCTTAAAAAGTGGCAACCCCACAATAACTCCAGCAATCGTGTATTTTTGGTATATGATCTCCGAGCCGAAAAATTCTTTGGAAGGTTGTTCTTAATTCGTGCCTAGATATACTTGTAGGGTATGAGGATAAGTGATACCTGAAATATGTCGTCATGGTCTTTAGGTCGACATGGAAAAAGGTCGACTTGAGTTTTTTGGGTGTCGTTTTCTTTGAAAAATGAACAGAACTCCAATTAGTGTCCCCTCGCAGGTTACTATTCCCAATAGTAGTCCACAACTATCGGAAAGTATGAAAAAGTTCCAAAAAAGAAAAAAAAGTGAAATACTCATGTCGACCAATAGTGGTCGACCAAATGACTGTCAACCTAGAAACCGGATACCATACACACACAGATATTGTATATATCTATGAATCTAAAAAAAATAAAAAAAAGTCATCTCACTGAAGTATATGGGAATAATACACATGGTTTGTTGATTTGTATGTTTTCGATAGTCAGCATGCCGATGCGGTAGTACTGCGATTTAAAGCATGTTAACCATACCGGGTTTATCATTTTAAAATGATACTTAGTACCATGCATAAAGTTATGCCGCCACAGTTAATGTTTTAAATCACATTACTATTGCATGGCACTCTGTTAATAGCATACTTATGCCAACTCGCTTAACATGCTTTAAATCACATTACTACTGTGTCAGCATTGCCCCATGGATGTTACACTGTAGACAGCATAAATGTGGACAGTTTAACAACATCCTCATCTATGTCCCTAGAGAGTTTATTAATTCTTCCCAAAGCTACCTTTTCTCTTCAAACTACGTTTACTGCAGAAAACTTTAGGGATGATTTCTCAGTTTGAAAAGAGAAGTACCAACCAATCAACCCCATTATCATTTTTCTAAGGGAGTGTACACACTGTGAGATATTGTCTTTCGATTTTGATTATATAGTCAAAATCGCAAGAAAAGTTAGTGCAGATCGCAAGGTGAAAGTCACCTTGCGATCTCGATTCGATCCCAATGCGCGGTCCCGCCAGGTCGGCATCGCAAGAAAAGATAGACTGTGCAGGCAAGTCAATCCTTGCTAGATTGGTGTACTATCTAGTTCATCTCACATGTCAATGACAACTCACATAAGCCAAAATCGTAAGCACACATAGTCCATATCTCAAGAAAAGTTAGTCAAAATCGGTGGTGCTGAGTTCCGGGGAGTTCAAGGGAAATCACAAGTGAAAATCGGGCATAGCAAGGATCTCACCGTGTGTACGCACCCTAACTGTAAAATGACAGGAGCCGATTGGTTGGTACTTTGTCTCTCTCCATGTTTTATGAATCTACCCCTTTTTATCCTTGATTGCTCTTAACCCCCGAAACTGCATTCCCTTTTCATTAATATAAAAATCTATATAAATCAATGTAAATGTCTAAAGTTGATCTTTCGCCTTAATACAATGAATAACGGTGCATGTTTTCCATGTATTCTCAGGGCAAATCTCAGTGATGCACGGGGCAGCTACACAAATTTAAACATACTTCTCCAAAATGGCAAGATTTTAGTGGGTCTTAAGTTATAGGGTAAGTAAAGGTGTGTACACACGGTGAGATTCTCTTACGATTTTGACTATATATCGTAACGAAAGTTAGTGCAGAAGTCACCTTGCGATGCAGAGGCACGGTCGGCATCGCAAGCCTAGATAGTCAAAATTGACTTGCCTGCACAGTCTATCTCGTAGAAAAGAGATAGTCAAATTTAACACTTAGCCAAAATCGGACAAAGCCAGTATCACAAGCACAGTCATAATATGCTTGTGATACCGACCGAGTCCCTATCGCACAGTGAGAATCGGGGTGAGCCCGAATCTCACAGTGTGTATGCACCATAATGCATTGCTGCTAAGGATTTAAGTTTTCATATGGCAACAATTTCTTATCAGACCAGTTTAAAAGTAAAAAATAAATAAAAGCGTGTGATGCACAGGACTTCATGTTCACTTTCTGGAGAATCACCCCTCACAGAAACACAAGCTAATAGTAGTACCACCTGTGGATCTTTTAAAATGCGTCAGTAAATACGCCTGCACTCAAGCTGCTATGGAAAACATGTACTGTTAAGTATCCCTGAGGACTGGATTTGGGAAGCAATGGGGTAATATTTTATTTCACAGAGCCAATTAAATCACTGAAGCACTGCCAGATTAGAACTGATAGGGGGCAATTCAATTGTTTTTATTTATTGTGCAATGCAAAGCTGGTTTTAGCTGACTAAAATGCCTAAATCTGACTAAAATGCTAGGCGAAACATGAAAAGTGTAGTTTGGGCACCCAACGTGTCACTTGTCACACATTTCTGCTCGCCCAAAATACTGTAGTAGCACCTTTCCTCTCAGATACCTTCTCTCTGCACAAGTCCATTTGCTGCACAAGAGTTAAGGCAGATTTATCAAAGTTTGGCAAGAGATAAATTGGAGAGAGAAAGTTTCTCTCCACAGTACTAAACAAAATACTGTAGTAGGAAAGACTTTGGTGGCAGAGACAGCAGGGAGAGTTAAGGGCCCCACACACTAGGATGATAATATCCGATTTCGGGGATTCGGCCCGGTATATTGGATGAAATCGGGCATTTTGGAGGAGTTTCCGATCCGATGCGCGTTCCTGTGAACATCTGATCCTCCAGATTTAATGTGCTGCACATTCTATCTGGTCCGACCCGCAGGCATGGCTGGGATCATCCAAGATACATTGTATGCAAAAGGATAGCATACAGCATCTAGGCTGCCGGGGGTGATCGCCAGCGACATGTCAGACGGACATGTCGCAGTAGTGTATGGGGCCCTTTAGTCAAGGATGGGTGGGTGAACATACAGCACAGTATAATGGAGAGTATAGATGTCATACAATGGAGGGGTAGAGGGAAGAATAGGATGTATACTGGATCAAGTACAATTTATAAATCAACATAATGAAATAATTATAATAAAAAAGAAAATCCTATAAGACTATGTGCAGCATGAGCACCTGGCACCCGGTGCCCCCTCCTGTGTGTGTCACTCCAGGCTAGCCATTAGTGTGCATGTACAGTGGTAATGAGCAGGAGGGCGTAGAAGTCACACACCGGCAGCGAACAGTAACACCAGACGGTAACGGGAACTAGGCCGCCGGCGCCTCCTCACCTGTATTAGCTCGTCCAAGCTCTCCTGCAGGCTGTTCCCCAGTGTCGTGTTTCTGTACAGCTGGTAAGCCATGGTTTATGGTGCTCGCACCCTGCTGACCATCCACCGCTGCGTTCCCAGCTGCCCCGATGCTGTTCTCTGGACAGTGCAGAATACAGCAGCTCTGGCTATAATGGTGACAACCGTATCTCACCGGCAGCGCTCAGCGGTACCGAGTACCGGAAGCCCTCTCACCGTCCAGCATCGCGCATGCGCTTCAGAGTTCTCGCGTTGCCCGCAATTCACGGATATCGCGAGACTTCCTGCGCTTCCACGTGACTCGTCCCAAGCTCCGAAATGGAATGGAAAGGGAAATAGACTCAGCTGGCCAACCTCCGCCTCACTTTACTGTGCGAGTGTGTCACTCCGGTTTCGCCTAGGTCCCCTTCGCTAACAGCAACCGACGCCCCAGCCAGAGGCTGACGCTGTAGCGCTAGAAGTATATGAATTGTATAAGGTTCATCGCAGTCAGGAGGTGACGGGTTGAAGTGCAGAAGATGGAGCGCCTAAGGTTTATACAATTAAATTGCTTCAGAACATCATTAAACTTGTTCAGAAAATTAAGTGAACTAATTTAACACTTAGAAGAAATTCAGTTCTTTCTCCCCGCTACTGCCACTAGGTGGCACCCAACAGAGCAACTAAATTGTTGCTCCATTTAGGCGCACTGGGGCAGATGTATTAACCTGGAGAAGGCATAAGGAAGTGATAAAACAGTGATAAGTACAAGGTGATAAATGGAACAGCCAATCAGCTGTTACCTATTAATTTACATATTGGAGCTGATTGGCTTGTGCGTTTTTCACCTGGCATTTATCACTGGTTTATCACTTCCTTATGCCTTCTCCAGGTTAATACATCTGCCCCACTGAGCCGTGGGGAGACACATTTTAGCGCACAGTCCCCCATGCTCGCAAGCTGAAATGTAATGTAATGTGGCGCACAAATAGCACTTTTCACGATCACGCCCATTATTTGGCATACAGCATTAATTGAATATCGCCCCTGCAATCTTCCGTCATTTAAGATGGGAGATCAGACGGCAGTATCAATTGAATACCCCTTAAAGTGCTACTTATGTAATAGTTTAATATTCTGTTACTAATGCAAAACTTTTCTCTTAACATTAACACTTTCTGGTGTTCTCAGTGTAAAACAGCCTAGTATGCAAGGGGGAACAGCCACGGCTCAAGGGGAAGTGCCAGTAGTAGGGGGCCTGGACTTGCACCAAGCCCAATCTGTCCCTATGACATATATGGGCAGAAGGGAGAGAGCTGGAAGGCAGCCTGACTCACTGTGGGGCAGGAACGGCCCATCAAGCCATCAGGCCTCCTAGCATTTAATGCCAGATGACTAGTCGAGGCCTGCTGGGGGGATACAGTGTACATCCGTGATACCTCCTCATTTTTCCCCAGACTGGCTGAATTGATAAACTGCCCCCCCCATGTGTTTTTCCCACAATTTTACACTGCTGCTGGAGCCTCCCACACATTACCCACGGCTGCCGCTGGAGAGGACCTGGACAGCCAACTGTCAGTGGTGTCACTGCCTCCCGCACAGTACCCACAGTTCCCGCTGGAGAGGACCTGGACAACATGGTAATGCTAACAGTCACTGATGCCACCACCTTCCGCACAGTACCCACCACTGGGAGAGGAGACATGTCTGCTGCGGACCTGGATGACAAACATGCTTCCCATGGTAATGGCAACAACCAGCACCACCACGTGCTGCAATCCCCCACCCCTACTGTAGAAGAGATCGCAGACAATCCCTCCTCCAGCATCAGGAGTAATGGGTGGGAGGCTGTGGGAACATGTCTGAGGTCCAGGTGCTCTGCTGACAAGTTTCCTCTCCAGCGACAGCAGAGGTTACTGTGGGGAAGGCATCACTCAGCTCTGCCGCTGTTGTGTAAAAAGGTGTGAAGAACACTTAGAGGTGGTCTCTCAATTTAGTCAATCAGGTCAGAGAATGAACGAGCAGGCATCAGGGAAGCACACTATATCCTTCAGACACTGAAAAGTGCTATATTAGGAAGAAATAAGATACAGAAAAGTACTCCATTACTAAAGTATTACATTAGTAAGATGTAGCATTTTCAATGTTAATACCCCTTTTCCACTACCGAGCACGGGTCGTAGCCGGGAGCCTGACACGGGTGCTGCCCGGCTGCGGCCCGTGCTCAGCCCCCTTTCCCACTGCGTTCACCAACCCGGCATATTCCTGGGATGGTGACGCCGCTAGTGACGCAGCAGGGGCAGCACTGGGAGATCACATGATCTCCCAGCACCGCCCTTCCATACACTGTGAACGGGAGCCGTATCGCATCGACACGGCTTCCGTTTACACTACAACTCTACCCGGATCATTTCCGTGTCCTACCCAGGTAGTTACGCGGGTAGGATTCACGGGTCACTTGATCCAGATTTTTGCGGGGGGACCCTTTTCCACTAGCAAAAAACACGGGTAAATGCGCACCCCCGTACATTTACCCGTGTTTTTTTGAGCTAGTGGAAAAGGGGTATTAGTTTACCTGAAATTCTGAAACAATTTGCTGATGTTCTGAAGCAAGAGCGATGGTCTGTGGGTGTGTTGATGTAATAAGCCTGGTGTGTTTTTTGTGACTTCAGTGTGATTTGGACGTGTTTGTGTGAATTTAGTATGAGCGCAAGATACTTTTATACATGCAAGTTTAGTTTGGAGACGGCTTTTTGTTATATATATTGTGTATTCTGCTTTAACCATCTTCCTTCCACTTTGGTGTTGGAAATTCCAGTACAAATACTTAGGGGCGAAATTATTAAGTATTTGCAGGATATCCCCAGATAACAGCCATTTTTTTTTTTGGGGGGGGGGGTCTGCAAATATTAAAGATCCCCCGAATGAACTGTCAAAGTCGGAAAAATATCATGCTACACGTTGCCATATATCCTCCCCATGCGCGTGCCTGCTGCACGTGCACATTCTCTCCCGTGCGTGCGGATACTCGCAGCCGCGTGATGGCGCCTCGGCCATGCGCTCGAGCGCGTGGTATGTGCATTTACGGTAGAGTTTGTGTGCGTCTAGCGGGCGACTCAATCGTTAAATAATAAAACCAAATAGTATGTTTTATAGATAATGTTCGCCTTAATAATGACTGTAAGTTTGTTTAATGTAAATGGTCGCTGGACAGAGGAATTCCTCTTTGTATGGTACGAAGGGTCAGACAGGGTTTGAGCAGCTGTGTCTGGTACCTAACTAAAGAACATTTTATTAGAAACAATCCGGTGCTGGTTAGGTAAAGATTAATCGCTCCTGCGTATAGTTATGGCCATTAGTATTTTCTGGACATTTACTATATTTGCGATTCATTACCCATGCGGCGGGAATCTTCAGATTCCCTCCCACCTGAGCAGTTTGATATAGTCGCAGCCCACCTGTTCAAACTAACCTATGACCTTTTGTTATGATGCGAGGAGACATTCCTGTGTCCAATGAACAATGAGATTATAGGTCCCTTTGTATTATACTGTACTCAGTGTATATAAGATCAGCCAGCCTGGGCAGCTCCCTCACTCTCCACAAACGATTTTCATCTTGACTAACTAGGAGCTGGTACCAGAAGCTGCGCAGCGATCGTTCCCAGTGTGTGTAAGTAATTCTTTGTAAACCAACTTGTTCTCTGTTTGTATTGGCCATTCTCTCTCTCTCTCTGTTATAGTATAAGTTTGTGACGCTATTGTATATTTCTGTCTAGATATTCTGTTAGAATGATATGTTAGCTTGTAGTGTATGACTTGTAAACTGTTTCCCCTTTTAATATAACTAAAAGCTTGTTAGTAAAGGTGTTGGAACCTTAGCAAGGTATCGTGTGTTCATTATATTGCAGAAGGTAATAGGAGCGTCTCAAACGCTCAAGCAGCTTTAGCATTAACAAGGTTAAGTAGCGTTACATCGCTACAGTATTTCAGTACAAGGTTTACAGTATAAGAGTATTCTTTCTGTGTATTACATTCAAGGTTTACTGATTGTCATCCCGTGAGCGTCTGCGCCGCTCGTGTTCTCCTCGTGGACTCGAGCGTCCGCTACGCTGGTAGCGTAGCATTACGGTAGTCGCCCGCCTATAGCGTGCTCGACACCACGCATTAAGCTGTGAGCGAGCGTGTCGCATGTGCGTCTCGATCACGGCCGAGCGTATGCTACGCTAAGTGCGTACCCTTACGGTAACCCATACGCCAATTGCGTACTGAGTCTCTTACCCATTTATTGTGAATGTTATAAGATAAATAATCAGCCTTATCAATTGGCGGCTCGTCCGTCCTCCACATATCTGCACTAGCGAACACAGACTTTATCTGTCAGCAAGGGCGGGAAGGCAGTATCCCTTTGTATCGGGATACAGTAGTGCTGGCTAGATAAGCGTCTGTTTCGCTACGTTGAAGGAGTGCTGGTGGAATCCGGAACCGGAGGTAAGAACAATACGCTAGTGTCTTTTAAAACTGTTTATTTCTGTTTTGCGTACGCACGCACACACCTGTATTTCTTTTCATTTGTGTATTTTCACATATCACTTTCCTGTTTGCCATTTCACAATTGATAACGTGCTGAGAAAGATGTGTTGCTATTTGTAGTTAAAAGTAATATTAATACGTTAAGGAGTAATTTGTAAAACACGCGTACGGCTTGCCTAAGATACAAGGAAGTTTGGTGTGGTGTTCGGTAGATGATTACAGTTAAAGATCATCTACATTGATATAAACGTGTTAATTGTATTTCTGTGGATATACCTGGCTGGCGTACACGTATCTCTAACAAAGGGCGGGACTAGTGTACGCGACGCAAGGGCCGACGCACGGAGCGTATATTACACAACGGAGCGTCTGGGTACGCCCACATAATACAAATCACACGATAGTATTGTTTTAGTTAGGCGATAAGGAGGCAACGCGATAATAGCGCAAATCGATCTCAGTGTCCAAAATTTTAAGCTAATAGATCCTTCTCTAGTTGTAACTCCTCGGGATTAGCCTGCGATACTGAATGAAAGGGATTTCTGCGCAGAAACGAAAGTAAAGAGTACAGGTTGAGTATCCCTTATCCAAAATGCTTGGGACCAGAGGTATTTTGGATATGGGATTTTTCCGTATTTTGGAATAATTGCATACCCTAATGTGATATCATGGTGATGGGACCTAAATATAAGCACAGAATACATTTATGTTACATATACACCTTATACACACAGCCTGAAGGTAATTTTAGCTAATATTTTTTTATAACTTTGTGCATTAAACAAAGTGTGTGTACATTCACACAATTCATTTATGTTTCATATACACCTTATACACACAGCCTGAAGGTCATTTAATACAATATTTTTAATAACTTT
Organism: Pseudophryne corroboree; assembly: GCF_028390025.1. Taxonomy (NCBI): domain Eukaryota; kingdom Metazoa; phylum Chordata; class Amphibia; order Anura; family Myobatrachidae; genus Pseudophryne; species Pseudophryne corroboree. The sequence goes on from NC_086449.1 coordinate 314,539,808, forward strand.
GTGTATTAAACAAAGTTTGTGTACATTGTGCCATCAAAAAACAAAGGTTTCACTATCTCACTCTCAGTAAAAAAAATCCGTATTTCGGAATATTTGGATATGGGATACTCAACCTGTATATGAGGTGAAAGAGTGTGTGTAATATATATATATATATATATATATATATATATATATATATATAAGTTTCTAATTTTTTTGGGTTGAACCACAGGAAATCATCGAGTTCTCGTGAAGGTACATACGTGTAAGTGACTGCACGGTGGCTTGGGAGGCATCCCTTGTTAAATATTTAAAAAAAGAGCATTAGCGTAGAGCAGACCAGGAGGTCTACTGTAGCACAGACCAGGAGGTCCAGACAGACCAGGAGGTCCAGGTACAGCAGACTAAGAAGTCCGCTATAGATAAAGAGTAAAAGAGCACGACACCAGAAAGGGTTGGTGCGGTACCCATATAGGCCATTAAGCTCAGGCTGAAGGAATTCGCAGCCACAATTTTCGATTCCACTGGTCGCTCCTCACATAAGATTAGTTGCTTATATGCAGAACGATTGTACCGCACGTAATTGTGTGCATTAGTTAGTAACTTGACCCAGTACCATTTGCGTACGCTAGAGGGGTCATAAACGCTATTTGTACATTCTAACGTGATTTGTGTAATTTTTTTTATTTTAAGGGAAGTTCGCTGGTCACTTGGGAACTATCCAACAACCAATAGTTACTGGAAAGGGTTAAGTGCTCTTCGGATCACACCCACATGTTCCAGTAAATAGAGGTTCAGGTCGAGTACGCCAGCGCTAGGGCAGTGTGTGGGCGTATTGGTCGACGTGGGCGAGTGAGTGGAGTACTCGGTAAACTTCCGCCGCCGGCCTACCCCGGACATCTTGGTTTTTGTAAGGGTTCGCTGAAGACCCTGATTTGAAGGTCAGAGGTAGTGAAAGCAACACCTGCAAAGATGGGGGCCAGTTGTTCAGGTAGGGGGCGATCAACCTCGGTTCGGGTTGACTTAGTAAACCGACCAATCGGGTCGGCAAGGTATGTAATGTGTGAGAAATACGGTTCACACACAGAAGTTTTGTGCGATGAATGGGAAAGAATGACTGTGCACGATGGGGAAAAGTTCCCACGGGTAGGCAGTTTTAGTCCCGAGGTGTTACAGAATCTAAGGAGAAGGATATGTCTCATTAAATCTGCAAAGAGACGGATCAAACATTATGATTATTTACAGTTATGGCAACAGGAAGGTGAAATAGAAAGAGGATTGGCTCAAGCGGGTGGATCTAACCCTATCAGAAAACTGATAGCCACCGCGCCACCTCCACCATACATAACGGGAGAGAAGGTGGTTGCAGAGAATGGCACACTGGTGAATGATAAACATGCACTTAGTAACTGTATAAATGTTAAGAATAATGTAACCAAGATTGTTGATGCTAATATTAACCCGTGCAAGCTGTACCCTGTTTTAAACTTTCCCCAGGATTGTTACCAAGAGGATGAACCAACAACAATATCAGCACTCTCTCTAGCAGCCACGATAGCAGAAACAACAGTGGGCACGTCCCAACCAGTAAGAGCAGTATCAAAGGCCCCTAGTGGAGGGACAGGTGAGGTCGTATCAACTGGTAAGTACGGCACCATACAATATGCTGAAACCATTTCACCACATGCTGTAGAATCTACTCAGAATGATGTTATTGAACTTAATTCCGTTAGGGTAATTGCAGTGCCAAATGGAAAAACTGACACTTCAGGAGTCACTCCTCTCAGACACATCGCCATGCATTGCCCCTTTTCCCGAATGGAATTAAGATCAATGGTGTCTGAATTCCCTGATCCTAGGAAAGATCTAGTTGCAAGCCAGGAATACATTAGAGAGTTAGGAAATACTGTGGAGCCCAATAACAAAGACTGGCAGATATTGCTGAGGGCATGTTTACCCTCCAATGTCGACTCAGCGAGATTTTTAGCTGACTGTAAATTAGATGAAGATGTACCCCTTACGGATGTGTACAACCAAGATAATGTAAAGAGAATAAATTTACAGTTAAAAGAGTATTTTCCAGCTGTTGTCAAATGGAACAAAATTTTCTCCATCAAACAGAAAGAGGGAAAAACAGCTGCTGATTATTTTCATCGGGCACTACAGGATATGGCTAAGTATACAGGCATAGAAGACATTAAGACAAATGTGAATCATAGAGAAGTAGCAGTATCTGTGTTAATGGATGGTTTAAAGGAAGTATTAAGGACGAGGGTACAGACCACCCAACCATGTTGGCGAGGTCTGTCGGTGGCTACTTTGAGAGAGGCCGCTATTGATCATGATTGGAATATCACCAGACACAGGGAGTCGCAGAGTGATAAGTTAATGGCCGTAAGTGTACAGGCCCTGACCACAAGGCCACCTCAGTATAAATCTCAGACCCCTGTGGGTAAGTCAAATGTGGTAACTTGTTATTTCTGTCATAAAGAGGGACACTATGCACGAGACTGTAGATCAAAGAATGCACAAAAATCATATCAACCCCCTAGACAACGACATGACACACGAAATTGGGATCAAGGACCGCAGAGACGGAGTTATGAGCCACACGCAGGGGAAACGAAAAGGTATCCCCCAAAAAGAGACTGTCAAGTCACTGATAGATCCCATTTACCCCCTTCACAGGTAATAGCTGCCAGCGCAATGCAGGGAGGCCACCACGCACCATAGGGGCGAGGCCACACCTGTAATCTGCAGCCAGTAAAATTAATTGCGAGCCTTGGAAGTGAACCCGAGGTCACAATTGATGTAGCTAGTAAATCTCTAAATTTCCTTGTAGATACGGGGGCGGCCAAGTCAGTGATAAATTCGACCGTGGGCATGAGAACCACTGGTAAGACAATTCCAGCCATGGGAGTAACAGGAGTAGTACAGCACTACCCTTTAAGCAAACCTGCAGAGATTACAATAGGGCCTTTGCATACCAAGCATTCTTTTCTGCTGGCTGCATCGGCTCCGACTAATCTCCTAGGGAGAGATTTACTGTGCAAAATGGGATGCGTCATATACTGTACTCCTGAAGGTGTGTTCTTGGACATACCCGAAAACCACGCTCAGGAAGCGCAGGATATGCTAGACTCTCCAACAAGATTAATGTCACACACTGTTGTTGTAAATAGGTGTCCGTCCAAGGTAGAGGAAATGATTTCCCAGATACCGGAATCACTTTGGACCAAGGATGGACAAGACAACGTAGCCCCAGTAGTTGTGCAAGTAAAAGATGGTAGGATAGCTCCAAAAATCCCACAATATCCTCTGAAGCCAGAGGTGGAGTTAGGAGTCTTCCCTGTAATAGAGCGCTTGCTACAACAGGGCATTCTGGTAAGAACGTCCAGCACTGCCAATAGTCCCATCTTCCCTGTTAAAAAGAGTGGGGGGAGGGGTTACAGATTAGTGCAGGATCTAAGAGGGATCAACAAAATAGTTGAGAGTCAATTCCCCGTAGTGCCAAATCCAGCTGTCATCCTTATGCAAATCCCTCCCACTGCCAAATTTTTCACTGTGATTGACCTCTGCTCCGCCTTTTTTCTCGGTACCTCTGCACCCTGACAGTCAATACTTATTCGCATTCACATACAGAGGAGCTCAGTACACTTGGACTCGACTACCACAAGGTTTCATAGACAGTCCAAGTATTTTCTCACAAGCTCTGCATGATTGTTTACAGTCTTTCCAACCAGAGAGTGGATCAATATTGATACAGTATGTGGATGATTTACTACTGTGTTCAGATTCACTGGAAGCGTCCCTGAGAGATACGAAACAACTCCTGTTTCATCTTTCAGACACAGGACACAAGGTTTCCAAGGACAAGTTACAATTATGCCAGACCCGTGTGAAGTATTTGGGACACTGTCTAACACAAGGACTGAGACACCTTACCGCTGATAGAATTCAAGCAATTCGTGACATGACCCTGCCACAAACCCAGCAACAGATTAGAACGTTTTTAGGAATGTGTGGGTATTGCCGTAACTGGATCCCAGGTTATTCCATACTAGCCCTACCTTTGCAGGAGATGGTCTCCTCAAACAAACCTGATCGGATTTCGCACACAGACGAATCTGAGATGGCATTTGAGAGACTTAAACAGTGCCTAACGCAGGCACCAGCATTAGGTATGCCTGACTATGGGAAACCCTTTGAGCTGTACGGAACAGAGAGTGCTGGGTGCGCAGCAGGTGTCTTAACCCAGAAGCATGGTGATGCCAGCAGGCCGGTAGCCTACTATAGCGCTCAGCTAGATACGGTAGCGCGATCCCTCCCCACATGCTTGCGAAGTGTTGCAGCAATAGCATTGCTAGTCACAAAAAGCGAAGATGTAGTGCTAGGACACAACCTCACAATTCATACACCACATGCAGTGTCAGCCTTACTGAATTCTGCCCAAACCAGACACGTCTCATCAGCGCGGTTTACAAGATGGGAATTGGCATTGATGGCCCCCGTAAACATCACCATAAGGAGATGCAGCGCATTAAATCCTGCAACATATCTCCCAGGTGTGCCTGGACAGGCACAAAGGGTGGAGGATGAGAGTGATGGTGAAGGAGGATTTAATACAGGGGATGACACGCATGATTGTATGGAATATTTGACCCAAAATTTCACGGCAAGGCCTGACATCAGTGACAACCCACTGGAAGATGTAGATTTTACTTTCTACACTGACGGTACTTGTCACAGACAGATGGACTCGGGAGACTTGTGTACTGGATACGCAGTCGTAGATGACCAAGGTACCATAGAAGCGGAACCGCTAGGCCCACCACACTCAGCACAAGTTGCTGAACTGGTTGCCCTAACCAGAGCATGTGAATTGGCTAAGGGCAAATCAGCCAACATTTACACAGATTCTAGGTACGCCTTCGGAGTAGTCCATGATTTCGGGGCCCTATGGCGCCTCAGAAATTTCATGACGGCAGCTGGCACACCCGTAGCGCATGCAGCCCACATCAAAAGACTTCTGACAGCGATACAGGAACCCGACAGAGTGGCTGTTATCAAGTGTAAAGCTCACACATATAGCCAAGACCCGGTATCACTTGGTAACAGCCGAGCAGACGAAGCTGCTAAATCAGCAGCTGGTAACCCCATACAAACAGATAGTACACGACTGATGGTATTTAATACTGTAAACACACAGAAATTGTGTGAAATGCAAAATTTGTGTTCCCCACAGGAAAAGGCAGTCTGGAGGTCAAAAGGATATGGCCAGGAGTCCTCAGGACTCTGGACAGATGGACATGGTAAGCCAGTGGCACCCAGAGCATACCTTCCAAGTCTAGCGGAAGCAGCACACAGGCTGACTCATCTAGGCAAACATGGAATGTGTAAGCTAGTAAGAGCTTATTGGTGCGCCCCAGGATTTTCCTCCCGTGCGGGTAAAAGAGCAATGACATGTCTCACCTGCTTGAGGAAGAATATCGGAAAGGCAATACCGACAGAGCCATCCCATATCCCCCCGACAGATGGCCCTTTCCAGGTAATACAGATTGATTTCATACAATTACCACCTTGTAGAAATTTAAAATATGTTTTGGTCTGTATTGATGTGTTCTCAAATTGGGTTGAAGCATTTCCCGCGGCCACAAATACCGCTGTATTTACTGCAAAGAAAATTGTACAGGAATTTGTGTGTAGGTACGGTATCCCTAGAATAATTGAAAGTGATAGGGGTACCCATTTCACAGGTGAAGTCTTTCAAACAATGTGTAAGTTGATGGGAATTAATAGTAAGCTGCACACTCCGTATCGCCCCCAGGCGAGTGCGAAGGTGGAAAGAGTTAACAGCACTATAAAAAATAAATTGAGCAAGGTAATGACTGAAACAGGACTGTTATGGCCCGAAGCTTTGCCAATTGTATCATACAGCATCAGAACCACTCCCAGGTCCCCTCTTAATCTGTCTCCTTTTGAAATTCTGTTTGGTCGACAACCACATGTTATGATTAACCCCCAGGATGATTTGAAATGTAACAATGAAGTAACTGTAAAGTACTTGGTTAAGTTGAGTAAGCAATTGATGAATCAGAATGACAATCTAAAGTTGGTGATTCCTGATTTGCCAGATAGTAATTGTCATGACATTGAACCTGGGGATTATGTAATGATACGGAATTTTCTACGCTCAGGTTGCCTTATTGACAGATGGGAAGGACCATATCAAGTCTTATTGACCAGCACAACTGCTTTGAAGGTTGCCGAGAGAGAGACTTGGGTCCATTCGTCTCATTGTAAAAAGGTCACTGACCCAGAGAGGTCCCGTGATAAAGAACAGACGGTAGAGGTTGTATCACTAGAGTGTCTGTTCAGGGAGGATTGAGACGACACCTGAGCGCTGAGAATAACAAGACCGGAAGCTTGTCGAGCCAGATTTCTTTTTCCCATTTGTTATTTTCTCCAGTTCCCACCTCCATCCTATTTCCTTTCCCCCTTCTTATTTTTCTCCTTTTACTCCTCTAAGATGGACTTGCCCCAAGAGACTGTGATCCGGATTTTCCTGTTGACCATGATGTTGACCAGAGCAGTCTGTTTCGGTGAGAGTACCATGGAGGTCGAGAAAGGATCGGGAATGGGTTCTGATGTCCAGGATGCAGGCGTAGCTTTCCAAGAACAACATAATCTCCGAGTAAAGGCGAGTATCAGAAAACGATCTGGTAGCATTAACAATAGAAGGAATTGTGAAGGATTGTTAGCTGAAGAGAACTGCATCTGTAGGCATTGTGACAATATAGTTGAGGATGGGTGCATAAAGAAATGTCAGTCCAATTTTAATGTCCACATGGACCGGCATCCATTGAGTGACTATCACTCCTTAGTGGGTAAAGTGTTAAATCAGACAGACTGTTGGGTATGCTCTCAAGGCCATAGCAAATCAGGACTAGTACCATTCCCTTTAACTGTAGGAGAGGTACTTGAGCTAAGTGGTGGGAGGCCGGTGGACAAGAGGTTTAATATCTCTAGTCCTCCTAGTTTGAAGCTCCACCAATATCATGTGGATAGGTCCTTAGTATGCTTTAACATTTCCAATCCCCGAAAGCCGGGAAATTGGGAAGTGTCATGGAGTAATCAAACCATGACCTTTTCATACAGGCCCAACAGAATGCCCATAGACACAGAACTTATACGCCAGATAGCCGACCATAGGAAATTTTTCCGGTATAGGTACACCTTAGGAAGTAAGACCATGCGAGTTGGAGAAGTATCACCAGGATACTGTGCACAGATCGTACAAACTGATACGTGTACTAAACAGATGGGAGAATTAGGGTTAGGAGATTTCACATGGAAAATTTGTAACATGATAATGTCATACTCCGTCCCATATGTTCTCCCCGATGATGCATATTTCATATGCGGGAGGAAGGCGTATAAGTGGCTTGCCCCAAACTCAGAGGGATTGTGCTATATTGGAAAAGTACTGCCTGAAGTAATGACTGTAACCCATAACAAAATGAAAGATATTCACCGCAATGCCCAGGCTCCTTATACTCACACTCATTACGAGCACGTCGTTAAACGGCACCTGATAGAGAGGACAGAGCATTCAGCCTCTGATCTGATCCATGAATCCACCGGGATTCAATTCCTACTCAATTCCTACTCGCGTTAGATATCACTCGTACCGCCAGAGGAGTGATAAATTATAAATATATATCTGCGCTTGCAAATTTATTAGACAATATCACCGAAATGTATGACGACACATTCAGGTACACTGGGAAAGAGTTACAAGCCTACAAAACAGAACTGGTTCAGCATAGGATGATTCTCAATTACCTCACAGCTGTGACAGGCGGGTATTGTGTTACCCTAGCAACTCAATATGGAATAAAGTGCTGCACGTACATTACAAACAGCACGGAGGACCCAGCCGAGGTCATAGACCAAAAGATGGATGACATTTTACAATTAAAGTGGGAGTTTCGAAGGAAACACAATCTCACACTCGCTGCTGTGGGTAATGAGCTGACCAGTTGGGTGTCATGGTTGAACCCACGAAATTGGTTCTCGGGCTTAGGAGAATGGGCCCAAGGTATTATTATGGATGTAGGGAAATTTCTTTTGTGTATTCTGGGAGTCGTCATATTGGTTGGCCTGATATTTAGATGCGTTCGGGTTTTAGCGAAGCGTAAAAGTAATACCAGGGTGATGAGTCTAAGGAGCGAAGACACTGTACTAACAACAACTAATTTGATAGAGACAATGTTGTGATGAAAATGTGATTCCACGGTCCGTTTCTTTCACCCGTTTCTCTAACGTCCTAAGTGGATGCTGGGACTCCGTAAGGACCATGGGGAATAGCGGCTCCGCAGGAGACAGGGCACAAAATAAAAGCTTGAGATATCAGGTGGTGTGCACTGGCTCCTCCCCCTATGACCCTCCTCCAAGCCAGTTAGATTTTTGTGCCCGGCCGAGAAGGGTGCAAACTAGGTAGCTCTCCAGAGCTGCTTAGAATAAAAGTTTAGTTAGGTTTTTTTATTTTCAGTGAGTCCTGCTGGCAACAGGCTCACTGCATCGTGGGACTAAGGGGAGAAGAAGCGAACTCACCTGAGTGCAGAGTGGATTGGGCTTCTTAGGCTACTGGACGTTAGCTCCAGAGGGACGATCACAGGTTCAGCCTGGATGGGTCACCGGAGCCGCGCCGCCGTCCCCCTTACAGAGCCCGAAGAGACGAAGGTCCGGTGAAAGCGGCGGCAGAAGACATCCTGTCTTCAAGACTAAGGTAGCGCACAGCACCGCAGCTGTGCGCCATTGCTCTCAGCACACTTCACACTCCGGTCACTGAGGGTGCAGGGCGCTGGGGGGGAGCGCCCTGAGACGCAATATAACACACATATACCTTAGCTGGCAAAAGGAATACATCACATATAGCTCCAGGGCTATATGGATGTATTTTTTCCCCTGCCATTTTACACAAAAAAGCGGGAGTTAAGGACGTCGTGAAGGGGCGGGGCCTATCTCCTCAGCACACTGGCGCCATTATTCCCTCACAGCTCCGCTGGAAGGACGGCTCCCTGATTCTCCCCTGCAGTACTGCATCTGATTCAGGGTAAAAAAGAGAAGGGGGGGCATTTTGGCAGCAAATAACTAGATTAACAGCAGCTATAAGGGATTAACACTTATATAAGGTTATCCCTGTATATATATAGCGCTGGGTGTGTGCTGGCAGACTCTCCCTCTGTCTCTCCAAAGGGCTAAGTGGGGTCCTGTCCTCTATCAGAGCATTCCCGGTGTGTGTGCTGTGTGTCGGTACGCGTGTGTCGACATGTATGAGGAGGAAAATGAGGTGGAGGCGGAGCAGGTGCCTGTGTTAGTGATGTCACCCCCTAGGGAGTCGACACCTGACTGGATGATTGTGTTTAAGCAATTAAGTGATAATGTCAGCAATTTACAAAAAACTGTTGACGACATGAGAAAGCCGGCAAATCAATTAGTGCCTGTTCAGGCGTCTCAGACACCCTCAGGGGCCCTAAAACGGCCGCTACCTCAGTGGGTCGACACGGATCCAGATACAGATACTGAATCTAGTGTCGACGGTGACGAGACAAACGTAATGTCCAGTAGGGCCACACGTTACATGATCACGGCAATGAAAGAGGCATTGAACCTTTCTGACACTACAAATACCTCAAAGGCGGGTATTATGTGGGGTGTGAAAAAACTGCCAATAGTTTTTCCTGAGTCTGAGGAAATAAATGAGGTGTGTGATAAAGCGTGGGTTTCCCCCGATAAAAAACAGCTAATTTCTAATAAGTTATTAGCACTATACCCTTTCCCGCCAGAGGTTAGGGCACGGTGGGAAACACCCCCTAGGGTAGATAAGGCGCTCACACATTTATCTAAACAAGTAGCGTTACCGTCCCCTGATACGGCCACCCTCAAAGAACCAGCTGATAGGAGGCTGGAAAATATCCTGAAAAGTATATACACACATACTGGTGTTATACTGCGACCAGCAATCGCATCAGCCTGGATATGCAGTGCTGGAGTCGCATGGGCGGATTCCCTGACTGAGAATATTGATACCCTGGATAGGGACAATATTCTGTTAACTATAGAACATTTAAAGGATGCATTGCTATATATGCGTGATGCGCAGAGGGATATTTGTACCCTGGCATCAAGAGTAAGCGCAATGTCCATCTCTGCCAGAAGAGCATTATGGACCAGACAGTGGTCAGGGGACGCAGATTCCAAACGGCACATGGAAGTATTGCCGTATAAGGGGGAGGAGTTATTTTGGGCTGGTCTAACAGACCTGGTGGCCACGGCAACGGCTGGAAAATCCACCTTTTTACCCCAGGTTACTTCACATCAACAGAAAAAGACACAGTCTTTTCAAACTCAGTCCTTTCGTTCCCATAAGTACAAGCGAGCAAAAGGTCACTCTTTTCTGCCCAAGGGCAGAGGAAGAGGAAAAAGGCAGCACCATGCAGCCGCTTCCCAGGAGCAGAAGCCCTCCCCTGCTTCTGCCAAGTCTTCAGCATGACGCTGGGGCTTTACAAGCAGACTCAGACACGGTGGGGGCCCGTCTCAAGTATTTCAACGCGCAGTGGGCTCACTCGCAAGTGGATCCCTGGATTCTACAGGTAGTATCACAGGGGTACAAACTGGAATTCGAGGCGTTTCCTCCTCATCGGTTCCTGAAGTCTGCTTTACCAAAGTCTCCCTCCGACAGGGAGGCAGTTCTGGAAGCCATTCACAAGCTGTACTCCCAGCAGGTGATAATCAAGGTACCCCTCTTACAACAGGGGAAGGGGTATTATTCCACACTATTTGTGGTACCGAAGCAGGACGGCTCGGTGAGACCAATATTAAATCTAAAATCTTTGAACACTTACATAAAAAGGTTCAAATTCAAGATGGAGTCACTCAGAGCGGTGATAGCGAACCTGGAAGAGGGGGACTATATGGTGTCGCTGGACATCAAGGATGCTTATCTCCACGTCCCAATATATCCTTCTCACCAAGGGTACCTCAGGTTTGTAGTACAAAACTGTCATTATCAGTTTCAGACGCTGCCGTTTGGATTGTCCACGGCGCCTCGGGTCTTTACCAAGGTAATGGCCGAAATGATGATTCTTCTACGAAGAAAAGGCATCTTAATTATCCCTTACTTGGACGATCTCCTGATAAGGGCAAGAACCAAGGAACAGTTAGAAGTCGGAGTGGCACTATCTCAGGTAGTGCTAAGTCAGCACGGATGGATTCTAAATATTCCAAAATCGCAGCTGATTCCAACGACACGTCTACTGTTCTTAGGAATGATTCTGGACACAGTCCAGAAGAAGGTGTTTCTCCCGGAGGAGAAGGCCAGGGAGTTATCCGAGCTAGTCAGGAACCTCCTAAAACCAGGACAGGTCTCAGTGCATCAGTGCACAAGGGTCCTGGGAAAAATGGTGGCTTCTTACGAAGCGATTCCATTCGGAAGATTCCATGCAAGAACTTTTCAGTGGGATCTACTGGGAAAATGGTCCGGATCGCATCTTCAGATGCATCAACGGATAACCCTGTCGCCAAGGACAAGGGTGTCTCTCCTGTGGTGGCTTCAGAGGGCTCATCTACTAGAGGGCCGCAGATTTGGCATTCAGGATTGGATCCTGGTAACCACGGATGCCAGCCTGAGAGGCTGGGGAGCAGTCACACAGGGAAGGAATTTCCAGGGCTTGTGGTCAAGCATGGAAACATCTCTTCATATAAACATTCTAGAAATAAGGGCCATTTACAATGCCTTAATTCAAGCAAAACCTCTGCTTCAGGGTCAGGCGGTGTTGATCCAGTCGGACAACATCACGTCAGTCGCCCACATAAACAGACAGGGCGGCACGAGAAGCAGGAGGGCAAGTGGACGCTCTGGTAACGCCGTGGGTGTACCAGTCAGTGTATGTATTCCCTCCTCTGCCCCTCATACCGAAAGTATTGAGAATCATAAGAAGGAGAGGAGTAAGAACTATACTCGTGGTTCCGGATTGGCCAAGAAGGTCTTGGTACCCGGAACTTCAAGAGATGCTCACGGACGAACCGTGGCCTCTACCTCTAAGACAGGACCTGCTACTGCAGGGGCCTTGTCTGTTCCAAGACTTACCGCGGCTGCGTTTGACGGCATGGCGGTTGAACGCCGGATCCTGAAGGACAAGGGCATTCCAGAAGTAGTCATCCCTACTCTGGTAAAAGCCAGAAAGGAAGTAACCGCAAAACATTATCACCGCATTTGGCGTAAATATGTTGCGTGGTGTGAGGCCAGGAAGGCCCCTACACAGGAATTTCAACTGGGTCGTTTCTTGCATTTCCTGCAAACAGGACTGTTTATGGGCCTAAAACTAGGGTCCATTAAGGTTCAAATTTCGGCCCTGTCGATATTCTTCCAGAAAGAACGGGCTTCAGTACCTGAAGTTCAGACATTTGTGAAAGGGGTGCTGCACATACAGCCTCCTTTTGTGCCTCCAGTGGCACCTTGGGATCTCAATGTTGTGTTGAGATTTCTAAAATCACACTGGTTTGAACCATTGTCTACGGTAGATTTAAAATATCTCACGTGGAAGGTGTCGATGCTGTTGGCCTTGGCTTCAGCTAGGCGTGTGTCAGAATTGGCGGCTTTATCATGTAAAAGCCCTTACCTAAATTTTCATTCTGACAGGGCGGAATTGAGGACTCGTCCTCAATTTCTACCTAAGGTGGTTTCTGCATTTCACATGAACCAACCTATTGTGGTACCTGCGGCTACTAGGGACTTAGAGGACTCTAAGTTGCTGGACGTTGTCAGGGCCTTGAAAATATATGTTTCCAGGACGGCTGGAGTCAGGAAAACTGACTCGCTGTTTATCCTGTATGCACCCAACAAGCTTGGTGCTCCTGCTTCAAAGCAGACGATTGCTCGTTGGATTTGTAGTACAATTCAGCTTGCACATTCCGTGGCAGGATTGCCACAGCCAAAATCAGTAAAAGCCCATTCCACAAGGAAAGTGGGCTCATCTTGGGCGGCTGCCCGAGGGGTCTCGGCTTTACAACTTTGCCGAGCAGCTACTTGGTCAGGGGCAAACACGTTTGCTAAATTCTACAAATTTGATACCCTGGCTGAGGAGGACCTGGAGTTCTCTCATTCGGTGCTGCAGAGTCATCCGCACTCTCCCGCCCGTTTGGGAGCTTTGGTATAATCCCCATGGTCCTTACGGAGTCCCAGCATCCACTTAGGACGTTAGAGAAAATAAGATTTTACTTACCGATAAATCTATTTCTCGTAGTCCGTAGTGGATGCTGGGCGCCCATCCCTAGTGCGGATTGTCTGCAATACTTGTATATAGTTATTGTTACAAAAAATTCGGGTTATTATTGTTGAGCCATCCTTTCAGAGGCTCCTTTAAATTTATCATACTGTTAACTGGGTTCAGATCACGAGTTGTACGGTGTGATTGGTGTGGCTGGTATGAGTCTTACCCGGGATTCAATATCCTTCCTTATTATGTACGCTCGTCCGGGCACAGTATCCTAACTGGCTTGGAGGAGGGTCATAGGGGGAGGAGCCAGTGCACACCACCTGATATCTCAAGCTTTTATTTTGTGCCCTGTCTCCTGCGGAGCCGCTATTCCCCATGGTCCTTACGGAGTCCCAGCATCCACTACGGACTACGAGAAATAGATTTATCGGTAAGTAAAATCTTATTTTCTCCTTTGTTTTCCTCCAAGGTACAAAGACATCCGCTTGGAAGAAGAATTTGACAACCTCTTTTATACAGACCATTGATGAACTATACTACAAGCCCCATTTTCCCTAGTGACTTTAAATTTCACGATAGCCCAAATATTTTAGTGACTAACTTTCTGGACAATGAAAAAACTTTTGCCGTCATTTATAGCAAAAGCATCAGGAGACTACAGTCAACATGTACATCGAGACAAGATACAAGACAAGACCTCAATCAGCAAATGTATATTAAACTCACATAGTTTATGACTGCATTTACCATAATTGCTTCTTACCTTCATTTCTACAACCCTCAGGTAATGGCACACATAGTCAATAGGGAATATAGGCACAGATATCAGCACTCACATATCCCCCCATTCATGTATCATCAACTAAAATGTGCTCCCCCATTTTGTTACAACCAAAAGCCGAAAAGAGCTCGGTAAAGTTTGACAGCCCATCCACAGACCCGTAATACGGGATAAGAAGGAATTCAAATGTATACTTCGCAATACCTCGAAGCCTGATCTAAAACACGTACGGCACGATGATACATGACCCCTCAAACATGGATTCATACACACATGCTTCTACTATCTCACTAGGTCATACCCCTTTTTCCCACCTGATCCTCTCCTCCCTTTACCCAATCATAAGATGGTATTTACATTATGACATATATTTTTCTTTTTTGAACTGTTTTAGGAAGTGGCAGTTATTGATGACTGCCAAAGGGTGGACTGTCAAAGTCGGAAAAATATCATGCTACACGTTGCCATATATCCACCCCATGCGCGTGCCTGCTACACGTGCACATTCTCTCCCGTGCGTGCGGATACTCGCAGCCGCGTGATGGCGCCTCGGCCATGCGCTCGAGCGCGTGGTATGTGCATTTACGGTAGAGTTTGTGTGCGTCTAGCGGGCGACTCAATCATTAAATAATAAAACCAAATAGTATGTTTTATAGATAATGTTCCCCTTAATAATGACTGTAAGTTTGTTTAATGTAAATGGTCGCTGGACAGAGGAATTCCTCTTTGTATGGTACGAAGGGTCAGACAGGGTTTGAGCAGCTGTGTCTGGTACCTAACTAAAGAACATTTTATTAGAAACAATCCGGTGCTGGTTAGGTAAAGATTAATCGCTCCTGCGTATAGTTATGGCCATTAGTATTTTCTGGACATTTACTATATTTGCGATTCATTACCCATGCGGCGGGAATCTTCAGATTCCCTCCCACCTGAGCAGTTTGATATAGTCGCAGCCCACCTGTTCAAACTAACTTATGACCTTTTGTTATGATGCGAGGAAACATTCCTGTGTCCAATGAACAATGAGATTATAGGTCCCTTTGTATTATACTGTACTCAGTGTATATAAGATCAGCCAGCCTGGGCAGCTCCCTCACTCTCCACAAACGGTTTTCATCTTGACTAACTTGGAGCTGGTACCAGAAGCTGCGCAGCAATCGTTCCCAGTGTGTGTAAGTAATTCTCTGTAAACCAACTTGTTCTCTGTTTGTATTGGCCATTCTCTCTCTCTCTGTTATAGTATAAGTTTGTGACGCTATTGTATATTTCTGTCTAGATATTCTGTTAGAATGATATGTTAGCTTGTAGTGTATGACTTGTAAACTGTTTCCCCTTTTAATATAACTAAAAGCTTGTTAGTAAAGGTGTTGGAACCTTAGCAAGGTATCGTGTGTTCATTATATTGCAGAAGGTAATAGGAGCGTCTCAAACGCTCAAGCAGCTTTAGCATTAACAAGGTTAAGTAGCGTTACATCGCTACAGTATTTCAGTACAAGGTTTACAGTATAAGAGTATCCTTTCTGTGTGTTACATTCAAGGTTTACTGATTGTCATCCCGTGAGCGTCTGCGCCGCTCGTGTTCTCGTGGACTCGAGCTTCCGCTACGCTGGTAGCGTAGCATTACGGTAGTCGCCCGCCTATAGCGCGCTCGACACCACGCATTAAGCTGTGAGCGAGCGTGTCGCATGTGCGTCTCGATCACGGCCGAGCGTATGCTACGCTAAGTGCGTACCCTTACGGTACCCCATACGCCAATTGCGTACTGAGTCTCTTACCCATTTATTGTGAATGTTATAAGATAAATAATCAGCCTTATCAGAACCATGGAGAGACTGCGGCAAGGATCACAGATATCTGCCACAGCACCCATAGTTTTCTTAGGGGGGCTGCAAAGGTGTAAGATTTAACCAGCTCCAGAAAGCGAAGCAATTATGACAGTAGCCCCAGCAGCTACCGCCAACTTTAGATGGCAACAGCCGATGTAGCCTATGGGCTATATTTTGCACAAATTACTGGGAGAGGGGACCTCTGGAACCCTTCCTGGCAATGGCTGCTACAGGTCAATACCATGCATAGGTCCCGAAAGAGGATCATTTCACTTCTAATCATGACAGGAATGGGCTCCTTTCGGTCGGACCTGGTACTGACATGGATACAAGTACAAAAAAAAAAGCTAAAATCAAAGAACTGTGAAAAGCAGCAAAGTCGAAAAGGATTTTCAAATGCCTATACATAGAGCCCTAAGGATTATTTCTTGGAAAGTAGGCCTGGAATTTTGCTTTGGGTAGTTGAAACAAATATCTTGTGGAGTATTTGGTCCATATTTACATGGATACAATAGTCCGTTTGTATTAGGTCTAGCGCTTAATAAAAATAAATAAATTAGGAATACTTAGTTTCTAATAGTTAAAGTTGTAAGGAAAAAAAAGAATGAGTGTCTAGTGCCACCTCATAGGTTGTGACAAAATATCAGCCTTTGGAGTAGCTGAACAGCTGTGCACCACCCTACAAAATAGAGCACAGAAGGAAATCTCTCATTTCTTTAGACTTTTTTGCTTTCTCATGCAGTAGCAATAGTAGTAGCAAATATATGTCTATCAAGATACCAAGGACACCATCTGCAAATCCAGGACTTAAAAAATAAGTGCAAAACATAACTGTTGTCAGTATAGCTTTTACACTCTCAATATTTACATAATTGATGTATATTCCTTGGCGAAGTCATTTGAAATTCTAATTTTTATTTTTTTGTGCTTGAAGCGAAGTACAGTATGTTCTTATGCTTGACAGGTACATTATGTTGCAGAGCCTTTAACTTTTGTCATAACTGCTTTATTCTTTTAAATGGAGCATTCACAACTGTGATCTGGCCCTGAAGCTCTCTGCTTGACTTTTTGCCTCTTTTGAAGTTTTTGAAGACTCTGGGGGTATCTAATTACCCGCAATAATGCTGTGTTTTTCAATTTTTTTGTTTATCCCTCTATCCAATTAGGTCCAGTGAAAAAGCAGTGAAAAGCCACAGACCTAGGGAAGCCAATCCCGAGCCATTTTTTCAATCCCGGGTATCGGGATTGAAAAATGGCCAATCCTGGAATTCCCGGGATTGGCTTTTAGCTATGTGGTTGCCACCCCACCCCGCCCACCTAACTCACCATATACCGGGGCGGGCGGGTGGGGAACACACTCTGATCACTGCTGGCGGTGCAGCGTGACCTCTCATGCTGCGCTGGGGAGCCGGAACAAGAAAGCCGGGCAGCGTCTTGAGCATCCTGTGGACGCTCAACGCTGATCCCTCAATCCCTGGGATTGGAGCTTCCAATCCCGGCCATTTTTGGCGCTAAATCCCGGGATCCCGCTGATCCCGATCCCGGGATTGGCCACCATACACAGACCTATGTATTATTACAACACTTATTGGGGATTATGCGCACAATCTGCAATAAGTGCTGTCTTCAGGGCTAATTGGATAGCGCCCGGTGAACCACTTTGCCGCAATAAATGACCGCAGCTAATTGGATACCCCCCTCTGGCAGCATTATCTCAAAGGCCTCCTGATATGTGCTACCTAATTTCAGCTGGCACTCTTCACAGATGAAGTTATTTGGTTGAAGGTTTCTCCCTAAATCTGCTTCTATCTTTATCATGCAGTGATCGCAGACTGCAAAATAAACTGCTTAAAATGTAAATTTGATACCCACCTTGTCCATTAACAAAGTTAAGGTCCTGATGTTCAATATTAATTTTAATGCAAGACTGATGACCCGAGGGCTTTACAATTAATCTTCTAAATTGTGCTTTAGATTAGTATTCATTCTCTTACATTCTTGGGTCTCTTCATATTCCCGTCCAGCCACTTCACTCCACAAATGAATGCCACCGCTCCTCCCACTCCTGCCAAGATTTTGCCTATGTTGCTCCCGTTCTCTGGAACAAACCCTCTCCCTATAAGACTCTCCACAGAACTTCAAAAGGGTTCACAAGATCCACACCTTTATCAGAGCTATCCATCTCTCATCCTAACAGACTGCTCCATGCTCTTTGCTCACGGTCTCTCCCCCATCTGGGTCATTTGTCTTCCCCCTCTCTGTAGAAAGTAAGCCCTTATAAGCAGAGCCCTCTTCCCTCGAGTTTTTTCCCTTCCCTACATATACCATTATCTACTCTCTAAAGCAGCACCCAGCCCCTGGGTTCTGCTGTCCTGCTACTTATTTGTATATAATGACTGCTGATGCAGCAACATTTATAAACCATGTCCTGCTATGTTTTGTACTGTAAAGTCAGTTTTCTTGTTTTTGTTCATTCTGTTTATATACTTTGGAATGCGCTGTAGACCCCTTGTTGAGTCATATAAAGGATGACAGTATTGCTACTATTAATGCAAATCGGCTAAATTAAACTGTCTTCAGTGGTTCCCAAACTTTATTGAATAACAGCACCCTAGAGTATCAGAATGTTTTTCACGGTTCCCCAAGGAAATTGCCCCAGTGAGACATGTTAAGCAGTTACTCAACCTTTTAAAGGGATCATTTGCATCCTTAACTGATGCTACAGTGACTCCTCTGGACCCTAAAAATTAGGACTGCATCTTGCCGAGACACAGCAGCATCTGCTATCTGTATGGCCACAGATCCACAGCCAAAGTAACTACAAGTCATCTTGCTTAAGAAATGTTTGGACCTCAATATCCAACGACATGTAAATACCCCAACAGGAAACAACCTATCTGGACGGACATTTTATAATCGGCAGGACTTTAGCAATTCATATATTTGGGTACAAACCAGACCAGAATTAACTGTTTTGCACTAGTAGATTGTTGAGCATTTTTGAATGTGTGCTAATTTTCTCTTTTTACATTGACCTTGTATGTAGAACATCCCATTGCCTTTTTTTTATTTTTTAATAAATGTTGAACAATTACTTTTTATCAGCCGCATCATTATATTTATTGAATATGTATTTCCATTGGTAATACCCATTATTTCTCTAACGTCCTAGTGGATGCTGGGGACTCCGAAAGGACCATGGGGGATAGCGGCTCCGCAGGAGACTGGGCACAAAAGTAAAAAGCTTTAGGACTACCTGGTGTGCACTGGCTCCTCCCCCTATGACCCTCCTCCAAGCCTCAGTTAAGATTTTGTGCCCGAACGAGAAGGGTGCAATCTAGGTGGCTCTCCTGAGCTGCTTAGAGTAAAAGTTTAAATAGTTTTTTTTTATTTTCAGTGAGACCTGCTGGCAACAGGCTCACTGCATCGAGGGACTAAGGGGAGAAGAAGCGAACTCACCTGCGTGCAGAGTGGATTGGGCTTCTTAGGCTACTGGACATTAGCTCCAGAGGGACGATCACAGGCCCAGCCATGGATGGGTCCCAGAGCCGCGCCGCCGTCCCCCTTACAGAGCCAGAAGACTGAAGAGGTCCGGAAAATTGGCGGCAGAAGACGTCCTGTCTTCACTAAGGTAGCGCACAGCACCGCAGCTGTGCGCCATTGCTCTCAGCACACTTCACACTCCGGTCACTGAGGGTGCAGGGCGCTGGGGGGGGGGCGCCCTGAGACGCAATAAAAACACCTTTTTGGCAAAAAAAATACATCACATATAGCTCCTGGGCTATATGGATGTATTTAACCCAGAGCCGGCCTTAGGCATAGGCAAACTAGGCAATTGCCTAGGGCATTTGGTATGCTTAGGGGCACCAGCAGCTTCTGCTGATTAAAATGATATGCGGCATGCCTATATTCTGTGTGTGACTGCTGCTGTATCTGCATACAAAATGCTACGTTGCAGTGTAGTCCTGGAAATCACTGTAATGTAGCATTTCATATGCAGATACAGCCGCAGTCACACACAGAATATAGGCATGCTGCATATCATTTTAATCAGCAGAAGCTGCTTGTGCATCCTAGCCACATAGTAATGCAAATAAGATGCATTTTTATAAACAAAAGGCGCCTGACGTTAGCAGAGCTGCCACTGACTCATGCCAGGCATCTCCTGCAGAACTAGCGGCGGTGCTAGGGGGCACCAGCCAAAATCTTGCCTAGGGCATCATATTGGTTAGGGCCGGCTCTGATTTAACCCCTGCCTATTTTTACATAAAAAAGCGGGAGAAAGGCCGCCAAAAAAGGGGCGGAGCCTATCTCCTCAGCACACTGGCGCCATTTTTTCCTCACAGCTCCGTTGGAGGAAGGCTCCCTGACTCTCCCCTGCAGTCCTGCACTACAGAAACAGGGTAAAACAAGAGAGGGGGGGGCACTAAATTGGCATATAAATATATACAGCAGCTATATTAGGGAAAAACACTTATATAAGGTTATCCCTGTATATATATAGCGCTCTGGTGTGTGCTGGCAAACTCTCCCTCTGTCTCCCCAAAGGGCTAGTGGGGTCCTGTCCTCTATCAGAGCATTTCCTGTGTGTGTGCTGTGTGTCGGTACGTTGTGTCGACATGTATGAGGAGGAAAATGGTGTGGAGGCGGAGCAATTGCCTGTGTTAGTGATGTCACCCCCTAGGGAGTCGACACCTGACTGGATGGTCTTATGGAAAGAATTACGTGATAGTGTCAGCACTTTACAAAAGACTGTTGACGACATGAGACAGCCGGCAAATCAGTTAATACCTGTACAGGCGTCTCAAACACCGTCAGGGGCTCTAAAGCGCCCGTTACCTCAGGTCGATACAGACACGGACACTGACTCCAGTGTCGACGGTGAGGAAACAAACGTATTTTCCAGTAGGGCCACACGTTACATGATCACGGCAATGAAGGAGGTTTTGAACATTTCTGATACTAAAAGTACCACAAAAAAGGGTATTATGTGGGGTGTGAAAAAACTACCCGTAGTTTTTCCCGAATCAGATGAATTAAATGATAAAGCGTGGGTTTCCCCCGATAAAAAACTGCTAATTTCTAAAAAGTTATTGGCATTATACCCTTTCCCGCCAGAGGTTAGGGCGCGTTGGGAAACACCCCCTAGCGTAGATAAGGCGCTCACACGCTTATCAAAACAAGTGGCGTTACCGTCCCCTGATACGGCCGCCCTCAAGGAACCAGCTGATAGAAAGCTGGAAAATATCCTTAAAAGTATATACACACATACTGGTATTATACTGCGACCAGCAATCGCCTCAGCCTGGATGTGCAGTGCTGGGGTGGCTTGGTCGGATTCCCTGACTGAAAATATTGATACCCTGGACAGGGACAATATATTATTGACTATAGAGCATTTAAAGGATGCATTTCTATATATGCGAGATGCACAGAGGGATATTTGCACTCTGGCATCAAGAGTAAGTGCGATGTCCATTTCTGCCAGAAGAGGATTATGGACGCGACAGTGGTCAGGGGATGCGGATTCCAAACGGCATATGGAAGTATTGCCGTATAAAGGGGAGGAGTTATTTGGGGTCGGTCTATCGGACCTGGTGGCCACGGCAACGGCTGGAAAATCCACCTTTTTACCCCAAGTCACCTCGCAGCAGAAAAAGATACCGTCTTTTCAGGCTCAGTCCTTTCGTCCCCATAAGGGCAAGCGGGCAAAAGGCCACTCATATCTGCCCCGGGGCAGAGGAAGGGGAAAAAGACTGCAGCAGACAGCCTCTTCCCACGAACAGAAGCCCTCCCCCGCTTCTGCCAAGTCCTCAGCATGACGCTGGGGCCTTACAAGCGGACTCAGGCACGGTGGGGGCCCGTCTCAAGAATTTCAGCGCGCAGTGGGCTCACTCGCAAGTGGACCCCTGGATCCTGCAGGTAGTATCTCAGGGGTACAAATTGGAATTCGAGACGTCTCCCCCTCGCCGGTTCCTGAAGTCTGCTTTACCAACGTCTCCCCCCGACAGGGAGGCGGTATTGGAAGCCATTCACAAGCTGTATTCCCAGCAGGTGATAATCAAGGTACCCCTCCTACAACAGGGAAAGGGGTATTATTCCACGCTGTTTGTGGTACCGAAGCCGGACGGCTCGGTGAGACCCATTTTAAATCTGAAATCCTTGAACACTTACATAAAAAGGTTCAAGTTCAAGATGGAGTCACTCAGAGCAGTGATAGCGAACCTGGAAGAAGGGGACTATATGGTGTCTCTGGACATCAAGGATGCTTACCTCCATGTCCCAATTTGCCCTTCTCACCAAGGGTACCTCAGGTTTGTGGTACAGAACTGTCACTATCAGTTTCAGACGCTGCCGTTTGGATTGTCCACGGCACCCCGGGTCTTTACCAAGGTAATGGCCGAAATGATGATTCTTCTTCGAAGAAAAGGCGTCTTAATTATCCCTTACTTGGACGATCTCCTGATAAGGGCAAGGTCCAGAGAACAGTTAGAGGTCGGAGTAGCACTATCTCAAGTAGTACTACGACAGCACGGATGGATTCTAAATATTCCAAAATCGCAGCTGATTCCGACGACACGTCTGCTGTTCCTAGGGATGATTCTGGACACAGTACAGAAAAAGGTGTTTCTCCCGGAGGAGAAGGCCAAGGAGTTATCCGACCTAGTCAGGAACCTCCTAAGACCAGGCCAAGTGTCAGTACATCAATGCACAAGGGTCCTGGGAAAGATGGTGGCTTCTTACGAAGCGATTCCATTCGGCAGATTCCACGCAATAACTTTTCAGTGGGATCTGCTGGACAAATGGTCCGGATCGCATCTTCAAATGCATCAGCGGATAACCCTGTCTCCAAGGACAAGGGTGTCTCTCCTGTGGTGGTTACAGAGTGCTCATCTCCTAGAGGGCCGCAGATTCGGCATTCAGGATTGGGTCCTGGTGACCACGGATGCCAGCCTGAGAGGCTGGGGAGCAGTCACACAGGGAAGAAATTTCCAGGGCTTGTGGTCAAGCATGGAAACGTCACTTCACATAAATATCCTGGAACTAAGGGCCATTTACAATGCCCTAAGTCAGGCAAGACCTCTGCTTCAGGGTCAGCCGATGTTGATCCAGTCGGACAACATCACGGCAGTCGCCCACGTAAACAGAGAGGGCGGCACAAGAAGCAGGAGGGCAATGATGGAAGTGGCAAGGATTCTTCGCTGGGCGGAGAATCATGTGATAGCACTGTCAGCAGTGTTCATTCCGGGAGTGGACAACTGGGAAGCAGACTTCCTCAGCAGACACGATCTTCACCCGGGGGAGTGGGGACTTCACCCAGAAGTCTTCCACATGATTGTGAACCGTTGGGAAAAACCAAAAGGTGGGCATGATGGCGTCCCGCCTCAACAAAAAACTGGACAGATATTGCCTGAGGGTCCCTTGACCTGGCGCAATAGCTGTGGACGCTCTGGTAACACCGTGGGTGTACCAGTCAGTGTATGTGTTCCCTCCTCTTCCTCTCATGCCAAAAGTACTGAGAATCATAAGAAGGAGAGGAGTAAAGACTATACTCGTGGCTCCGGATTGGCCAAGAAGGACTTGGTACCCGGAAATTCAAGAGATGCTCACGGAAGACCCGTGGCCTCTACCTCTAAGAAAGGACCTGCTCCAGCAGGGACCATGTCTGTTCCAAGACTTACCGCGGCTGCGTTTGACGGCATGGCGGTTGAACGCCGGATCCTGAAGGAAAAAGGCATTCCGGATGAAGTCATCCCTACCCTGATCAAAGCCAGGAAGGATGTAACCGTACAACATTATCACCGTATTTGGCGTAAATATGTTGCGTGGTGCGAGGCCAGGAAGGCCCCTACAGAGGAATTTCAACTGGGTCGTTTCCTGCAAACAGGACTGTCTATGGGCCTCAAATTGGGGTCCATTAAGGTTCAAATTTCGGCCCTGTCAATATTCTTCCAAAAAGAACTGGCTTCTGTTCCTGAAGTTCAGACGTTTGTCAAGGGAGTACTGCATATACAGCCTCCTTTTGTGCCTCCAGTGGCACCTTGGGATCTCAATGTAGTTTTGGGATTCCTAAAATCACATTGGTTTGAACCACTCACCACAGTGGACTTAAAATATCTCACATGGAAAGTGGTAATGCTGTTAGCCCTGGCTTCAGCCAGGCGTGTCTCAGAATTGGCGGCTTTATCCTATAAAAGCCCTTACCTAATTTTTCATACGGACAGGGCAGAATTGAGGACTCGTCCTCAATTTCTCCCTAAGGTGGTTTCAGCTTTTCACTTAAACCAGCCTATTGTGGTGCCTGCGGCTACTAGGGACTTGGAGGATTCCAAGTTGCTAGACGTAGTCAGGGCCCTGAAAATATATGTTTCCAGGACGGCTGGAGTCAGAAAATCTGATTCGCTGTTTATCCTGTATGCACCCAACAAGCTGGGTGCTCCTGCTTCTAAGCAGACGATTGCTCGTTGGATTTGTAGTACAATTCAGCTTGCACATTCTGTGGCAGGCCTGCCACAGCCAAAATCTGTAAAAGCCCATTCCACACGGAAAGTGGGCTCATCTTGGGCGGCTGCCCGAGGGGTCTCGGCTTTACAACTTTGCCGAGCAGCTACTTGGTCAGGGGCAAACACGTTTGCTAAATTCTACAAATTTGATACCCTGGCTGAGGAGGACCTCGAGTTCTCTTATTCGGTGCTGCAGAGTCATCCGCACTCTCCCGCCCGTTTGGGAGCTTTGGTATAATCCCCATGGTCCTTTCGGAGTCCCCAGCATCCACTAGGACGTTAGAGAAAATAAGAATTTACTTACCGATAATTCTATTTCTCATAGTCCGTAGTGGATGCTGGGCGCCCATCCCAAGTGCGGATTGTCTGCATTACTTGTACATAGTTATTGTTACAAAAATCGGGTTATTGTTGTTGTGAGCCATCTTTTCAGAGGCTCCTTCTGTTATCATGCTGTTAACTGGGTTCAGATCACAAGTTGTACGGTGTGATTGGTGTGGCTTGTATGAGTCTTACCCGGGATTCAAAATCCTTCCTTATTGTGTACGCTCGTCCGGGCACAGTATCCTAACTGAGGCTTGGAGGAGGGTCATAGGGGGAGGAGCCAGTGCACACCAGGTAGTCCTAAAGCTTTTTACTTTTGTGCCCAGTCTCCTGCGGAGCCGCTATCCCCCATGGTCCTTTCGGAGTCCCCAGCATCCACTACGGACTATGAGAAATAGAATTATCGGTAAGTAAATTCTTATTATTGTTTAGCAGTTTACCCTTAATAGCGCTATATATTTATTTCCACATTTGTAAACCATGTTCTGCAACATTCTGTACTGTACAGTCCGTTTTCTTCATTTTGGTTCTGTTTATGTACTTTGAAAGGATCCCTTGTGGAGTCATATAAAGGATGATTATATTGTTTACTATTAATGCAAATAGGCTAAATTAACGAGGGGAAAATTAAAATTAAATTGTCTAGGTCAGTGGTTCCCAAACTTTTTGGAATCACGGCACCCTAGAGTATCAGAACTTTTCTCTAACGTCCTAGTGGATGCTGGGGACTCCGTAAGGACCATGGGAATAGACGGGCTCCGCAGGAGACAGGGCACTCTAAGAAAGAATTAGGACTACTGGTGTGCACTGGCTCCTCCCTCTATGTCCCTCCTCCAGACCTCAGTTAGAATCTGTGCCCGGTCAGAGCTGGGTGCACTTTAGTGAGCTCTCCTGAGCTTGCTAATAAGAAAGAGTTTTATTAAGATTTTTTATTTTCAGAGAGATCTGCTGGCAACAGACTTTTTGCTACGTGGGACTGAGGGGAGAGAAGCAAACCTACTAACTGCGGATAGGTTGCGCTTCTTAGGCTACTGGACACCATTAGCTCCAGAGGGATCGAACACAGGAACTCAACCTTGGTCGTCCGTTCCCGGAGCCGCGCCGCCGTCCCCCTCGCAGAGCCAGAAGACAGAAGCCGGCGAGTGAAGCAAGAAGACATCAAAATCGGCGGCAGAAGACTCCTGTCTTCATATGAGGTAGCGCACAGCACTGCAGCTGTGCGCCATTGCTCCCACATACTCCGGTCACTGTAGGGTGCAGGGTGCAGGGCGCAGGGGGGGGGGGGGGCACCCTGGGCAGCAATTGAGTACCTCCTGGCAAAATAAAGCATATATACAGCTGGGCACTGTATATATGCATGAGCCCCCCGCCATTATTTTACACAAAATCGCGGGACAGAAGCCAGCCGCTGAGGGGGTGGGGCTTCTTCCTCAGCACTCACCAGCGCCATTTTCTCTCCACAGCTCCGGTGAGAGGAAGCTCCCCAGGCTCTCCCCTGCAGAAGCACGATAGAAGAGGGTGAAAAGAGAGGGGGGGCACATAAATTTGACGTAAAAACAATATATACAGCAGCTACTGGGTTAACACTACGTTACTGTATGATTCCTGGGTCATATAGCGCTGGGGTGTGTGCTGGCATACTCTCTCTCTGTCTCTCCAAAGGGCCTTGTGGGGGAACTGTCTTCAAATAGAGCATCCCCTGTGTGTGTGGTGTGTCGGTACGTGTGTGTCGACATATCTGAGGTAAAAGGCTCCCCTAAGGATGAGATAGAGCAAATATGTGTGTGAGGGTGTCTCCGTCGACAACGCCGACACCTGTTGGATATGTGTAATTAAGTGCGGAGGTAAATTTATTGCACAAAAGATGAGAACAGACAGGAAATCTACCCATGTCTGTCCCTCTGTCGCAGAGACCTTCAGTGTCTCTCAATGCTCACTATCCAAAATAATAAACACTGATGTCGACACGGAGATTGACTCCAGTGTCGACTACAATAATGCAAAGTTACAGCCAAAATGGCATAAAAGTATTCAATATATGATTATTGTAATAAAAGATGATTTGCATATCACTGATGACTCATCTGTCCCTGACACAAGGGTACACATGTTTAAGGGGAAGAAAGCTGAGGTAAATTTCCCTCTCATGAGGAAAAAGAGCGGGAATCTCCAGCCAAGAGACTGCAGTTTCCCACAAGGAATTCTCAGGCAGTATCCTTTCCCCACTAGGGCCAGGATACGATGGGAATCTTCCCCTAGGGTGTCACGTTTGCCCAAAAGGTAACCTGTCGTAACAGCTATTCTCAGGGATCCTGCAGATAGCGTGCACATTCTGGTACACTCCTCAGGCCGGCTATTGTGTCGGCATGGGTTTATAGCGCTGGGGCAGAGTGGACAGGTACCTTATCAGCAGAGATTGAGACCCTAGTATGTAGATATATATATAGATATATGTATATAGAGAGAAACAGATTTTCTATATCATGCAATTACACTTTCAGACTATCAGAGCCAAACAGATTCCAAGAGGATTCAGAGTCCATAATATGCCAACGATTGGACGATACGATGCCACATTTTGCAGAAAATGGATCATGATCCTTAATAAATGTTCCCTAGACCTAATGCTCCTAGTCATTGAAGAAGCAACGAGGGAACGATTGGTCACGAAAGAGAAGATCAACCAGGTGAAACAGGAGCACGGCATTAGGGAGGAACAGCTGCCTGAGAACTTGGC
Organism: Pseudophryne corroboree; assembly: GCF_028390025.1. Classification (NCBI taxonomy): domain Eukaryota; kingdom Metazoa; phylum Chordata; class Amphibia; order Anura; family Myobatrachidae; genus Pseudophryne; species Pseudophryne corroboree. The sequence goes on from NC_086449.1 coordinate 314,567,245, forward strand.
AACAGAATTAGAATCCTATAAAAATAATTTAATTAAATTTAAAAAACAAAAACGGATCAAGGTCCAACAGGATTACGAGCAGCACAAAGTCTATGCCTGGCTGAGTAACCAAGCCAACAGAGGAAAATCAGGGCGCAAGCCACAATACTGGAAAAAAGGACAGCGGCATTATGAATCTAGTACGTCAGCAAGCGAAGTAGATGAACATACCCCGGGGAGACAACAAAACCATCGTGAAGTCCCTTTAGGGGTGCGTACAAGGGCAATTATTGCTGGCAGAGAAGTGCCCCGACGAGGAGAGGGGGGCAGAAAAGACGGCAGGAGAGGAGCAAAAGTAAGTACGCGACCTCCACGGGCCAGGAACAACTGATCTATAATTTATCTTATAAGACGTTATCTCCAGCTGAAAATATGGTTCTTGGTAAAGGACTGTCGTTTGTGCCAACGCGATCATTTGATCCTTTTCAATGGAAGATAGACTCTTATAAATTAACAAGGTCTTTAAAACTTAAAGAACATTTTTCCAAGGTGGCACCAGTTAAGGTGGATAGGCAGGATGATAGTCTCCCTCTACAGGTGAGAAGGTTTTCTAAATCAACGTTTGAACCCTATTCTACCAATTCATCTATTAAAACATTTGGTGGGATGCTAGAATCCCTGCCAGATGACTGTACTGAAGTTATACATCCTAATCTATCAAAAATGGAATCTGATGCATTGAAAGGGTTAAGTAAAAGGGAAGATGTAATAATTCGTGGTGCAGATAAAGGGGGAGAAATTGTGATCCTAGATACAGCGGATTATAAACAAGAATGTAGACGGAAGCTTTCAGATATCAGCACTTATAGACCCCTGAAATCAGACCCTACACTTAAATTTAAGGATGAGTTAGATGCATTACTGACACAGGCGGTGAAGGATAATATTATATCACCATCTGTCAGTAAAGCATTAACAGTGGAATTCCCAATCACACCAGTGTTCTATGCAATTCCTAAATTGCATAAAGACCCCAAGAAACCCCCAGGTAGGCCGATAATCTCAGCCAGGGGGTCTCTAAATGAACCTTTGGCTGTATACTGTGACAGTTTTTTACAGCCATGTATTCAACAAACTTTCACGCATTTGAAGGATACATCATCCCTCTTACGAAAACTTGTGGAAATGGGTAAAATTCCTGAGAATACACTCCTGGCGTCATTAGACGTTACGAGTCTTTATACTTGTATCCCGCATGAAGCAGGACTGGCAGCAGTAAAACATCTGATCTCCAATAACCCTCGGTATAGCGGGCTGGATATTGGATTTTTTCTAACCCTGCTAGAGTTTACACTTACACGTAATTTTTTTCTGTATGAGAAGGAATTTTTTATCCAATGCACGGGCTGTGCGATGGGGTCGGCCGTAGCGCCGGCCTTCGCAAACTCGTACATGTGGGAATTAGAGAGATTTATTCCTGTTGAATCCCAATATTTCATCACAGTTGACATTGTATCTTAGATATATTGATGACGTGATAATTTTTTGGAATAATGATGAATCCAGCTTGTTGAAAATTGTAGAAGATCACAATTTGACGGACAGTCCGGTTAAATTCACGGCTACCATTGATAAGAAACAAATTAATTTCTTAGATGTGTGCATCACCTTAAATGAGGGGAATATAGTGACTAGCCTGTTTACTAAACCTACCGATAGAAATAACCTGTTGAGGTCAGACAGTTTTCATCCGAAATCAACTACACAGGGCCTGCCTTATTCCCAATTACTACGGGTATGTCGGATCAATAGTGACAAAGATGAAAGGGATAGACAGTTGGATATCATGATGCAGAAGTTTCTACAAAGAGGGTACTTGGCAGCAGATATAGATAAAGCTAAAAGGAAAGCGCTATCTATGACACGGGATAAGCTTTTAGCACCTAGACACAAGAAAGAACTACAAAATAGATTCCCATGGGTGACACAGTTCAACTCAAGTAGTCCACATTTAGCTAAACAAGTAAAAAAGCTATGGCCGATGGTTGTCAGGGATAAGGAGTTGGGGAAAACCCTGGGCAGTAAGGTATTATTCAGCTATTCTAGGAATAAAAGTATTAGAGACATGGTAGTTAAAACCGATTTGTCAAAATTCAACTCTGAACCAACACATTTTTTAAAACAGAGAAAGGGCTGTTTTCGCTGCAGTGGCTGTACCACTTGTAGCTTTTTAAGTCCAGGGGAATACTTTCAACATCCACATACGGGGAGAAAGTATGCCATTCGGTTCCCATTATCATGTAAGTCTAAATTTGTTGTTTACATGCTGACCTGCCCTTGTGGGTTGGCGTACGTGGGAAAAACGGATTGTGAGTTCAGAATACGTATGGCCCAACATAGGTACGCGATATGGGAAGCCATCAAATCTGGACAAAGTGAGCAGCCTGTCGCAAGGCATTTTGCGCAGGCTAGGCACAATGTATCCACTTTAAGGTATAAACTGATCGATCATGTACCGCGATCCATAAGAGGCGGGGACAGATCAAAAAAACTGTTGCAAGTAGAGGCTATGTGGATAAATAAATTAAACACTATTTTTCCCAAGAGTCTTAATGAAACGATCAATTTCAAATGTTTTCTGTAACACATTTGTCTATAGGGTCGTTAGATTGGTATAACCAGGGGTAGATATCTTTTAGAAGCTGATCTAGACTACAGTCATTGAGTATGTAATAATAAGAGGTAAGAAATCTCCTCAGAGATTTTGTCATTTTGATTGTTTGTTTGTAGTCATGTTTAGTTATGAACTGCTACAATGTTGGGTGCAATGTTATTTACATGGTAACTATGGTTACTCTGTCCACAGCTCCAACGCGCTGGCTGGTCGGGCCGGGATGTCGTCACTTCCGGTGAGACAGATCCGGAACCCGGGCGACGCGGGTGGAGGCTGAGCGGAGCGTCCTCGTGGGTTAAGGTATTTAAACACTGTATGTTGTACATATTGGTTATCCTGACGAAGGGGCTGCGTACACCGAAACGTAGAAACTTAAAATAACATGCATAAAACATTTATTGTAAGTCTCTGAGTGCCGCCGCTTTCTGGAATATATATGTATATATATATATATATATATATATATATATATATATATATATATAAAAAACATGCCCAAAGAGACATGAGTATACTGGGTCCTAGAGACAAAGCTATGTCGATTTCTGCTTGACGTGTCCTGTAGAATATGCAATGGACAGATGATGCCGAATTAAGAGGCATATGGATGGCTGAGGATTGTGTGGAGAAGGGTTCTCGGACCTGGTCTCCACAGCTATAGCTGGTAATTCTGTTGTTTTGCCTTATATTCCTGCACAGCCTAGGAAAGCGCGACATTATCAAATGCAGCCTTTACAACAACAAAAACAAGAAAGTCCGAGGTACGTCCTTTCTTGCCAGAGGCGGGGGCAGAGGAAAGAAGCTGCACAACACAGCTAGGTCCCAGGAACAGAAGTCCTCCCCGGCCTCTACAAAAATCCACCGCATGTCGCTGGGGCTCCACAGGCGGAGCTAGGCCCGGTGGGGGCACGCCTGCGTAAGTTCAGCCACAAGTGGGTTCACTCCCTGTTAGGGCCCTGGGCAATAGATATTGTGTCTCAGGGATGCAAGCTGGACTTTGAAAAGATGCCCCCTCACCGACGGCCCTGCCGGCTTCCCCCCACGAGAGGGAAACAGTGTTAACTGCAATTCACAAATTGTATCTTCAGCAGGTGGTGGTCAAGGTTCCCCTCCTTCAACAGGGAAAGGGTTATTATTCGACCATGTTTGTAGTACCGAAACCGGACGGTTCGGTCAGACCCATATTGAATTTAAAATTCCTGAACATATACCTGAAAAGGTTCAAGTTCAAGATGGAATCGCTCAGAGCGGTCATCGCAAGCCTGGAAGGGGGGGATTAGATGGTGTCTCGAGACATAAAGGATGCATACCTTCATGTCCCCATTTATCCATCTCATCAGGCGTACCTCAGATTTGTGGTACAGGATTGTCATTACCCATTCCAGACATTGCCGTTTGGTCTGTCCACGGCACCGAGAATATTTACCAAGGTAATGGCAGAAATGGTGATGCTTCTGCGAAAGCAAGGAGCTACAATTATCCCATACTTGGACGATCTCCTCATAAAGGCGAGGTTCAGAGAGCAGTTGCTGATCAGCGTAGCACACTCTCAGGAGGTGTTGCAACAACACGGCTGGGTTCTAAATATTCCAAAGTCGCAGCTGATTCCTACGATGCGTCTACCCTTCTTGGGCATGATTCTGGACACAGACCAGAAGAAGGTTTTTCTCCTGGCGGAGAAGGCTCAGGAGCTCGTGACTCTGGTCAGAGGCCTCTTAAAACCAAAACAGGTGTTGGTGCATCAATGCACGTGAGTCCTGGGAAAGATGGTGGCGTCATACGAAGCCATTCCCTTCGGCAGGTTCCATGCGAGGACCTGTCAGTGGGATCTGTTGGACAGGTGGTCCGGATCGCATCTTCAGATGCAGCGGCTGATCACCCTATCCCCCAGGGCCAGGGTGTCTCTTCTGTGGTGGCTGCAGAGTGCTCACCTTATCGAGGGTCGCAGGTTCGGCATTTAGGACTGGGTCCTGGTGACCACGGATGCAAGCCTCCGAGGGTGGGGGGCAGTCACACAGGGAAGAAATTTCCAGGGTCTGTGGTCAAGTCAGGAGGCTTGTCTGCACATCAATATCCTGGAACTAAGGACCATATACAACGCCCTAAGTCAAGCAGAGCCTCTGCTTCGCTACCAACCGTGCTGATTCAGGCAGACAACATCACCGCAGTGGCTCATGTAAACCGCCAAGGCGGCACAAGGAGCAGAGTGGCGATGGCGGAAGCCACCAGAATTCTTCGCGGGGCGGAGAATCACGTAAAAGCACTGTTAGCAGTGTTCATTCCGGGAGTTGACAACTGGGAAGCAGACTTCCACAGCTGGCACAACCTCCACCCGGGAGAGTGGGGACTTCATCAAGAAGTCTTCACACAGATTACAAGTCGTTGGCAACTGCCACAACAAAAAGCTACAAATGTATTGCGCCAGGTCAAGAGACCCTCAGGCGATAGCTGTGGATGCACTAGTGACACCGTGGGTGTTCCAGTCGGTTTATGTATTTCCTCCTCTTCCTCTCATACCCAAGGTGCTGAGAATCGTAAGAAAAAGAGGAGTGAGAACAATACTCATTGTTCCGGTTTGGCCAAGAAGGACTTGGTATCCGGAATTGCAAGAAATGCTCACAGAGGACCCATGGCCTCTGCCTCTCAGACAGGATCTGTTGCAACAGGGGCCCTGTCTGTTCCAAGACTTACCGCGGCTGCGTTTGACGGCATGGCGGTTGAACGCTGGATCCTAGCAGAAAAAGGCATTCCGGATGAGGTTATTCCTATGCTAATAAAGGCTAGGAAGGACGTGGCGGCTAAGCATTATCACCGTATATGGCGAAAATATGTTGCTTGGTGTGAGGCCAGGAATGCCCCTACGGAGGAATTCCAGCTGGGCTGCTTCCTTCACTTCCTACAGTCGGGAGTGACTTTGGGCTTAAAATTGGGGTCCATTGAGGTCCAGATTTCAGCCCTATCCATTTTCTTTCAAAAGGAACTGGCTTCTCTTCCTGAAGTTCAGACGTTTGTAAAGGGAATGTTGCATATTCAGCCCCTTTTGTGCCACCAGTGGCACCTTGGGATCTTAACGTGGTGTTGAGTTTCCTGAAATCACACTGGTTTGAGCCACTTAAAACCGTGGAGTTAAAATATCTCACGTGGAAGGTGGTCATGCTGTTGGCCTTAGCTTTGGCTAGGCGTGTGTCAGAATTGGTGGCTTTGTCACATAAAAGCCCCTATCTGGTTTTCCATATGGACAGGGCAGAATTACGGACTCGTCCGCTATTTCAGCCAGAAGTGGTGTCATCTTTTCATTTGAACCAACCTATTGTGGTGCCTGCGGCTACTCGTGACTTGGAGGATGCCAAGTTACTAGAGGTAGTCAGGGCTTTGAAGGTTTATGTAGCCAGAACGGCTGGAGTCAGGAAAACTGAGTCGTTGTTTGTCCTGTATGCATCCAACAAGCTGGGTGCTCCTGCTTCAAAACAAACTATTGCTCGCTGGATCTGTAACACTATTCAGCAGGCTCATTTTGCGGCTGGATTGCCGCCTCCAAAATCAGTAAAAGCCCATTCCACAAGGAAGGTGGGCTCTTCTTGGGCGGCTGCCCGAGGGGTCTCGGCATTACAGCTTTGCTGAGCAGCTACTTGGTCGGGTTCAAACACTTTTGCAAAATTCTACAAGTTTGATACCCTGGCTGAGGAGGACCTTGCATTTGCTCATTCGGTGCTGCAGAGTCATCCGCACTCTCCCGCCCGTTTGGGAGCTTTAGTATAATCCCCATGGTCCTTACGGAGTCCCCAGCATCCACTAGGACGTTAGAGAAAATAAGATTTTACTTACCGGTAAATCTATTTCTCGTAGTCCGTAGTGGATGCTGGGCGCCCGTCCCAAGTGCGGACTTCTTCTGCAATGCTTGTATATAGTTGCTTACATAAGGGTTATGTTATGATTGCATCAGGTTGGTCTGATGCTCTGTTGTTGTTCACACTGTTAACTGGGTAAGTTTATCACGAGTTATACGGTGTGATTGGTGTGGCTGGTATGAGTCTTACCCTGGATTCCAAAATCCTTTCCTTGTACTGTCAGCTCTTCCGGGCACAGTTTCCTTAACTGAGGTCTGGAGGAGGGACATAGAGGGAGGAGCCAGTGCACACCAGTAGTCCTAATTCTTTCTTAGAGTGCCCTGTCTCCTGCGGAGCCCGTCTATTCCCATGGTCCTTACGGAGTCCCCAGCATCCACTACGGACTACGAGAAATAGATTTACCGGTAAGTAAAATCTTATTTTTTCACAGCTCCCCTAGGCCAAAAGTCTGTTACGGAGAAAAATAAGATTTTAAACCTATCGGTAAATCTATTTCTCCTAGTCCGTAGAGGATGCTGGGGACTCCGTAAGGACCATGGGGTATAGACGGGCTCCGCAGGAGATAGGGCAACTAAAAAGAACTTTGACTATGGGTGTGCACTGGCTCCTCCCTCTATGCCCCTCCTCCAGACCTCAGTTAGAGAACTGTGCCCAGAGGAGATGGACAATACAAGGCAGGATTTAGCAATCCAAGGGCAAGATTCATACCAGCCCACACCAATCATACCATGTAATCTGGAACATACATGACCAGTTAACAGTATGAACAAAAACAACAGTAACGGTCCTAGACCGTTGTCAACTGTAACAATCCTTATGTAAGCAACAACTATATACAAGTCTTGCAGAGTTTGCGCACTGGGACGGGCGCCCAGCATCCTCTACGGACTAGGAGAAATAGATTTACCGGTAGGTTTAAAATCTTATTTTCTCTTACGTCCTAGAGGATGCTGGGGACTCCGTAAGGACCATGGGGTTTATACCAAAGCATCCAATCGGGCGGGAGAGTGCGTATGACTCTGCAGCACAGACTGAGCAAACGCTAGGTCCTCATCAGCCAGGGTATCAAACTTGTAGAATTTAGCAAAAGTGTTTGACCCCGACCAAGTCGCCGCTTGGCAAAGTTGTAATGCCGAGACGCCTCGGGCAGCCGCCCAAGAAGAACCCACCTTCCTAGTGGAATGGGCCTTAACCGAATTTGGTACCGGCAATCCAGCCGTAGAGTGAGCCTGCTGAATCGTATTACAGATCCAGCGAGCAATAGTCTGCTTTGAAGCAGGAGCGCCAATCTTATTGGCTGCATACAGGACAAACAGAGCCTCTGTTTTCCTAATTCTAGCCATCCTGGCTACATAAATCTTTAAGGCCCTGACTACGTCTAGGGATCTGGAATCCTCCAGGTCACCGGTAGCCACAGGCACCACAATAGGTTGATTCATATGGAACGACGAAACCACTTTAGGCAAAAATTGCGGACGTGTCCTCAATTCAGCTTGATCCACATGAAAAATCAAGTAGGGGCTCTTGTGTGAGAGAGCCGCCAATTCTGACACTCGCCTTGCTGATGCCAAGGCCAACAACATGACCACCTTCCAGGTAAGAAATTTCAACTCAACCTTGTTAAGCGGTTCAAACCAGTGTGATTTTAGGAACTGCAACACCACGTTCAGGTCCCATGGTGCCACAAAAGGGGGCTGGATGTGCAGCACTCCCTTTACAAACGTCTGGACTTCTGGAAGAGAAGCCAATTCCTTCTGAAAGAAAATCGAGAGGGCCGAAATCTGTACCTTAACCGAGCCTAATTTCAGGCCCATATCCACTCCTGGCTGTAGGAAGTGGAGAAAACGACCCAGATGAAAATCTTCCGTAGGTGCATTCTTGGTCTCACACCAAGACACATACTTTCGCCAGATACGGTGATAATGTTTATCGTCACCTCCTTCCTAGCCTTTATTAAAGTAGGGATGACCTCTTCCGGAATCCCCTTTTTTGCTAGGATTCAGCGTTCAACCGCCATGCCGTCAAACGTAACCGCGGTAAGTCTTGAAATACACAGGGCCCCTGCTGCAACAGGTCTTCCCCTCAGAGGAAGAGGCCAGGGGTCTCCTGTGAGCATCTCTTGTAGATCCGAGTACCAGGCCCTTCGAGGCCAGTCTGGGACAACGAGTATCGTCTGTACTCTTCTTCGTCTTATGATCCTCAACATTTCGTGATGAGAGGAAGAGGAGGAAACACGTAGACCGATTCGAACACCCACGGTGTTACCAGGTCGTCTACTGCTACTGCCTGAGGGTCCCGAGACCTTGCGCAATACCTCCGAAGTTTTTTGTTGAGGCGTGACGCCATCATGTCTATTTGAGGAGTTCCCCCAAAGACGTGTTACGTCTGCAAAGACTTCTTGCTGAAGTCCCCACTCTCCTGGATTGAGATCGTGTCTGCTGAGGAAGTCTGCTTCCCAGTTGTCCATTCCCGGAATGAAGACAGCCGACAGAGCGCTTACATGATTTTCCGCCCAGCGAAGTATCCTTGTGGCTTCCGCCATCGCGACTCTGCTTCTTGTCCCGCCTTGGCGGTTCACATGAGCCACTGCTGTGACATTGTCTGATTGAATCAGAAAGCCGTTGTAAATGGCCCGGAGTTCCAACACACTGATGTGTAGACAGGACTCCTGGTCTGACCAAAGACCCTGAAAAGTCTTTCCCTGTGTGACCGCTCCCCATCCTCGGAGGCTCGCGTCCGTGGTAACCAGGATCCAGTCCTGAATCCCGAACCGGCGACCCTCCAGCAGGTGAGCACTTTGCAACCAACACAGGAGGGACACTCTGGTTCCTGGGGACAGAGTTATTTTCCGATGTAAGTGCAGATGGGACCCTGACCACTTGTCCAGAAGGTCCCATTGAAAAATCCTTGCATAGAACCTTCCGAAGGGAATGGCCTCGTAGGCCGCCACCATTTTCCCCAGAACTCGAATGCATTGGTGAACTGACACCCTTTTCAGTTTTAGCAGGTCTCTGACCATGTTCTGGATGTCTTGGGCTCTCTCTATTGGGAGAAAGACCTTCATTTGTTCCATATCCAGTATCATACCTAGGAACGGTAGTCGAGTTGTCGTTATCAACTGTGACTTTGGTAGATTTAGAATCCAACCGTGTTGCTGGAGCACTCTCAGAGAGAGCGCCACACTGCTCAGCAATTTCTCCCTTGATCTCGCTTTTATCAGGAGATCGTCCAAGTATGGGATAATTGTGACTCCATGCTTGCGCAGGACCACCATAATTTCCGCCATTATTTGGTGAAAATCCTCGGGGCCGTGGAAAGTCCAAACGGCAACGTCTGAAATTGGTAATGACAATCCTGTACAGCGAATCTCAGGTATTCCTGATGGGGGGCATATATGGGGGCATGAAGGTACGCATCCTTTATGTCCAGAGACACCATAAACTCCCCCTCCTCCATGTTTGCTATTATCGCTCTGAGAGATTCCATTTTGAATTTGAATCTTTTTATGTACAGGTTTCGGGATTTCAGATTTAAAATCGGTCTGACCGTACCGTCCGGTTTCGGGACCACAAATAGGGTTGAATAGTAACCTCTTCCATGCTGGTGCAGGGGAACCTTGATTATCACTTGCTGTATACACAGCATTTGAATTGCAGCTAACACTACATCCCTTTCCGATGTGGAAGCTGGTAGGGCCGATTTGAAAAATCGGCTCGGGGGCACATCCTCGAATTCCAATTTGTAACCCTGGGAAACTATTTCCAACACCCAGGGATTCAGGTCCGAACTGACCCAGGCCTGACTGAAAAGTCGAAGACGTGCCCCCACCGGTGCCGACTCCCTCAGGGGAGTCCCAGCGTCATGCTGTGGGTTTTGGAGCAGCCGTGGAGGACTTTTGTTCCTGGGCACCTGCCGAAGCAGATGCTCTCTTGCCTCTGCCCTTACCTCTGGCGAGGAAAGAGGATCCCCGACCTCTTTTGGACTTGTGCGACCGAAAGGACTGCATCTGATAGGGTGTTGCTTTCTTTTGCTGTTGGGGAATATATGGTAAAAAATTTGATTTACCTGCTGTAGCTGTGGAAACCAGGTCCGTCAGCCCATCCCCAAACAATACATCACCCTTATAGGGTAGTACTTCCATATGTTTTTTGGAATCCGCATCACCCGTCCATTGGCGAGTCCATAAGGATCTTCTCGCCGAGATAGACATGGCATTGGCCCTGGAAGCTAACAATCCAATGTCCCTTTGAGCATCCCTCATAAATAAGACTGCGTCTTTTATATGGGCTAGAGTTAGGGATATAGTATCCTTATCCATAGTATCAAATTGATCTGTCAGCTCATCTGTCCAAGCTGCAATTGCGCTACACACCCATGCCGACGCAATCGTCGGTCTTAACACAGCACCCGTATGCGAATAAATACCCTTTAATGTAGTTTCTTGCCTGCGATCTGCAGGGTCCTTAAGGGCCGCTGTGTCAGGAGACGGTAGCGCCACTTTCTTGGAGAAGCGCGTCAGGGCCTTGTCCACAGTGGGGGGTGATTCCCAAATCTCCCTGTCCTGCTTAGGGAAAGGGTATGCCATAAAAATTCTTTTGGGGATCTGCGGTCTCTTATCCGGAGTCTCCCAAGCTTTTCCAAAGAACTCATTTAATTCATGAGATGTGGGAAAATTAATAATCTGTTTCTTTTCCTTAAACATGTGTACCCTTGTGTCGGGGACCGAGGGTTCATCCACAATATGCAACACATCCCTTATTGCCACAATCATGCACTGAATGGTTTTAGTCACCCTTGGTGCAATTTTACTTCGTCATAGTCGACACTGGAATCAGAATCCGTGTCGGTAATAGTGTCTTGTGTTAAGGAACGCTTTTGAGACCCCGACGGGCCCTGTGAGTCGGTCCAATCTGAGGATTGACCGCCTGATGTCCCCCCTAAACCAGCCTTATCAAGCCTTTTATGTAAAGATGCCACACTTGCATGCAACGTATGCCACATGTCCATCAAATCTGGAGTCGGCACAACCGACGGGGACAAACCACTCATTTGCTCCACCTCCTCCTTGGAGAAGCCTTCCGCCTCAGACATGTCGACACACACGTACTGACACCCCACACACACAGGGATTAACCTATAAGGGGACAAAACCCCAGCCAGGTCCTAAGGAGAGACAGAGAAAGAGTATGCCAGCACACACCAGCGCTTAACAACACTGGAAGAAAATATATATATATATATATATATATCCAGATAGCGCTTTTTTATATATTTTATGTCAATTCCCACTCACTGCGTCGCCAAAGTGCCCCCCTCCTCTTTTTTCCAGCCTGTGTTCAGCAAGGGAGAGACCAGGGAGCCAGCGTTTTCTTTCTCATGCAGCTTCTGTGGAGAAAATGGCGCTGGTTAGTGCTGAGGATCAAGCCCCGCCCACCCGACGGCGGGCTTCGGTCCCAGTGATTTTTCAATAAAATGGCGGGGGATCAGCGATTTACTGCCTCCGCAGTCTAATGCCACTGTATTTGTGCGAAAATGTGATGTTTATTGCTGCCTAGGGCGCCCCCCCCCTGCGCCCTTCAGTGCTGCTCTGTGTGGGTGTGACTGGGAGCAACTTACCTCATGAAGATCTGATGTCTTCTGCCGCCTAAGATGTCTTCTGTCTTCTCTATCCGCTTCTAGCTTCAGCATCTGTGAGGAGGACGCCGGCGCGGCTCCGGGACGAACCCCAGGTGAGACCTGTGTTCCGACTCCCTCTGGAGCTAATGGTGTCCAGTAGCCTTAGAAGCAGTGCCCAACTTGACAAGCCAGCTCTGCTTCTCTCTCCTCGATCCCACGATGCAGGGAGCCTGTTGCCAATAGGACTCCCTGAAAATAAAAAACCTAACAAAATTCTTTTTCCACAGAAAACTCTGGAGAGCTCTCTGCAGTGCACCCATTCTCCTCTGGGCACAAGATCTAACTGAGGTCTGGAGGAGGGGCATAGAGGGAGGAGCCAGTGCACACCCATAGTCAAAGTTCTTTTTAGGTGCCCGATCTCCTGCGGAGTCCGTCTATACCCCATGGTCCTTACGGAGTCCCCAGCATCCTCTAGGACGTAAGAGAAATCAGAAAAACATATTAAATTAAATAAGTTGTGTTTATATGTCATCCATAGGTACAGTTATGTGGTGAGGGACAGGATTTGCTTCTCTTTGTCAACATATTTTATGATTGAAGCCATCAGCACTGGTTTTGCCTGTTACATTGACCATAAATAATTTGAGTTGGACCTGGACCACCAATCCACACAGTTTGGGAACCACTGGTCTTGTTCCTAGACAAGTCTAATTTGGCCCCCTGCAGAATTTATATCATAGTATTGATAAATCGGAACTGGTGTTAGGAGATGTGGAAGTGGTCCCCCCCTCACCAAATATGTGGTAGTGTACTGATGGGCAGCTGGTTAGGGTGATTAGGGAAACCACAATGTGATCTCTTGTCCACAGTGACCATTAAAGTCCTGTACCGTGATATATTGGAACACGATTGGCCGCCATGGTGCCAGACGGCCGATACAGCCAACCCGGCAGTGCGGGGGAGGGGGTGTGATGGGGTGAGAAGTTTCTTTACTCCCCTCGTCACCCGGACCCATAGCCCTGCATGCTAATATGGACGATATTGTCCATATTGGCTTGCAGGCATAAACGAGCCGGCACCAACGATGAATGAGCGCAGGGCCACGCATCATTCATCATTGGTGCATACACACTGAAAGATATGAACGATATCTCGTTCTTTAATGAACAAGATCGTTCATATCTTTCAGTGTAATCGGTAAATGTGTAAGGCCCATAACATATGTAATAGATACCTTTCAGCATTGTTAAAATAATAAGATTTTACTTACCGGTAAATCTATTTCTCGTAGTCCGTAGTGGATGCTGGGGACTCTGTAAGGACCATGGGGAATAGACGGGCTCCGCAGGAGACATGGGCACTTTAAGAAAGAATTTAGATTCTGGTGTGCTCTGGCTCCTCCCTCTATGTCCCTCCTCCAGACCTCAGTTAGAGAAACTGTGCCCGGAAGAGCTGACAGTACAAGGAAAGGATTTTGGGAATCCAGGGCAAGACTCATACCAGCCACACCAATCACACCGTATAACTTGTGATAACTTTACCCAGTTAACAGTATGAACAATCACAGAGCATCAGATAAACTCTAATGCAACTATAACATAACCCTTATTTAAGCAATAACTATATACAAGCATTGCAGAAGAAGTCCGCACTTGGGACGGGCGCCCAGCATCCACTACGGACTACAAGAAATAGATTTACCGGTAAGTAAAATCTTATTTTCTCTAACGTCCTAGTGGATGCTGGGGACTCCGTAAGGACCATGGGGATTATACTAAAGCTCCCAAACGATTGGGAGAGTGCGGATGACTCTGCAGCACCGAATGAGCAAACACAAGGTCCTCCTCAGCCAGGGTATCAAACTTGTAGAACTTTGCAAAGGTGTTTGAACCTGACCAAGTAGCCGCTCGGCAAAGCTGTAATGCCGAGACCCCTCGGGCAGCCGCCCAAGAAGAGCCCACCTTCCTTGTGGAATGGGCCTTAACTGATTTAGGCAGCGGCAACCCAGCCGCAGAATGAGCCTGCTGAATCGTGTTACAGATCCAGCGAGCAATAGTTTGCTTTGAAGCAAGCGCCCCAAGCTTGTTGGAAGCATACAGGATAAACAAAAAGATTCTGTTTTCCTGACCTTAGCCGTTCTGGCTACATAAACCTTCAAACCCCCGACCACATCCAGTGACTCGGAATCCTCCAAGTCAGTAGTAGCCACAAGCACCACAATAGGTTGGTTTATATGAAAGGATGAAACCACTTTCAGCAGAAATTGTGGGCGGGTCCGCAATTCTGCTCTATCCGCATGGAAAACCAGATAGGGGCTTTTATGTGACAAAGCCGCCAACTCAACGCCTAGCCGAAGCCAAGGCTAGCAGCATGACCACCTTCCACGTGAGATATTTCAATTCCACCGTTTTGAGTGGTTCAAACCAGTGTGATTTCAGGAAACTCAACACCACGTTAAGATCCCAAGGTGCCACTGGAGGCACAAAAGGGGGCTGAATATGCAGCACTCCCTTTACAAACGTCTGAACTTCAGGCAGAGAAGCCAGTTCTTTTTGAAAGAAAATGGATAAGGCCGAAATCTGAACCTTAATGGAACCCAATTTAAGGCCCAAAGTCACTCCCGACTGTAGGAAGTGAAGGAAACGGCCCAGCTGGAATTCCTCCGTAGGAGCATTCCTGGCCTCACACCAAGCCACATATTTTCGCCATATACGGTGATAATGTTGAGCCGTCACATCCTTCCTAGCCTCTATCATCCGGAATGCCTTTTTCTGCTAGGATCCGGCGTTCAACCGCCATGCCGTCAAACGCAGCCGCGGTAAGTCTTGGAACAGACAGGGCCCCTGTTGCACAAGTCCTGTCTTAGAGGCAGAGGCCACGGGTCCTCTGTGAGCATTTCTTGCAGATCTGGATAGCAAGTCCTTATTGGCCAATCCGGAACAATGAGTATTGTTCTCCTCTTTTTCTTATGATTCTCAGCACCTTGGGTATAAGAGGAAGAGGAGGAAATACATAGACCGACTGGAACACCCACGGTGTCACCAGTGCGTCCACAGCTATCGCCTGAGGGTCTCTTGACCTGGCGCAATATCTCTGCAGCTTTTTGTTGAGGCGGGATGCCATCATGTCCACCTGTGGCAGTTCCCACCGACTTGCAATCTGCGTGAAGACTTCTTGATGAAGTCCCCACTCTCCCGGGTGGAGGTCGTGCCTGCTGAGGAAGTCTGCTTCCCAGTTGTCCACTCCCGGAATGAACACTGCTGACAGTGCGCTTACGTGATTATCCGCCCAGCGAAGAATTCTGGTGGCTTCTACCATCTCCACCCTGCTCCTTGTGCCACCTTGGCGGTTTACATGAGCCACTGCGGTGATGTTGTCTGACTGAAATCAGAACCGGTTGGTCGCGAAGCATGGACTCCGCTTAACGTAGGGCGTTGTAAATGGCCCTTAGTTCCAGGATGTTGATGTGAAGGCAAGTTTCCTGACTTGACCACAGCCCTTGGAAATGTCTTCCCTGTGTGACTGCCCCCCACCCTCGGAGGCTTGCATCCGTGGTCACCAGGACCCAATCCTGAATGCCGAATCTGCGAACTTCAAGAAGGTGAGCACTCTGCAGCCACCACAGGAGAGACACCCTGGCCCTGGGGGATAGGGTGATTAACCGATGCATCTGAAGATGTGATCCGGACCACTTGTCCAGTAAGTCCCATTGGAAGGTCCTCGCATGGAACCTGCCGAAGGGAATGGCCTCGTATGATGCCACCATCCTTTACAGGACTCGAGTGCAGTGATGCACTGACACCTGTTTTGGTTTTAATAGATTCGTGACCAGTGTCATGAGCTCCTGAGCTCTCTCTATCGGTAGATAAACCCCTTTTCTGGTCTGTGCCTAGGATCATGCCTAGGAGAGGCAGATGAGCTGTCGGAACCAACTGCGACTTTGGAATATATATATGATCCAGCCGTGTTGCCGTTACACTTCCAGAGAAAGTGATACGCTGTTCAGCAACTGCTCTCTTGATCTCGCTTTTATGAGGAGATCGTCCAAGTACGGGATAATAGTGACACCTTGCTTCCGCAGGAGCACCATCATTTCCGCCATTACCTTGGTGAATATTCTCGGGGCCGTGGAAAGACCAAACGGCAACGTCTGAAATTGGTAATGACAATCCCGCACCGCAATTCTGAGGTACGCCTGATGATGTGGATAAATGGGGACATGAAGGTATGCATCCTTTATGTCCAGAGTCACCATAAAATCTCCCCGTTTCAGACTTGCAATGACCGCTCTTAGCGATTCCATCTTGAACTTGAACCTTTTCAGGTATATGTTCAGGGATTTTAAATTCAATATGGGTCTGACCGAACCGTCCGGTTTCAGGACTACAACATGGTCGAATAATAAACCCCCTCCTTGTTGTAGGAGGGGAACCTTGACCACCACCTGTTGAAGATACAATTTGTGAATTGCAGTTAACACTGTTTCCCTCTCGTGGAGGGAAGCCGGCAGGGCCGTCGGTGAGGGGGCATCTCCTCAAAGTCCAGCTTGTATCCCTGAGACACAATATCTATTGCCCAGGGATCTAACAGGGAGTGAACCCACTTGTGGCTGAACTTACGAAGGCGTGCCCCCACCGGGCCTAGCTCCGCCTGTGGAGCCACAGCGACATGCGGTGGATTTTGTAGAGGCCGGGGAGGACTTCTGTTCCTGGGAACTAGCTGTGTTGTGCAGCTTCTTTCCTCTGCCCCTGCCAAGAAAGGACGCACCTCGGACTTTCTTGTTTCTTTGTTCGAAAAGCTGCATTTGATAATGTCGTGCTTTCCTAGGCTGTGCAGGAATATAAGGCAAAATATCAGAATTACCAGCTATAGCTGTGGAGACCAGGTCCGAGAACCCTTCTCCACACAATCCTCAGCCTTCCATATGCCTCTTAAGTCGGCATCATCTGTCCATTGCATATTCTACAGGATACGTCAAGCAGAAATCGACATAGCTTTGACTCTAGGACCCAGTAGACTCATGTCTCTTTGGGCATGTTTTATATATATATATATATATATATATATATATATATATATCTCTTAAGACAGCATCTTTAATATATATATATATCTCTCTATCTATATCTATATATATATATATATATATATATATATACATACATACATATATATATATATATATATCTATACATACTAGGGTCTCAATCTCTGCTGATAAGGTACCTGTCCACGCTGCCACAGCGCTATAAACCCATGCCGACACAATCGCCGGTCTGAGTAGTGTACCAGAATGTGCACGCTATCTGCAGGATCCCTGAGGATAGCTGTTAAGTCAGGGCTACCTTTTGGGCAAACGTGACACCCTAGGGGAAGATTCCCATCGTATCCTGGCCCTAGTAGGGAAAGGATACTCCGAGAATTCTTTGTGGGAAACTGCAGTCTCTTGTCTGGAGATTCCCGCTCTTTTTCATCATGAGAGGAGGGAAATTTACCTCAGCTTTCTTCCCCTTAAACATGTGTACCCTCGTGTCAGGGACAAATGAGTCATCAGTGATATGCAAATCATCTTTTATTACAATAATCATATATTGAATACTTTTCTGCCATTTTGGCTGTAACTTTGCATTATCGTAGTCGACACTGGAGTCAGACTCCGTGTCGATATCAGTGTCTATTATTTTGGATAGTGATCATTGAGAGACTCTGAAGGTCTCTGCGACATAGGGACAGACATGGGTAGATTCCCTGTCTGTTCTCTAATCTTTTGTGCAATAAATTCACCTTAGCACTTAATTACACATATCCAAACAGGTGTCGGCGTTGTCGACGGAGACACCCTCTCACACATTTGCTCCATCTCCTCTTTAGTGGAGCCTTTTACCTCAGACATGTCGACACACACGTACCGACACACCACACACTCAGGGAGTGCTCATCTGAAGACAATTCCCCCATAAGGCCCTTTGGAGAGACAGAGAGAGAGTATGCCAGCACACACCCCAGCGCTATTAACCCAGGAATAACACAGTAACTTAATGTTAACCCAGTAGCTGCTGTTTATATTGATTTTTGCGCCTAATTATGTGCCCCCCCTCTCTTTTTACCCTCTTCTACCGTGTAACTGCAGGGGAGAGGCTGGGGAGCTTCCTCTCAGCGTTGCTGTGGAGAAAAAACATGGCGCTGGTGAGTGCTGAGGAAGAAGCCCCGCCCCCTCGACGGCGGGCTTCTGTCCCGCTTTCATGTACAATTTTTGGCGGGGGCTCATACATATATACAGTGCCCAACTGTATATATGCAAACTTTTGCCAAAGAGGTCTCTAATTGCTGCCCAGGGCGCCCCCCCCCCTGCGCCCTTCACCCTTACAGTGACCGGAGTATGTGGGTGTAGTGTGGGAGCAATGGTGCACAGCTGCAGTGCTGTGCGCTACCTCAGTGAAGACTGGAGTCTTCTGCCGCCGATTTCGAAGTCTTCTTGCTTCTTTCACCCGGCTTGTCTTCCGGCTCTGCGAGGGGGACGGCGGCGCGGCTCCGGGATCGGACGACGAGGGTGAGATCCTGTGTACGATCCCTCTGGAGCTAATGGTGTCCAGTAGCCTAAGAAGCAGGACCTAGCTTCAGAGAGTAGGGCTGCTTCTCTCCCCTCAGTCCCACGATGCAGGGAGTCTGTTGCCAGCAGAGCTCCCTGAAAATAAAAAACCTAACAAAATATTTTCTTACAGCAAGCTCAGGAGAGCTCACTGAACAGCACCCAGCTCGTCCGGGCACAGATTCAAACTGAGGTCTGGAGGAGGAACATAGAGGGAGGAGCCAGAGCACACCAGAATCTAAATTCTTTCTTAAAGTGCCCATGTCTCCTGCAGAGCCAGTCTATTCCCCATGGTCCTTACGGGGTCCCCAGCATCCACTAGGACGTTCGAGAAAATAAACGTAACGTACATTTATTTTTTTCCTTTTGTGACTGCAGGATTGCAGCTTCAATAAAGAAACACTGTTGTAGAACCCAGGGTGAGATGCAGTAAGCCTCCTAAAGAGTGGATGTAACATGTGGAGAAGTTGTCCATCGCAACCAGCCGGCTTCTTGCTAGCATTTATCAAGTACATTCCATTTAATGTTAGTAGAAGTCGATTGGTTGCTATGGGCAACTTCTCCACTCTTTAAGAGGCTTGACACATCTCCCCAAAAAGCTGCGTACACACTTTGTAACATGCATCCCAACCAATGGTGCGACACATTGCAACAGTACATTGCACACTGCACGATTCAGTGTACAACAGTGTACACGGCGTAACTAACAGTATGCAGTCATTCATTGCATTGTCCCAACTGACGTGCATCCCGTCACGCAGCCATTCATTGCATCCTCCAATTTGACGTACATCGCGTCTCACAGCCATTCATTACTGTGTCCCATCTGACATGCAGCATGTCAGATGGGAAGATGCAATGAATGACTGCCGTGAACGCACTTTCTTGGATACACTCCGATATCCGATGCATACAATATATCGTTAATATCCATGGAGGAACAATATGATATATCGTATACATCAACTTGATTCCGCAGCCAGCCCAGCTAGACTGCTCATTGTACACTATAGATTGAAACTTGGGAGGTTATAGCCCTGGTTATTTCTATCATTGCCAGATATACTCCAGTTATACTGAATCTAGGCAATAACAAAATGTTACAGGTGGACCGATACCACAGCTTTCTAAACAAGAAAATCAAATGATTTACAAACTCAAATGGCACTTTAGAATTAAATGACGTCTATATAGTATATCATTCCAAGGGGTGTGGTATAAAAGATCTACAGTATTTAGGTCAACAATCAATAGGTTGACAGGTACAAAAGGTCGACATACTTTTAAAAACAAAGCATTTCTGTGTTAAATCTTGTATGTTTGGTAATATGTAACCACCATCAGTAGCAACGAATACCCTTGTGGGCTCGCCATGCTTCGGGCAAGGTGACTCGCTGCGCTCACCACAGGTTACAATTCCCAGTTGTAGTTCACATGAATAGAGAATCAAGCAGGAAAACAGAAAAAATAACCTAACAAAAACCATTGTCTATCGTTTGCACCTATTGACTGTCTATCTAGACACTGTAGATCTATCATCTGGATACCAATTCAAAGCACAGTTCTGTGATTGGCCTAATGTGAGCTGATCTTCATTTATGAAAAAGTAATGAACAAAAATGCTAAAACTATCCATATCCTGTCAGGGTTTTATTATATTTATTTATACAACAAAAATAACCAATCTTTGCGCAACATTATAATTTTCTTTTACCTGCTCAGTATAAAGGGATATTAAATGAGCAATATGACAATATGCATTTAACACATTTGTTTGAACAGCAAAATTGTTTGCCCATACCCCACATGTACAACACGGCTATATAATACCTTCTTTACAACAGTCAGTGACGGTCTGAGCACTTGCTTGCAGAGGGCACAAGGAGCACATTAAAAAAGATTGTTCACAAAAATCCATAAAAATATATATTAGCTCTGTCCTTTTTTTTATGAATATAAATATTTCAATAAAGAACATGCATCCTCCAGATAAAAATTGCAAGAGTGCGTTCTATATACATAAAACAAAACAAATATAAAACAATTCTAATACAAATATTAAAAGGTAGGTATTATGGTAAACACGTAAACAGACAGCATCTGCTTCCCATACATCTGACAGCCTTGTAACATTCAGAGAGTGACTAATGGGTACTTTTAATCGTTTCATGCCATTAACATTACACAACTTTTGGGATCCAGGCTACAAGGGATCATTTCCCTCCCAACCAATCATTCCCCTGGAAAAGACTGCTATATACTAAAGTTTCTTATGGCTAGATTTGGTGCTACTTATTAGGCTTTGCAAAGCCAGAAGCTCCAAAAATTAAAATGAACAAGCACCATGCATTGAGTGACTGACCTTATTCCTCAAGAACAAAACCAAATTGAAGGTCTACAAACCTGTATTATTAACTGTAAAATGCGTTACTGTATAGACATATCAAGTTATTTTTCTGGAATAAAGGATGGGTATGTGTCATTTTTTTAATGTCAACAAAAGCTGAAGTGTGTCATTCAGACTATAGTAAAAAGGTGATGGCTGTCTCTAGCTGTATCTGGGGAAATTTATAGTAACTTTCTTAACTTATTGCACATTGTTGTTGGGATACAATCTACATGTGAGAACCTCCATCACAAAGTCTAGCACCTTCTAATGCAATTTGTTTTTTCTATAGAAAAAAAAAATACATTTTTGCAATGAAAAGGTCTAATACAACAAGAGATGTACGTGACATTCTAACCATTTTTGTTCTGTTGTGCAGCTACACTGTAAACTGTTAATTACTAGAAAGCCAAAGTTCCACAAGGAAATGTAATTATTCCTCAGTCAATATGCAGAAATAAGTGACTGTCAACTTTGTTTTTGGCTAACAAACAGAGAAAGCATGCCTAGTTAGGGCCACCAGAGTAACTAGTGTACGTACTACTCCATAACACATGTAACATTGCTGACTTCTGATGCAGATACAAATTCACTATGCACAATGTCAAATAACTTCAGATAAGTGCAAGTTATGACTAATGTGGATACTGCTGACATGTAATTTGAGGGTGAAGACATTCAATTTGTAAACCCATACTTTATCGATGCAAATCTGCACCACCACCTTGCATAACAGTGGTGATGCAAGGAGCCACACTTTCTCCTGTCAGAGTCCTGGGGGTTTATTAGCTTGCAAAGGTGTGTGTGTGTGCATACTGTATATATGCACTTGTGAACCTGGGAAGTAATATGTGCTGCAAATAAAAGCTCATCAAGGTTAAAGCTGGGGATGGGAAAAAGCAGAGATCAAGATGAAGTGGCAATAAAATGAAAGCTAGATATTTCAATCAATGATTTGTGGAAACATATTGTAGATATAGGGAGGTCTGGGAAAACAGCTTATTAAAAGCATATTACAGTTTCAATAAATAGACACAATTATTATTGTGATAATCTACTTTAGACAATACTGTAAAAATTGATGTGAATTCATGTAATACTTACATCCCAAGTGTAATTATGTCACTATTTAAAAAAATCTTTGTGAGATCATGATTTGAGAATAAATAAAATCATGTCGTGTGTTAAAATACCCTATTGCTTTGAACCAAATGGATTTTTTAAGTAACCAGTGTTTTGTTGCCAGGATAAGGGTAGATGCATAAGGGAAAGTGGCACAGAAACTGAACACTATACAGACGACAGTTTATATACAAATCGGTTTTAGACCCTTTATAGCTTCACCCTGTGATCCTTGTGAAGTCCATGTGAATGTAACCTCAACATGCACAACAAAATGGGATTACTATTTTCAGCTTCTTCCTGATCTGCTGAATACCAGGTTAACAGAGCAGAAGACAAAAGAATTGTAGCCACCTGTGTGCACCTAAGCAAATGTTTATATATGGATTTATAATACTCTAATAAGCTACAAAAGAAAGGTCATATATACATGGGGTGATGGTGCTCTTTGGCAACATACAATGATTGTAAGCACCAACCAAACCATGAC
This sequence comes from Pseudophryne corroboree, assembly GCF_028390025.1. NCBI lineage: Eukaryota > Metazoa > Chordata > Amphibia > Anura > Myobatrachidae > Pseudophryne > Pseudophryne corroboree. Next base: position 314,589,949 of record NC_086449.1, read on the forward strand.
TCATGAATAAAATGAGCAACCATGATATTATAAAGCGGCAGCATATCTTGCTTTACAGTAACAATATCCCAAAATCAAACTTCAAGGGAAAAAATATTTTAAATTAAAACAGACTTCTGAAATGCTTTAAAATCAGTAACTATTTTGGTTATAAGCACAAATGTCCTACTCCAACATTACTATGGATTTTTTAGTAAAGTATAATAATGTACATTTTCAATTCCCACCCACTTTATACGCAAGACCCATTAAAAATATTTGTGCCCCAAATACATGCTTTGCTCATCACAAGTATCAGGATTTCTGTTGAAGGAAAAGACTGAACTATCACCTACACTAACCCACTGAACATACTGCTACAACTTGATAGTGCTTCTAGACACACTCTAAGTAATTATCAAATAACATTGCAAACAACTCAAGCAAGTTCCTTACCAATACCAACGTTTGACACTTATGCACTGATCGAAAACCAAGGTAAAAATAAATCACTCTCTAATGTTTGAGAACACTTGTTCAGCTATTACCAATCAAACGTGTCATTCAGATGATCAGTTCCTCCTGTATAAAGTGATGTGGGTATACCTGCTTTTGACAGTAATTTGTATTCCAAATAAAAGTTACAGAAACGTTTAACATACAGGGCACCAGCACTGGGTGAAACGTCTATTGCACTTGTCCAATGCTTGTATTTTTTTGTAACAATTTGCTGCTCCAGGGAAGCCAGCTCCATATGTTCATCCACAGTCACATCTCAAAAGGCAACTCAGTGCAGGAAAACTAGGACAATATATTGTAAATGGAAGAAACAAAAAAGACTATTCCCCCTTCTCCACGGACGTTGCTCAGTTTTGTCGGACGGCATCCACATCTTATTGCTCACTGGGTTTGTCTTCAGTCTTCTTGTTAAGTTCCTTATCAACTCTAGACATAACAATAGACAAATTACATATTATTTGTGGTTAACAACTTAATTTACATTTCGAAGAGAACATCTGTGTTACAAGTACCTCTGTGCTGTCAGCACTTTTTGGAATAAATATTTTTAATACATAGGCTACACAGTAATGTCAACACCAGGTTATTATTTACTTTTACCCCAACATGCAACTAAAATATCAACCCAACAGCAACATCCATTAATCCTCAGTGAAAAATATTGTTAAAGCACATAAGATTATTAATGTAAATACAAACATACTCTATATATTTACATACAATAACTGCCAAGTCATACAATAATACAGAAGCATTACGTAAAGTGGGTACAGACTAGGCGATGTGCTCTATGAGCAACATCACCTAGTTGTGTTCCCTTCCCTGCCAGGATGGTCATCGGCAGTGCGTACACACTGAGCGATATGCAAATGATATTGCTGTGACCGGCCGGGCCGTGCATGCAGCTTTTGGACGACAGTCCAAACTGAGCTGCATACACGGGCGAAAACAAAGTAGTTAACGACCCGTGGGGCCGCCCGCATCGCTCGTCATTTGGCAGCGTACACACTAGTCGATATGGTAAACAACGTTGCCCAGGGGCAAAATGTGCGACGTTGTTTACTTTACGGCAAGTGTGTATGCACCTTTAGGCTGGGTACACACTAAAACGATATATCATTTGCTCGAGCGACAAACAATATATAGCAAGTGGATTGGAGAGTGTGTTCACCAGATAGGTCTGTGAATCACATCATTCACAGACCTATCATGTCGATCCTGCCGCACAGCCAATCTGGCTGTACGTACGGATGACCTGCTGACCACCCCCTACACTGGCTGCAGAGATGGACAGCACAGCTAGGCAGGCTAATTCAAATGCCTGCCCAACTGTGATGTCTCATAGATATATCGAGCAGACGATTGGCGTGTATACTTACCTAATCAACCGTCCTGTTGGTGTGATGGGCAGTCGTCAGATATGTCTGTGTAGTGTGTACCCAGCCTTAGCTACCTCCATTTAAAAGGCTGTGTGTGAACCCAAGATCCTACTTTGGGGAACATTAATAGTGTATATTAATTAGGGGTTTGAATAACTGTTACACTGAATTGGTTAACATTTATCATAGGACTTTAAACTCTCACCAATTTGTTCAAGGACTTAAGGTTGAGAATGGGCCGAGGGGACACATTCGGTTTCGGGACTAGGAACAGCGGTGAATAGTACTCCTTGCCTCTCTGAGCTAGAGGCACCTGTACCACCACTCCTGTATCCAGGAGGAACTGTACCACCGAATGAAGAGTTTTTGCCTTCACCTGATCCGAAGGGACGTCTGTCAGACAAAATCGATTAAGGGGACGATTCTTGAATGATATGGCGTAACCATGAGTGACGACTTCCCGTACCCAGGCGTCGGAAGTGGTCTTCAACCATTCCTGGGTAAACCCTAGAAGTCGGCCCCCCACCCTGGGATCCCCCAGATGGAGGCCCGCCCCGTCATGCAGCAGGCTTGTCAGATTTGGAAGCAGGCTGACGGGCAGCCCAGGCACGTTTAGGTTTGGGCTTAGTGGTTTTGGAAGTGCGAGCCTGTTTCGGGTACGCCTGACCTTTTGCTTTACCTGAAGGACGAAAGGAGCGAAAGGAAGTACTCTTCGCCTTTGGTACCGAAGGAGCAGTACTAGGTAGACACGCTGTTTTAGCAGAAGCTAAGTCAGCCACTATCTTGTTGAGGTCCTCTCCAAAAAGAATGTCTCCCTTAAAAGGGAGCACCTCCAGGGTTTTCTTAAGGCCCGTATACACTGGTCGATATATCGGCCGTTCTCTTGAACGGCCGATACATAGCGGGACCGTCGGCCAGTGTGTACGGGCGATACGTCTGTGAACTCCGTCGTTCACAGACGTATCGCGTCGGCTGCGCAGTACAGCCGACGGCCAATATATCTAACGATATATTGGCGCGTCGCTGTGTACGGGGCGGTCGTCCGACTGCCCGTACACATGCTGCGGCGGCCGGCGGTGATTGACAGGTGAACTGGGCGGGCGCCCGCCCAGTTCATGACGTCAGTCCCCCGACGGATCGGGCAGTGTGTATGCACAGCACACTGCCCGATCCGTACATAGATATATCTGCAGATCAATTGATCTGCAGATGTATCTACTAGTGTGTACCCACCTTTAGAGTCCAGATCCACAGACCAGGACCGTAACCAGAGAATCCGGCGAGCCAAAATGGACATAGCAGAAGCCTTGGCCACCAGAATACCGGCATCAGAAGCAGCCTCCTTAATGTAATGAGAGGCTGTGACAATATACGAGAGACATTGTCTAGCATTATCAGAAAAGTTGGACGGCAGCTCCGCTTCCACCTCCTGAGCCCACGCTTCAATAGCCTCTGCAGCCCATGTCGCTGCAACAGTGGGCTGATGCACAGCACCTGCTAGGATGTAAATCGCTTTTAAACAACCCTCCACACGCTTCTCCGTAAGTTCTTTCAGAGAAGTGACCGTAGTTACAGGCAGAGCTGAGGATACCACCAGCCGTGCCACTTACGAATCCACTGGCGGGGGTGTTTCCCAATTTTTACTTAGCTCTGCAGCGAGGGGATAGCGAGCCAGCATCTTCTTGTGAGGCTTTCCTGGATTTTCCCAGGATTGCTGATGAATGTCAACTAAATGCTCAGAATGAGGTAAAACTTCTTTAACGACTTTCTGACGTTTAAATCCGGTTTCTTAGGGGCAGCGTCAGGCTCTGGGTCATCAGTAATTTGAAAAATTAGCCAGATAGCCTCCAATAACTCAGGAACATTCACCTGTGAGACAGATTCCCCATCAGAAGTATCTGGATCAGTGTCTGTGGGGTCAGTATATACGCCATCCTTATCAGACGATGTGTCTAGGACGTGGGTGGATTGTGAGAAAGTAATGGCCCGCTTAGAGGACTTCTTGGTCTGAGGCGGGCGAGGGTTAGATTTCTGTTTAGTCAGTGATTGGTTCAATTGCTGTAACTGAGTGGACAGGTGATCTGCCCATGGTGGATTAACCGCAGGGACTATAAGCGGTTGTACCGGCACAGGAGGTCCCATAGGGGGCGTGAGTTTATTTACCAGCGTACTTAATAACGTGGAGAAAGTAGCATAAGGTTGGTCATTTTGAACCCCCGTTGCTACGGTCCCACTGGGGGGTAAGGAACCCCCAGACCCTGAACCCTCTGCTGGTATGTTTTCCTCTAACGTGTCTGCAGCGTCACCACTACGCAATGTGGGATCAGCCCCAGCTCCGTCGCCTCTTGTAGCTGACATATCTGAAAGCTCAATTCAAGGCAACCCAGTACAATATCAGCAGCTAAATACCTGACCAGAACCCCCTGTGTAGTGGATCAGCACAGAGAATTCAAGAGGTATATGGTGACTAAAAATCACAGAGAGAAATACACAATAAGCATATCCTGTGAAACACCTATATTAAATAACCCTGACGCACTTAGCCCCCTCAGGTTACAGAATATAGGGATAGCAATCTGAGTGAGATACACAAAATGGAAGTCACGCAGCAGCTACATGCACACACACATAGTCACATTGTACAATGCAGACATTATGACATGCAATAAAACTGCACTGGACTAGCAAATAGATATATCAATGCACAGTAAAGACTGGATGTACAGTATATCACAGGGTACTTGTACTATATAACCCTGTCAAAATGCACTGTTTCTTAACTAACACTGTCAGCAGACATGTAGAATACTTAAGTGTCCTGTAAAATGCACAGCGCTGACATGCAAGCGGAGGATTTGCCCAAACAGTCCCAGGATCAGCTCAGCTTGTTAGAAATTGCGCCCAAACGCTGACAGGGAGTGAGGGAGAGAGAGAGATGCAGCTCCAGGGTATGAACACTTACTCTAAATGGCACCCTTTGGCTGGGGTAGGGGCTACAGGTCAAAGCTTTATCCCCTTGCTGGACTTCACCACCGGGTACTGCGGGCCATATAGCAAACAGTTTTTAGTAAAACCAACCTGTGCCCTTGCCCTGGTGGTCTAGTGGGGTCCCTGTATTGCCACAGTGTCCACACCAAAACGCGCAGCCCGCCTCCCACCGGCCGCGCCGGATCGCGATTTCCAGCAGGTCCCGCCTAGGGGACCCTCTTACCTCCTCCCTGAGTGCGACCACGCGATCCTGGAGAGCTGCGGCGGGGTGTGTGACTGACTGAAGCAAACCGGAGCCTCCGCTGTAAGTACCCAGCAACCAGGGCGCAGGAGTATACAGCACTGCTGGGGGAGGTGATGGAGCTGCAGCAGGAGATGTGTGACTGACATCTAACACTCACAGTGTCTTTGCTGCAGCCCTTGAAGTCTTCAAGTTTCACTTAAGAAAGCTTCTGAGGGCTGCTGGAGCAGCCCACCTGTTGTATGCCTGCACTGCATGGCACCAACTACAAAACTGAGCTCCTGTGCAAGGAGGCAGGGTTATAGAGGAGGCGGCGCTATGCATTCTGGGAACAGTCAAAGCTTTTAGCCTGTTGGTGCCTCGGGATCCTACTCTACACCCCAATGTTATTCCCTGTGGAACCCAGTGTACCCCGCAGCACAAATATGTAAGGTATTTCATCTACTTTATGAATTAAATTTAAAACTACATTGTGCAACATAGGGGGATATCCAATTAGCGAAATGTCCCGCCGGGGGCTATCCTATTACCCCCGATAAGCCAGCACGAGCTGTAGCTCATCGGGGGTTACCTGATGCTGCACCGTAGCCGGCTGCTGACAGCTCCCGGTGCAGCGCTGCTCCTCCGGCTCCCCCCAGTCACATGGCCGCTCCCCATCATGTCTTCGCTACCAGGGGCAGGGGAGTGGGGGCATGCAGTCACGACGCTGCCCCGGCTTCCCCGCCAGGGGTACCTGGGCCGGGTGGCAGCTTCCGGGCTATGGCGCCATACCTGCAGTCCCAGCCTGCTACTGCTGCAGCGGGCATGGGACACTGCAGGTTGTCCCGGTTGTCTGGAATATTGTTTCGCCTGCCTCAGGCAATCCCCAGAAACAGCCCCGTGGCCGTTTCTACCTAAACACACGTTTCACTGAACCTGTGTGTTTTCGGGAGAAAGGGCATTTTTTACATTTTTTTTTACAATACATAAATAAATCGGTGAAACATACGTTTTTTGCACCCAATGTTTTACCGGGGCTAATAGGATATCACCCATAGGGGTATATGCAATAGCGGGCGAATCGGCAAAAAAGGCGAATTCCGGGCCGTTTTCGCCTCCAAAAATCAATTCGCCTATGCAGTGCAGTCATTTTTCGCAAAAAAACGGCCCGTCAAAATTCGCCTTTTTTCAATTCGCGTTTTTCCGAATTCGCCTTTTCTGCAATGGTACAGATGCTGCAATTCGCCTCCAGCATATTCAATGCAAGTTTGGAAATTCGCCTGCAGTGCTTTTAGACAGCAAATTCGCGATTTTCCTTCCGCCACACTTTGGAGGGTGAAAACCAATAAAAAAAATTTAAACATGTTTTTTTTTGTGTTTTTTTTTTTGGGAATAGTAGATCTATTTATATTAGAAGGGATTAGGTTTTTTTTTTTTTTTTGGGGGAGGCACAAATATTATTTATATATTTTTTAAAATAATATTTTTTTTTTTTATTGCTGGAACGTAAAATCAGAAAAAAAAAATGGCGTGGGGTCCCCCCTCCAAAGCATAACCAGCCTCGGGCTCATTGAGCTGGTCCTGGTTCTAAAAATGCAGGGGAAAAATCGGGCAGGGATCCCCCGTATTTTTAAAACCAGCACCGGGCTCTGCGCCTGATGCTGGTGCCAAAAATACGGGGGACAAAACGAGTAGGGGTCCCCCGTATTTTTAACACCAGCATCGGGCTCCACTAGCTGGACAGATAATGCCACAGCCGGGGGTCACTTTTATACAGTGCCCTGCGGCCGTGGCATCAAATATCCAACTAGTCACCCCTGGCCGGGGTACCCTGGGGGAGTGGGGACCCCTTCAATCAAGGGGTCCCCCCCCCCCAGCCACCCAAGGGCCAGGGGTGAAGCCCGAGGCTGTCCCCCCCCATCCAATGGGCTGCGGATGGGAGGGCTGATAGCCTTTGTTGTAAAAAAAAGATATTGTTTTTTCCATTAGTACTACAAGTCCCAGCAAGCCTCCCCCGCAAGCTGGTACTTGGAGAACCACAAGTACCAGCATGCGGGAGAAAAACGGGCCCGCTGGTACCTGTAGTACTACTGAAAAAAAAATACCCAAATAAAAACAGGACACAGACACCGTCGACAGTAAAACTTTATTACACACTGCCGACACACACATACTTACCTATGTTCACACGCCGACATCGGTCCTCTTCTCCATGTAGAATCCCAAGGTACCTGAAAATAAAAGATCAATATACTCACCTCAACAGGCTCCAGAGATAAATCCACGTACTTGGCAAAAAAAGAAAGCGCATTTACCCGCTCCATAACGGACTGAAAGGTGTCCCATGCTGACACATGGGTCACCTTTCCACGATTAAGATCTGACAGTGACAGTTGTCACTGACAGGTCTCTAAGCCAATCAGGAAGCGCAAATTCGTTGCGCTCACCTGATTGGCTGATCGCTGTGACAGCGCCTTGCAAAGCCGCTCCATTATATTCAATGGTGGGAACTTAGCGGCTAGCGGTGAGGTCACCCGCCGGTCAGCGGTGACCGGCGGGTGACCCCACCGCTAGCCGCTAAGTTCCCACCATTGAAAGTAATGGAGCGGCTTTGCAAGGCGCTGTCAGAATACAGACGGCGTCCAGCCAATCAGCTGAGCGCCACGGAAGTAGCGCTTCCTGATTGGCTGAAGGGACGTCAGTGACAGGAGTCACGTGATGTCCCGGCATTCGGGAGAAAGTAGTGTAATGTGAAAACATTACACTCCTTTCTAGTACGTATGGCTCGCTGATCGTTTTTTATTTTGCCAAGTACGTGGATTTACCACTGGACCTGGACCTCTGGACGGACGCTGGAAGGTGAGTATAATTTTTTGACAGGTACCCTCGGATCGTCGGAGATCGTTGCAGTCGGCGTGTCAACATAGGTAAGTATGTGTGTGTCGACGTATGAAATAAAGTTTTACTATCAAGGTGTGTGTGTCCTGTTTTTATTTGGGTATTTTTTTTTCAGTAGTACTACAGGTACCAGCGGGCCCGTTTTTCTCCCGCATGCTGGTACTTGTGGTTCTCCAAGTACCAGCTTGCGGGGGAGGCTTGCTGGGACTTGTAGTACTAATGGAAAAAACAATATCTTTTTTTTACAACAAAGGCTATCAGCCCTCCCATCCGCAGCCCATTGGATGGGGGGGGACAGCCTCGGGCTTCACCCCTGGCCCTTGGGTGGCTGGGGGGGGGGGACCCCTTGATTGAAGGGGTCCCCACTCCCCCAGGGTACCCCGGCCAGGGGTGACTAGTTGGATATTTAATGCCACGGCCGCAGGGCACGGCATAAAAGTGACCCCCGGCTGTGGCATTATCTGTCCAGCTAGTGGAGCCCGATGCTGGTGTTAAAAATACGGGGGACCCCTACTCGTTTTGTCCCCCGTATTTTTGGCACCAGCATCAGGCGCAGAGCCCGGTGCTGGTTTTAAAAATACGGGGGATCCCTGCCCGATTTTTCCCCTGCATTTTTAGAACCAGGACCAGCTCGATGAGCCCGAGGCTGGTTATGCTTTGGAGGGGGGACCCCACGCCATTTTTTTCCCTGATTTTACCGTTCCAGCCATTGGGCAGGAAGGCGAATTCACTACGCCCACTGCTCGCCGATTGGCCTGGATCCGCCTGCGGGAGGGGCGAATCGTTTTTTCATTGAATATAGTGAAACCAGCGTCCCGGCGACAGGGCTGCGGCTGGCGATAGCGGGCGAATCACACAGAGGCGGATCTAATGCCGCGATTCGCCCGCTATTGCATATACCCCATAGTCTCTAAAATATAGAAACTAAATTTCAGGATAATGAGAAGACCTGGATCTTTCTTGTTTTTTTTTATGTGATTTAACAACCATATATTATACTAAGATACAGTGATTCATTTTCTCACGGTTGACACTACGAGTTGATGTTTCAAATAAACATAACTCAAAACAAAGAAAAAGATTTATTTTCCCCCAAATATCTATCTCTTCTTAAAGGAATGGCAGAAAACCTTATCCAGATTACGCTGAAATGTAAGAGGGCAAGGGCGCCTCCTAGTGCAATAATGGATAACACCACCGCTGTCATACTGTATGCAAATAAAGTGGCCTCTAACAAAATTATCTACTTGATTAACCATCCACACAGGATGTCCATAAGAATTTATATTTAGTAATTAGTTCAAATGACATATGGAAAAAAAGAGTCAGTGTGATCCTGTTTAAACATTAATGCAGGAATACAGCAGGGCTAATAAAAAAAACACATACAATGTTTGTAAAAATGAATAGCTTACCTGTCAACACGTCAGGAAGACACTGAAGTCCCATACGCACTGAATGACGTCACCTTGACTTCATCAGTTGTCCCTGATGAAGTCAAGGTAATGCCATTCAGCACAACTGCAACAAAATGCGTTGGTACTTCAATTTCTTCCTGGCATATTGGCTGTGTTAAAAGGTAAGCTATTCAGTTTTATAATCATTGTATGTGTATTTTATTGGCCTTGGTGTAATCCTGCATTAATGTTTAAACATAATTACACAATGTCTGTCAAACTAGTAAAAACGACAATCTGAAGGACATCCTGTGTGGAGTGACTGATGTTCATCAGATATGCTGTATGAGTTATTTTTATATTTATATATTACAGTGGTTTTGTGATTTATTTTAAGTATTTATAATTATTACGTATAACTTTTCCTCTTGAATTGTTAACGTGGGGAGTCCCCAACCTAACAGTGCAACTGTTTTTATATGACAACAATGCAACTCTAGCCAATATCTGCAAGGCAATATTTAAAGGATTGTAGCCAATTCATATTGCATGCAGCAAAAAGACTCTGTAAACATACAGTAGGAGTTATGAAAGACGCGTGTTTTAAAAAAAGTGGATCTTGTGCTGTATATTGCAATAAATCTGATACCCCCTTTCCACCAAAAACCTGGGTCCGATCTTGTTTACACCACACCTTGGACCCGGGTTACTCCCTGTGGACGGCCCTGTTCATAATGAGCCTGTGTCTGCCCTGCAGGTCACTCACAGACACTCCCTTGAGGAAGACCTCTGCATACACAGCCAGTCAGCAGCTTTTAATCATAAACTGGGTCGCAGTGTTTACACTACACTATTACCCGAGTCAGACCCTGATCACTACCTGGGTCGGGTTCCCGGGTCCCTAGCCCAGGGTTATTTTTTCAAAGCACCCTTTTACACTACGCTGTGATCCGGGTAGAACCGGCAATAACCCGGATTATTGCGGCAGTGGACAAGGGGTATAAACTGGTTTCAACGTCCACTGTACACCATACTGAATCTTATTTTCTACGTCACTTGTCAAACAGCAAGAACCACCTACTGCCCCCTTGACCAGTTTGTCTGTAGCAAAGACAGACCCTTCTCGTTTGGTATTGTTTTACCTATATTTCAGTCAAATGAGTGAAAGCAATATATTGGAAAACATGCCTAAATAAGAGTTTAATTTCCTAAGACCAACATTTTCTTATATGTGGCTTCAAGGTCATCCAAACATTTTATTTAGGCTTTAAATGATTTAAGAAGCTAGAATTCTGAATCAATGTAGTCTTTAAAATTAAAAAAAGAAAAAGAAAACTTTAATAAAATGGAATGAAGAGTACTCTCTAGTGAATAGTAAAAAAATTAAAGTAATTATCTTAAAAGCACTTGAAATGAGTAATTTGGAAATAATTACATATTTGAATTTATTGTGCCTTTCAATTAATTGATGCATCATTGAAGCCAAATTTCTGTTAATGTGTTGCTCATGCAAGCTGTGGGATTGTGGAGACAGTATTTCAATTAAAGGCAGTAGAAACGGATGCAGGTTGGGTATTAAACAGGTCTCATGTCATCTACCACGTGCATGGAAAAGCTGGCAAGAAAGTGAGAAAATCGGGAATAGGAACCTTCTCCACGGTAAGGCATTGGTTAGCTTGAACACTGGAGCACAGAAAATACAAACATTACTACAAAAGGAAAAGGAAAAAAAGAAATGAAGAAGACTAGATAAAATTTGTGTATAAATGTTACTTGTGTTTGCAGACAAATAGGATAGGAAAGGAGGAGACATGCAGCATATATATTCCATTACTGAATAGCAGCATGCCAAGAGCCCTCTACTTGTAGAGGTTTACGTGAATTTGCATTAAACTAATTTACTGCTGACTGGCCAGCAAACATTGGGACTCCTGGACCAGTAGTGAATAGACAGGAATGAATTTCATTTGTTACCATTGACAAAGTGACTAATGTAAAATTATGTATAAAGGTTAATGTTTATATTTACTAGTGCTATATGGTATTCTCCAAGCCAACCAATAAGGGGAGGGTTAGTTTGTGCAGAGGGAATAGACTTGTCTTGGTGCAAACCATTATAGGTGTGCAGATACCTTTTGTGTTTCTTTTTACATTTTCCTTCGTCATACCTTAGTAGGAAAGAGTTGGAGTTCAGTTACCAGAAACAACTAGCACAAATATAAGGTAGAGTATCATTTAATTTCGTACCATACTCCTGAAACGTTCTAAATTAACACAATTGTTATTATAATAAGATAAAGAATATCCAGTGCACCTGTTTCTCCCCCCCACCTTTTACTGTAGGAGCACACTATGGGTAATAGAACAATTACATCTTCATATGTACATGCAAAAGAAAAAGGATTGGTAGCAATACCCTATCAATTATTTGCTACCTTTAGATTATAAAAAGTGTAAACTAAATCATTGTCCTTTCCTCTTTTAAGAATTTATTTTCAAGGACTACAGTATATATTTCCTTTCTCTTGGTGCTAGTTTTAACCCTTCACTTCTTCAACTATATTTGTCTGAAACATGGCAGCACCGCAGTAATTTGTGGTCAGTAGCGATGAATGCAGTTATGTGACCGGCGGTCTCACATTACTGACACCAGGATCCTGAACGCTGAATAGCCTGCTGAGCAACAGGGACTATTCCCACTCCTGGGTGTCCACGACAGCCATAGGAGTGGGAATAGAACCTGTGACGAGTGCAGCGAGCCCGCTGCGTGCCCGCAAGGGGCTTCATTGGGCTCGTGCCTCCCCCTTCCCTGCTGGCCATCTAAAAGCCGGGATCCTGCTGTCGGTATGGTGACAGGCGGTCTCCCAACTACCGGTCACCCGAACTCAACCCGGTGGCAATACTATGGTGAGCACATAAGTGTTGTGAGGGAACACTCTGGGTGTTGACACGTTACCCACATGCACCTGTAGCTGGCTGGTGTGCTGAGGAATACATTAACTGTTCTACTGTGGGCTCTGGTACAGATACAATATGGGATGCACTAGCTAAGTGTACAATGTTGGTTCTTTAGGAGTATTTAATGTATCATGGTTACAGCTTATAATTTCCATAACATTGTAAATATTTATTCTATTACTAATGAATATTAAACCTTCATAGCATGCGGGAAATGTAACAGGGTCACAGTTTGCTGAGGTCAAGTTTTGACCGAGATTGTCTGTATTTTTAAAGCAGCAATTATTTAAAAAGGCAAAACCAGGCTGGCTTTGCCTTGTAAATGATTGCTGCTTTAAAAATACAGGCAATCGCTGACAGAATCCCAGACCTCAGAAAACTCAGACCCCGTTACATTTCTCCCCATATCTGATCAAACAAATGGTCAGATACCAGTGTACCTAACACAAAAGCTCATAACCACGTATTAGATTTTATGCCTGTCTGGTATTATTACATAAACATGTACATAACTTGTTGTATAAGTAGTATTTTAAATGCATCCATCATACAGAAGACAAAGAAAACTTACTGTCCAAAATAATTTCCAACAATAAATCTACAGTTGTCGTCTAAGACCCGAGTATAAAGCAAATATATAAAAGCCTAAAAAATATCTGAAAAAGATATTTTAAAAACAAATGAACAAAAAATGACCACTTACTCTTTTATGCATTCCGGTATGCTGACATACTCCATCGGAATAAGTTCTGCTAATTCTACCAGGCTAAAGACATACCTAATTTTCTGGCTGAATTTTGAGCTAGAATAAAAAACAAACAAACAAACCACAAGACACAATCAGTATACACACAAATACAAAGTAACAAAAACATAAAATAAATCTGTCTCCATTACCTAATGAAAGGTTTTGTAATAGCCAGAAGTGTTCTTATGAACCATGAAGGATGAACTATTATTAGGGACTTCAGATTTTTCCGTAACCTTAAAGAGAAACATTTCAATTAAATGCAGAATTAATATAGTAGCTTCTCATAGACACACTATGTGATTATTTGTAGGGTTCAGGGCTGGTTTATGTGCACAGATACACTGGATAACCTGGGCCATTTTTTTTATTTTTTATAATCACTCAAGACATAACAGGCATTCTCCTTATTCATGCACTCTCCAGCTTATCTGTAAAGCCAAAAATGGATTCCACTTTAGCAAGGGAAAAGGTGAAGTTCAGTACACTTGTAGGAGGGTGATCGGAGATGGTTAGCGGCTTATGGACAGTAGTAGAATAAAAGGGAAGTATTCATCGTATGTCCATATCCCCAGCATTTAATTTGGATAAAAATAAATTGCCTTTGCAAAAAATTGCAAAACATATACAAAAACACCTACTCACTGCAAAAAAAATTAAATTCAATTGCAAGCAATTTTGCAGCATAAAAATCAAGTACATTACGGATCATGTCTGCAATGCGCGCAAATGAGAAATGCTCATTTGCAGGCTTCATGGAGAGGTCATGCGACCTGGGAGAAGGGCATGAATAAGTGGGGAAACCACCTTGGACCCTAAAAATGTGGAACCTGAGTTAGTGGCCATAAGCAAAGTATTGGAGGGTTTTAAAAGGTGTCAAATGGTTGATTTTTACATCTTTTTATTAATAATGTGAAAAAATGACAGCGAGCAAGTATTTTCCAGTAAATGTAAGTCATAACAGTATTTCGTGGTACATTACAAAGTGTTAAATGTGATTTTTCAGTGTTTTTATACAAGTCTGTAAAAATAAGATTTTACTCACCGGTAAATCTATTTCTCGTAGTCTGTAGTGGATGCTGGGACTCCGTAAGGACCATGGGGATTAGCGGCTCCGCAGGAGACTGGGCACAACTAAAGAAAGCTTTAGGACTACCTGGTGTGCACTGGCTCCTCCCACTAAGACCCTCCTCCAGACCTCAGTTAGGATACTGTGCCCGGAAGAGCTGACACAATAAGGAAGGATTTTGAATCCCGGGTAAGACTCATACCAGCCACACCAATCACACCGTATAACTCGTGATACTATACCCAGTTAACAGTATGAAATATAACTGAGCCTCTCAACAGATGGCTCAACAATAACCCTTTAGTTAGGCAATAACTATAAACAAGTATTGCAGACAATCCGCACTTGGGATGGGCGCCCAGCATCCACTACGGACTACGAGAAATAGATTTACCGGTGAGTAAAATCTCATTTTCTCTGACGTCCTAAGTGGATGCTGGGACTCCGTAAGGACCATGGGGATTATACCAAAGCTCCCAAACGGGCGGGAGAGTGTGGATGACTCTGCAGCACCGAATGAGCAAACTCTAGGTCCTCCTCAGCCAGGGTATCAAACTTGTAGACTCTTACAAAAATGTTTTAACCCGACCAAGTAACAGCTCGGCAAAGTTGTAAAGCCGAGATCCCTCGGGCAGCCGCCCAAGAAGAGCCCACTTTTCTCGTGGAATGGGCTTTTACAGAATTAGGGTGCGGCAGTCCAGCCGCAGAATGTGCAAGTTGAATCGTGCTACAGATCCAGCGAGCAATCGTCTGCTTAGAAGCAGGAGCACCCAGCTTGTTGGGTGCATACAGGAGAAATAGCGAGTCAGTTTTCCTGACTCCTGCTGTCCTGGAAACATACTTTTCAGGGCCCTGACTACATCCAGTAACTTGGAATCCTCCAAGTCCCAAGTAGCCGCAGGCACCACAATAGGTTGGTTCACATTAAAAAATTATACCACCTTAGGAAGGAATTGGGAACGAGTCCTCAATTCCGCCTTATCCATATAAAATACAGATAAGGGCTTTTGTATGACAAAGCCGCCAATTCTGATACACGCCTGGCCGACGCCACGGCCCACAGCATGACCACTTTCCACGTGAGGTATTATAGCTCCACGGATTTAAGTGGCTCAACCCAATGCGACTTCAGGAAATCCAACACCACGTTGAGATCCCACGGTGCCACTGGAGGCACAAACGGGGGCTGACTATGCAGCACTCCCTTAACAAAAGTCTGAAGTCAGGCAGTGAAGCCAGTTCAATTTTGGAAGAAAATCGATAGAGCCGAAATCTGGACCTTAATGGAACCCAATTTTAGGCCCATAGTCACCTCTGACTGTAGGAAGTGCAGAAACCGACCTAGCTGAAATTTCTCCTTTGGGGCCTTCCTGGCCTCACAGTACGCAACATATTTCCGCCATATGCGGTGATAATGGTTTGCGTTCACTTCTTTCCTAGCTTCAAATAGCGTAGGGATAACTTCCTCCGGAATTCCCTTTTCCTTCAGGATCCGGCGTTCAACCGCCATGCCGTCAACGCAGCCGCGGTACGTCTTGTAACAGACAGGCCCCCTGCTGCAGCAGGTCCTGTCTGAGCGGCAGAGGCCATGGGTCCTCTGAGATCATTTCTTGGAGTTCTGGTTACCAAGCTCTTCTTGGCCAACCCGGAACAATGAGTATAGTTCTTACTCCTCTCCTTCTTATTATTCTCATTACCCTGGGTAAGAGAGGCAGAGAAGGGAACACATAAACCGACTGGTACACCCACGGTGTTACCAGAGCGTCCACAGCTATCGCCTGAGGGTCCTTGACCTGGCGCAATATCTTTGTAACTTTTAGTTGAGGCGGGACGCCATCATGTCCACCTGTGGCCTTTCCCAACGGTGTACAATCATTTGGAAGACTTCTGGATGAAGTCCCCACTCTCCCGGGTGGAGGTCGTGCCTGCTGAGGAAGTCTGCTTCTCAGTTGTCCACTCCGGGAATGAAAACTGCTGACAGTGCTAACACATGATTTTCCGCCCATCGGAGAATCCTTGTGGCTTCTGCCATCGCCATCCTGCTTCTTGTGCCGCCCTGTCGGTTTACATGAGCGACCGCCGTGATGTTGTCTGACTGGATCAGCACCGGCCGGTTTTGAAGCAGGGGTCTAGCCTGACTTAGGGCATTGTAAATGGCCCTCAGTTCCAGAATATTTATGTGTAGGGAAGTCTCCTGACTTTTCCATAGCCTTGGAAGTTCCTTCCCTGTGTGACTGCCCCCCAGCCTCGAAGGCTGGCATCCGTGGTCACCAGGACCCAGTCCTGTATGCCGAATCTGCGGCCCCCTAGAAGATGAGCACTCTGCAGCCACCACAACAGCGACACCCTGACCCTTGGAGACAGGGTTATCCGCCAATGCATCTGAAGATGCGACCCGGACCACTTGTCCAACAGATCCCACTGGAAAATCCTTGCATGGGACCTGGCGAATGGAATTTCTTCGTAAGAAGCTACCATCTTTCCCAGGGCTCGCGTGCATTGATGCACCGACACCTGTATACGTATTAGGAGGTCTCTGTCTAGAGACAACAACTCCTTGGACTTCTCCTCCGGGAGAAACCCTTTTTATCCTGTTCTGTGTCCAGAACCATACCCAGGAACAGTAGACGCGTCGTAGGAACCAGCTGCGACTTTGGAATATTCAGAATCTAGCCGTGCTGTTGTAGCACTTCCCGAGATAGTGCTACACCGACGAACAACTGCTCCCTGGACCTCGCCTCTAAAAGGAGATCGTCCAAGTACGGGATAATTATTTCGGCCATTACTTTGGTAAATACCTCGGTGCCGGGGACAGACCAACGGCAACGTCTGGAATTGGTAATGACAATCCTGTACCACAATATTGAGGTACTCCTGGTGAAGAGGGTAAATAGGGACATGCAGGTAATCATCCTTGATGTCCAGTGATACCATGAAATTCTCCAGGCTTGCAATAATCGCCCTGAGCGATTCCATTTTGAACTTGAACCTTCGTATATAAGTGTTCAAGGCTTTCAATTTTAGAATGGGTCTCACCGAACCGTCTGGTTTCGGTACCACAACATTTTGGAATAGTAACCCCGGCCTTGTTGAAGGAGGGGTACCTTGCTTTCACCTGCTGGAAGTACAGCTTGTGAATTGCCGCCAGTACTACCTTTCTCCGAGGGCAGCCGGCAAGGCTGATGTGAGGTAACGGCGAGGGGGAGTCGCCTCGAACTCCAGCCTGTATCCCTGTGATACTATTTGCAGAACCTAGAGATCCACCTGTGGGCAAGCCCACTGGTCCCTGAAGTTCCCGAGACGCGCCCCTACCGCACCTGTCTCCACCTGTGGAGCCCCAGCGTCATGCGGTGGACTCAGAGGAAGCGGGGGAAGATTTTTGATCCTGGGAACTGGCTGCTGGTGCAGCTTTTTTCCTTCTTCCCTTGTCTCTGTGCAGAAAGGACGCGCCTTTGACCCGCTTGCTTTTCTGAAGCCGAAAGGACTGTACCTGAAAATACGGTGCTTTCTTAGGCTGTGAGGAAACCTGAGGTAAATTTTTTTCTTCCCAGCTGTTGCTGTGGATACGAGGTCCCAGAGACCATCCCCAAACAATTCCTCACCCTTATAAGGCAGAATCTCCATGTGCCTTTTACAGGCAGCATCACCTGTCCACTGCCGGGTTTCTAATACCCTCCTGGCAGAATGGACATTGCATTAATTCTGGATGCCAGCCAGCAAATATCCCTCTGTGCCTCCTTTATATATAAGACAACGTCTTAAATATGCTCAATGTTAGCAAAATATTATCCCTGTCTTAGCGTATTAATATTATCTGACAGGGTATCAGACCACGCTGCAGCAGCACTATTTATGCTGAGGCAATTGCAGGTCTCAGTATATAACCTGAGTGTGTAAATACAGACTTCAGGATCGCCTCCTGCTTTTTATCAGCAGGTTCCTTCAAGGTGGCCGTATCCTAAGACGGCAGTGCCACCTTTTGACAAACGTGTGAGCGCCTTATCCACCCTAAGGGATATCTCCCAATGTGACCTATCCTCTGGCGGGAAAGGGTACGCCATCAGTAACTTTTTAGAAATTACCAGTTTCTTATCGGGGGAAACCACGCTTCTTTACACACTTCATTCATTCATCTGATGGGGGAACAAAACACTGGCTGCTTTTTCTCCCCAAAAATAAAACCTCTTTTATGTGGTACTTGGGTTCATGTCAGAAAATGCGTAACACATGTTTCATTGCCGAGATCATGTAACGGATGTTCCTAGTGGATTGTGTATATGTCTCAACCTCGTCGCCACTGGAGTCAGACTCCGTGTCGACATCTGTGTCTGCCATCTGAGGTAACGGGCGTTTTTTGAGCCCCTGATGGCCTTTGAGACGCCTGGGCAGGCGCGGGCTGAGAAGCCAACTGTCCCACAGCTGTTACGTCATCCAGCCTTTTATGTAAGGAGTTGACACTGTCGATTAATACCTTCCACCTATCCATCCACTCTGGTGTCGGCCCCACAGGGGGCGACATCCCATTTATCGGCCTCTGCTCCGCCTCCACGTAACCTTCCTCATCCAACATGTCGACACAGCCGTACCGACACACCGCACACACACAGGGAATGCTCTGACTGAGGACAGGACCCCACAAAGTCCTTTGGGGAGACAGAGAGAGAGTATGCCAGCACACACCAGAGCGCTATATAATGCAGGGATTAACACTATAACTGAGTGATTTTTCCCCAAATAGCTGCTTGTATACATATATTGCGCCTAAATTTAGTGCCCCCCCCTCTCTTTTTAACCCTTTGAGCCTGAAAACTACAGGGGAGAGCCTGGGGAGCTGTCTTCCAGCTGCACTGTGAAGAGAAAATGGCGCCAGTGTGCTGAGGGAGAAGCCCCGCCCCTTTTTCAACTGACTTTCTCCTGCTTTTTCTGGAATACTGGCAGGGGTAATTTTACATCTTTATAGCCTCTAGGACTATATATGATGTAGATTTGCCAGCCAAGGTGTCATATATTGCCCTCAGGGCGCCCCCCCCCAGCGCCCTGCACCCATCAGTGACCGGAGTGTGAGGTGTACATGAGGAGCAATGGCGCACAGCTGCAGTGCTGTGCGCTACCTTGGTGAAGACCGAAGTCTTCTGCCGCCGATTTTCCGGACTCTTCATGCTTCTGGCTCTGTAAGGGGGATGGCGGCGCGGCTCCGGGAACGAACACCAAGGTCGGGTCCTGCGGTCGATCCCTCTGGAGCTAATGGTGTCCAGTAGCCTAAGAAGCCCAAACTACCACCTGTTAGGTAGGTTCGCTTCTTCTCCCCTTAGTCCCTCGCTGCAGTGAGTCTGTTGCCAGCAGATCTCACTGTAAAATAAAAAACCTAAATATACTTTCTTTCTAGGAGCTCAGGAGAGCCCCTAGTGTGCATCCAGCTCAGCCGGGCACAAGAATCTAACTGAGGTCTGGAGGAGGGTCTTAGTGGGAGGAGCCAGTGCACACCAGGTAGTCCTAAAGCTTTCTTTAGTTGTGCCCAGTCTCCTGCGGAGCCGCTAATCCCCATGGTCCTTACGGAGTCCCAGCATCCATTTAGGACGTCAGAGAAATTATGGTAAAAACGCTTTCAGCTTCCATCTGCAAGTTCCAAAAAAAAAAAAAAACCCTTTCCCATCATTGCAACACCTCAGCTTACACATCCCACCCCATTTAACCCATGCATGAGCTTTTTAGAGAAAATCACGCTTTCCAAGCGGTCCCACTTACTGTGCAGAGTGAGATACCCGCTACACAGGTTCCATATGGTATACATCGGCATCATCTACCATGGGTTTCTTTAACGGTGCCCTTATAGCTAATTACGGCTTTAAAGATGACTGACTGATTGCATCTTTGGCAGGCAATTTCAAGATAAATGCTTGCGTTCAATGAACTATGAGGGGTATTCAATTGTTTGAAAAGTCAGTTGGGTGTCTGTTTTTTCCTATCTAATAGACCGGACAAAGCAGACACCCAACCGACTTTTCAAACAATTGAATTTCCACCCTATATGTCACTGGCACAACTATAAGTACAATATTATTCCAATAGTGCATGTTACATTTGTGTCAAGTACAGTATGTGCAAAGAAACACATACTATGTTGTTTACATTTCTCTTTTTTTGACGGATGATTATATGTGGGAAAAATTGATATTCTGTGGATAAAAGTATTATATAGCTTCTAAATACCAAGGTTGTACATTTCCAAACTACCAATTGTGGTTAAGTAATAATAATGTATAAGCTACTGTATATATTATGTGCAATAGGATAGTCTGCTCGCCACAATAATATATTATCTTAATCTCTTGTATTTTCATTGTCAGGGCCACTGGTGTGTTAGTAGTTCTCTTATCGCCATCAGCGTAAAGCAGAAACGAATCCACATGCCTAAACCCTGACAATTTCTTTGCTTTTCCAATGGCTGGTGCAAATAAGGATCTCTCACCCTGTATCCAATGTTAATGCTGGACATCAGAATCCCCAAAACACCACTGTAGCCTTGCCTGCCTTCCTTCATATGGATGCCATTTCAATACCATATATCTATCCATGAATAAGAGATTTTTGTCTCTGGCTAAACTACAGTAATTTGAACCTGTGTATCATTTTAATTTACGTGTTTTGTGTCTATATCTTTGTGACTATATTTCGCCTTTTAATACTTTTGGAGCATCTACTACTGCAACTAAATAAAAATAAGAATTTACTTACCGATAATTCTATTTCTCGTAGTCCGTAGTGGATGCTGGGGACTCCGTCAGGACCATGGGGTTTAGCGGCTCCGCAGGAGACAGGGCACAAAAGTAAAAGCTTTAGGATCAGGAGGTGTGCACTGGCTCCTCCCCCTATGACCCTCCTCCAAGCCTCAGTTAGGATACTGTGCCCGGACGAGCGTACACAATAAGGAAGGATTTTGAATCCCGGGTAAGACTCATACCAGCCACACCAATCACACTGTACAACCTGTGATCTGAACCCAGTTAACAGCATGATAACAGCGGAGCATCTGAAAAGATGGCTCACAACAATAATAACCCGATTTTTGTAACAATAACTATGTACAAGTATTGCAGACAATCCGCACTTGGGATGGGCGCCCAGCATCCACTACGGACTACGAGAAATAGAAATATCGGTAAGTAAATTCTTATTTTCTCTGACGTCCTAAGTGGATGCTGGGGACTCCGTCAGGACCATGGGGATTATACCAAAGCTCCCAAACGGGCGGGAGAGTGCGGATGACTCTGCAGCACCGAATGAGAGAACTCCAGGTCCTCCTCAGTCAGGGTGTGCCCCTGACCAAGTATCAGCTCGGCAAAGTTGTAAAGCCGAGACCCCTCGGGCAGCCGCCCAAGATGAGCCCACCTTCCTTGTGGAATGGGCATTTACATATTTTGGCTGTGCCACAGAATGTGCAAGCTGAATTGTACTACACATCCAACTAGCAATCGTCTGCTTAGAAGCAAGAGCACCCAGTTTGTTGGGTGCATACAGGATAACAGCAAGTCAGTTTTCCTGACTCCAGCCGTCCTGGAAACTATATTTTCAGGGCCCTGATAACATCTAGCAACTTGGAGTCCTCCAAGTCCCTAGTAGCCGCAGGTACCACAATAAGCTGGTTCGGGTGAAACACTGACACCACCTTAGGGAGAAACTGGGGATGAGTCCGCAGCTCTGCCCTGTCCGAATGGACAATCAGATATGGGCTTTTTTGAGACAAACGCCGCCAATTCTGACACTCGCCTGGCCGAGGCCAGGGCCAACAGCATGGTCACTTTCCCTGTGAGATATTTCAAATCCACAGATTTGAGCGGTTTAAACCAATGTGATTTTAGGAATCCCAGAACTACGTTGAGATCCCACAGTGCCACTGGAGGCACAAAAGGGGGTTGTATATGCAGTACTCCCTTGACAAACTTCTGGACTTCAGGAACTGAAGCCAATTCTTTCTGGAAGAAAATCGACAGGGCCGAAATTTGAACCTTAATGGACCCCAATTTGAGGCCCATAGACACTGTTTGCAGGAAATGCAGGAAACGACCGAGTTGAAATTTCTTCATGGGGCCTTCCTGGCCTCACACAACGCAACATATTTTCGCCACATGTGGTGATAATGTTGTGCGGTCACCTCCTTCCTGGCTTTGACCAGGGTAGGAATGACCTCTTCCGGAATGCCTTTTTCCCTTAGGATCCGGCGTTCAACCGCCATGCCGTCAAACGCAGCCGCGGTAAGTCTTGGAACAGACATGGTACTTGCTGAAGCAAGTCCCTTCTTAGCGGCAGAGGCCATGAGTCCTCTGTGAGCATCTCTTGAAGTTCCGGGTACCAAGTCCTTCTTGGCCAATCCAGAGCCACAAGTATAGTTCTTACTCCTCTACGTCTTATAATTCTCAATACCTTGGGTATGAGAAGCAGAGGAGGGAAGACATACACCGACTGGTACACCCACGGTGTTACCAGAACGTCCACAGCTATTGCCTGAGGGTCTTTTGACCTGGCGCAATACTTGTCCAGTTTTTTGTTCAGGCGGGACGCCATCATGTCCACCTTTGGTCTTTTCCAACGGTTCACAATCATGTGGAAGACTTCCCGATGAAGTCCCCACTCTCCCGGGTGGAGGTTGTGCCTGCTGAGGAAGTCTGCTTCCCAGTTGTCCACTCCCGGAATGAACACTGCTGACAGTGCTATCACATGATTTTCCGCCCAGCGAAAAATCCTTGCAGTTTCTGCCATTGCCCTCCTGCTTCTTGTGCCGCCCTGTCTGTTTACGTGGGCGACTGCCGTGATGTTGTCCCACTGGATCAATACCGGCTGACCTTGAAGCAGAGGTCTTGCTAAGCTTAGAGCATTGTAAATTGCCCTTAGCTCCAGTATATTTATGTGGAGAAAAATCTCCAGACTTGATAACACTCCCTGGAAATTTTTTCCCTGTGTGACTGCTCCCCAGCCTCTCAGGCTGGCCTCCGTGGTCACCAGCATCCAATCCTGAATGCCGAATCTGCGGCCCTCTAGAAGATGAGCACTCTGTAACCACCACAGGAGAGACACCCTTGTCCTTGGAGATAGGGTTATCCGCTGATGCATCTGAAAATGCGATCCGGACCATTTGTCCAGCAGATCCCACTGAAAAGTTCTTGCGTGGAATCTGACGAATGGAATCGCTTCGTAATAAGCCACCATTTTTCCCAGGACTCTTGTGCAATGATGCACTGACACTTTTCCTGGTTTTAGGAGGTTCCTGACTAGCTCGGATAACTCCCTGGCTTTCTCCTCCGGGAGAAACACCTTTTTCTGGACTGTGTCCAGAACCATCCCTAGGAACAGCAGACGTGTCGTCGGAAACGGCTGCGATTTTGGATATTTAGAATCCACCCGTGCTGTCGTAGAACTACTTGAGATAGTGCTACTCCGACTTCCAACTGTTCTCTGGACCTTGCCCTTATCAGGAGATCGTCCAAGTAAGGGATAATTAAGACGCCTTTTCTTTGAAGAAGAATCATCATTTCGGCCATTACTTTGGTAAAGACCCGGGGTGCCGTGGACAATCCAAACGGCAGCGTCTGAAACTGATAGTGACAGTTCCGTACCACGAACCTGAGGTACCCTTGGTGAGAAGGGCAATTTGGGACATGGAGGTAAGCATCCTTGATGTCCAGGGACACCATATAGTCCCCTTCTTCCTGGTTCGCTATCACTGCTCTGAGTGACTCCATCTTGATTTGAACCTTTGTATGTAAGTGTTCAAAGATTTCCCATTTAGAATAGGTCTCACCGAGCCGTCTGGCTTCAGTACCACAATATAGTGTGGAATAATACCCCTTTCCTTGTTGTAGGAGGGGTACTTTGATTATCACCTGCTGGGAATACAGCTTGTGAATTGTTTCCAATACTGCCTCCCTGTCGGAGGAAGACGTTGGTAAAGCAGACATCAGGAGCCTGCGAGGGGGAGACGTCTCGAATCTCCAGTCTGTACCCCTGGGATACTACTTGTAGGATCCAGGGGTCCACTTGCGAGTGAGCCCACTACGCGCTGAAACTCTTGAGACGACCCCCCACCGCACTTGAGTCCGCTTGTATGGCCCCAGCGTCATGCTGAGGACTTGGCAGAAGCTGTGGAGGGCTTCTGTTCCTGGGAATGGGCTGCCTGCTGCAGTCTTCTTCCCTTTCCTCTATCCCTGGGCAGATATGACTGGCCTTTTGCCCGCTTGCCCTTATGGGGACGAAAGGACTGAGGCTGAAAAGACGGTGTCTTTTTCTGCTGAGATGTGATTTGGGGTAAAAAAAGGTGGATTTTCCAGCTGTTGCCGAGGCCACCAGGTCCGATGGACCGACCCCAAATAACTCCTCCCCTTTATACGGCAATACTTCCATGTGCCGTTTGGAATCTGCATCACCTGACCACTGTCGTGTCCATAAACATCTTCTGGCAGATATGGACATCGCACTTACTCTTGATGCCAGAGTGCAAATATCCCTCTGTGCATCTCGCATATATATAAATGCATCCTTTAAATGCTCTATAGTCAATAAAATACTGTCCCTGTCAAGGGTATCAATATTTTCAGTCAGGGAATCCGACCAAGCCACCCCAGCGCTGCACATCCAGGCTGAGGCGATCGCTGGTCGCAGTATAACACCAGTATGTGTGTATATACCTTTTTAGGATATTTTCCAGCCTCTCAGTTGGCTCCTTGAGGGCGGCCCTATCTGGGGACGGTACCGCCATTTGTTTTGATAAGCGTGTGAGCGCCTTATCCACCCTAAAGGGTGTTTCCCAACGCGCCCTAACTTCTGGCGGGAAAGGGTATACCGCCAATAATTTTCTATCGGGGGAAACCCACGCATCATCACACACTTCATTTAATTTATCTGATTTAGGAAAAACTACAGGTAGTTTTTTCACACCCCACATAATACCCTTCTTGTGGTACTTGTAGTATCAGAAATATGTAACACCTCCTTCATTGCCCTTAACATGTAACGTGTGGCCCTAAAGGAAAATACGTTTGTTTCTTCACCGTCGACACTGGAGTCAGTGTCCGTGTCTGTGTCGACCGACTGAGGTAAATGAGCGTTTTACAGCCCCTGACGGTGTTTGAGACGCCTGGACAGGTACTAATTTGTTTGCCGGCCGTCTCATGTCGTCAACCGACCTTGCAGCGTGTTGACATTATCACGTAATTCCTTAAATAAGCCATCCATTCCGGTGTCGACTCCCTAGAGAGTGACATCACCATTTCAGGCAATTGCTCAGCCTCCTCACCAACATCGTCCTCATACATGTCGACACACACGTACCGACACACAGCACACACACACAGGGAATGCTCTGATAGAGGACAGGACCCCACTAGCCCTTTGGGGAGACAGAGGGAGAGTTTGCCAGCACACACCAAAAACGCTATAATTATACAGGGACAACCTTTATATAAGTGTTTTTCCCTTATAGCATTTTAATATATATATATATACATATCGCCAAATAAGTGCCCCCCCTCTCTGTTTTAACCCTGTTTCTGTAGTGCAGTGCAGGGGAGAGCCTGGGAGCCTTCCCACCAGCATTTCTGTGAGGGAAAATGGCGCTGTGTGCTGAGGAGAATAGGCCTCGCCCCCTTTTCGGCGGGCTTCTTCTCCCGTTTTTCTGAGACCTGGCAGGGGTTAAATACATCCATATAGCCCCCAGGGGCTATATGTGATGTATTTTTAGCCAGAATAAGGTACTATCATTGCTGCCCAGGGCGCCCCCCCCCAGCGCCCTGCACCCTCAGTGACCGCTGCTATGAAGTGTGCTGACAACAATGGCGCACAGCTGCAGTGCTGTGCGCTACCTTATGAAGACTGAAGAGTCTTCTGCCGCCGTTTCTGGACCTTCACTTTTCGGCATCTGCAAGGGGGGTCGGCGGCGCGGCTCCGGGACGAACCCCAGGGTGAGACCTGTGTTCCGACTCCCTCTGGAGCTAATGGTGTCCAGTAGCCTAAGAAGCCAATCCATCCTGCACGCAGGTGAGTTCACTTCTCTCCCCTAAGTCCCTCGTAGCAGTGAGCCTGTTGCCAGCAGGACTCACTGAAAATAAAAAACCTAACAAACTTTTACTCTAAGCAGCTCTTTAGGAGAGCCACCTAGATTGCACCCTTCTCGGCCGGGCACAAAAATCTAACTGAGGCTTGGAGGAGGGTCATAGGGGGAGGAGCCAGTGCACACCACCTGATCCTAAAGCTTTTACTTTTGTGCCCTGTCTCCTGCGGAGCCGCTAAACCCCATGGTCCTGACGGAGTCCCCAGCATCCACTTAGGACGTCAGAGAAAATTAAGTTTTATTTTAACGGATCTTTGACGTCTACAGTATCCAGAGTCTTCCGCCGTGCTCTTACAGTTTCCCCTTGTGTTTACATTTTATTACTCTCAGGGAGCACCATCACTCTTTCCAAGAGCAGGTATTATATACTCTAGGATTTTCATATCAATTGGTTATACCAACATTTTTTTACTACAACATATTTATACCAAGTGGCTAATCCAGACTGCAGCGATCGCAGTCTAAATCCTTTTGTGGAGTGCGCACGCGCACCCCAGGAGCCCTGTGAGACGCTAAAATCATCTCAGGGCTGCGATCGCGAGGCGTGCCAACGGCGGGTTATGGTCCGGACAATCTAGGCATGTCCGGACCGTTGCGGGGGCGGGCCGCAGTAAGTAGCAGCCTGACAGCGCTGGTAGGGAGTTACTAATCGGGTCACAAATAAAAACCTGAAAAAGGGATGCTTTTGCACCCTTGCGGGGAGGAGGGGGGGACTAGCCTGGTGTTGGGCGCCCCCCCACCCTCCGCATGTCTGAGAAACTGATCATAGATGTGCTAAATTTAACACATCTACGATCAGATCTGAATTACCCCCATATCCAGACCTGTGCGGTTGGTATACTTCTCCCTTTCTCCACTTGGACCAAAAAGAGGCAGATAATGGGTTTGGAAATGTTTCAGCACAGCAAAAAAGTTATTAAAGAACAAAAAAAATAATAATTATCTAATCTTACCTTCTATCTATTTGTTGATAGCATTTCCTGAGCCAACCCAGACTTGGCATTTTTCTCCGTGTTGTGGCTCCATTTAAATAGACTATCATGTAATTCTCTGCAACTAGCATTTCCAAAGTGCCAATAACGTACCTGATGGAAGAAGTTTTAACAGGTTTCAGTTCTTACTGTGGAACCCAATGATTAGTTTATCACATGCAAAAATAATTTATTCTGGATTATATTTTGAAGTGAAAAGTTCCCCACTTCTTTAATGAGCAGTACATAATAAAATTACAGCGCACACCACCAGCTGTCTCCAGCATCCTTTGCTAAAGAACTAATTAAGGGCATGGAGACGCTGGAATACGAGGAAAGGCTTGCAAGGCTAGGCATGTTTACACTGGAAAAGAGGAGACTAAGAGGGGACATCACCATCTACAAATATATAAGGGGACAATACACAGAGCTTGCGAGGGACCTGTTTTTGGTAAGATCAGCGCAGAGGACACGTGGTCCCTCGCTTAGGTTAGAGGAGAGGAGATTCCGCACAATGCGGCGTAAAGGATTTTTCACAGTAAGGACAATACGTGTTTGGAATTCCCACCCTGAGGGAGTTGTAATGGCCGACTCAGTCAACACCTTTAAGAATGGGTTAGATAAATTCCTAATGGATAAGGATATCCAGAGTTATGGTGCATAGTCGCGCACTATAGTTACTAGAGTAATAAAACATAACAGCTGACATCAGCATCAGACAAAATTTAGACAAAAATAATTCTGCATATGAGACCACAACTTGATGGACAAATTGTCTTTTTTCAACCTTAGATACTAGGTTTCAAATCTATATACCTAAAGCAATGAAACGTCATTCAAACTACACCTTCTGTGCTAGCTTCAAAAGTACATGAGGTGCAGGGATAACACATGCACCAGGAGTGCCAGCAGGCAAAGGCTTTTGAAACTATACAGCAGGAGGGGAGTAATAGTTTTACATGTACTGACTATGGGGGTCATTCCGACCTGATTGCACGCTAGCTATTTTTTGTAGCGCTGCGATCAGAGAGTCGCCGCCTATAGGGGAGTGGTTTTTTTGCTTTGCAAGTGTGCAAACGCATTGCAGCCGAGCGGTACAAAAAAGATTTGTGCAGTTTCTGAGTTGCCCATAACTTACTCAGCCGTTGCAATCACTTCAGCCTGTCCGGTACCAGAACTGACGTCAGGAACCCTCCCAGCGAACGTATGGACACGCCTGCGTTTTTCCCCAAACACTCCCAGAAAACGGTCAGTTGCCACCCATAAACGCCTTCTTCCTGTCAATCTCCTTGCGATCGGCTGTGCAAATGGATTCTTCGTTAAATCCACTGCACAGCAACGATCCGATTTGTACCCATACGACGCGCCTGCGCATTGCGGTGCATGAGCAGTTGTGACCTGATTGCGGCGCAGTGAAAAAACCTAGCATGCGATCAGGTCGGAATGATCCCCTATGACCAGAACATAAGGAAATTTTTACTTTTTATGGAGAAATCCTTTAATCAGGTTGGGTGTATTGCTTAGTCAAATGTAGACATTCAAAACATTGACACAATAATGTTGATAGGTACAATATTCAGACAACCAAAATGTCAACATGGACTACAGTATATGTTGATAAAACCAAAAGAGGAAAAGGTCGTCATTTATTGATGCACATAACAACAATTAAAATGTAACTTTTATTATTGTATTAACGTAAAAAATAGGATTTTAATACCTACCGGTAAATTCTTTTCTCTTAGTCCGTAGAGGATGCTGGGGACTCCAAATGGACCATGGGGTATAGACGGGATCCGCAGGAGACATGGGCACTTTAAGACTTTAAAAGGGGTGTGAACTGGCTCCTCCCTCTATGCCCCTCCTCCAGACTCCAGTTATAGAACTGTGCCCAGGGAGACGGACATTTCGAGGAAAGAATTTATCAGTTAAACACGGTGAGCGTCATACCAGCTCACACCTCCGGCATGCCGCAGAACGTGGCATTCAAGAGAATACCAGCTGACGGCATGACTAAAAAACAGCAATACGCTGTCAGAACGGAACACAACCTGTGTGTACACATCACCAATAATAGCATAACCTATGCCACTGAAAAACGTCAGCAATAGGCTGACTGAAAAGACACACAGCATATGTGTAACCCAACTAATAACTGCAGATACCGTACGCACTGGGACGAGCGCCCAGCATCCTCTACGGACTAAGAGAAAAGGATTTACCGGTTGGTATTAAAATCCTATTTTCTCATATGTCCTAGAGGATGCTGGGGACTCCAAATGGACCATGAGGATTATACCAAAGCTCCAGAACGGGCGGGAGAGTGCGGATGACTCTGCAGCACTGATTGACCAAAAATTAGGTCCATACCCGCCAGGGTATCAAACTTGTAAAACTTAGTAAAGGTGTTTGAACCCCATCAAGGAGCCGCTCGGCAAATCAAGAATGCCAAGACCCCACGGTTAGCCGCTCATAACGCGCCCACCATTCTGGTAGAATGGGCCTTCAGCGACCTCGGTAACGGCAATCCAGCTGCCGAATGCGCTTGCTGAGTCGTACCACAGACCGAGCGCGCAATAGTCTGCTTTGAAAGCAGGGGCCCCAATCTTGTTGGGAGCATACAGGATAATCAGAGCATCTGTTTTCCTAATCTGAGCCATTTTGGCAACATACATTTTCAAACTTATACCATATCGAGATACATCGATGTTGCCCTGGCTGCCGTGGCCACCGGCACCACAATAGGTTGGTTCATGTGAAACGATGAAATCACAGATTTGGCAGAAAACGCTGACGAGTACTCAACTCTGCTCTATCTTCATGGAAGATTAAATAGGGGCTCTTGTGAGACAAAGCCGCTAATTTAGACACCCGCCTTGCGGATGACAAGGCCAACCGCATGACCACTTTCCAAGTGAGGAATGTCCACTCAACCGTATTGAAAAGTCCAACCAATGAGATTGCATGAACTGCAACGCACGTTAAGATCCCCTGATGCCACAGGGCACAAGAGAGGATGGATGTGTAACACTCCTTTTACGAAAGTGTGAACCTCTGGAAAGGAGGCCAATTGATTTTGGAAGAAACCCGATAAGGCTGTACCTGAATCGAGTCCAACTGAAGACCTGCATCCACACGATCTTGTAAAGAAGGAATGGAGAAAACGACCCAATTGGAATTCTTCCGTAGGAACTTTCTTGGATTCACACCAAGACACTTTCTTTCCCCAGAATTGGTGGTAAAGTTTCAACGTTTCTTCTTTCTGCCTGAAGAAGAGTAGGGATGACTTCACTGGGAATACCCTTTCAGGTTGGGATCCGGCGTTCAACCTCCAAGCCATCAATGGAACCCGCGGTAAGCCTTGGAACCCACACGGCCCTTGCTGTAACCGATCATCTTGCAGAGGAATAGATCAGGGATCTCCTATGAGTAATCCCTGAAGGTCCGGATACCAGCCCTCCTTGAACAGTCTGGAAGAACGAGGATCACCTGAACCTTTTTCTTCTTATGATCTTTTAACCTCTTTGGAAAGATTGGAAGTGGAGGGAACACATAGACCGACCGAAAACACCCACAGTGTCACTAGGGCGTCCACCGCTAACTTAAGGGACCCTTGACCCTGAACAAAATCTCCGAAGTTTCTTTTCGAGGCGAGACGCCATCTTGTCTATATGCGGAATTCCCCAAAACATGTCACTTCTGTGAAAAACGCTTGATGAAGACTCCACTCTCCTGAATGGAAAACGTGTCCGCCAAGGAAGTCTGCTTCCCAGTTATCCACTCTTGGAACGAACGTCTCTGACAGAGCGCGTTAACGTTTTCGTCGCTCAGCAGAAAATCTTTCTGGCTTCAGCCATTTCCTTTTCGGTTTTTGTTTGTAGAAAACCGATATAAACGGCACTTAACTCTAGACAATTAATGGGATGACCAGTATCCTAACTTGATACCCGTCCTTGGGGAGAATCACGCCGCCGCCACGGCAGTGATATTCTGGTCTTGAAATCATGATTATCCCAGGTGGAAACCGGACCACTCGTCCAACAAATTCTGCTAAAACTCTGGCATGCAAGCTAGCAACTGCATGGCCTCGTAGGTCACAACCCCATTCAAGTAACTGAATGTATTGATGGATTGACATTGTTGCAGGTCTGACCAGCCTCTGAATCCTCAGAGCTCTTTCCACTGGAAAAAATTAATATTGGCCAAACCGACCCCCACGTCGTAGGGACCAACCGGTATTCCGGCAAGTTCTGAGAACTGTCAGGGAGAATGCAAGGTTTTTCACCATTTTGCTTCATGATCTCTCCGTAATCCGGAGAGCGAACCAGTACAGAATACTTCGGACTCCTTACCCTCGAAGGAAAAAAACCCTCATACCGCCATCACTCTGGCGAAATGCCAATTCTGAATCGGAATCTCATGTAAGCCTAACGTGGAAGAAACCGTAATTAGACCTCCTGTCTCCTTTTTCAGAGTGGAGAAACCTGCCATGAGAGATTCCCTCATGGATCTCGATTAGAAATTTTGAGATTTCAGATATAGGATTCGAAAGGGCTCGAACCGTCCGGCCTTGGAAAGACAAAAAAGCTTGAAGTACAGCTTTTTTTTTTTTTTTTTTTATGACCAGGACAGCAGGACAATGACCTGATCCTGACACAACTCTCGTATTGTGTCACATGCTACCTCCCTGTCCGGAGGAGACTCTGTAAGGTCTACTTGAAAAAATCGTTGAGGGGAAACGTCTGGACCACTCCCGTATGTTCCCCTAGGGATGCTATCCTTAACTCACTGGTCCATGTCCTTTCCAGGGCTGACTGAAGAGTTTCAGATGCGGGCCCACCGGTGTGGGCTCCTGCAAGATAGTCCCAATGTCCTGCGGTGGACCTGGCAGAAACATAGGATGAATTCTGCTCCTGTGAACCTGAAAACAAGGTAGCTGACCTCTTACCTCCTTTCACCCTCCTTTTCCTGCAAAGAAAAAGGGGAATTCTTATCCATTCGGTCGAAATGACTGCATCCTACAAGAATGTGTCATTCACCTTAGTGAGGTAACCTAGGGCAAGAAAGTAGACTTACCAGTGGCATCCGCCGCGAGCATATTCACAAAGCCATCACCAAACCAGGCTTCACTTCCCCAGGATAGAGACTCCATCTTATCTCGGAGTCAGCAGTAGCAACCGTTTAGTGAATCCACAACGCCCTCTCAACCGAGACTGCCCTGGACTTGGCTCGCGAACGCAAGAATCCCCGGCCGTATGCTACCATGTTCTAGATATGACCCCACTTAAGGAGTATCCCATCTCTCCCCAGGGTAATTATATCGGATGACAAAGTAACGACCATTTCCGAATACAAGCACTCCCCCATGCGCATGTAATGCAAGTATTATCAACATATATAATTAAAATATCACTTAGCTTCCTGTATAAGATCCTCTGTGACAGGCCCCATGCCGGGCAGGGGTTGACTCTCACGTTATTCTATCCACGGCGGGAAAAGAATAACACTGCCTCCTCATGAGGATTTGAAGCCATCTTGTCACTGCTGACCTAGAGTATTTCAACAGAGCAACCAGCACATGAAAAAGAATAACACTACTTCAGCATTCATTATAAAGTTTATATATATATATATATATATATATATATATATATATATATATATATAAATTTGCCCATTTATATACACATACATATATCAATATATCAATATATATATATATATATATATATATATACCAATATGTAATGTCCGCACTCACAGCAATCAAAGTCACCAGGGGGGTGCTCCTCAGGGAGGCCCAAATCAGGACATCCACATATATCAGGTGTTTTTCCAGACAACAAATCCAGAATAGAGGGCACTCACCAGTTCAATTTCAATATAAAGGATTTAATGGTACATCAGAGCCAATTCATACTGTCGACGTTTCGGCTTAAGCAAGCCTTTCTCAGGACAACCAAAGAGACATCTGCTCAGCATACTTACTCTTGGTGTGCTGAGCAGATGTCTCTTTGGTTGTCCTGAGAAAGGCTTGCTTAAGCCGAAACGTCGACAGTATGAATTGGCTCTGATGTACCATTAAATCCTTTATATTGAAATTGAACTGGTGAGTGCCCTCTATTCTGGATTTGTTGTCTGGAAAAACACCTGATATATATATATATATATATATATACACACATACATACATACATACATACACACACATACATACACCTAGTGACGTTAATATGTTCTTAATGTGTGTGAAACATGTACTGAACGCTGATTTGTGGATCTAATCAGGAAACTTTATGGTCGACATAAGAATTATTATTCGTGTCGATATCAGGGAGTAGCAACTGGGCAAAATAACATTTTTGCGACACCAAGGGGTCTGAGGGAAATATCTATTAAGTACAATACACCATTCACAGATATTACGTCTGTGCAACAGTACCATACATATATATATATATATATATATATATATATATATACATACACACACACACACACACAGGTTGAGTATCCCTTATCCAAAATGCTTGGGACAAGAGGTATTTTGGATATCGGATTTTTCCGTATTTTGGATAATTGCATACCATAAAGAGATATCATGGAGATGGGACCTAAATATAAGCACATAATGCATTTATCTTTCATATACACCTTATACACACAGCCTGAAGGTCATTATAGACAATATTTTTTATAACTTTGTGCATTAAACAAAGTGTGTCTACATTCACACAATTCACTTATGTTTCATATACACCTTATACACACAGCCTAAAAGGTCATTTAATACAATATTTTTAATAACTTTGAGTATTAAACAAAGTTTGTGTACATTGAGCCATCAAAAAACGAAGGTTTCACTATCTCACTCAAAAAAGTCCGTATTTCGGAATATTCCGTATTTCGGAATATATGGATATAGGATACTCAACCTGTATATATACATACATACATACATACATACATACATACATACATACATACATACACAAACAAACACACACACACACACACACACACACACACATACATACATACAGGTATAGCCTTTTGAAAAGCATCACAGTATCATGCAATGTTTACCCAGTCACATTTGTTGGTGCAGACAAGGTCACCCACACACGTCTGTATGTCCCATATAGTTTTCTCTTGTGAAAGCTATACATCTACTGACATGTTTATACGTATTTTCATGAACCAAGTACCAACAAGCGTCGGCGGTGCCGACTGAGACATTTTTGACAGAGTACTCAGCCGTAGACATGCCGACACACATGTACTAACCACCCACCGACATTACACTGATTATTTTATGTCAGGGAAACACAGAAGACGTTTTTCAGCTCTATTACACAATATTCCTTATATATTGTGCTTTCCTTATACATATAACACACTAAACCACTGTGCCCCCCCCCCCCCTTGTTTTTCACTGTGATATCATCAGCAGTGTTTTTGGCAGGGCCAGCGTCTCTGTGAGGAGAAAATGGCGCTGTGTAGAGCTGTGAGGGCTAAGCCACGCCCCCTTAATGGCGCGCTTCAGCCCCGCTATTTTTTAGCTTTTTTACCCTGGCGGCGGTCTGTATACAGTGCCTATGCACTGTATACCTCTTGTGCCAGCCTGATATGGAGGTTTTATTGCTGCCCAGGGTGCCCCCCCCTGCGGCCTGCACCCTTGTAGTGCCGCTTGTGTGTGGGAGCACTGGCACGCAGCACAACCGCTGCACGGTACCTCTGAAGACTGAAGTCTTCTACCGTCTTTATGAAGTCTTCTTTGCTTCTTTTACTCACCCGGCTTCTTTCTTCTGGCTCTGTGAGGGGGACGACGGCGCGGCTCCGGGAACGAGCAGTTAGGATATACCAAGTGATCAGACCCTCAGGAGCTAATGGTGTCCAGTAGCCTAAGAAGCAGAGCCTTTGAACTCACAGAAGTAGGTCTGCTTCTCTCCCCTCAGTCCCACGAAGCAGGGAGCCTGTTGCCAGCAGTGCTCCCTGAAAATAATAAACCTAACAAAGTCTTTTTAGAGAAACTCAGGAGAGCTCCCCTGTTTTGTGTCCAGTCTCTCTGGGCACAGAATCTAACTGGAGTCTGGAGGAGGGGCACAGAGGGAGGAGCCAGTTCACACCCCTTTTAAAGTCTTAAAGTGCCTATGTCTCCTGCGGATCCCGTCTATACCCCATGGTCCATCTGGAGTCCCCAGCATCCTCTAGGACGTATGAGAAACACTGTTTATAACATTATTATAACCACAATCAGCGTAAAATATTAAAAAGACAGAATAAAAAGTGTTAGATATTAGAAATAGTGTTTTCAAAAATAATTCAATAGGGTCTCAAAAAATAAATAAGAATTTACTCACCGGTAATTCTATTTCTCGTAGTCCGTAGTGGATGCTGGGGACTCCGTAAGGACCATGGGGAATAGACGGGCTCCGCAGGAGACTGGGCACTCTAAAAGAAAGATTAGGTACTATCTGGTGTGCACTGGCTCCTCCCTCTATGCCCCTCCTCCAGACCTCAGTTAGGGAAACTGTGCCCGGAAGAGCTGACACTACAAGGAAAGGATTTGGAATCCAGGGTAAGACTCATACCAGCCACACCAATCACACCGTATAACTTGTGATAACCATACCCAGTTAACAGTATGAACAACAACTGAGCCTCAATCAACGGATGGCTCATAACAATAATCCTTTAGTAAGCAATAACTATATACACGTATTGCAGAAGAAGTCCGCACTTGGGACGGGCGCCCAGCATCCACTACGGACTACGAGAAATAGAATTACCGGTGATTAAATTCTTATTTTCTCTGACGTCCTAGTGGATGCTGGGGACTCCGTAAGGACCATGGGGATTATACCAAAGCTCCCAAACGGGCGGGAGAGTGCGGACGACTCTGCAGCACCGAATGAGCAAACTCAAGGTCCTCCTCAGCCAGGGTATCAAACTTGTAGAACTTAGCAAATGTGTTTGAACCCGACCAAGTAGCAGCTCGGCAAAGCTGTAAAGCCGAGACCCCTCGGGCAGCCGCCCAAGAAGAGCCCACCTTCCTTGTGGAATGGGCTTTTACTGATTTTGGATGCGGCAATCCAGCCGCAGAGTGAGCCAGCTGAATCGTGCTATAGATCCAGCGAACAATAGTCTGCTTCGAAGCAGGAGCGCCAACCTTGTTGGCTGCATACAGAATAAACAGCGAGTCAGACTTTCTGACTCCCGCCGTTCTGGAAACATAAATTTTCAAAGCCCGGACTACGTCCAGCAACTTGGAATCCTCCAAGTCCCTAGTAGCCGCAGGCACCACAATAGGTTGGTTCAAATGAAACGATGATACCACCTTAGGGAGAAATTGGGGACGAGTCCTCAATTCTGCCCTGTCCATATGGAAGATCAGATAGGGGCTTTTACATGACAAAGCCGCCAATTCTGACACAGGCCTAGCCGGAGCTAAGGCCAATAGCATGACCACTTCCACGTGAGATATTTTAGCTCCACGGTCTTAAGTGGCTCAAACCAGTGGGATTTCAGGAAATCCAACACAACGTTAAGATCCCAAGGTGCCACTGGTGGCACAAAAGGAGGCTGAATATGCAGCACTCCCTTTACAAACGTCTGAACCTCAGGCAGTGAAGCCAGTTCTTTTTGAAAGAAAATGGATAGGGCAGAGATCTGAACCTTTATGGACCCTAATTTGAGGCCCATAGTCACACCTGACTGTAGGAAATGCAGAAAACGACCCAACTGGAAGTCCTCTGTAGGGGCCTTCCTGGCCTCACACCAAGCAACATATTTCCGCCATATGCGGTGATAATGCTTTGCTGTCACATCCTTCCTAGCTCTTATCAGAGTAGGAATTACTTCATCCGGTATAACCTTTTCCGCTAGGATCCGGCGTTCAACCGCCATGCCGTCAAACGCAGCCGCGGTAAGTCTTGGAACAGACAGATCCCCTGCTGCAACAGGTCCTGTCTGAGAGGCAGAGGCCATGGGTCCTCTGTGACCATCTCTTGAAGTTCTGGGTACCAAGTCCTTCTTGGTCAATCCGGAACAATGAGTATTGTTCTCACTCTTTTTCTTACTATTCTCAGTACCTTGTGTATGAGAGGAAGAGGAGGAAACACATATACCGACTGGAACACCCACGGAGTTTCCAGTGCGTCCACAGCTATCGCCTGAGGGTCCCTTGACCTGGCGCAATATTTTTTTAGCTTTTTGTTTAGGCGGGACGCCATCATGTCCACCTGTGGCCGTTCCCACCGATTTGCAATCTGCTCGAAGACTTCTTGATGAAGTCCCCACTCTCCCGGGTGGAGGTCGTGCCTGCTGAGGAAGTCTGCTTCCCAGTTGTCCACTCCCGGAATGAACACTGCTGACAGTGCTTGTATGTGATTCTCCGCCCCAACGAAGAATCCTTGTGGCTTCCGCCATCGCCACCCTGCTTCTTGTGCCGCCCTGTCGGTTTACATGGGCGACTGCCGTGATGTTGTCTGACTGAATCAGCACTGGTTGGTCTCGAAGCAGGGGCTCCGCTTGACTCAGGGCGTTGTATATGGCCCTTAATTCCAGTATGTTTATGTGCAGACGAGTCTCCTGACTTGACCACAGCCCCTGGAAGTTTCTTCCCTGAGTGACTGCCCCCCATCCGCGGAGGCTTGCAACCGTGGTCACCAGGACCCAGTCCTGTATGCCGAACCTGCGGCCCTCGAGAAGATGAGTACTCTGCAGCCACCACAGAAGAGACACCCTGGCCCTCGGGGACAGGGCGATCAGCCGATGCATCTGAAGATGCGATCCGGACCACTTGTCCAACAGATCCCACTGAAAGATCCTGGCATGGAACCTGCCGAAAGGAATGGCTTCGTATGACGCTACCATCTTTCCCAGGACTCGCGTGCAGTGTTGCACCGACACCTGCTTTGGTTTCAGGAGATCCCTGACCATGGTCACTAACTCCTGAGCCTTCTCCTCCGGGAGAAATACCTTCTTCTGTTCTGTGTCCAGAATCATGCCCAGGAAGGGCAGACGCGTCGTAGGAATCAGCTGCGACTTTGGAATATTCAGAATCCAGCCGTGCCGTAGCAACACTTCCTGAGAGTGCGCTACGCTGACCAACAACTGCTCTCTGGACCTCGCCTTTATGAAGAGATCGTCCAAGTACGGGATAACTGTAACTCCTTGCTTCCGGAGAAGTACCATCATCTCCGCCATTACCTTGGTAAAGACTCTCGGTGCCGTGGATAGACCAAACGGCAACGTCTGGAATTGGTAATGACAGTCCTGTACCACAAACCTGAGGTACTCCTGGTGAGGCGGACAAATGGGGACATGCAAGTACGCATCCTTGATGTCCAGAGATACCATAAAATCCCCCTCTTCCAGGCTGGCAATGACCGCTCTGAGCGATTCCATTTTGAACCTGAACTTTCTGATGTAAATGTTCAAGGATTTTAAATTCAGAATGGGTCTTACCGAACCGTCAGGTTTCGGTACCACAAACAGTGTGGAATAGTAACCCCTTCCCTGCTGAAGGGGGGGTACCATTATTATCACTTGCTGGAGGTACAGCTTGTGAATAGCCGTCAGGACTATCTCCCTCCCTGTGGGAGAAGCTGGCAAGGCGGATTTTAGGTAACGGTGAGGGGGCGTCACTTCGAATTCCAGCTTGTATCCCTGAGATACAATTTGTATAGCCCAAGGATCCACTTGTGAGCGAACCCACTGGCTCCGCCTGTGGAGCCCCAGCGTCATGCGGTGGACTTAGTGGAAGCAGGGGAGGACTTTTGTTCCTGAGAACTGGCTGCATGGTGCAGCTTCTTTCCTCTACCCCTGCCTCTGGCAAGAAAGGATGCACCTCTGACTCTCTTGCTTTTTTGAGAACGAAAGGACTGCATTTGGTAATACGGTGCTTTCTTAGGCTGTGAGGAAACCTGTGGCAAGAAAGTCGACTTTCCAGCTGTCGCTGTGGATACGAGGTCCAAGAGACCATCCCCAAACAATTCCTCACCCTTATAAGGCAAAACCTCCATGTGTTTTTTTAGAGTCGGCATCCCCTGTCCATTGCAGAGTCCATAAGACCCTCCTGGCAGAAATGGACATTGCATTTATTCGAGAGCCCAGCAGGCAAATGTCCCTCTGGGCATCCCGCATATATAAGACGACGTCTTTAATATGGCTAAGTGTTAGCAATACGGTATCCCTGTCCAGGGTATCCAACCCCTCTGACAGAGTATCTGTCCATGCTGCAACAGCACTGCACATCCAAGCTGAAGCAATAGCCGGTCTCAGTAGAGTACCAGAGTGTGTATACACAGACTTCAAGATACCTTCCTGCTTCCTATCCGCAGGTTCCTTTAGGGCGGCCGTATCCTGAGACGGCAGGGCCACTCTTTTAGATAAGCGCGTCAGGGCCTTGTCAACCCTAGGGGAGGATTCCCAGCGTAACCTATCCGTTGGCGGGAAAGGGTACGCCATTAGTATTCTCTTGGGAATCACCACTTTCTTATCAGGGGAAGACCACGCTTCTTCACATAACTCAATTCATGTGACGGGGGAAAAGTCACTGGCTGCTTTTTCTCCCCAAACATATTTACCCTCTTGTCAGGGACAGGGTCAGCCTCTGAAATGTGTAATACATTTTTCATTGCAATAATCATGTATCGGATGGCCTTAGTCATTTTGGGCTGTAATAGTGCCTCATCCTCGTCGACGCTGGAGTCGGACTCCGTGTCGACATCTGTGTAAACCAACTGAGATAGTGGGCGTTTTTGAGACGCTGACGGCATCTGAGGCGCCTGGGCAGGCCCGGGTTGAGAGCCCGGCTGTCCCCCGGCAGCAACATAATCAAATCTCTTATGTAATGAGTTAACATTGTCATTTAAGACCTTCCACATATCCATCCAATCAGGTGTCGGCACCGACGGGGGCGACACCACATTTATCTGCACTTGCTCCGCCTCCACGTAACCCTCCTCATCAAACATGTCGACACAGCCGTACCGACACACAGCACACACACAGGGAATGCTCTGACTGAGGACAGGACCCCACAAGGTCTATGGGGAGACAGAGAAAGAGTATGCCAGCACACACCACAGCGCTATATACACAGGGATACACACTACCAGAAGTGAATTTTTCCCAATAGCTGCTGTATCAATACACCTTTTGCCTAAATTTATGTGCCCCCCCTCTCTTTTTACCCTCTTAGTGCCAGGAGACTGCAGGGGAGAGATTGGGGAGCGTCCTTCCAGCGGAGCTGTGAACAGAAATGGCGCTGGTGTGTTGAGGAAGAAGGCCCCGCCCC
Organism: Pseudophryne corroboree; assembly: GCF_028390025.1. Classification (NCBI taxonomy): domain Eukaryota; kingdom Metazoa; phylum Chordata; class Amphibia; order Anura; family Myobatrachidae; genus Pseudophryne; species Pseudophryne corroboree. The sequence continues at coordinate 314,630,481 of NC_086449.1, forward strand.
CTCAGTGGCGGGCTTCTGTCCCGCTGTTTCTGACTAAAATATGGCGGGGGTTTTACACATATACAGTCACAGACTGTATTATGTGTCTTTTTTATGCCAAAGGTATTCTTATTGCTGCCCAGGGCGCTCCCCCCCAGCGCCCTGCACCCTACAGTGACCGGAGTGTGTGGTGTGCAGTGGGAGCAATGGCGCACAGGTGCGGTGCTGCGCGCTACCTTAATGAAGACAGGAGTCTTCAGCCGCCGATTTCATCACCAACTTCTGATCTTCTGGCTTTGCGAGGGGGACGGCGGCGCGGCTCCGGGAACGGACGACCGAGGACCTTTGCCTGTGTTCGAACTTTCTGGAGCTAATGGTGTCCAGTAGCCTAAGAAGAGCAACCTAGCTGTGAACAGGTACGTTTGCTTCTCTCCCCTCGGTCCCACGTAGCAGTGAGTCTGTTGCCAGCAGATCTCACTGAAAATAAAAAACCTAACATTACTTTCTTTACTAGCAGGCTCAGGAGAGCCCACTAGGTGCATCCAGCTCTGGCCGGGCACAGATTCTAAATGAGGTCTGGAGGAGGGGCATAGAGGGAGGAGCCAGTGCACACCAGATAGTACCTAATCTTTCTTTTAGAGTGCCCAGTCTCCTGCGGAGCCCGTCTATTCCCCATAGTCCTTACGGAGTCCCCAGCATCCACTAGGACATCAGAGGAAAAAAAAAAGTGCTGCATATGGCTAGTACCGCTGGGGCCTATTTACTAAGCCTTGGAGCAGTGGTGTAACGAGGGCGGGGCAAGCAGGGTACGTGCCCTAGTCACCAGGACAGAGAGCGCTGGAGCAGATCCAGGGCTGCCTGCTGTATTCACAGCCAGGCAAATGAGCAGAGGAAGCCTGGAGGTCAACCACTTACAGGGAAGGAGCTAGGGAGAGCTTCTGGGTGCACACACACACTGGGAGGGGAGTGGGGGTGGAGAACAGCCAGGGGAAACGGAGTACCAGAGGCGTGAGCCATGGATACAGTAATGCCCATATGTCCCGTGCTCCGTTACAATGTATGCTTGGTAGAGTGGTGCAGCGGTGTGAGGAGTACAGGCAAGGACAAAGAGGCCACCCAGCCGGGGAGGAGACATGGATCCCAGACTCAGCAGCAGTGTGTGGGGGGGCACTATTTTTCATTGTGCCCTGGAGGTCAATAGCCTCAGTTACGCCTTGGAGAGAGATAAAGTACCAGCCAGTCAGCTCCTAACTGTCAATTTACAGGATGTTTGAAGACTGACAGTTAGGAGCTGGTTGGTTAGTACTCTCTCTCTCTCTCTCTCCAAGGCTTAGTAAATAGACCCCTAAATCCACAAAGCAGGTCCTCTTAGTACCATAGAGCACTTACGGCATTTTTTTAAAAATAATAAACCGATACAGACTTGCACTTGAAGGGCCGAGCTGCAGTGTGACCAACTCACTCCCAGTCACTCCATAGGACTGAATAGGGAAACGTTGATTGGCAAACTGCGGCACTGCCCTTCACAGGACAAGTCCGTGTCGGTTTGTTATTTTTCCAATATCATGGATGCTACATGGAACAAAAATGCGTCAAACCTTCCTATTAAATAACAATAACAACAGGATTTTGGTACTTACCGATAAATCCCTTTCTCCGATTCCACAGGGGCCACTGGAGCGTAGTTACAATGGGAAATAGTAGTCAGTAATTGGGAGCTGGCACTTTAAAATTCTCACACTGTGGCTAGCTCCTCCCCTACTATCTCCCCTCCAAGCCAGTCTACGTAAAACTGTGCCCGATGAGAGATGGAATAAACAAACCTTAAGGTAGAGGAGGTTAATGACGCCCTGTAAACCAGGGTAATCCAAACTAACCCTGGAACAGAACCTGACAAAAACCAGGCTAGCCTGAACTCAACAAGCAGTCATATGGTGACCTGCAAACCTTTAAGCAAAAAACAAGGGGGAACAGCGCTGGGCGGGCGTCCAGTGGCCCCTGTGGAATCGGAGAAAGGGATTTATCGGTAAGTACCAAAATCCTGTTTTCTCCTTCATCCACTAGGGGCCACTGGAGCGTAGTTACAATGGGGACGTCCCAGAGCTCCCAAAAACGGGGAGAGCGCTGAGAGTCCTGTAAAAACTGCTCGGCCAAACTGTGATGCAGAGGCCGCAAAAGTGTCAAACTTGTAGAATTTGACAAGAGGAATGTCGGTCCGACCAAGTAGCCGCCCGACAAACTATTTATGGAGACTCCACGGGCAGCCGCCCACGAAGGTCTTACAACGCGCGTTAAGTGCGCTGAAATGGAATACGGAGGCTCCCTAGCAACCTCCAAGAAGACTGTCTGATGGTCAGATGTATCCAACGGCCCAGCGTATGTTGGGACCCCGGCTATTTAGCACGGGAGCATTGTACAGCACAAAGAAGAAAAACACTTTGTCGAATAGCCGAAGACCTCTGTAGGGAGAGTCGGCGAGCCATGACAACATTCAAAGAGGACCAAAAAACACTAGTGTCAGATTTGTCGGAAAAATGGACATCCCCTCTGGAAGAAACGACCGCTGAGACCGAAGCTCAGCCGGGAAGTTGCCAATAGAGCACTCCCTGAAAAAGAGGCCGAACCTACTGCCGCTAGGCTAATCTCTTTTGGAAGAAAAACGAAAAAGGCAGAGACCTAAAATTCAGGTCAGTGTGGTATGAAGCGCAGCGGAGCAAAACCTCCCAGAGAAACCAAAGATGACGGCTGAATGGTAACTGAAAGAAGGGGAAAACCCCTTTTATGCTTATTATGTCCCATACAGTTTTCCAAAAGTGGCAAAAGCGAGAAGAGGTAACAGACTTCTGAAATCGGGGCCCGGTAGGCCTAACCAAACTAGGGAACTACTCCCTTCTGAGGTCTCGTGAACAGTCACACGGTTACACGGAACCAGTGTAAGATTGAACAAAGAAAAGTTGTTGAAGTGGACAGTGCAGTCGAGGTAGTAGCCAAGGCTCCTCTACTGACAACAGGTGTATCTGTATCTTCAAGTCATCTGTGGCCCAACCAGAGCCACCGAGAGGACTAGCACGCATAATCCCCTCCTGTGTTACCGAACCTGAGGTAGAAATCAAAAAGGGAGGCAGGATAGAATAACCAGAAAACTCCCCGGAGCCCTGAGGGCCTCCTCGGCTACTGCCCGAGCTCACGTCCGAGAGTAGTAAAGGGTTAAAAAGTCAGTCAGAACGCCCTGAGGTCGATCCGAAATCTCCGCCCACAGCGGACCAGCTGACAAAACTCCGGGGAATGTTTTCTCAACCGGGAGTCTGACCTGGTGGCTTGACCCGGAAAGAAGATTGTTGTCCCCCGCTCAGAGAGGAATGTTGTCCCCCGCTCAGAGAGGAATGTAGGCGACCACTCATTGCGTCGCAACTTGACTGAAGGAATAGAGTACCTGGTGCCGAGGAAGGAAAAATCCTCTGACGGACCGTGTTGAGAAACGTCTATGAGGAGCATAAATTGGATCTGTGTTGAACCAGAAGCTCCTGGATCCTCCGGATATTCAGAAGCCACCTAATGTACAGAGTGGGAAAGCAGCAGTAGATTGTCCCATTAGGGAACCAACGTCACCTTCTGCCCTTGAAAGAGAGTTATTCTGTGATCTTCCTGAACTCTGTGGGAGCGGAAGACAGACCGAAAGGAAAGGATTGACAGTGAAAATGAGAATCCTGTAATGCGAATCTGAGAAAAACCCGTCCAACGGAAATCAGTAAACAGGCATCGCTGAAGACAAGGGACACGTAAAAACTCCCTTTCTTGTTCAAAATAGCAATCACAGACTGAAAGGATTCTAAGGCCAGAATAGGTCTGGCCGAGCCAACTGGCTTCGGAACGTGAAAAGAAAACAAAGGCCTGAGAACTGTCCCGATTCAAATGATATGTGAAAAACAGGGATCAACACCCTTTGCGGTTAGAAGCATATGGAGCGCCGCCTGCAGTATGACTCTTGTCATCGTAAATCGGCCGACCCCTGCCGAGGGACTCCTGAGATGGTTGTACTCCGAAATCTAGTTTGTAACCGCCCAAGCCTTCTCAGTTCTTCCCATAGGACCACCGACCTGCGCCTACCCTGGGACCCTCCAGGTGGTAGGAAAGTCTGACCTGTAGTGGGTTTATAGGAGGATGCTGAACCTCTGCTTCAGCTTTTTTTTTTTTTTTTTTGAGATCCCCTGGCGACTGAAATATCGCCCGTGTGGAGTCGAAAGTTTTTGAAGGGGCACGGAAAAATCTAAAGGAAAGACCGGTAAAGGTCTGTCTTGGAGCTGGGGCAGTATTAGGAGAAAGCAAAGTGGACTTACCTCCAATGGTTCAAGAAATCCTGCAGAAAGTTCCTTCCCCTGAACCATCTGCCCCGTAGGATTACATGTTCGCCTGTCACAGTCGCAGACCCAGAGGTCGACGGTTTAAGACAGCCCAAGCGAAAATGCAGGGTCCGAGTCTGCAGACGTGGTGACCTTCAAAGATCATAGAGCAGAATCGTGATTCGGACCTGTACCAAAGTATCAATTGATCCTGATCTGAAACATCCTGTAACCTAGGAGGACAATTGTTCCACAACCTACCTGCTCCGGACAAGGTAGAACCATGCTGCCGTATATGTCTTCGATGGGTCCCTGAACAAGGTTGCTCAGGAAAACGGCAGCTTGTTGGACCGGCGATACATCGAGGGGTATACCCTAGAAAAGGTTCTGATACCATCTCCTGCCGACTGTGGGGAGAGGGTAGGGAAAACAAACATTGTTTGATACCTGATATTGTGTATTCGGGTGTCTGACGGCCGCCTACCGGAGCCTGCCCAGCTCATCCGAGACTGGGCCAGTCGCTGTCATTTCGTCATTGGCGTCGAACCCTGATGGACTTGACGTGTCCGCCTCCTTTACCTGCAGTACCAGACGAACTGCTGTATAATGCACCTGGATATTCTGAGACACTGGTTCAGACTCCACAGAAAACAGACATCATTAGTATTGTAACCTGGAAGGTTAGCAAGGTTCCTTTAGAAACCTGGAGAGGTGAAATGACGTACAAGATCTCTGGTTAATAGTGACATTACCTGCATAATCTGAGCTGTTCAAACAGGAGTGTTCTGCCGGTGCGTGGAGGGCTAAGCAGATGGCTCCGCCGCATACTTCACACCTAATAGGGAATTCTTTGACTATCCCAGGTGAGAGGAGAAAAGGTGGGTTAAAGAAACACAGCCCTATGTAAGGTCTGCACTATAATGTGTAGTGACCGACACGATTCAAATAAACTTTCTGGAGCAGCGGAGACCTGAACCAGTAGCGCCGCGCTGTGGGACAGGAGTCTTAGCCCTAGGCTACAGGGGCTCCCCTTAAAGTTTCTTTATTTTCAAACCCTGGTTCCCCTGTACAGATACCCGCTACTAGCGTACTGAGCCGCAGCGCTATTTGTCTGATGCCTTACACGCATTCCCCAAATTACAAATAGCATTAGTAACTAGTGACACCAAGGAATAATAAAGGGAAGGCAACACCCCGCCCTGTATGTAGTGTACCGCTAAATTTAGGTGCACCAGATGTTTCTCGGAGGTTCCGCTGGCTTTTCAAAATGGTGACCAGACTGTGAGAAAAGATGGGGGAAAATGTTATGTGGCAAGGAGGTATTTTGTTATTAGAAAACATTGCGGAAGTGGTTTGTTTTATCTTAAAGATGTATGTGGACACATCTGTACAAACTACACACAATTAGGGCACTGGTGGGAACCAGACCCACGACCTCCATGCCGCGAGGCAGCAATGCCAACCACCACACCATCCGCACTGCCCTATATACGGTATTGTATGCATATATCTATATACATACCTCCACACATATATATATATATATATATATATATATATTCATACATACATATCTATATATATCTATATATATCTATATATATATATATATATATATATATATATACACACACACACCCACAGTGAATCCAACCGTGTATGTGAACCCATTAGGGTAGATAAATACTGTAGTATATGTAGGGTAAAGAAATTGTGCACATTTTTAATCATTAATGAGATGAGCCCCAGCTCCTGTAATAGAGCAGGCTCCTGTATGAAATGCCTGGCAGAGGACTCTCCTGCAGGGAGGAATGGCTGACAAAGTCAGATATTACAAATATGTCAGCAACTCCCTGCACAGAAAAACTAAAAAAAACCCTGAGACAGGATTTGTGCCTAGAGGCAGTGAACGCTGCGATCCGCCGCCGGAAGCCCGCTGAGCAAAGCGGGAATAGCCTTCACCCCCACATCCTACCTTTATCCTCCCTGAACAGCCCGGAGAGGGAAGGGAGCTTGCAGCGGCCGGGGAGCGGTGTGACAGTGAAGCGGCGTGTCCTGTAGCGGCCGGGGGACGGAGAGCGCTTAGCCCGCCGAACAGAGCGGGAGTTAGCTCCGCCCCCTCCGCTTCGGCGCCAAATTCAAACCTGCTCTACAGTAAGCGGGAAGCGCCCTGTATCTCCCCGGCCGCTTGTATGCTGTGGCCGGGGAGCGTTTCATGAACAGAGCCCCATGTTTTTGCCCACACTGACATAAGATGGCGGCAACTATAAAAGGCAACCAGCCTTGGATTCACTGTTCTGTATCCCCCGGCTGCCTTCTGCAGCCGGGTAGTGAAGAGCGCTGAGCCCGCTTACAGAGCGGGCTGAAGCTCCGCCCCCCATATAATGGCGCCAAGTTCAAATTAGTAAGCGCCTTTGATGCACTCCAGCCTTCTATGACTGGAGTATAGGGGTCCATACATATGCTGAAAACTGAAACTGTAAAACATACATCAGTCTGAAAGGGGGGATGTTTGTACTCACCACACTTTAGGCGTACTCCAACTCGACCCCGCGGCTCCGACACACGCCGCACGCAGCGGTGTCCGGTCCCTTTTGATACTCATCTTCTGATGGAGTGGCCCCGACACGCGCCGCACGCAGCGGTGTCCGGCCATTTTTGATACTCACCGCTGCCATGCTGCCGGAATCTTCTGCTGGATGGAGTGGTCCCGACACGCGCCGCACGCAGCGGTGTCCGCCAACTCAGGAGAGCTCAGTGTCCCCCTCAGCCGGGGCCCATCCAGAGCCGCACGCAGCTGCGATGGGACCCCGCCGGCAGCTCCCGCGGTGCAGACTGGCAGTGGCAGAGCTGCCAGTCTGTGCATGTGTGAAAGAAAAAATAAAATTTTCTTCAGCTAAACCCAAGTGAACCAGACTGTCTTGGAGGGGAGATAGTAGGGGAGGAGCTAGCCACAGTGTGAGAATTTTAAAGTGCCAGCTCCCAATTACTGCCTACTATTTCCCATTGTAACTATGCTCCAGTGGCCCCTAGTGGATGAAGGAGAAAAAAAGATAAACAAGGGGTATGTGAGGGAATATTTTTTCAATAAATATAACAGTTGGCATGTGTCTTTTTTATATTTATTTTCTTTACAAGTGGACAAGTGACATCGATCCCTTAGTGTCCGGCCATGATTGCACTTGTGGTTCTACAAGTACTATCATGCTGGAGCAAGCTAGCTTGGACTCATTGGCTCCTGTAAAGAACAATGGGGCAGATGTATTATGCCTGGAAAAGGGATAAAGTGATAAAGCAGTGATAAGAGAAAGGTGATAACGCACCAGCCAATCAGCTCCTAACTGTCATTTTTCAAATCCGTAATGATTGGCTGGTGCACTATCACTTTGCGCTTATCATTGCTTTATCACTTCTCCTGGCTTAATACATCTGCCGCATTTACTATTAGTAATTTTTTCTGTACCATTACTCCTGCACCCACCACCCACACCAACTAACCAACTGGCTGTTTGTTACTTGAAGGGAGGGTGGGGGGGGGTACATTTTTTTGTGGGAGTCCCAACATTCCAAGGGAATCCAGACCTGGGCTGACCAGTTTGGGGCTGGTTAACTGTATCACAGGGAGACCCCATGCTGTATGTCTCCCTTGTATAGCACTTGCTTAACCTAGTGCTGGTTATTGGTAGAATTAGCAGTGTCTGAGCTGCAGACCGGCTTTTAGCAGCGACGGTGTTATTTTATTTTGAATGTCAACATTTTACACTTGTAAAACATGTTTTAATATTCAAAGTCAACAATAATGCATAACACACATATAGATACTTTACATATAAATACCTACTTAAAGAGATTGTCCATTAGATACCGATAATTGGGCTGACTGCTGTCTGGCATAAAACACACAGCAAAAACAATAATCGCATTAAGGCCATCTCCGTAGTAGCCTAAAACAATAAATAATCTGTACATCAATCAGTTTTCACAAAAAACAAACACACGTATATTTAAGAACTTGCTGTAAGAGTCCTTTCCATACTGTATGCATTGGTGTTAGAAACAATACCCAAAGATTTTATCTTTAATACAGTGGACTTAGTTTTCTGGCAAAGTTGTACACATTTGCTTACGCAGAATAAAATTATTGTGTATTATACAGACATTGCACCAATTGTGATGCAACCACAGCATTCTCTATTACTGAAGATGATATTCTGTGCCATGACATGTCCCACACATGTATCACTCAGGAAGGCAGAATTCTACAGCTACTGAGAACCCACACAATCACAAATCACTCCTTTTTTCACTATATCAATACCTATTATGGTGTATACTAGGATATCATATACCAGGTCACTGTCCCCATTCTTAGGGCAAAATCCTTGCAACGGAAAGTCTTTAATAACCAATACTACTCTGATCTCCGCAAACTATTAAGATTGCAGATGTTTTATTTACACAAAAAAAATTTCAGTGTACAAAAATCTGTGAAATCAAACTAAATGAGCTTTTAGTGTGGACATGGCACCTCATTTACAGAAAGAATAGTGGATAGGTGCAACAGCCTCCCATCAGAGGTGGTGAAGGCTAATGGGCCCTACACACACCGTGATGTGCCGCCGAAGGGCCCGATGGCCTGATACGGCCGACCCGACGGCGGAGGAGGGGGGGGGGGGCGATGGCGGGAGTGTAGTCTGTTCACTCCCCCCGTCACCCGGCTCTATAGCACTGCATGCTAATATGGTCGAGATTGTCCATATTGCCTTGCATGTTTAAACGAGCCGTCACCAATGATGAACGAGCGCGAGGCCGTGCATCGTTCATCGCTGGTGTACACACTGAAAGATATGAACAAAGTCTCGTTTATATCTTTCAGTGTGTAGGACCTATAAAACAGGAGAGCAAATGAAACATGCTTGGGATTAATATAGGAATATCCTTACAATGAAATTAGGATCAAATAGGGTTGAAGTTACCAAAAGGTAAAAAAGGGGCAGACTAGATGAGCCAAGTGGTTCTTATCTGCTGTCAATTTCTATATTTCTATAGGACTGTTCTAAGCTGGTCTCTAGCAGTCATTACTTTCTTGACCTTTCCTGAAATGTAAGCCCCGAATGCACGCCTGCAGGTTAACACAAAGTAAAAATAGCCACAAGCTATTTGCGGACTGAAATGCAAATGCTACTGCATAAAAACAAAGTAAAATATGCTGTTCCATGTTTATGCAAGTGGCTAAGAGCACTCTCACATTAAAGTCCCAACAATGTAAATCCCAGATTCTATGTCCTCAGCCAAATTACATCTTTCCATGTATCCAAAAATTTGCTTAACATTTAATTGTGCAGAAAAAACGTCAAAAAGCTGTGCAAAACAGTATTTGAAATATTAATCAAATGTATTAAAAGTTCTAAGCTATATTAGTAAGAACATTCTATTTCCACATTGAAATTGAACCTATAGCATAATGAAATTAGGATCAAATAGGGTTGAAGTTACCAAAAGGTAAAAAAGGGGCAGACTAGATGAGCCAAGTGGTTCTTATCTGCTGTCAATTTCTATATTTCTATAGGACTGTTCTAAGCTTTAGTAAGTCAGGCATTAGTAATGCCTGACTTACTAAAGCATATAACAATAGCTTGTCATATCCTTGTGTGGGGTGTAGTATGGTATGCCGGCGGTCGGGCTCCCGGCGACCAGCATACCGACGCCGGGAGCCCGACCGCCGGCATACCGAGAGTGTGGCAAGCGCAAATGAGCCCCTTGCGGGCTCGCTGCGCTCGCCACGCTGTGGGCATGGTGGCGCGCTATGCGCGCAACGCTATTTTATTCTCCCTCCAGGGGGGTCGTGGACCCCCACGAGGTAGAATAAGTGACGGTATGCCGGCTGTCGGGATTCCGGCGCCGGTATACTGTGTGTCGGGGTCCCGACAGCCGGCATACTGAAGACCACCCCCTTGTGTGCATCCACCTAGCTCTAGGGAAAAATGGGAGACAGATACTCAGTGGCACACCACGGACTCAAGTAACTGACATCAGAACACTGATTTAAGTACCATTAATAGTGGACAATGCCACCTTTTCAAAGGCCTTTGTTCTTAATTCAAAGGTCTTTGAAAAGGTGGCATTGTCCACTATTAATGGTACTTTTTCATTTTAATGGTGTTATCTATGGTGAAGGAATTTTTAAGACTCATTAATACTGCACTAGAAGGCGCTATTCTCATCTTTTTCTCTCTCTCTATACATACATACATACAGTGTGTGTGTGTGTGTGTGTGTGTGTGTGTGTGTGTGTGTGTATATCTATATCTCCCCACACACTCCACTTTTGCAGTGAAAGGAAGGCACTTTCCTTGAGTTAAATTGAATTATTATATCTTTATTGCACACAGGGTAATTAGTTCATGTTGTAGCCAACGTTTCCATTCTCATACAGAATCTTTATCAAGGCTTGATACAGTTTCAATATGCACCGTCAGTGTTCACATCTGTTCATCCTGCATGCTGTATGCGATGTGAACACTGACAGTAAATATTGAAAATGTATCAAGCCTTGATAAAGATTCTGTATAAGAATCGAAATGTTGGCTACAATATGAACTTATTACCCTGTGTGCAATAAAGATATAATAATTCAGTTTAACTCGAGAGTGCCTTCCTTTCACTGCAAAAGTGGAATGTGTGGATACAATAGGAGCGACTGGATATGTATGGTCCCCCTGAAGAGCACCCCTAACGTTGACAGTCTGAGAGTGCCGGACAACAAGAAATACATATTATATATATATATATATTTATCCCTGTACGGTCTATGCATCAGACTAATAAACAAACCGATAGCAAGTGGAAAAAAGGGTAATGCAGTGTCTGCTAACGAGTGTTTGTGATTTGCTCACCTGGTGTTCACTACTATTAGCACACACCTGGCAGCAGCTATCACATAATTTGTGAATAAGCCTCTGCCTTTTCCTGTACTATACAAACACTACATTGGCAGATGACATCTGTCTCCTTCAAATGCATTTAACCATACATCCCAACTTTTGAATTAGTGTATGCAGGATCTGCCACGCCGAAGGCACGGGCGTGGTTGGAAATGGGTGGGACTTCAAAAGAAGGGGGAGTGGTCTCGCTGCATGACCCCTCGTTTTCGTCATTTTTGCGGTATGCCCAGCACTCCCTGAGCAGTCCCCGCCTCACTCCCCGTACTGTTTAGATGCAGCGATGGGATCACAGGAACTCCCTTCACCCCCCCCGTCCGCGGGAGACTGCGACCCGCGGATGGGTGTCCGAATAGCGGGATTATCCCTCTGGAATCGGGACAGTTAGGAGATCTTTGGTATTACTGATTATGTATTTTTCATTGCTATCTGTCCCTCATACGGACATAGGGGGTTATTCAGGTTTGTTAGCAACTCAAAAAAAGTTAGCAATTGGGCAAAACTATGTTGCACTGCAGGTGGGGTAGATGTAACATGTGCATAGAAAATAAGATTTTACTTACCGATAAATCTATTTCTCGTAGTCTGTAGTGGATGCTGGGACTCCGTCAGGACCATGGGGATTAGCGGCTCCGCAGGAGACAGGGCACAAAAATAAAGCTTTAGGATCAGGTGGTGTGCACTGGCTCCTCCCCCTATGACTCTCCTCCAAGCCTCAGTTAGGATACTGTGCCCGGACGAGCGTACACAATAAGGAAGGATTTTGAATCCCGGGTAAGACTCATACCAGCCACACCAATCACACTGTACAACCTGTGATCTGAACCCAGTTAACAGTATGACAAAACGTAGGAGCCTCTGAACAGACGGCTCACAACAATAACAACCCGATTTTTTTGTAACAATAACTATGTACAAGTATTGCAGACAATCCGCACTTGGGATGGGCGCCCAGCATCCACTACGGACTACGAGAAATAGATTTATCGGTAAGTAAAATCTTATTTTCTCTGACGTCCTAGTGGATGCTGGGACTCCGTCAGGACCATGGGGATTATACCAAAGCTCCCAAACGGGCGGGAGAGTGCGGATGACTCTGCAGCACCGAATGAGAGAACTCCAGGTCCTCTTTAGCCAGGGTATCAAATTTGTAGAATTTTACAAACGTGTTCTCCCCCGACCACGTAGCTGCTCGGCAGAGTTGTAATGCCGAGACCCCTCGGGCAGCCGCCCAGGATGAGCCCACCTTCCTTGTGGAATGGGCCTTGACAGATTTAGGCTGTGGCAGGCCTGCCACAGAATGTGCAAGTTGAATTGTGCTACAAATCCAACGAGCAATCGTCTGCTTAGAAGCAGGAGCACCCAGCTTGTTGGGTGCATACAGTATAAACAGCGAGTCAGATTTTCTGACTCCGGCCGTCCTTGAAATATATATTTTCAATGCCCTGACAACGTCCAGCAACTTGGAATCCTCCAAATCGCTAGTAGCCGCAGGCACCACAATAGGTTGGTTCAGGTGAAACGCTGACACCACCTTAGGCAGAAACTGAGGACGCGTCCGCAGTTCTGCCCTGTCCGAATGGAAAATCAGATATGGGCTTTTATACGATAAAGCCGCCAATTCTGATACTCTCCTGGCTGAAGCCAGGGCCAGTAGCATGGTTACTTTCCATGTAAGATATTTCAAATCCACCGATTTGAGTGGCTCAAACCAATGGGATTTGAGAAAATCCAAAACTACATTAAGGTCCCACGGAGCCACTGGGGGCACAACCGGGGGCTGTATATGTAGTACTCCTTTTACAAAAGTCTGGACTTCAGGAACTGAAGCCAATTTTTTCTGGAAGTAATCGACAGGGCCGAAATTTGAATCTTAATGGACCCCAATTTGAGTCCCATAGACAATCCTGTTTGCAGGAAATGTAGGAATCGACCCAGTTGAAATTTCTCCGTGGTGGCCTTCCTGGCCTCCCACCACGCAACATATTTTCTCCAAATGCGGTGATAATGTTGTGCAGTCACCTCCTTCCTGGCTTTTACCAGCGTAGGGATGACCTCTTCCGGAATGCCTTTTTCCCTTAGAATTCGGCGTTCAACCGCCATGCCGTTAAAAACAGCCGCGGTAAGTCTTGGAATAGACCCGGTCCCTGCTGAAGCAGGTCCCGTCTTAGGGGTAGAGGCCACGGATCTTCCGTGAGCATCTCCTGAAGTTCCGGGTACCAAGTTCTTCTTGGCCAATCCGGAGCCACGAGTATCGTTCTTACTCCCCTTTGCCGTATAATTCTCAGTACTTTTGGTATGAGAGGCAGAGGAGGAAACACCTACACTGACTGGTACACCCATGGTGTTACCAGAGCGTCTACAGCTATTGCCTGAGGGTCTCTTGACCTGGCGCAATACCTGTCCAGTTTTTTCTGCTGAGGAAGTCTGCTTCCCAGTTGTCCATTCCCGGAATGAACACTGCTGACAGTGCTATCACATGATTTTCCGCCCAGCGAAAAATCCTTGCAGTTTCTGCCATTGGCCTCCTGCTTCTTGTGCCGCCCTGTCTGTTTACGTGGGCGACTGCCGTGATGTTGTCCCACTGGATCAATACCGGCTGACCTTGAAGCAGAGGTCTTGCTAAGCTTAGAGCATTGTAAATTGTCCTTAGCTCCAGTATATTTATGTGGAGAAAAGTCTCCAGACTTGATCACACTCCCTAGAAATTTTTTCCCTGTGTGACTGCTCCCCAGCCTCTCAGGCTGGCCTCCGTGGTCACCAGCATCCAATCCTGAATGCCGAATCTGCGGCCCTCTAGAAGATGAGCACTCTGTAACCACCACAGGAGAGATACCCTTGTTCATGGAGATAGGGTTATCCGCTGATGCATCTGAAGATGCAATCCGGACCATTTGTCCAGCAGATCCCACTGAAAAGTTCTTGCGTGGAATCTGCCGAATGGAATCGCTTCGTAATAAGCCACCATTTTTCCCAGGACTCTTGTGCAATGCTGCACTGACACTTTTCCTGGTTTTAGGAGGTTCCTGACTAGCTCGGATAACTCCCTGGCTTTCTCCTCCGGGAGAAACACCTTTTTCTGGACTGTGTCCAGAATCATCCCTAGGAACAGCAGACGTGTCGTCGGAAACGGCTGTGATTTTGGAATATTTAGAATCCACCCGTGCTGTCGTAGAACTACTTGAGATAGTGCTACTTCGACTTCCAACTGTTCTCTGGACCTTGCCCTTATCAGGAGATCGTCCAAGTAAGGGATATTTAAGACGCCTTTTCTTTGAAGAATCATCATTTCGGCCATTACTTTGGTAAAGACCCGGGGTGCCGTGGACAATCCAAACGGCAGCGTCTGAAACTGATAGTGACAGTTCCGTACCACGAACCTTAGGTACCCTTGGTGAGAAAGGCAATTTTGGACATGGATGTAAGCATCCCTGATGTCCAGGGACACCATATAGTCCCCTTCTTCCTAGTTCGCTATCACTGCTCTGAGTGACTCCATCTTGATTTGAAACTTTGTATGTAAGTGTTCAAAGATTTCAGATTTAGAATAGGTCTCACCGAGCCGTCTGGCTTCAGTACCACAATATAGTGTGGAATAATACCCCTTTCCTTGTTGTAGGAGGGGTACTTTGATTATCACCTGCTGGGAATACAGCTTGTGAATTGTTTCCAATACTGCCTTCCTGTCGGAGGAAGACGTTGGTAAAGCAGACATCAGGAGCCTGCGAGGGGGAGACGTCTCGAATTTCCAATCAGTACCCCTGGGATACTACTTGTAGGATCCAGGGGTCCTGTACGGCCCCAGCGTCATGCTGAGGGCTTGGCAGAAGCGGTGAAGGGCTTCTGTTCCTGGGAATGGGCTGCCTGCTGCAGTCTTCTTCCCTTTCCTCTATCCCTGGGCAGATATGACTGGCCTTTTGCCCGCTTGCCCTTATGGGGACGAAAGGACTGAGGCTGAAAAGACAGTGTCTTTTTCTGCTGAGATGTAACTTGGGGTAAAAAAGGTGGATTTTCCAGCTGTTGCCGTGGCCACCAGGTCCGATGGACCGACCCCAAATAACTCCTCTCCTTTATACGGCAATACTTCCATGTGCCGTTTGGAATCTGCATCACCTGACCACTGTCGTGTCCATAAACATCTTCTGGCAGATATGGACATCGCACTTACTCTTGATGCCAGAGTGCAAATATCCCTCTGTGCATCTCGCATATATAGAAATGCATCCTATAAATGCTCTATAGTAAATAAAATACTGTCCCTGTCAAGGGTATCAATATTTTCAGTCAGGGAATCCGACCAAGCCACCCCAGCGCTGCACATCCAGGCTGAGGCGATCGCTGGTCGCAGTATAACACCAGTATGTGTGTATATACTTTTAGGATATTTTCCAGCCTCCTATCAGCTGGCTCCTTGAGGGCGGCCCTATCTGGAGACGGTACCGCCACTTGTTTTGATAAGCGTGTGAGCGCCTTATCCACCCTGAGGGGTGTTTCCCAACGCGCCCTAACTTCTGGCGGGAAAGGGTATACCGCCAATAATTTTCTATCGGGGGAAACCCACGCATCATCACACACTTCGTTTAATTTATCTGATTCAGGAAAAACTATAGGTAGTTTTTTCACACCCCACATAATACCCTTTTTTGTGGTACTTGTAGTATCAGAAATATGTAACACCTCCTTCATTGCCCTTAACAATTAACGTGTGGCCCTAAAGGAAAATACGTTTGTTTCTTCACCGTCGACACTGGAGTCAGTGTCCATGTCTGTGTCGACCGACTGAGGTAAAATGGGCGTTTTAATGCCCCTGACGGTGTTTGAGACGCCTGGACAGGTACTATTTTGTTTGCCGGCCGTCTCATGTCGTCAACCGACCTTGCAGCGTGTTGACATTATCACGTAATTCCTTAAATAAGCCATCCATTCCGGTGTCGACTCCCTAGAGAGTGACATCACCATTACAGGCAATTTCTCCGCCTCCTCACCAACATCGTCCTCATACATGTCGACACACACGTACCGACACACAGCACACACACAGGGAATGCTCTGATAGAGGACAGGACCCCACTAGCCCTTTGGGGAGACAGAGGGAGAGTTTGCCAGCACACACCAAAACGCTATAATTATACAGGGACAACCTTCATATAAGTGTTTTTCCCTTATAGCATCTTAATATATATAATCATATCGCCAAATAAGTGCCCCCCCTCTCTGCTTTAACCCTGTTTCTGTAGTGCAGTGCAGGGGAGAGCCTGGGAGCCTTCCCACCAGCATTTCTGTGAGGGAAAATGGGGCTGTGTGCTGAGGAGAATAGGCCCCGCCCCCTTTTCGGCGGGCTTCTTCTCCCGTTTTTCTGAGACCTGGCAGGGGTTAAATACATCCATATAGCCCCAGGGACTATATGTGATGTATTTTTTAGCCAGAATAAGGTATTATCATTGCTGCCCAGGGCGCCCCCCCCAGCGCCCTGCACCCTCCGTGACCGCTGGTGTGAAGTGTGTGACAACAATGGCGCACAGCTGCAGTGCTGTGCGCTACCTCATGAAGACTGAAAAGTCTTCTGCCGCCGGTTTCTGGACCTCTTCACTTTTCGGCATCTGCAAGGGGGTCGGCGGCGCGGCTCCGGGACCGGACTCCATGGCTGGGCCTGTGTTCGATCCCTCTGGAGCTAATGGTGTCCAGTAGCCTAAGAAGCCAATCCATCCTGCACGCAGGTGAGTTCACTTCTCTCCCCTAAGTCCCTCGTAGCAGTGAGCCTGTTGCCAGCAGGTCTCACTGAAAATAAAAAACCTAATAACTTTTTCTAAGCAGCTCTTTAGGAGAGCCACCTAGATTGCACCCTGCTCGGACGGGCACAAAAACCTAACTGAGGCTTGGAGGAGGGTCATAGGGGGAGGAGCCAGTGCACACCACCTGATCCTAAAGCTTTATTTTTGTGCCCTGTCTCCTGCGGAGCCGCTAATCCCCATGGTCCTGACGGAGTCCCAGCATCCACTAGGACGTCAGAGAAATTAGATTTGGGTGGGGTGTGTTCAAACTGAAATCTAAATTGCAGTGTAAAAAATAAAGCAGCCAGTATTTACCATGCACAGAAATCTAACGCTCTCTGCACGTTACATCTGCCCCACCTGCAAGTGCAGCATGGTTTTGTCCAATTGCCAACTTTGTTGGTTTGCTATCAAACCTGAATAGGGCCCATAGGGCGTATATTAAATCTGTCTGTGCAATTATAATTAAATGTGCAGATGTTAATCTTGTTTTTTCATATGGACAAATGTAGCTTTGACATTATTTGATTATTCCTGATTGTCCAATATACGCACATTTAACCCTTCTGTGCGAATAGGGTTTACTTCATTATTCAACATTGTTCATCATCAGTGGTATTACATTGTGTATGTAATGAATTGATTTAATATATGGTGATGCTTAACCATGATATGCCATGAAACATATTTGATTTTCTGGACATACATTTTAGGGTGCCTTACTGCTCCTATAAGATATAATATATACCAATTGATTGAAAATAAAAGGAGCAAGCTTTTTGGATTTGCGTAATAAGCTGTATTAGATTGATTTTTGCCATGTCAACTATTCCAAATTTAAAGAAACAGGAGAACTCTCACACAATCTCTCACTTCCCGATTCTGACAGCTTATTACATTCCCCCTCTTATATTCTTATTTCAACTATATTTTATTATTACATTTTATTTATAAGGCGCCACAAGTGTTTCACAGCGCCGTACGGAGGACAGTACAGGGAGACAAAACTTAGCATTACAGTAAATAAATAACAAAAATAGAGTGCAGGTAACAAAGAGCACCACAAATCTCAATACATAATACAGCTAAGATGTAAGTAGCGAGGAAGTAATCATCGTACTACTAGGGGTTTGTGGCCATAGATAGAGATGAGCCTTTACCAGCAGGAGAAAATGCGGGTAAAGATGGTCGCCGAGTAGGAGAGTGCTGCGAGTGAAATGTGTCGAGAAGAGGGCTTTGACAACAAGAAGAAAGAGGGCCCTGCTCTGAAGAGCTAATAATCTAGTGGGAAGGGGCAACAGACAGATGACATGAGGTGCAAGCAAGCGGAAGGTAGCCTGATGGCAGTATGTAAGCAAAGCAGAGATGTTCATGGAATGAGGCAGGGGGATGGAGGAGCAGCTATTTTGCCTATTACCATTATATTCTTAACACCCTATTAGGGGTTGGTGTTTGAATACGTCACACCACCTTACCAGCAGATATAATTATCCTCTCTTTACCTTTTGGATAATTTTTATCCTCTTTAGGATCTAACTGGCCAAATAGATGCAAAAGTAGAAAGTTTTATCATTTCAACACTTTCCAAACCTAATAAGGCTGTTTTATGTTCACATAGCAATAAATGTGAGATTTAATTCCCCTACTTTACTTTAGGAGGTGGTGTTCGAATTAAATCAGCTGTCACTCCTGCTAAAATTCTTCAAACATATCTCAAAAAAGGCCATTTTCCTTTCAGTTCTATAAAAACTATACATTTGGAAGGTAAAATGGGTTTATTGCCATCACAGCAGACAACCGCAATACTGCAATTTGCATTCTATGTAATTAAATATGTCCCGCTTCCCAAATGTATAGCTGTGGCACTGAAAAAAATAAGTGACAGCAGCACTTATTGACCCTGAAATATAATGCTTTATACACTCTAATGCTAAGATCACCTCCATGGCTGATAACTTTCTTATACGGCTCTATAGCAGACATGTCAACCCTATGATCTTGCTCCCCGATCCGGAACATGCGCCAGCGTCTGCTCTCTTCCTTTTCCTCAGCAGCGGTGTACTCTGGGATTGATCCTTTGGGAAGTACTTCAGTAGTTTTTGGTTTTGGGAGGTCATCTGTCAAAATGTAAAATAATAAGAATTTACTTACCGATAATTCTATTTCTCGGAGTCCGTAGTGGATGCTGGGGTTCCTGAAAGGACCATGGGGAATAGCGGCTCCGCAGGAGACAGGGCACAAAAGTAAAGCTTTTACAGGTCAGGTGGTGTGTACTGGCTCCTCCCCCTATGACCCTCCTCCAGACTCCAGTTAGGTACTGTGCCCGGACGAGCGTACACAATAAGGGAGGATTTTGAATCCCGGGTAAGACTCATACCAGCCACACCAATCACACCGTACAACTTGTGATCTAAACCCAGTTAACAGTATGATAACAGAGGAGCCTCTGAAAGATGGCTTCCTAAACAATAACCCGAATTAGTTAACAATAACTATGTACAAGTATTGCAGATAATCCGCACTTGGGATGGGCGCCCAGCATCCACTACGGACTCCGAGAAATAGAATTATCGGTAAGTAAATTCTTATTTTCTCTATCGTCCTAAGTGGATGCTGGGGTTCCTGAAAGGACCATGGGGATTATACCAAAGCTCCCAAACGGGCGGGAGAGTGCGGATGACTCTGCAGCACCGAATGAGAGAACTCCAGGTCCTCCTTTGCCAGGGTATCAAATTTGTAAAAATTTACAAACGTGTTCTCCCCTGACCACGTAGCTGCTCGGCAGAGTTGTAATGCCGAGACCCCTCGGGCAGCCGCCCAAGATGAGCCCACCTTCCTTGCGGAATGGGCCTTAACAGATTTAAGCTGTGGCAGGCCTGCCACAGAATGTACAAGTTGAATTTTGTTACAAATCCAACGAGCAATCGACTGCTTAGAAGCAGGTGCACCCAACTTGTTGGGTGCATACAGTATAAACAGCGAGTCAGATTTTCTGACTCCAGCCGTCCTTTAAATGTATATTTTTAAGGCTCTGACAACGTCCAACAACTTGGAGTCCTTCAAGTCGTCTGTAGCCGCAGGCACTACAATAGGCTGGTTCAGGTGAAACGCTGATACCACCTTAGGGAGAAAATGCGGACGCGTCCGCAGCTCTGCCCTATGTCGAATGGAAAATTAAATTAAATAAGGGCTTTTATAAAACAAAGCCGCCAGTTCAGATACTCTCCCGGCCGAAGCCAGGGCCAGTAACATAGTCACTTTCCATGTGAGATATTTCAAATCCACATTCTTTAGTGGTTCAAACCAATTGGATTTGAGGAAATCTAAAACTACATTTAGATCCCACGGTGCCACCTTAGGCACCACAGGAGGCTGTATATGCAGTACTCCTTTGATAAAAATCTGGACCTCAGGGACTGAGGCCAATTCTTTTTGGAAGAATATTGATAGGGCCGAAATTTGAACCTTAATAGATCCCAATTTGAGACCCATAGACAATCCTGATTGTAGGAAATGTAGGAAAACGACCCAGTTGAAATTACTCCGCTGCTCGCACCACGCAACATATTTTCGCCAAATACGGCGATAATGCTTCGCGGTGACTTCCTTCCTTGCCTTTATCAAGGTAGGAATGACTTCTTCTGGAATGCCTTTTCCTTTTAGGATCTGGCATTCAAACGCCATGCCGTCAAACGCAGCCGCGGTAAGTCTTGAAAAAGACAAGGACCCTGCTGAAGCAGGTCCCTTCTCAGAAGTAGAGGCCACGGATCGTCCGTGACCATCTCTTGAAGTTCCGGGTACCAAGTCCTTCTTGGCCAATCCGGAGCCACTAGTCTTACTCCTCTTTGCCGTATAATCCTCAATACCTTTGGTATGAGAGGCAGAGGAGGAAACACATATACCGACTGGTACACCCAAGGTGTTACCAGCGCGTCCACAGCTATTGCCTGCGGATCTCTTGACCTGGCGCAATACCTGTCCAGTGTTTTGTTGAGGCGAGACGCCATCATGTCCACCATTGGTTTTACCCAACGGTTTAATAGCATGTGGAAAACTTCTGGATGAAGTACCCACTCTCCCGGGTGAAGGTCGTGTCTGCTGAGGAAGTCTGCTTCCCAGTTGTCCACGCCCGGGATGAATACTGCTGACAGTGCTATCACGTGATTCTCCGCCCAGCGAAGGATCCTGGCAGCTTCTGCCATTGCCCTCCTGCTTCTTGTGCCGCCCTGTCTGTTTACATGGGCGACTGCCGTGATGTTGTCCGACTGGATCAACACCGGTCTTCCTTGAAGCAGAGGTTCCGCCTGGCTTAGAGCATTGTAGATTGCTCTTAGTTCCAGAATGCTTATGTGAAGAGACTTTTTCAGGCTCGACCACACTCCCTGGAAATTTCTTCCCTGTGTGACTGCTCCCCAGCCTCTCAGGCTGGCATCCGTGGTCACCAGGATCCAATCCTGCATGCCGAATCTGCGGCCCTCCAATAGATGAGCCTCCTGCAACCACCACAGAAGGGATACCCTTGTCCTCGGCGACAGGGTTATCCGCAGGTGCATCTGAAGATGCGACCCTGACCATTTGTCCAACAGATCCCTTTGCATGGAATCTGCCGAAAGGGATTGCTTCGTAAGAAGCTACCATTTTTTCCCAGGACTCTTGTGCATTGATGTACAGACACCTTTCCTGGTTTTAGGAGGTTCCTGACCAGGTCAGATAACTCCTTGGCTTTTTCTTCGGGAAGAAAAACCTTTTTCTGAACTGTGTCCAGAATCATCCCCAGGCACAGCAGACGAGTTGTCGGCATTAATTGGGATTTTGGAATATTCAGAATCCATCCGTGCTGCTTTAGCACCTCTTGAGATAGTGCTAAACCCATCTCTAGCTGTTCTCTGGACCTTGCCCTTATTAGGAGATCGTCCAAGTATGGGATAATTAATACGCCTTTTCTTCGAAGAAGAAATATTATCTCGGCCATTACCTTTGTAAAGACCCGAGGTGCCGTGGACAAACCAAACGGCAGCGTCCGAAACTGATAGTGACAGTTTTGTACAACGAACCTGAGGTACCCCTGGTGTGAGGGGTAATTGGAACGTGGAGATACGCATCCTTGATGTCCAAGGATACCATAAAGTCCCCTTCTTCCAGGTTCGCTATCACTGCTCTGAGTGACTCCATCTTGAACTTGAACTTCTTTATGTACAGGTTCAAGGACTTCAGATTTAGAATAGGCCTTACCGAGCCATCCGGCTTCGGTACCACAAAAAGAGTGGAATAATACCCCTTCCCTTGTTGTAGAAGAGGTACCTTGACTATCACCTGCTGAGAATACAGCTTGTGAATGGCTTCCAAAACCGTCTCCCTTTCTGAGGGGGACGTTGGTAAAGCAGACTTCAGGAAACGGCGAGGTGGCTCTGTCTCTAATTTCAACCTGTACCCCTGAGATATTATCTGCAGGATCCAGGGATTTACCTGCGAGTGAGCCCACTGCGCGCTGTAATTCTTGAGACGACCGCCTACCGCCCCCAAGTCCGCTTGCGAAGCCCCAGCGTCATGCTGAGGCTTTTGTAGAAGCCGGGGAGGGCTTCTGTTCCTGGGAAGGAGCTGCCTGTTGCTGTCTCTTCCCTCGTCCTCTGCCTCGTGGCAGATATGAATAGCCCTTTGCTCTCTTATTTTTAAAGGAACGAAAGGGCTGCGGTTGAAAGGTCGGTGCCTTTTTCTGTTGGGGAGTGACTTGAGGTAGAAAGGTGGATTTCCCGGCCGTAGCCGTGGCCACCAAATCCAATAGACCGACCCCAAATAACTCCTCTACGCATCGCCTGTCCACTGTCGTGTCCATAAAGCTCTTCTGGCCGAAATGGACATAGCACTTACCCGTGATGCCAGTGTGCAGATATCTCTCTGTGCATCACGCATATAAAGAAATGCATCCTTTATTTGTTCTAACGACAGTAAAATATTGTCCCCGTCCAGGGTATCAATATTTTCGATCAGGGACTCTGACCAAACTACCCCAGCACTGCACATCCAGGCAGTCGCAATAGCTGGTCGTAGTATAACACCTGCATGTGTGTATATACCTTTTTGGATATTTTCCATCCTCCTATCTGATGGATCTTTAAGTGCGGCCGTCTCAGGAGAGGGTAACGCCACTTGTTTTGATAAGCGTGTTAGCGCTTTGTCCACCCTAGGAGGTGTTTCCCAGCGCTCCCTAACCTCTGGCGGGAAAGGGTATAAAGCCAATAACTTCTTTGAAATTAGCAGTTTTTTTATCGGGGCACCCCACGCTTCATCACACACGTCATTTAATTCTTCTGATTCGGTAAAAACTACTGGTAGTTTTTTCACACCCCACATAATACCCTGTTTAGTGGTACCTGTAGTATCAGCTAAATGTAACATCTCCTTTATTGCCAAAATCATATAACGTGTGGCCCTACTGGAAAATACGGTTGATTCGTCACCTTCACCACCGGAATCAGTGCCTGTGTCTGGGTCTGTGTCGACCGACTGAGGCAAGGGGCGTTTTACAGCCCCTGACGGTGTTTGAGGCGCCTGGACAGGCACTAATTGAGTGTCCGGCCGCCTCATGTCGGCAAACGACTGCTTAAGCGAGTTGACGCTATCCCGTAATTCCACAAATAAAGGCATCCATTCTGGTGTCGACCCCCTAGGAGGTGACATCCTCATATTTGGCAATTGCTCCGCCTCCACACCAATAACGTCCTCATACATGTCGACACACACGTACCGACACACAGCAGACACACAGGGAATGCTCTATACGAAGACAGGACCCACTAGCCCTTTGGGGAGACAGAGGGAGAGTCTGCCAGCACACACCAAAAAGCGCTATATATGACAGGGATAGCCTTATGATTAAGTGCTCCCTTATAGCTGCTTTTATATTAATATATTGCCATTTATTTTGCCCCCCCTCTCTGTTATACCCTGTTTCTGTAGTGCAGTGCAGGGGAGAGACCTGGGAGCCTTCCTGACCAGCGGAGCTGTGACAGAAAATGGCGCCGTGTGCTGAGGAGATAGGCCCCGCCCCTTTTTCGGCGGGCTCGTCTCCCGCTATTTAGTACATTTAGGCAGGGGTAAATATCTCCATATAGCCTCTGGGGCTATATGTGAGGTATTTTTAGCCTTTTTAAAGGTTTTCATTTGCCTCCCAGGGCGCCCTGCACCCTCAGTGACTGCCGTGTGAAGTGTGCTGAGAGGAAAATGGCGCACAGCTGCAGTGCTGTGCGCTACCTTAAGAAGACTGCAGGAGTCTTCAGCCGCCGATTCTGGACCTCTTCTTGCTTCAGCATCTGTGAGGGGGCCGGCGGCGTGGCTCCGGTGACCATCCAGGCTGTACCTGTGATCGTCCCTCTGGAGCTTCATGTCCAGTAGCCAAGAAGCCAATCCATCCTGCACGCAGGTGAGTTCACTTCTTCTCCCCTCTGTCCCTCGTTGCAGTGATCCTGTTGCCAGCAGGAATCACTGTAAAATAAAAAACCTAAGCTAAACTCTCTAAGCAGCTCTTTATGAGAGCCACCTAGAATTGCACCCTTCTCGGCCGGGCACAAAAATCTAACTGGAGTCTGGAGGAGGGTCATAGGGGGAGGAGCCAGTACACACCACCTGACCTGTAAAAGCTTTACTTTTGTGCCCTGTCTCCTGCGGAGCCGCTATTCCCCATGGTCCTTTCAGGAACCCCAGCATCCACTTAGGACGATAGAGAAAAAATTAACGCACATATACTAAATGGTTTTTCACATCATACTTAGTTAACCACTTTCTTTGGGCTGGGAGCAACACATTTATTGTACGTTTTGCGAAGAAAGAATATCCAATTATTATCAGTGGAAACTTACATGGAGAAATCACACAAGTGTATAAATTGTAAAATATTGACATTGCAAAACACCTCCTGTGTAAAGTACTCTAGCAACTACCAATACATTGATTTGGGAGACAACACTGCACCTGCAGGCTACCATCTGATCACAACTGAGCAATTGACGAATGGAAGAACAGGATTTATTTTTGCATTTAAACTTGTTTGCCAAGGTGTAGTGCAAAACACAGAAATAGTGGGCAAAAGCAAAATATATTTCTTTACAAGCTGTCAATAACTATTACAACAGATGATCTAAGTTTGATATATAACCTATTTACATGAATCAAGCCGATAATTGCATAATTTATGCCCAGCTTTAGTAATTCATCCAATGAACTAAACTGAATTAAACTGGATTCAGTTGGAATAGACACAATCAGGCTTAATTACTGCTAGTACAGTTAAATCTAATCACTAAAATAGAACCTTTCCAGCAATGTGAAATTAGCTACAAGGTCTCAACAAGCAGAGCAGTATGCCGCAATCAAGATATTCCAGAAGAGTTGAGAAAAAACAATGGAAATATACCTGGAAAGGGTTACAAATCCATTGCTAATGCTCTGGGAATCCAGCAGACCAGTGGGCCTGATTCAGAAATGTTTGCAAGCAGCTATGCATTTGCGTCTGATAAGGAGGGACACGCAGGGAAGTCTCAGTAGAAGAGAGGCCTTCTGCAGGTAGCTGCGATCCCAGCACTACAACCGACATCATAAGCTGGGATCCAACCAAAGGTTGCAACGTTTCACACAGAGGGGCAGCCGAGTAAGCTCCAGCTTACTCAGCTGACCAACGGAATCAGGGGCTGCGATGCCAGGAAATCTACATGGTAACACGCAGACCCTGGACTTTCTCCTCCCAGAAAATGGAGGCGACACCTTCCCCTCTTTGGTTCTGGGAACGCAGGTCTCCCCCCACCCCCTCAACGCTGCTGCCTGTGGATCAGGCAGCGGAAAAGGGGAACTGCAGGTGACAATGCAATGCGCATTCTGCAGCACGGACCTTGCGCAGCTGCAGATTTCCAATAATTGGGAATCTGCGTGGGACGCAGCCAGCACCTGCATCCCACCCTGAATTAAGCCCAGTGAAGCTATTTTTTTCCAAATGAAGAAAACTTTGAACAGTGGTGAATCTTCCCAGGAGTGGCCAACCTATGATGATTCCTCCATGAGCGCATCAATGACATGCCCAGGAATTCACAAAAGAACCCAAATAACTAAGGAACTGCAGACCTTGCGCGCCTCATGTAATGTCAGCGCTCATGATTCCACCATAAGAAAGAGATTGGGCAAAAATGCTCAACCACTGCACACAAAGGGAAACATAAAGGCAGGTCTCAAATTTGTCAAACACACATTGTCAACACACAAGACTTTTCGGCTAATGTTCTGCGGACTGACGCATCAGACACTTTTTGGAAGACATGGGCCCTGTCACATCTGGCATAAAGCTACAATATGAATGTTATATCAGCAGTCAAACATGGTGATGGTAGTAGTATGATGGCGTGGGGGTGCTTTGCTTCTTCAGGACCCGGGCAACTTGCCATTATTAACAGAATCATGAGTTCTGCTCTCTATCAGAAAAAATTGAGGGAGAATGTCCAGTCATCAGCCCATGATTAGGAGCTCAAGCGCAATAACATCATGCAGCAAGACAACAGTGCGAAGCACTACAGCAAGTCCACCTTGGAATGGACCTCCCAGTGTGGCTGAATTAAAGCAATTCTGCAAAGAAAAGTGTGCCAAATTCCTCCATGATGACAGAAAAGACTCATCTCCAGTTATGGGAATTGTTTGGTTGCAGTTGTGGCTGCTAAAGGTGGCACAGCCAGTTATTAGGTTTAGGATGAAATCGCGACAGTCTAGATCCCGGCGGTCAGGACACCGACGCCGGAATCCCGACATCAAGGCAGAGAGTCCCTTCACGGGCTCACTGCGTACGCAGTGCTTTGCTTGCCACACTATTATAATCCCCCTTGGGTGGTGGCGTGGATGCACCACCCGAGTGGGAATACCAGGCTGCAGTCGAGATTCCCACCGCCGGCATTTCCCCTGCCGTCGGGATTCCGGCGGCGGTATTTCGACTGCCGGGATCCCGTCGTACGGGAAATTAACTGTATCCTTTTAACTGCTTATTTTTTCACACAGGCAGTATATTTATTAATAAAAGAAATTATCAATTAAAAACTGTATTTTGTTTTTTACGCAGGATGTCTTTGTCGAAGATTTGGAACAATTAAGTATGATAAATATGCAATTATGGAAGAAATCAGGAAGAGGCAAAAATGTTTTCTCATCACTGTATATTTGATGTAGAACCTTATCAGTCAAGAGACACATCAAACAGGCATAGTACACCAACGTTTTCTGGTGCAGAGGCTACAGCACCCGTGGAACATCTCTGATCCAACATCACAATCTACATAAGGTCTCCCAAATTAATGTATTAATTCTCAACGTATTCTATACAAACGACAAGAATGTACTGTTTCAGCCGTGTTTTAGTAGTAGATTCTGATTGCTCCCAAAGTGCTTTCACAGAGAGTGGTCACTTAAAACAGCTGATAGCCAGTGTATCGATTGAATGGCTAAAGCAGAACGAGATATACTAAATGGTGCTGTGCAGCAGGCAAGCAGACAATCAGATAGGAATTAACACGTGGACATGCGCCAAATCAGACAGATGAATATATACATTGACAAAGCAACTCATTAAATAGTACAGAGTATTTGTGATGATTAAGCTGCTAATTTCAGGTTTTTACAGTTTCCTTAAACCAAGAGTTTGGGGCCTTACCACAAAGGAAGGAGGAAATGACCTACTGTTAGTTGCCTGTTTCCAAGGCTTAGCTGTTAAAGGAAACTATCCTCCACGGGCAATGGAAACAGCAGCATAGAAAATAAAACAGAAATAGACAGGAACCCTTTACAGTGTCTTTAATTAAAGCACTGCTTCTTTAGTGCACAGGCCTGGGATGCAGGAGTACAGCCATGAAAGCATTTAAACAGCGCAACAATCACAAAATATCCTGAGCATTTTTTGCCAATATTAAACAACATTTAGAAATGTTAGTCCTGGAAGTAACAAGCAATCTGAAGTTAAAACATTAATATTTAAAAGAACCATCATTTTTATCCTGTACAAAAACGGTTTGTTAAGGGGATGTAGTTGCATTGCCACCAGTTGGAATCCCGGCTAACAGGGCCTATTCCCACTCATGGGTGTCCACGACACCCACAGAGTGGGAATAGAACCTGTGGCGAGCGTAGCACTCACCCCTCTGCAAGCATTCTAACGGCTGGGATCCCGGTGTCGGTATGCTGACCAGGTACACAGGGGGGTTCATTTACACTTCCCCAGAGGCTGCTTTTGTCTGCAGCCGCTGTGTGGGGTGTGCTGCCGTGCTGACCGATCAGCAGTGATCGGCAGCACGGCAAACACTGGGGGAAGGTGCAGGGAGGCAGAGGGACCTTCTGGTCCCCCTGACAGCAGCAGCGGAGAGAAGTTTCTCTTCCCTGCTGCTGCAAATGCTGTTTATCTGACTGGTCGCATCCTGTGCGACTAGGCCAGATAGACACCAGCTGGAATGGTCGCATCTGATGCGACCATGCCAGGCAAGTGGTTAAGATCAGTGAAAATGACTACTTCAAAATCCAAATTATGAGAATATATTAACCAAAGTACTTTGTTTTACAGTTTCATTAAAACTTTATTACAATCCTCCTAACTTGCCCTGGTTCTTTACCATCCTTTCTGTAATTAGCTGAAGAATGTAAATTAAATCATCATAGTTGATGGAGTGGTCTAACAGCATAATAAGTGTAGTAAACGCCATTATCAAAATCACTGTGATGGTAACCACACAAAAAGGGTATATTTGTGTGAAATACTTCTAACTCTGATGTCATGAAAATAAACTATGCTTTGATAGTGAGCTTAAGAGCCCATGCCTTTGATGAGTTATCAGAGGTGCACACATAAAAATAGATTTTATCTGATGGTTTAGAGAGAGACAAACGCCTGTCCTTTACCCGCAGAGTCTATACCTGATAGTTTGGAGATTCAATTTACCCCAATCATTTGTTGGGTGCAAAAAGTATTTATTTACGCAATTTTTTCCAATGTTTTGCTTTGGCTATTCAATTAGAGCCCATTTATTGTGCCCGAAAGATCAGTTTTTGGGCAAAAACATACAGAATCCGCGAGAGGTTCACAAAACCTGTGTTTTCACTGCCTCATTCTCTCCATATACATGGTTAACCTTCATAATTTTCACTCTAATCCCATCAATTGTTTTAAATTTTAACAAGTGATAGGTAGACTTTGATAAGACATAGTGTGGGTGGAAACCAAAATAGGATTCAATCAGTAGTTCATTATTTACAAAGACAAACCACTTAAGACTAATAAAAAAGGGAACAAAGCAAAGGAAAAGTTACCTTCCCATTCAAATTCATTGCTGTTCTCAGATGGAGTATCTAGGTCATCTAAATCCAAGTCTCCACTTTCATCTAAGTCTTCAGAGAGGAGGGAACCATCACTGCGATCCAGTGTTAAACTTAGATTGGGAGCCATTAGTTTCCGCTTTGCCTTTTTACTACCATTTGTTTCAACTGGACTAGGAACTAGAAAGAAAGGGAAATCAGCGCACTGTTATAAATCACAACAGAATCATTCGCACATAAATTACAGCAACATGTTAATTATGCAAAGGAATGGTGTTTTGTTACCACAAAACAGGCTTTAAAGTATAAAAAATAATAGACATTTATTTAGCAGATTATAGCATTCCACGTGGTAGCCTATGTATTTTCTACACAAAGTGAATACAAGTGTAAACAAAAGTGACAAAAGCAAATGAATGAAAAAGGTCCCAGTGTAAACAAAGCAATGAGGAATCAATGTGGCGGAAACACGTGTTCCTAGCATGCAGTGTGCTGACAGTAGAGTGAAATAATAAGAATTTACTCACCGGTAATTCTATTTCTCGTAGTCCGTAGTGGATGCTGGGTACTCCGTAAGGACCATGGGGTATAGACGGGCTCCGCAGGAGACTGGGCACTCTTAAAAGAAAGATTAGGTACTATATCTGGTGTGCACTGGCTCCTCCCTCTATGCCCCTCCTGCAGACCTCAGTTAGGGAAACTGTGCCCGGAAGAGCTGACATTACTAGGAAAGGATTTGGAATCCAGGGTAAAGGGGGGTACTCACGGGAGAGATGTGTGCTGAGCGATCTTAACACAGACCGCTCAGCACACATCTCTCTCCCCGCTCAGCACAGCGCGATGTGCTGAGCGAGGGGGAAAGCCGACGGGGAGCCGCTCACTTCACACAACGGTGAAGTGAGCGTCCCGCTAGATTGAGCCTGCATGCAGCTCAATCTAGCACCGGCGATAGCGATGCGCGGGGCCGCGCATCGCTATCGCTGGGGGGCATACACACGGCAGATCCGTGCTTAAAATCTAAGCAATCTAGCAAGATTGCTTAGATTTTAAGCACGGATCTCTCCGTGTGTACCCCCTTAAGACTCATACCAGCCACACCAATCACACTGTACAACTCGTGATAACTATACCCAGTGAACAGTATAACAATAACTGAGCCTCTTTCAACAGATGGCTCATACAATAACCCTTTAGTTAAGCAATAACTATATACATGTATTGCAGAGAGTCCGCACTTGGGACGGGCTCCCAGCATCCACTACGGTCTACGAGAAATAGAATTACCGGTGAGTAAATTCTTATTTTCTCTGACGTCCTAGTGGATGCTGGGGACTCCGTAAGGACCATGGGGATTATACCAAAGCTCCCAAACGGGCGGGAGAGTGCGGATGACTCTGCAGCACCGAATGAGCAAACTCAAGGTCCTCCTCAGCCAGGGTATCAAACTTGTAGAATTTTGCAAAAGTGTTTGAACCCGACCAAGTAGCAGCTCGGCAAAGTTGTAAAGCAGAGACCCCTCGGGCAGCCGCCCAAGAAGAGCCCACCTTCCTCGTGGAATGGGCTTTGACTGATTTAGGATGCGGCAGTCCAGCCGCAGAATGTGCAAGCTGAATGGTGCTACAGATCCAGCGAGCAATAGTCTGCTTTGAAGCAGGAGCACCCAGCTTGTTGGGTGCATGCAGGATAAATAGCGAGTCAGTTTTTCTGACTCTAGCTGTCCTGGAAACATAAAGTTTCAGGGCCCGGACTACGTCCAGCAACTTGGAATCCTCCAAGTCCTTAGTAGCCGCAGGCACCACAATAGGTTGGTTCAAATGAAACGATGATACCACCTTAGGGAGAAATTGGGGACGAGTCCTCCATTCTACCCTTTCCATATGGAAGATCAGATATGGGCTTTTACATGACAAAGCCGCCAATTCTGACACACGCCTAGTCCAAGCTAAGGCCAAAAGCATAACCACTTTCCACGTGAGATATTTTAGCTCCACGATCTTAAGTGGCTCAAACCAGTGGGATTTTAGGAATCCAACACACGTTAAGATACCAAGGTACCACTGGAGGCACAAAAGGGGCTGAATATGCAGCACCCCTGTAACAACGTCCGAACTTCAGGCAGTGAAGCCAGTTCTTTTTGAGAGAAAAAGGGATAGGGCCGAAATCTTGGCCTTTATGGATCCTAATTTTAGGCCCATAGTCACTCCTGACTGTAGGTAGTGCAGGAATCGACCCACCTGGAATTCCTCTGTAGGGCCTTCCCGGCCACACACCAAGCAACATATTTTCGCCATATACAGTGAAAAAGTCTTGCTGTCACGTCTTTCCTAGCCTTTATCAGCGTAGGAATAACTGCATCCGGAATGCCCTTTTCCGCTAGGATCCGGCGTTCAACCGCCATGCCGTCCAACGCAGCCGCGGTAAGTCTTGGATCAGACAGGGTCCCTGTTGCAACATGTCCTGACTGAGAGGCAGAGGCCATGGGTCCTCTGAGAGCATTTCTTGCAGTTCCGGGTACCGAGTCCTTCTTGGCCAATCCGGAGCAAAGAATATTGTTCACACTCCTCCGTTTATTACAATTCTCAGCCCTTGGGTCTGAGAGGAAGAGGAGGGAATATATAGACCGACTGGAACACCCACGGTGTTACTAGTGCGACCACAGCTATCGCCTGAGAGTCCCTTGACCCAGCGTAAAACCTTTTTTATCTTTTTATTGAGGTGGGACGCCACGTAGTCCACCTGAGGCAGTTTCCATCAATTTGTAAAACTGCGTGAAGACTTCCTGATGAAGTCACCACTTTCCCGGGTGGAGGTCGTGTCCACTCCCGTAAATGAACACTGCTTACAGTGCACTTACTTGATTCTCCGCCCAGCGAAGAATTCTGGTGGCTTCTACCCTCGCCACCCTGCTCCTTATGCCGCCCTGGCGGTTTACATGAGCCCCTGCGGTCTGACTGGATCAGAACCGGTTGGTCGCGAAGCAGGAACTCCGCTTGACTTAGGGCGTTGTATATGGCCCTTAGTTCCAGGATATTGATGTGAAGGCAAGTCTGTTGGCTTGACCACAAACCTTGGAATTTTCTTCCCTGTGTAACTGCCCCCCACCCTCGGAGGCTTGCATCCGTGGTCACCAGGACCCAGTCCTGAATGCTGAATCTGCGGCCCTCGAGAAGGTGAGCACTCCGCAGCCACCACAGGAGAGACACCCTGGCCCTGGGGGATAGGGTGATTAACCGATGCATCTGAAGATGTGATCCGGACCACTTGTCCAGTAAGTTCCATTGTCCTTGCATGGAACCAGCCGAAGGGGATGGCCTCGTATGATGCCATCATCCTTCCCAGGACTCGAGTGCAGTGATGCACTGACACCTGTTTTGGTTTTCAATGGATTCCTGACCAGTGTCATGAGCTCCTGAGCTCTCTCTATCGGGAGATAAACCCTCTTCTGGTCTGTGTCTAGGATCATGCCTAGGCGAGGCAGATGAGCTGTAGGAACCAACTGCGACTTTGGAATATATAGAATCCAGTCGTGTTGCGGTTTCACTTCCAGAGAAGGTGATACGCTGTCCAGCAACTGCTCTCTTGATCTCGCTTTTATGAGGAGATCATCCAAGTATGTGATAATAGTGACACCTTGCTTCCGCAGGAGCACCATCATATCCGCCATTACCTTGGTGAAATTGGTAATGACAATCCCGTACCGCAATTCTGAGGTACGCCTGATGAGGTGGATAAATGGGGACACGAAGGTATGCATCCCTTATGTCCCGATTCATTTCAGGCATGCAATGACCGCTCTTAGCGATTCCATCTTGAACCTGAACCTTTTCAGGTATATGTTCAGGGATTTTAATTCAATATGGGTCTAACCGAACCGTCTGGTTTCGGGATTATAACATGGTCGAATAATAACACCCTCTTGTTGAAGGAGGGGACCCTTGACCACCACCTGTTGAAGATACAATTTACGAATTGCAGTTAACACTGGCTCCCTCTCTTGGGGGGAAGCCCGCCGGGTCCTCGGTGAGGGGGCATCTTCTCACAGTCCAGCCTGTATCCCTGCGATACAATTTCTATTGCCCAGGGATCTAACAGGGAGTGAACCCACTTGTGGCTGAACTTACGAAGGCGTGTCCCCACCGGGCCTAGCTCCGCCTGTGGAGCCCCAGCGACATGCGGTGGATTTTTATAGAGGCCGGGGAGGACTTCTGTTCCTAGGGACTAGCTGTGTTGTACAGCTTCTTTCCTCTGCCCCCGGCTCTGACAAGAAAGGACGCACCTCAGACTTTCTTGTTTCTTTATTCGAAAAGCTGCATTTAATAATGTCGTGCTTTCCTAGGTTGTGCAGGAATATAAGGCAAAATATCAGAATTACCAGCTATAACTGTGGAGACCAGGCCCGAGAACCTTTCTCCACACAATCCTCAGCCTTCCATATGCCTCTTAAGCCGGCATCATCTGTCCAATGTATATTCTACAGGACACGTCAAGCAGAAATCGACATAGCTTTTGTCTCTAGGACCCAGTATACTCATGTCCCTTTGGGCATGCTTTATAATGATATATCTATCACTTAAGACAGCATCTTAAAATATTTATATGCATACTAGGGTCTCAATCTCTGCTGATAAGGTACCTGTCCACGCTGCCACAGCACTATAAACCCATGCCGACACAATCGCCGGTCTGGGTAGTATACTAGAATGTGCACGCTATCTGCAGGATCCCTGAGAATAGCTAGTGCAAGCAGGACACCCAAGGGGAAGATTCTCAACACATCCTGGCCCTAGTGGGGAAAGGATACAGCCTGAGAATTCTCTTGTGGGAAGCTGCCGTCTCTTGTCTGGAGATTCCCGCTCTTTTTCCTCATGAGAGGAGGAATATTTACCTCAGCATTCTTCCCCTTAACATGTGTACTCTCGTGTCAGGGACAGATGAGTCATCAGTGATATGCAAATCATCTTTTATTCCAATAATCATATATTGAATATCTTTTAGCCCTCTTGGCTGTAACTTTGCATTATCGTAGTCGACAGTGGAGTTAAACTCTGTGTCGATACTTTGTTATTTTGGATAGTGAACATAGAGAGACTCTGAAGGACTCTGTGACATAGGGACAGACCAGGGTAGATTTCCTTTCTGTTCCCTAACCTTTTGTGCAATAATTTTACCTCAGCACTTACACATATCCAAACAGGTGTCAGCATTGTTGACGGAGATACCCTCCCACACACTTATCCGCTCTATCACCTCCTTAGAGGAGCCTTTTACCTCAGACATGTCGACACACGCGTACCGACACACCACACACACAGTGGATGCTCTATTTGAAGATAGTTCCCCCACCAGGCCCTTTGGAGAGACAGAGAGAGAGTATGCCAGCACACACCACAGCGCTATATAATACAGGGATGTACACTATACTGAGTGATTTTTCCCCTATAGCAGCTTATATACACAGTTTTGCGCCTAAATTTATGTGCCCCCCCTCTCTTTTTTACCCTTTGTGTACCAGGATACTGCAGGGGAGAGCCTGGGGAGCTTCCTTCCAGCTGAGCTGTGAAGAGAAAATGGCGCCGGTGTGCTGAGGAAGAAGGCCCGGCCCCCTCAGCGGCGGGCTTCTGTCCTTTTATGTACTTTAATGGCGGGGGTTAATGCACATATACAGTTTATCAGACTGTATTATGTGCTTTTCGCCAAGTAAGTTAATCTAATTGCTGCCCAGGGCGCCCCCCCCCCCCCCCAGCGCCCTGCACCCATCAGTGACCGGAGTGTGTGGTGTGCTAAGGGAGCAATGGCGCACAGCTGCAGTGCTGTGCGCTACCTTAATGAAGACCGGAGTCTTCAGCCGCCGATTTTAAACTTCTCTTCGTTCTTCTGGCTCTGCAAGGGGGACGGCGGCGCGGCTCCGGGACCGGACGACCGAGGACTGGGCCTGTGTTCGATCCCTCTGGAGCTAATGGTGTCCAGTAGCCTTAGAAGCCCAAGCTAGCTGCAAGCAGGTAGGTTCGCTTCTCTCCCCTCAGTCCCACGTAGCAGTGAGTCTGTTGCCAGCAGATCTCACTGAAAATAAAAAAACCTAACAAATACTTTCTTTTCTAGGAAGCTCAGGAGAGCCCCTAGGGTGCATCCAGCTCAGGCCGGGCACAGATACTAACTGAGGTCTGGAGGAGGGGCATAGAGGGAGGAGCCAGTGCACCCCAGATATAGTACCTAATCTTTCTTTTAAGAGTGCCCAGTCTCCTGCGGAGCCCGTCTATACCCCATGGTCCTTACGGAGTACCCAGCATCCACTAGGACGTCAGAGAAATCACTTTAGATCAGGCATGTCAAACTCTGATAACAATGATGGTATGTAAAATTTGGGATAATCGTGCAATTTCATATATTTTCAATCCCAATTTTAAGAACAGCCATAGGAAATCAACAAAAAATAAGATTTTACTCACCGGTAAATCTATTTCTCGTAGTCCGTACTGGATGCTGGGGACTCCGTAAGGACCATGGGGAATAGACGGGCTCCGCAGGAGACTGGGCACTCTAAGAAAGAATTAGGACTACTGGTGTGCACTGGCTCCTCCCTCTATGCCCCTCCTCCAGACCTCAGTTAAGGAAACTGTGCCCGGAAGAGCTGACATTACAAGGAAAGGATTTTGGAATCCAGGGTAAGACTCATACCAGCCACACCAATCACACCGTATAACTTGTGATAACTTACCCAGTTAACAGTATGAACAACAACAGAGCATCAGATCAACCCTGATGCAACTATAACATAACCCTTATGTAAGCAATAACTATATACAAGCATTGCAGAAGAAGTCCGCAATTGGGACGGGCGCCCAGCATCCACTACGGACTACGAGAAATAGATTTACCAGTGAGTAAAATCTTATTTTCTCTAACGTCCTAGTGGATGCTGGGGACTCCGTAAGGACCATGGGGATTATACCAAAGCTCCCAAACGGGCGGGAGAGTGCGGATGACTCTGCAGCACCGAATGGGCAAACACAAGGTCCTCCTCAGCCAGGGTATCAAACTTGTATAAATTTGCAAAAGTGTTTGAACCCGACCAAGTAGCTGCTCGGCAAAGCTGTAATGCCGAGACCCCTCGGGCAGCCGCCCAAGAAGAAGAGCCCACTTCCCTTGTGGAATAGGCTTTCACTGATTTTGGATGCAGTATCCAGCCGCAGAATGAGCCTGCTGAATCGTGTTACAGATCCAACGAGCAATAGTTTGCTTTGAAGCAGGTGCACCCAGCTTGTTGGATGCATACAGGATAAACAGCGAGTCAGTTTTCCTGACTCCAGCCGTTCTGGCTACATAAATCTTCAAAGCCCTGACTACATCTAGTAACTTGGAATCCTCCAAGTCACGAGTAGCCGGAGGCACCACAATAGGTTGGTTCAAATGAAAGGATGACACCACCTTTGGCAGAAATTGCGGACGAGTCCGTAATTCTGCCCTGTCCACATGGAAAACCAGATGGGGGCTTTTACCTGACAAAGCTGCCAAATCTGACACACGCCTAGCCAAAGCTAAGGCCAATAGCATTACCACCTTCCACGTGAGATATTTTAACTCCACGGTTTTAAGTGGCTCAAACCAGTGTGATTTCAGGAAACTCAACACCACGTTAAGATCCCAAGGTGCCACTGGTGGCACAAAAGGGGCTGAATATGCAGTACTCCCTTTACAAACGTCTGAACTTCAGGAAGAGAAGCCAGTTCCTTTTGAAAGAAAATGGATAGGGCTGAAATCTGGACCTTAATGGACCCCAATTTTAAGCCCAAAGTCACTCCCGACTGTAGGAAGTGAAGGAAACGGCCCAGTTGGAATTCCTCTGTAGGGGCATTCCTGGCCTCACACCAAGCAACATATTTGCGCCATATACGGTGATAATGCTTAGCCGTCACGTCCTTCCTAGCCTTTATTAGCGTAGGAATAACCTCATCCGGAATGCCTTTTTCTGTTAGGATCCGGCGTTCAACCGCCATGCCGTCAAACGCAGCCGCGGTAAGTCTTGGAACAGACAGGGCCCCTGTTGCAACAGATCCTGTCTGAGAGGCAGAGGCCATGGGTCCTCTGTGAACATTTCTTGCAGTTCCGGATACCAAGTCTTTCTTGGCCAATCCAGAACAATGAGTATTGTTCTCACTCCTCTTTTTCTTACGATACTCCGCACCTTGGGTATGAGAGGAAGAGGAGGAAACACATAAACCGACTGGAACACCCACGGTGTCACTAGAGTGTCCACAGCTATCGCCTGAGGGTCTCTTGACCTGGCGCAATACATTTGTAGCTTTTTGTTGAGGCGGGACGCCATCATGTCCACCTGTGGCAGTTCCCATCGATTTGTAATCTGTGTGAAGACTTCTTGATGAAGTCCCCACTCTCCCGGGTGGAGGTCGTGCCTGCTGAGGAAGTCTGCTTCCCAATTGTCCACTCCCGGAATGAACACTGCTGACAGTGCTTGCACGTGATTCTCCGCCCAGCGAAGAATTCTGGTGGCTTCTGCCATCGTCCACCCTGCTTCTTGTGCCGCCCTAGCGGTTTACATGAGCCACTGCGGTGATGTTGTCTGACTGAATCAGTACCGGTTGGTTGCGAAGCAGATGCTCCGCTTGACTCAGGGCGTTGTATATGGCCCTTAGTTCCAGGATATTGATGTGCAGACAAGTTTCCTGACTTGACCACAGCCCTTGGAAGTTTCTTCCCTGAGTGACTGCCCCCCATCCTCGGAGGCTTGCATCCGTGGTCACCAGGACCCAGTCCTGAATGCCGAATCTGCTGCCCTCGAGAAGGTGAGCACTCTGCAGCCACCACAGAAGAGACACCCTGGCCCTGGGGGATAGGGTGATCAGCCGATGCATCTGATGATGCGATTCGGACCACTTGTCCAACAGGTCCCACTGAAAGTTCCTAGCATGGAACCTGCCGAAGGGAATGGCTTCGTAAGACGCCACCATCTTTCCCAGGACTCGCGTGCATTGATGCACCGA
Source organism: Pseudophryne corroboree (assembly GCF_028390025.1). NCBI lineage: Eukaryota > Metazoa > Chordata > Amphibia > Anura > Myobatrachidae > Pseudophryne > Pseudophryne corroboree. The sequence continues at coordinate 314,668,838 of NC_086449.1, forward strand.
CACCTGTTTTGGTTTTAAGAGGCCTCTGACCAGAGTCACGAGCTCCTGAGCCTTCTCCGCCGGGAGAAAAACCTTCTTCTGGTCTGTGTCCAGAATCATGCCCAGGAAGGGCAGACGCGTCGTAGGAATCAGCTGCGACCTTGGAATATTCAGAATCCAGCCGTGCTGTTGCAACACTTCCCGAGAGTGTGCTACGCTGATCAGCAACTGCTCTCTGGACCTCGCCTTTATGAGGAGATCGTCCCAGTATGGTATAATTGTGACTCCTTGCTTTCGCAGAAGCCCATCATTTCTGCCATTACCTTGGTAAATATTCTCGGTGCCGTGAACAGATCAAACGGCAACGTCTGGAATGGGTAATGACAATCCTGTACCACAAATCTGAGGTACGCCTGATGAGGTGGATAAATGGGGACATGAAGGTATGCATCCTTTATGTCCAGAGACGCCGTAAAATCCCCCCCTTCCAGGCTTGCGATGACCGCTCTGAGCGATTCCATCTTTAACTTGAACCTTTTCAGGTACATGTTACTCTTTACTCTTTTGTCAGGTGATCCCAATATGGATTGGATGACGAAACTGAACCAGAAGGTTGAGTCATACAAACAGGAATTGATTAAATATAAAAAATCCAAACTGGCAACAGTTAATAAGGACTATGAAGATCAAACAGTTTACCCCTGGGCCACAGGGCGTTATCCCTTAAGGAGGAAGCAATTCTTTAATAAACGGAATTCAAGACGTTTTCTAACAGATACTAAGGTATCTACTGGGGAAAGTTCTACAGGGGAACAAGAACCCTCAACCAGCACCCAGAGCAGTAAACCCCCTTTAGGGACCTCGACACGCACCGGAGGTGCGCGAGGAAAAGAATACGCTCCCAAACAAGGAGGGGCGGCCAAGGGGAAAGGAAGAGGAAAACGTTAACCCCTCAGAATGATCTTATAATCAATTTATCTTCCTACTCTTTATCAGAGGAAGAAACCAGTCTGTTGAACAAAGGACTCTCATATGTACCCACAACCAAATTTAATACCTTTGAATGGAAAGTGGATGCTTGGAAACATCAACGCAATTTAAAATTAAAAGAGTATTTTGGTAAGAATCGAACCACTGCAGGGATGGAGGATCCGGACCATCCCCTAAGACCAATTTCTCATTTTGATCCACAGACACATAATGCGTCGATTAGAAGTTATTCAAGAATGCTTGAATCTACTGTTAATAATGAGATCAAAAGAATGTGCAAATCTCTTCCCAATCTAACACAGGGTGAATTTGAAGCTATGAGATCCCTAAGTGAGAACAAAGAGGAGGTGATACGAGCGGCCGATAAGGGAGGGGCTATTGTGCTACAAGATCGTGATCAATCTATAGAAGAAATCCACCGTCAACTCAGTGATCAGTTGGTTTATGAGAAACTGGGGGGGGATCCCTCAATATCATTCAAGAAAGAGATTGATATTATTTTACAAGATGCACATCAGAAGAAATATATTGACAAAATCACCCTGAAAGCATGAAAGCACTGACGGTGGACCATCCCATTACTCCGATTCTTTACACGTTGCCAAAAGTGCACAAGAGTTTATCTGCCCCCCCCCCCGGACGCCCAATAATCTCAGCACGTGGGTCGCTTTATAATGCAATCTCCAGATACCTCGACTTCTATTTACAGCCAGTAATTCAAGCAGAACAGTCGGTACTCATGGACACCACACAACTTCTGTTCCATCTTCAGAAATGTACAGAATTACCTGAAGAGTGTGTGTTAAGCAAGTATAGATGTGGTAAGTCTGTACACAAATATACCACATCGGGAGGGAATTTCCTCGATGAGGCGGCTCTTGATTGGTAATCCACATTACAAGGGTCCTGATATAGACTTTTTTCTGCTTTTGCTTGAGAAGACCCTTACCCGGAATTTTTTTATGTTTGACGGGATCTTTTACCTACAACGCTTGGGGTGCGCGATGGGGAGCAACGTGGCCCCAGCGTTTGCGAATGCGTTTATGCTGTCTATTGAAAAAAAGCTCTTTCTGGAGAATATACCTTTTGCTAACGACATCATCTTATTTTTGAGATATATAGATGATTTGATTATAGTTTGGTCTGGCAAACAGAATGATTTTGTGAGTCACATGACACTCATCAATCAAATGGACGCGAACATCAAATTCACTTATGATGTGAGTACTGACACAATCCATTATCTGGACGTCCAAATTACAAGAACAGGAACAGAGCTATCCACAACAATATATCACAAACCCACGGATAAAAATACACTACTCCATGCAAGAAGCTTCCATCCCGAAGCCATGAAAAAAGGTCTTCCCTACTCCCAATTTCTAAGGGCAAAACGGATTTCAAGTAACGACATGGATGCAGAGAGAGAAATTAACGACATGATGGGAAAATTCCTTCCACGAGGATATAGAAGACATGACTTGATGAAAGCCAAAGAAAAAGCACTGGCATTACCACGGGAACAATGCTTACTCAGAAAAACCAAATCTACACGGAAGGTAGTACCCTTGGTGACTACTTCTACAACGGCCAGTACTATTATTAGGAGGAATGCCAATACACTTTGGCCTATCATCAGCTCTGATAAATCTATCCCAGCACTTCATAATAGTGCTTTACTCAAGTGTCATCGTCGAGGAAGGAATTTGAAGGACTGGTTGGTACACTCTGATATATCACCACATCTCATTTTTTAAGTAAACCTCCGGGGTCCTACAAATGTACGGGATGTACAACCTGTAGATTCCTGGAAACGGGACCAGTAGTTCTTCATCCTCACTCTGGTAAAAAAAATTGCTATCAAGCATGTATTGACTTGTACCTCAAGATTTGTCATTTACATCATCAAATGTCCGTGCGGTCTAGCATATATTGGTAAAACTGTGTGTACATTCCGGGAGCGGGCTGCACAACACAGATCCGCTATTAGGATGGCCCTGGAGGGTAAGGCCACTGAACAGCCAGTAGCACGTCACTTTAAGGAAATAGGCCACAGTATGGCTACTTTGCGCTATAAATTGGTGGACCATGTCCCCCCAATGGCGAGAGGAGGTGATCGAAATAAGAAACTGCTGCAGTTGGAGGCTCGGTGGATTTATGACCTTAATACTGTCTCCCCTATGGGCCTCAACGAAAATTTATCTTTTTTATGCTTTTTGTAAATGTTTTTGCTCTGCTTTAGTTGGTTTTAATAGGTCTGGAAGAAGCACCAACAAGCTATTTAAATTAAGTATGCAATGCACTATTGTTTCAATTTATATGATAATTGGTCTAGCTTTAAGAACAGGTCGATTAATGCTGTATTCCCATTGATTTCTCCAATCCACTGAATATTTCTGTGCTCTACAAAGAAATCATTATAATTATATGCACGATGAATATTTGGCCTTTGGCACATCTAGTGGTTTTATGGGAATCTGCTTGTCTATGATGATTTGTTGCTTTTTTTCTTATGGAGCCTAGTTGATTTAAATTAATAGTTTTTTTAGGAACCATTTTGCATTATATTGTGATCTATATGGCAATTGATCTATCAATAACTTTATTATTGCACTATCCAGATTCATTTAATCAACCTTAGTAATCCGATGTATAAGTTTGATGCATTATAGTTGGTTAGTTGCATATCCTTTATTGGTTATTCAGCAAGAGTCCGCACACTGTTTGGTGTTTCTTTGTTATTGTTTACTCGTTGCCTGGGTGATGGGCCCCGCCTCTCCCACCCGCTTATTGGTAGACGCGTTTTGGCGCGCTTCCGGTGGGCGGGCCGGGGGGGTGGGAGACTCGGAGCACGGAGGTGACGAGGTGATTGTTTGGTTGCTAGGGGAACTTGTTCTCCTGTCAGCTGCGGACGGCCGTGCGTCATGACGGCACCCGCGACCGGAAATGGGCGGTGAAGGTGAATTGGGGTCTGGGCACAGGGATCTATATAAGGTATGTTGTATATGTTATGTATGTATCCTGACGAAAGGTGTGATTAAATAGCATTTGAAACGTTGACAATCAAGCTTGTGTAGCTGTTTCATTTTGCTTTGAAAATCCGTGGAGTGCCGCCCGTTTTTGCTCACTGTATCTGCTCTGCTTGGACCGTGGGAGGGCACCCAGGTATTTAAACAAGTTGTTTGGAGTGCCGGTCATACTGGAACTATATTATATATATATATATATATATATATATATATATATATATATCTCTTAAGACAGCATTAATATACATATATCTCTATATATACATATATCTATATATATCTACATACTAGGGTCTCAATTTCTGCTAAGGTACCTGTCCATGCTGCCCCAGCGCTATAAACCCATGCCGACACAATCGCCGGTCTGAGTAGTGTACCAGAATGAGCACGCTATCTGCAGGATCCCTGAGAACAGCTGTTACGACAGGTTACCTTTTGGGCAAACGTGACACCCTAGGGGAAGATTCCCATCGTATCCTGGCCCTAGTGGGGAAAGGATACTGCCTGAGAATTCTTTGTGGGAAACTGCAGTCTCTTGTCTGGAGATTCCCGCTCTTTTTCCTCATGAGAGGAGGGAAATTTACCTCCGCTTTCTTCCCCTTAAACATGTGTACCCTTGTGTCAGGGACAGATGAGTCATCAGTGATATGCAAATCATCTTTTATTACAATAATCATATATTGAATACTTTTCTGCCATTTTGGCTGTAACTTTGCATTATCGTAGTCGACACTGGAGTCAATCTCCGTGTCGACATCAGTGTTTATTATTTTGGATAGTGAGCATTGAGAGACACTGAAGGTCTCTGCGACAGAGTGACAGACATGGGTAGATTTCCTGTCTGTTCTCTAATCTTTTGTGCAATAAATTCACCTTAGCACTTAATTACACATATCCAACAGGTGTCGGCGTTGTCGACGGAGACACCCTCACACACACATATTTGCTTTATCTCCTCCTTAGGGGAGCCTTTTACCTCAGACATGTCGACACACACGTACCGACACACCACACACACAGGGGATGCTCTATTTGAAGACAGTTCCCCCACAAGGCCCTTTGGAGAGACAGAGAGAGAGTATGCCAGCACACACCCCAGCGCTATATGACCCAGGAATCACACAGTAACGTAGTGTTAACCCAGTAGCTGCTGTATATATTGTTTTTACGCCAATTTATGTGCACCCCCTCTCTTTTCACCCTCTTCTTCTGCAGGGGAGAGCCTGGGGAGCTTCCTCCCAGCGGAGCTGTGCAGAGAAAATGGCGCTGGTGAGTGCTGAAAAAGAAGCCCCGCCCCCTCAGCGGCGGGCTTCTGTCCCGCGATTTTGTGTAAAAATAATGGCGGGGGCTCATGCATATTACAGTGCCCAGCTGTATATATGCTGCTTTTTGCCAGGAGGTACTCAATTGCTGCCCAGGGCGCCCCCCCCTGCGCCCTGCACCCTACAGTGACCGGAGTGTGTGGGTTAGTGTGGGAGCAATGGCGCACAGCTGCAGTGCTGTGCGCTACCTCATATGAAGACAGGAGTCTTCTGCCGCCGATTTTGACGTCGTCTTCTGGCTCTGAGAGGGGGACGGCGGCGCGGTTCCGGGAACGGACGACCAAGGTTAGGTTCCTGTGTTCGATCCCTCTGGAGCTAATGGTGTCCAGTAGCCTAAGAAGCGCAACCTAGCCGCAATTAGTAGGTTTGCTTCTCTCCCCTCAGTCCCACATAGCAGAGAGTCTGTTGCCAGCAGAAGCTCTCTGAAAATAAAAAAACCTAACTAAAATACTTTCTTAATGGAGAGCTCACTAAAATGCACCCATTTCCTTCCGGGCACAGATTCTAACTGAGGTCTGGAGGAGGGGCATAGAGGGAGGAGCCAGTGCACACCAGTAGTCCTAAGTCTTTCTTAGAGTGCCCAGTCTCCTGCGGAGCCCGTCTATTCCCCATGGTCCTTACGGAGTCCCCAGCATCCACTAGGACGTTAAAGAAATGGCCGATACAAACACACCGAGAGGTGCAGTGCCGCCTTTAATTAAAAATTAAAGACTTGGCCAAAGCAGTGGTAAACCTAGTGGAAGACAAATTGGGCTGCAATCCAGTTTGACATGCTTGTTTTAGGTTTTTTTTTTAACGTTTTGAGGCTATGATTACTTTCCCAGTAAAAAACATGAATCATAATACAAACACAAATTGTATCCTTTCCCAAGCACATTACAAACAACTGACAAGGGGCCTAATTCTGAGTTGATCGCAGCAGCAAATTTGTTAGCAGTTGGGCAAAACCATTTGCACTGCAGGGGAGGCAGATATAACATGTGCAGAGAGAGTTAGATTTGGGTGGGGTGTATTCAAACTGAAATCTAAATTGCAGTGTAAAAATAAAGCAGCCAGTATTTACCCTGCACAGAAACAATAACCCACCCAAATCTAACTCTCTCTGAAAATGTTATATCTGCCCCTCCTGCAGGCACATGGTTTTGCCCAATTGCTAACAAACTTGCTGCTGCGATCAACTCAGAATTACCCCCAATGTACAGTACATGTAATTTATCCCATTAATGCTCCGAGCTAACACTGTATGTGTATGCATTGTTCACTGGTGTGGCAGGAACTGGAAGCAAGACTCACACAATGTGCAGAATTACTAAACAAGAAGTTAATGTAAAAGTTAACACTACCCTAGATGAGGCCATGTGAATAATTCACTCTCTAATACAGGGGTGTCAAACTCAAATTCATCGGGGGCCGCATCAGCAGTTTGGTCCCCATCAAAGGGCCGGTTGTATCTGTAGGTCTATCCAAAATTTACCGCTCCACCTGCCTTATATGTGCCCAGCCATCTGCCCCCTTTTAAAGTGCCCAGCCATGTGCCCCCTTTTATAGTGCCCAGCCATGTGCCCCCTTTTATAGTGCACAGGTCCCCATTTTACACATTGCGGCAGGCACAGGTCCCCATTTTACACATTGCGGCAGGCACAGGTCCCCATTTTACACATTGTGGCAGGCACAGGTCCCCATTTTACACATAGCGGCAGGTACAGGTCCCCATTTTACACATTGTGGCAGGCACAGGTCCCCATTTTACACATTGTGGCAGGCACAGGTCCCCATTTTACACATAGCGGCAGGTACAGGTCCCCATTTTACACATTGTGGCAGGCACAGGTCCCCATTTTACACATTGTGGCAGGCACAGGTCCCCATTTTACACATAGCGGCAGGTACAGGTCCCCATTTTACACATTGTGGCAGGCACAGGTCCCCATTTTACACATTGTGGCAGGCACAGGTCCCCATTTTACACATAGCGGCAGGTACAGGTCCCCATTTTACACATTGTGGCAGGCACAGGTCCCCATTTTACACATTGTGGCAGGCACAGGTCCCCATTTTACACATAGCGGCAGGTACAGGTCCCCATTTTACACATTGTGGCAGGCACAGGTCCCCATTTTACACATTGTGGCAGGCACAGGTCCCCATTTTACACATTGTGGCAGGCACAGGTCCCCATTTTACACATTGCGGCAGGTGGTGGAAGGAGGGAGAGAGAGAGAAAGAGAGGAAGGGAGAGGGGCTGACTTACATTTGAAGCGGTTCTCGCCGCTCTTCAGCCGCCTCTCCCTCCTCGTCTGCGCGGCTCCCTTCTCCCTCCTCCGACGGGGTTTCGTTGAATGACGCGTTTGCGCCGTGACGTCACGACGCAATCGCGTCATTCCGCGAAACCCCGCCCCCCCCCGAGCTGGGCACTCGGGAGAAGGGGGTTTCATGGCGGCGGCACCGCGGGCCATCAGACGAGGTCTGGCGGGCCGGATTTGGCCCGCGGGCCTTGTCTTTGACACCCCTGCTCTAATATGTATTGTATTAATCTGGCTAGAATGCTATATTTATACTTAAGTCAGATCACTTGAATGCTACATACTTTTGATAAGATTTTACTAACCGGTAAATCTATTTCTCGTAGTCCGTAGTGGATGCTGGGAACTCCGTAAGGACCATGGGGAATAGCGGCTCCGCAGGAGACTGGGCACAACTAAAAGAAAGCTTTTAGACTACCTGGTGTGCACTGGCTCCTCCCACCACGACCCTCCTCCAAGCCTCAGTTAGGATACTGTGCCCGGAAGAGCTGAAACAATAAGGAAGGCTTTTGAATCCCGGGTAAGACTCATACCAGCCACACCAATCACACCGTATAACTTGTGATACTATACCCAGTTAACAGTATGAAATATAACGGAGCCTCTCAACAGATGGCTCAACAATAACCCTTAGTTAGGCAATAACTACATACAAGTATTGCAGACAATCCGCACTTAGGATGGGCGCCCAGCATCCACTACGGACTACGAGAAATAGATTTACCGGTAAGTAAAATCTTATTTTCTCTGACGTCCTAGTGGATGCTGGGAACTCCGTAAGGACCATGGGGATTATACCAAAGCTCCCAAACGGGCGGGAGAGTGCGGAAGACTCTGCAGCACCGAATGAGAGAACTCAAGGTCCTCCTCAGCCAGGGTATCAAATTTGTAGAATTTTGCAAACGTGTTTGCCCCTGACCAAGTTACAGCTCGGCAAAGTTGTAAAGCCGAGACCCCTCGGGCAGCCGCCCAAGATGAGCCCACTTTCCTCGTGGAATGGGCTTTTTGATTTAGGATGCGGCAATCCAGCCGCAGAATGCTCCAGCTGAATTGTGCTACAAATTCAGCGAGCAATAGTCTGCTTAGAAGCAGGAGCACCTATTTTGTTGGGTGCCTACAGGATAAAAAGCGAGTCAATTTTCCTGACTCCAGCCCTCCTGGAAATATAAATTTTTAAGGCCCTGACTACGTCCAGTAACTTGGAATCTTCCAAGTCCCTAGTAGCCGCAGGCACTACAATAGGTTGGTTCAAGTGAAAAGCTGATACCACCTTAGGGAGAAACTGGGGACGAGTCCTCAATTCTGCCCTATCCATATGGAAAATCAGATAAGGGCTTTTACATGACAAAGCCGCCAATTCTGACACACGCCTGGCCGAAGCCAAGGCCAATAACATGACCACTTTCCACGTGAGATATTTCAAATCCACAGTTTTAAGTGGCTCAAACCAATGTGATTTTAGGAAACTCAACACCACGTTGAGATCCCAAGGTACCACAGGAGGCACAAAAGGGGGCTGAATATGTAGCACTCCCTTTACAAATGTCTGAACTCCAGGCAGTGAAGCCAGTTCTTTCTGGAAGAAAATCGACAGAGCCGAAATCTGGACCTTAATGGAACCCAAGTTTAGGCCCATAGTCACTCCTGACTGTAGGAAGTGCAGAAAACGACCCAGCTGAAATTCCTCTGTTGGGGCCTTCCTGGCCTCACACCACGCAACATATTTTCACCAAATACGGTGATAATGGTTTGCGGTTACTTCTTTCCTGGCTTTTATCAGCGTAGGAATGACTTCCTCTGGAATGCCCTTTTCCTTTAGGATCCGGAATTCAACCGCCATGCCGTCAAACGCAGCCGCGGTAAGTCTTGGAACAGACAGGGCCCCTGCTGTAGCAGATCCTGTCTGAGCGGTAGAGGCCATGGGTCCTCTGATATAATTTCTTGAAGTTCTGGGTACCAAGCTCTTCTTGGCCCATCCGGAACCACGAGTATCGTTCTTACTCCTCGTTTTCTTATTATTCTCAGTACCTTTGGTATGAGAGGCAGAGGAGGGAATACATAAACCAACTGGTACACCCACGGTGTCACTAGAGCGTCCACAGCTATCGCTTGAGGGTCCCTTGACCTGGCGCAATATCTAGTTTTTTGTTTAGGTGGGACGCCATCATGTCCACCTGTGGCCTTTCCCAACAGTTTACCAACAGTTGGAAGACTTCTGGATGAAGTCCCCACTCTCCCGGGTGTAGGTCTTGTCTGCTGAGGAAGTCTGCTTCCCAGTTGACCACTCCCGGAATGAACACTGCTGACAGTGCTAAGACGTGATTTTCCGCCCATCGGAGAATCCTTGTGGCTTCTGCCATCGCCATCCTGCTTCTTGTGCCGCCCTGTCGGTTTACATGGGCGACTGCCGTGATTTTGTCTGATTGGATCAGTACCGGCTGGTTTTGAAGCAGAGGCCTTGCCAGACTGAGGGCATTGTAAATGGCCCTCAGTTCCAGAATATTTATGTGTAGGGACGACTCCTGACTTGACCAAAGTCCTTGGAAATTTCTTCCCTGTGTGACTGCCCCCCAGCCTCGAAGGCTGGCATCCGTGGTTACCAGGACCCAGTCCTGTATGCCGAATCTGCGGCCCTCTTGAAGATGAGCAATCTGCAGCCACCACAGTAGAGATAACCCTGTCTCCAAGGACCAGGGTATCAGCCGATGCATCTGAAGATGCGATCCCGACCACTTGTCCAATAGGTCCCACTGAAAGGTTCTTGCATGGAACCTGCCGAATGGAATTCTGCTTCGTAAGAAGCTATCATTTTTCCCAGGACTCGTGTGCAGTGATGCACCGATACCTGTTTTGGTTTCAGGAGGTCTCTGACTAGAGATGACAGCTCCTTGGCTTTCTCCTGCGGGAGAAATACTTTTTTCTGTTCTGTGTCCAGAACCATCCCCAGGAACAGTAGGCGTGTGGTAGGAACCAGCTGTGACTTTGGAATGTATAGAATCCATCCGTGCTCTTGTAGCACTTCCCGATATAGTGCTACTCCGACCAACAACTGCTCCTTGGACCTCGCCTTTATAAGGAGATCGTCCAAGTACGGGATAATTAAAACTCCCTTTTTTCGAAGGAGTATCATCATTTCTGCCATTACCTTGGTAAAGACCCTCGGTGCCGTGGACAGTCCAAACGGCAGTGTTTGGAATTGGTAATGGCAATCCTGTACCACAAATCTGAGGTACTCCTGGTGAGGATGGTAAATGGGGACATGTAGGTAAGCATCCTTGATGTCCAGGGATACCATGTAATCCCCCTCCTCCAGGCTTGCAATAACCGCCCTGAGCGATTCCATCTTGAACTTGAATTTTTTTATGTATGTGTTCAAGGATTTCAAATTTAACATGGGTCTCACCGAACCGTCCGGTTTCGGTACCACAAACAGTGTGGAATAGTAACCCCGTTCTTGTTGAAGTAGGGGCACCTTGACTATCACCTGCTGGGAATACAGCTTGTGAATTGCCTCTAGCACAGCCTCCCTGCCTGAGGGAGTTGTCGGCAAGGCAGATTTGAGGAAACGGCGGGGGGGGAGATGCCTCGAATTCCAGCTTGTACCCCTGAGATACTACTTGAAGGATCCAGGGATCCACCTGTGAGCGAGCCCACTGATCGCTGAAATTTTTGAGGCGGCCCCCCACCGTAACTGGCTACGCCTGTGGATCCCCCGCGTCATGCGGTGGACTCAGAGGAAGCGGGGGAAGAATTTTGATTCTGGGAACTGGCTGACTGGTGCAGCTTTTTCCCTCTTCCCTCGTCTCTGTGTAGAAAGGAAGCGCCTTTGACCCGCTTGCTTTTCTGAAGCCGAAAGGACTGTACCTGATAATACAGTGCTTTCTTAGGCTGTGAGGAAACCTGAGGTAAAAAATTTTTCTTCCCAGCTGTTGCTGTGGATACGAGGTCCCAAGAGACCATCCCCAAACAATTCCTCACCCTTATAAGGCTCTATGTGCCTTTTAAAGTCAGCATCACCTGTCCAGTGTCAGGTCTCTAATCCCCTCCTGACAGAATGGACATTGCATTAATTCTGGATGCCAGCCGGCAAAATATCCCTCTGTGCATCCCTCATATATAAGACGACGTCTTTAATATGCTCTTATGTTCGCAAAATAGTATCCCTGTTTGACAGGGTCACAGACCACGCTGCAGCAGCACTATCTGCAGGTCTCAGTCTAGTACCTGAGTGTGTAAATACAGACTTCAGGATAGCCTCCTGCTTTTTATCCGCAGGTACCTTCAAAGTGGCCGTATCCTAAGACGGCAGTGCCACCTTTTTTGACAAACGTGTGAGCGCCTTATCCACCCTAGGGGATATCTCCCAGCGTAACTTATCCTCTGGCGGGAAAGGGTACGCCATCAGTAACTTTTTAGAAATTACCAGTTTCTTATCGGGGGAACCGACGCTCTTTACACACTTCATTCACTCATCTAATGGGGGAACAAAACACTGCCTGCTTTTTCTCCCCACACATAAAACCCTTTTTTAGTGGTACTTGGGTTAATGTCAGAAATGTGTAACACATTTTTTATTGCCGGGATCATGTAACGGATGTTCCTAGTGGATTGTGTATATGTCTCCACCTCGTCGACACTGGAGTCAGACTCCGTGTCGACATCTGTGTCTGCCATCTGAGGGAGCGGGCGTTTTAGAGCCCCTGATGGCCTTTGAGACGCCTGGGCAGGCGCGGCTGAGAAGCCGGCTGTCCCACAGCTGTTACGTCATCCAGCCTTTTATGTAAGGAGTTGACACTGTCGGTTTATACCTTCCACCTATCCATCCACTCTGGTGTCGGCCCCACAGGGGGCGACATCACATTTATCGGCATCTGCTCTGCCACCACATAAGCCTCCTCATCAAACGTGTCGACACAGCCGTACCGACACACCGCACACACACAGGGAATGCTCTGACTGAGGACAGGACCCCACACAGCCCTTTGGGGAGACAGAGAGAGAGTATGCCAGCACACACCAGAGCGCTATATAATTTAGGGATTAACACTATATTGAGTGAATTTTTCCCAATAGCTGCTTGTATATACAATATTGCGCCTAAATTTAGTGCCCCCCCCTCTCTTTTTAACCCTTTGAGCCTGCAAACTACAGGGGAGAGCCTGGGGAGCTGTCTTCCAGAGGCACTGTGAAGAGAAAATGGCGCCAGTGTGCTGAGGGAGATAGCTCCGCCCCTTTTTCGCGGACTTTTCTCCCGCTTTTTTATGGATTCTGGCAGGGGTATTTATCACATATATAGCCTCTGGGGATATATATTGTGATATATTTGCCAGCCAAGGTGTTTTTATTGCTGCTCAGGGCGCCCCCCCCCCCCCCCAGCGCCCTGCACCCTCAGTGACCGGAGTGTGAGGTGTGTATGAGGAGCAATGGCGCACAGCTGCAGTGCTGTGCGCTACCTTGGTGAAGACTGATGTCTTCTGCCGCCGATTTTCCGGACCTCTTCTTGCTTCTGGCTCTGTAAGGGGGACGGCGGCGCGGCTCCGGGAACGAACACCAAGGCCAGTTCCATGCGGTCGATCCCTCTGGTGCTAATGGTGTCCAGTAGCCTAAGAAGCCAAAGCTAGCTGCAAGCAGGTAGGTTCGCTTCTTCTCCCCTTAGTCCCTCGATGCAGTGAGCCTGTTGCCAGCAGGTCTCACTGTAAAATAAAAAACCTAAAATAAACTTTCTTTCTAGGAGCTCAGGAGAGCCCCTAGTGTGCATCCAGCTCGGCCGGGCACAGAAATCTAACTGAGGCTTGGAGGAGGGTCATGGTGGGAGGAGCCAGTGCACACCAGGTAGTCTAAAAGCTTTCTTTTAGTTGTGCCCAGTCTCCTGCAGAGCCGCTATTCCCCATGGTCCTTACGGAGTTCCCAGCATCCACTAGGACGTCAGAGAAAAATTATTACATTTATGCAATATATTAAAAATGAAAAAGGAGTGTTATGGTAGACTTACCAAGGTTAACTCTCTTTCTGCGAGGTACACTGGGTTTCACAGGGAAAATATTGGGGTGTAGAGCGGGATCTTGTTTCAGAGGCACCATCAGGCCTGTCCCAGGCTGCATTGGGGCCTCCTCTATAACCCCAACTCCAGGCACTGAAAGCTCTGTTTTGTTAACCAGTCCAACGCAGGGGCAGGTAAAAGAGAAGGCAGATGTTAGTCACATAGAACCACAATCTCATGACAGGAGAGGGTACCAGCGGCTAATGCCATACAACCCAAAGAAGCTAGGTGCGTCAGGGTGGGCGCCCTGTGGAACCCAGTGTACCTCGCAGAAAGAGTTAACCATGGTAAGTCTACCATAACTTTCCTTTTCTGCAGAAGGGTACACGGTGCTCCACAGGCAAATCATCAGGGATGTCCTAAAGCGAATCCGGCGTCCAAAGGAAGCATCCTGGGAGGGGGAAGTATCAAAGGCATAGAACCTAATGAACGTGTTCACTGAGGACCATGTAGGCGCCTTGCACAATTGTTCAAGGGACGCGCCACGACGCGACGCCCATGAAGATCCAACAGACCGAGTAGAATGGGCTTTAACTGCAGCAGGAGCTGGGAGGCCAGCCTGCGCATAGGCTTGTGCAATCACCACTGTAATCCATCTGGCCAAGGTTTGCTTATTCGCAGGCCAGCCACGTTTGTGAAAACCAGACAGCACAAAAAGGGCATCTGACCTCCTGATAGAGGCAGTCCTCTCCACATAGATACGGAGAGCCCTAACTACATCCAAAGAACCCTCTTTGGGAGACAAATCCGAAGAGACAAAGGCCGGAACCACAATCTCTTGGTTAAGGTGAAAAGATGACACCTCCTTAGGCAAATAACCTGGGCGAGTTCGTAGAACTGCCCGGTTCCGGTGGAATATGAGAAAGGGTGGATGGCAGGACAAAGCGCCTAAGTCTGACACCCGTCTTGCAGAGGCAATAGCCAGCAACAAGACCTTGGCAATGAGCCATTTAAGGTCCACCGATTCAAGAGGTTCAAATAGAGACTCTTGCAGAGCATTCAGCACAACAGACAAATCCCAAGGAGCCACAAGAGGGACATAGGGAGGCTGAATCCGAATAACGCCCTAAATGAACGTCTGAACATCAGGTATAGAGGCAATCTTTCTGTAAAACCAAACCGACAAGGCAGATATATGAACCTTGAGGGAGGCCCCTTTGCAGAAAAGCCAGTATTCTGGAAGTTCTGAATCTATGGACATCGTAATTCTTCTCAGCACACCAGGTGAAGTAAGAATTCCAAACCCTATAATAAATCCGGGCAGAGGCCAGTTTACGGGCTTTCAACATCATTTGAATAACGACCTCTGAAAATCCTTTGGCTCTCAGGAGTGATGCTTCAAGAGCCACGCCGTCAAAACCAGTCTGGGTAAAGACAAGGGCCCTGTACGAGGAGGTCTGATCGTTGAGGAAGCAGAAAGGGATGCCCCGTCGATAGACCCTGCAGGTCTGACAACCAATGCCTTCTCGGCCACGCTGGAGCGACTAGAATCAGTATTACTCCTTTCTGATTGAACTTCCGTAGAACCCGGGGCAGGAGTGACACTGGAGGGAACACGTAAGACAGCCGAAAGTTCCATGGAATTGCTAGGGCGTCCACGAACGCTGCTTGAGGATTCCTTGATCTGCAGACTGGAACCTTGTGATTGTGTCGAGACACCATGAGGTCTACGTCCGGTAGGCCCCACCTGTCCACCAGGAGTTGAAAGACTTCCGGATGAAGACTCCACTCTACGGCGTGCACGTCCTGGTGACTGAGGTAGTCCGCTTCACAGTTCAGGACCCCCAGAATGAACACTGTCGATATACTTGGCAGATGGCATTCTGCCCAACAAAGGATCTTTGACACTTCCTTCATAGCCATGCGGCTTCCAGTGCCACCTTGATGGTTTATGTAGGCCACTGTGTTGGCGTTGTCTGAACATAATTGAACCGGTCTGTGCCATACCAGAGGCAGGGCCAGTGATAATGCATTGAACACTGCCCTCAGCTGTAGGATGGTTGTTTATTGGAAGGAGTGATTCTTCCTTGGTCCACCGACCCTGAGAAGAGTGTTGCTCCAACATCGCTCCCCATCCCCACAGACTGGCATCCATAGTCAGGAGGACCCAGTTGGCGATCCAGAAGGGACGGCCTCTGCTCACTTGCTGGTCCTGGTGCCACTAGGTCAGCAAAAAACGAACCTCTGGAGTCAACAAGATCATTTGGGATTTGATCCGATGAAGCAGGCTGTCCCACCTGGCAAGAATTAATCGTTACAGACTCCACCATGTCGAACGTCGACACCATCAGTCCGAGTACCTGCATCGCCGAGTGAATCGACACTCAGAGGTGACGGATGAAGTGTCTTATCCTGTCCTGGATTTTCAGTACCTTGTTTGGAGACAGGAACAGTCTCTGAATGTGTGTGTCCAGAAGTGCCCCTAGGTGCACTATGCTCTGAGCTGGGACCAGCGAGTACTTCTTCCAATTGATCAGCCATCTATGGGCTTGAAAGCAACTCACCGTCAATTGTAGATGACTGAGGAGGACATCGTGGGAACTCGCAAGAATCAGCAGGTCCTCCAAGTACGGCAGGATTCTGACTCCCTGGTGACGGAGGTGTGCAGTCATCACGGCCATAACCTTGGTGAAGATCAGAGGAGCAGTGGCCAGTCCGAACAGTAGAGCCTGGAATTGGTAATAACTGTCGCCAATAGCAAACCGCAGGGAACTGCTGATGAAATATGGCAATAGAAATATCCAGATAAGCATCTTATATATCCAGGGATACCATATAATCTCCGAGTTCCATCGCCAGCACAATAGAGCGCAATGTTTCCATACAAAACTTGGCTACCCTCACAAATTTTTTCAGTGACTTGAGGTTGAGTATAGGCCGAAGACCCACTGGGTTTCTGCACCAGAAACCGGGTCAAATAATAGCCTCTGCCATGCTGGGACTAAGATACCGGCACAACCACTCCTGTACTCAGGAGGGAACCTACCATTGTTTGCAGAGCCTGTGCCTTCAACGGTTCCGAATGGAGTACCATAGTGCAGAACTGGTGAGGGGGACGTCTCTTGAAGGAAACTGCGTACCCGTGAGAGACTTCCCGCACCCAAGCATCTGAAGTGATCTTTAGCCAGACCTGGGCGAACTGTAGTAGTCTGCCTCCCACCTTGGGGTCCCCCAGGGGGAGGCCAGCCCCGTCATGCAGCAGGCTTGTGTTGTTTCGAAGCAGGCTGACGGGCTGCCCAGGACTGTTTTGTCTTGGGAGCATGAGATTGTCTGGGGTAAGATTGACCCCTGGCTTTCCCTTGAGGTCGAAAGGAACAAAAAGTGGTAGTCTTCGCCTTCTGTGTAGAAGGATAAGTAGGAGGAAGAAAAGCAGTCTTAGCAGCTGATAATTCAGACACTATTTTACGCAGGTCCTCTCCAAATAAAACGTCCCCAGTGAAGGGGAGTTACCTCCAAGGTCTTCTTGGAGTCCAAATCCACTTACCACGACCTTAACCACAGTATGCGGCGAGCCAGGACAGACGTGGATGACGCTTTGGCTACCAGAACCCCAGCCTCAGAGGACGGCTCCTGAATGTAATAGGCGGCGGTGCAGATATGAGACAGGTATTGTCTGGCATTGTCAAATATCCTCGGGCAGCTCTTCCTCTAACGCTTGAACCCACGCCTCAATACCTTTTGCGGCAGCTATCGTGGGTCTATGAATGGCCCCTGCGAGGGAATAATAAGATTTTACTTACCGATAAATCTATTTCTCGTAGTCCGTAGTGGATGCTGGGACTCCGTCAGGACCATGGGGATTAGCGGCTCCGCAGGAGACAGGGCACAAAAATAAAGCTTTAGGATCAGGTGGTGTGCACTGGCTCCTCCCCCTATGACCCTCCTCCAAGCCTCAGTTAGGATACTGTGCCCGGACGAGCGTACACAATAAGGAAGGATTTTGAATCCCGGGTAAGACTCATACCAGCCACACCAATCACACCGTACAACTTGTGATCTGAACCCAGTTAACAGTATGACAAACGTAGGAGCCTCTGAACAGACGGCTCACAACAATAACAACCCAATTTTTTTGTAACAATAACTATGTACAAGTATTGCAGACAATCCGCACTTGGGATGGGCGCCCAGCATCCACTACGGACTACGAGAAATAGATTTATCGGTAAGTAAAATCTTATTTTCTCTGACGTCCTAGTGGATGCTGGGACTCCGTCAGGACCATGGGGATTATACCAAAGCTCCCAAACGGGCGGGAGAGTGCGGATGACTCTGCAGCACCGAATGAGAGAACTCCAGGTCCTCTTTAGCCAGGGTATCAAATTTGTAGAATTTTACAAACGTGTTCTCCCCCGACCACGTAGCTGCTCGGCAGAGTTGTAATGCCGAGACCCCTCGGGCAGCCGCCCAGGATGAGCCCACCTTCCTTGTGGAATGGGCCTTGACAGATTTAGGCTGTGGCAGGCCTGCCACAGAATGTGCAAGTTGAATTGTGCTACAAATCCAACGAGCAATCGTCTGCTTAGAAGCAGGAGCACCCAGCTTGTTGGGTGCATACAGTATAAACAGCGAGTCAGATTTTCTGACTCCAGCCGTCCTTGAAATATATATTTTCGATGCCCGGACAACGTCCAGCAACTTGGAATCCTCCAAATCGCTAGTAGCCGCAGGCACCACAATAGGCTGGTTCAGGTGAAACGCTGACACCACCTTAGGCAGAAACTGAGGACGCGTCCGCAGTTCTGCCCTGTCCGAATGGAAAATCAGATATGGGCTTTTATATGATAAAGCCGCCAATTCTGATACTCTCCTGGCTGAAGCCAGGGCCAGTAGCATGGTTACTTTCCACGTAAGATATTTCAAATCCACCGATTTGAGTGGCTCAAACCAATGGGATTTGAGAAAATCCAAAACTACATTAAGGTCCCACGGAGCCACTGGGGGCACAACCGGGGGCTGTATATGTAGTACTCCTTTTACAAAAGTCTGGACTTCAGGAACTGAAGCCAATTCTTTCTGAAAGAAAATCGACAGGGCCGAAATTTGAACCTTAATGGACCCCAATTTGAGGCCCATAGACAATCCTGTTTGCAGGAAATGTAGGAATCGACCCAGTTGAAATTCCTCCGTGGGGGCCTTCCTGGCCTCACACCACGCAACATATTTTCTCCAAATGCGGTGATAATGTTGTGCAGTCACCTCCTTCCTGGCTTTTACCAGTGTAGGAATGACCTCTTCCGGAATGCCTTTTTCCCTTAGAATTCGGCGTTCAACCGCCATGCCGTCAAACGCAGCCGCGGTAAGTCTTGGAATAGACACGGTCCCTGCTGAAGCAGGTCCCGTCTTAGAGGTAGAGGCCACGGATCTACCGTGAGCATCTCCTGAAGTTCCGGGTACCAAGTTCTTCTTGGCCAATCCGGAGCCACGAGTATCGTTCTTACTCCCCTTTGCCGTATAATTCTCAGTACTTTTGGTATGAGAGGCAGAGGAGGAAACACATACACTGACTGGAACACCCACGGTGTTACCAGAGCGTCCACAGCTATTGCCTGAGGGTCTCTTGACCTGGCGCAATACCTGTCCAGTTTTTTGTTGAGGCGAATTGCTCTCCTGCTTCTTGTGCCGCCTTGTCTGTTTACGTGGGCGACTGCCGTGATGTTGTCCGACTGGATCAACACCGGCTGACCCTGAAGCAGGGGTTTTGCCAGGCTTAGAGCATTGTAAATCGCTCTTAGCTCCAGTATATTTATGTGAAGAGACATCTCCAGGCTTGACCATACTCCCTGGAAGTTTCTTCCCTGTGTGACCGCTCCCCAGCCTCTCAGACTGGCATCCATGGTCACCAGGACCCAGTCCTGTATGCCGAATCTGCGGCCCTCTAACAGATGAGCACTCTGCAACCACCACAGAAGAGACACCCTTGTCCGTGGCGATAAGGTTATCCGCTGATGCATCTGCAGATGCGATCCGGACCATTTGTCCAGCAGATCCCACTGAAAAGTTCGTGCGTGGAATCTGCCGAATGGAATCACTTCGTAAGAAGCCACCATCTTTCCCAGGACTCTTGTGCATTGATGCACAGACACTTTTCCTGGTTTTAGGAGGTTCCTGACAAGTTCGGATAACTCCCTGGCTTTCTCCTCCGGAAGAAACACCTTTTTCTGAACAGTGTCCAGAATCATTCCCAGGAACAGCAGACGTGTCGTCGGGTTCAATTGAGATTTTGGAAAATTCAGAATCCACCCGTGCTGTTGCAGCACTACTTGGGTTAGTGCTACTACGTCTTCCAGCTGTTCTCTGGACCTTGCCCTTATCAGGAGATCGTCCAAGTAAGGGATAATTAATACGCCTTTTCTTCGCAGAAGAAACATCATCTCGGCCATTACCTTGGTAAAGACCCGAGGTGCCGTGGACAATCCAAACGGCAGCGTCTGAAACTGATAATGACAGTTTTGCACCACGAACCTGAGGTACCCTTGGTGTGAAGGGCAAATTTGGACATGCAGGTAAGCATCCTTGATGTCCAGGGACACCATAAAGTCCCCTTCTTCCAGATTCGCTATCACTGCTCTGAGTGACTCCATCTTGAACTTGAATTTTTGTATGTACAGGTTCAAAGATTTCAGATTTAGAATAGGTCTTACCGAGCCGTCCGGCTTCGGTACCACAAATAGCGTGGAGTAATACCCCTTTCCCTGTTGTAGGAGGGGTACCTTGACTATCACCTGCTGAGAAAACAGCTTGTGAATGGCTTCCAATACCGTCGCCCTGTCTGAGGGAGACGTTGGCAAAGCAGACTTTAGGAACCGGCGAGGGGGAGACTTCTCGAATTCCAACCTGTAACCCTGAGATACTACCTGCAGGATCCAGGGGTCCACCTGTGAGCAAGCCCACTGCGCGCTGAAATTCTTGAGTCGACCCCCCACCGCTGCTGAGTCCGCTTGTAAAGCCCCAGCGTCATGCTGAGGGCTTTGCAGAAACCGGGGAGGGCTTCTGTTCCTGGGAAGGAGCTGCTTGCTGCCCTCTCTTACCCTTTCCTCTGCCTCGGGGCAGATATGACTGTCCTTTTGCCCGCTTGTTCTTATAGGACCGAAAGGACTGCGGCTGAAAAGACGGTGTCTTTTTCTGTTGGGAGGGGTCTGAGGTAAAAAAGGTGGATTTCCCGGCAGTTGCCGTGGCCACCAGATCCGATAGACCCACGCCAAATAATTCCTCCCCTTTATACGGCAATACTTCCATATGCCGTTTGGAATCCGCATCACCTGACCACTGTCGCGTCCATAAACTTCTTCTGGCAGATATGGACATCGCACTTACTCTCGATGCCAGAGTGCAAATATCCCTCTGAGCATCTCGCATATAAAGAAAAGCATCCTTTAATTGCTCTAAAGTCAATAAAATACTGTCCCTATCCAGGGTATTAATATTTTCAGTCAGGGAATCCGACCAGACCACCCCAGCACTGCACATCCAGGCTGAGGCGATGGCTGGTCGCAGTATAACACCAGTATGTGTGTATATACTTTTTAGGGTAGTTTCCAGCCTCCTATCAGCTGGATCCTTGAGGGCGGCCGTATCAGGAGACGGTAACGCCACTTGTTTTGATAAGCGTGTGAGCGCCTTATCCACCCTAGGGGGTGTTTCCCAGCGCGCCCTAACCTCTGGCGGGAAAGGGTATAATGCCAATAACTTTTTTGAAATTAGCACTTTTCTATCTGGGTTAACCCACGCTTCATCACATACATCATTCAATTCCTCTGATTCAGGAAAAACTACAGGTAGTTTTTTCACACACCACATAATACCCCTTTTTGTGGTACTTGCAGTATCAGAGATATGTAAAGCCTCCTTCATTGCCGTGATCATATAACGTGTGGCCCTACTGGAAAATACGTTTGTTTCTTCACCGTCGACACTAGATTCAGTGTCCGTGTCTGGGTCTGTGTCGACCGACTGAGGTAAAGGGCGTTTTACAGCCCCTGACGGTGTCTGAGACGCCTGGGCAGGTACTAACTGGTTTGCTGGCCGTCTCATGTCGTCAACTGATTTTTGTAATGTGCTGACATTATCACGTAATTCCATAAACAAAGCCATCCATTCCGGTGTCGACTCCCTGGGGGGTGACATCACCATTACCGGCAATTGCTCTGCCTCCACACCAACATCGTCCTCATACATGTCGACACACACGTACCGACACACAGCAGACACACAGGGAATGCTCTATTGAAGACAGGACCCCACTAGCCCTTTGGGGAGACAGAGGGAGAGTTTGCCAGCACACACCCAAGCGCTATAATATATATGGGAACAACCCTATATAAGTGTTGTATCCTTATAGCAGCTTAAATATAGTAATATCGCCAAAAAAAGTGCCCCCCCTCTCTGTTTTACCCTGTTTCTGTAGTGCAGTGCAGGGGAGAGTCCTGGGAGCCTTCCTCACAGCGGAGCTGAGCAGGAAAATGGCGCTGTGTGCTGAGGAGAATAAGCCCCGCCCCCTATTTCGGCGGGCTCTTCTCCCGGAGTTTGTGAGATCTGGCAGGGGTTAAATACATCCATATAGCCTCAAGGACTATATGTGATGTATTTTTAGCCATAAGAAAGGTATTATACATTGCTGCCCAGGGCGCCCCCCCCAGCGCCCTGCACCCTCAGTGACCGCTGTGTGAAGTGTGCTGACAACAATGGCGCACAGCTGCAGTGCTGTGCGCTACCTCATGAAGCCTGAAAAGTCTTCTGCCGCCTGTTTCTGGACCTCTTCAATCTTCGGCATCTGCAAGGGGGGTCGGCGGCGCGGCTCCAGGACCGGACTCCATGGCTGGGCCTGTGTTCGATCCCTCTGGAGCTAATGGTGTCCAGTAGCCTAAGAAGCCAATCCATCCTGCACGCAGGTGAGTTCACTTCTCTCCCCTAAGTCCCTCGATGCAGTGAGCCTGTTGCCAGCAGGACTCACTGAAAATAAAAAACCTAAAAACTTTTTCTAAGCAGCTCTTTAGGAGAGCCACCTAGATTGCACCCTGCTCGGACGGGCACAAAAACCTAACTGAGGCTTGGAGGAGGGTCATAGGGGGAGGAGCCAGTGCACACCACCTGATCCTAAAGCTTTATTTTTGTGCCCTGTCTCCTGCGGAGCCGCTAATCCCCATGGTCCTGACGGAGTCCCAGCATCCACTTGGACGTCAGAGAAATATAGATTTCAGGCATCCTTCCACACACTTATCTGTCGGTTCCTTCAGGGAGGTGACAGTGGTGACAGGCAGAGTAGACGACACCACGAGACGGGTGACGTGAGAATCCACCGGCGGCGGATTCTCCCATTTATTACATAATGCTGCAGAGAGGATATCTAGCCAAGGCCCGTTTAGGGAGTGGGGATTTTTTACCTGGGGTAGACCAGGGTTCCCTCCTGATGTCCACAAGATGATCAGAATGGGGTAATACAGTTTTAACCACCTTCTGTTGTTTAAACATATCAGTTTTCTTGCCCACTGTAGTAGAATCCTCATCCTCAGTGATTTGTAGGATCTGCTCAATAGCAGCCACCAGGGCAGGGGCATCAACCTGTGAGGGAGAATTCTCGTCAGTTACATAGGATTCTGACTGTATGCTCCCCCTCCTCATCAGATGAAACATCAGAGAGGTTAGTGGATTGTGAGGAGGAAGCAGCCTGCTTAGAGGACCCAGGAGTGACCTGAAGTAGATTTCTGTCTAACCAAAGACTGATTCAACTGCTGCAGCTGGGTAGACAAATTTTTTGCCCAAGGCGGATTTACTATAGGGACAACCTGTGGCGGTAGTGGCACCGGAGGTCCCATAGGGGGGGGGGGGGGACTAAATGGCCCACTAGAGTCCCCAGGAGCGTAGTGAACAAAGCCCAGGGTGGCTCCATTGTAGTTACAGGAGCTGCAGGCTGACTGGGAGGTGTATGACATTTAGAACACAGACCATCACACAATACTTCCCCCTCAGGTAAACCTCTGGAGCATACCTTGCGATTTACAGGAGCCTCCAGAGTTTTACTGCCCTTATTGTTAGACATTGTAATAAAGCACCAATCAGGATATTAGTACGATGAAGTCGGACAGAGTACACAACCTGCGGACAGAGTACACAAACATGTGAACTGAATCCCGGTGTACGTGACTGTAACAGTAAAATATCCGTATAGCGATAAGCACTGTGTACACTATATTAGAGGACCCTGACGCACCTAGTCCCTTCGGGTACAGAATATAGTGATAGTTACTTTAGATGGGATACACCTGAGAGTGAAACCATACAGCAGATACAGGCACACACAGTCACAGGCAATGCAGAGATTATTATAAGCACAATAAAACTGCACTGGAGATAATAAGATTATAAACATACCGGTAAATCTTTTTCTCGTAGTCCGTAGAGGATGCTGGGGACTCCGTAAGGACCATGGGGATAGACGGGCTCCGCAGAAGACATGGGCACTTTAAATAAGACTTTAGATCTGGTGTGCACTGGCTCCTCCCTCTATGCCCCTCCTCCAGACCTCAGTTAGAGAAACTGTGCCCAGAGGAGACGGACAGTACGAGGAAAGGATTTTTGTTAATCCAAGGGCAAGATCATACCAGCCACACCAATCACACCGTATAACTTGTGATATACTATCCAGTTAACAGTATGAAAACGACATAGCATCAGTCCAAGACCGATGAGACTATAACATAACCCTTATTTAAGCAATAACTATATACAAGTCTTGCAGAAGTAGTCCGCACTTGGGACGGGCGCCCAGCATCCTCTACGGACTACGAGAAAAAGATTTACCGGTAGATTTAAAATCTTATTTTCTCTTACGTCCTAGAGGATGCTGGGGACTCCGTAAGGACCATGGGGATTATACCAAAGCTCCCAAACAGGCGGGAGAGTGCGGATGACTCTGCAGCACCGATTGAGCAAACAGGAGGTCCTCCTCAGCCAGGGTATCAAACTTATAGAATTTTGTAAAGGAGTTTGAACCCGACCAAGTAGTAGCTCGGCACAGCTGTAGCGCCGAGACCCCTCTGGCAGCCGCCCAAGAAGAGCCCACCTTCCTAGTGGAATGGGCCTTGACCGATTTAGGTAACGGCAATCCCGCCGTAGAACGCTCCTGCTGAATCGTGTTACAGATCCAGCGAGCAATAGTCTACTTTAAAGCAGGGGCACCAATCTTGTTGGTTGCATACATGACAAACAGTGCTTCTGTTTTTCTGACTGTAGCCGATCTGGCCACTTAAATTTTCAAAGCCCTGACCACATCAAGGGACTCGGGATCCTCCAAGTCACGCGTAGCCACAGGCACCACAATAGTTCATATGAAAGGATGAAACCACTTTTGGCAGGAATTGAGGACGGGTCCGTAATTCTGCTCTATCCATATGGAAAACCAGATAGGGGCTTTTATGTGATAAAGCCGCTAATTCCGACACTCGCCTAGCCGAAGCCAAGGCTAATAACATGACCACCTTCCAAGTGAGATTTTTCAACTCCACCGTTTTAAGTGGTTCAAACCAGTGTGACTTAATGAAACTTAACACCACGTGAAGGTCCCAATGCGTCACCGGAGGTACAAAAGGAGGCTGAATATGCAGTACTCCCTTCACAAAAGTTTGTACTTCAGGTAGAGAGGCCAATTCCTTTTGAAAGAAAATGGATAAGGCCGAAATCTGAACCTTAATAGATCCTAATTTTAGGCCGAAATTCACTCCAGTTTGCAGGAAGTGAAGGAAACGGCCCAGATGGAATTCTTCCGTAGGAGCATTCCTGGCCTCACACCAAGAAACATATTTTCGCCATATACGGTGATAATGTTTAGATGTCATGTCCTTCCTAGCCTTTATTAGCGTAGGAATGACCTCATCCGGAATACCCTTATCCGCTAGGATCCGGCGTTCAACCGCCATGCCGTCCAACGCAGCCGTGGTAAGTCTTGGAATAGACAGGGCCCCTGTTGCAACAGGTCCTGTCTTATAGGAAGAGGCCACGGATTTTCTGTGAGCATCTCCTGCAGATCCGGATACCAGGTCCTTCGTGGCCAATCTGGAACAATGAGGATTGTTCTCACTCCTCTTTTTCTTACTATTCTCAACACCTTGAGTATGAGAGGAAGAGGGGGAAATACATAGACCGACTGGAACACCCACGGTGTCACTATGGCATCTACAGCTACTGCCCGAGGGTCTCTTGACCTGGTGCAATACCTCTGTAGCTTCTTGTTGAGGCGGGACGCCATCATTACTATCTGTGGCAGTTCCCACTGACTTGCAATCTGTGCGAAGGCTTCCTAAAGAAGTCCTCTCTTGGATGCAGGTCGTGTTTGCTGAGGAAGTCTGCTGCTCAGTTGTCCACTCCCGGAATGAACTGCTGAAAATGCGCTTACATGATTTTCCGCCCAGCGGAGAATACTGGTGGCTTCTGCCAATTCCACTCTGCTCTTTGTGCCGCCTTGGCGGTTTACATGAGCCACTGCGGTGATGTTGTCTGACTGGATCAGAACCGGTAGGTCGCGAAGCAATGTTTCCGCTTGCCGAAGGGCGTTGTATATGGCCCTCAGCTCCAGGATGTTGATTTGAATACAAGTTTTTTTGACTTTACCCAAAGACCTTGGAAGTTTCTTCCCTGTGTGACTGCTCCCCCACCTCGGAGGCTCGCGTCCGTGGCTACCAGAATCCAGTTCTGGATGGCGAACCTGCGACCCTGCAGAAGGTGAGCACTCTGCAGCCACCATAGGAAAGACACCCTGGCCCTAGGGGACAGGGTGATTAACTGATGCATCTGTAGATGTGATCCGGACCACTTGTCCCGTAGATCCCATTGGAAAGTCCTCGCATGGAACCTGCCGAAGGGAATGGCCCCATAAGATGCCACCATCTTTCCCAGGACCCGAGTGCAGTGATGCACTGACACCTGTTTTGGCTTTAATAGGTTTTTTTACCAGAGTCATTAGTTCCTGGGCCTTCTCTATCGGAAGATAAACCCATTTCTGGTCCGTATTCAGAATCATACTCAAGAAGGGCTGACGAGTCATAGGAACCAACTGTGACTTTGGGATATTGAGAATCCAGCCGAGTTGCTATGACACTTTCAGCGAAAGTGACACGCTGTTCAACAACTGCTCTTTTGATCTCGCCCTTATTAGGAGATCGTCCAAGTATGGGATAATTGTGACTCCTTGCTTGCGTAGGAGCACCATCATTTCCGCCAATTACCCTGAAATTGGTAATGACAATACTGTACCGTAAATCTCAGGTACGCCTGATGCGGTGGATAAATGGGAACATGAAGGTATGCAGCCTTTATGTCTAGATACACCATAAAATCCCCCCCCCTTCCAGGCTGGCAAATCGCTCTGAGCAATTCCACCTTGAATTTGAACCTTTTCAAGTATAGGTTTAGAGATTTTAATTTTAAAATAGGTCTGACCGAACCGTCCGGTTTCGGGACTACAGCCAAGGTTGAGTAATATCCCCTTCCTTGTTGAAGGAGGGGAACCTTGAGCACCACCTGTTGGAGATACAATGTGTGAAGTGTATTTAATATTATCTCCCTTTCTGGGGGAGAAGCCGGTAGGGTCGATAAGGAAAACCGGCGAGGAGGCACCTCTTCGAATTCCAGCTTATAACCCTGAGAAACAATTTCTATTGCCCAGGGATCCACCTGTGAGTGAACTCAGATGTGGCTGAAGAGTCGAAGACGTGCTCCCACTGGGGCGGACTCCCTTTGCGGAGCCCCAGCGTCATGCGGTGGATTTAGTAGAGGCCGGGGAGGACTTCTGTTCCTGGGAACTAGCTGTGCCCTGCGCCCTTACCTCTGGTAAGAAAGGACGCTCCTCGTACTTTCTTGTTTTTCTGCAACCGAAAGGACTGCATTTGATAATGTCGTGCTTTCTTAAGCTGTGGGGGAATATAAGGAAAAAGATCAGATTTACCAGCTATAGCTGTGGAGACCAGGTCCGAGAGCCCTTCTCCACACAATTCCTCACCCTTGTAAGGTAAAACCTCCATATGCCTCTTTTAGTCGGCATCACCTGTCCATTGCATGTTCCACAGGACACGTCTAGCAGAAATCGACATAGCGTTGACTCTAGAACCCAGTAGACCAATGTCTCTTTGAGCATGTCTTATATATATATAAGACAGCATATTTTATATATCCTAGGGTCAATAACATGGTATCCTTATCTAGGGTTTCAATCTCCGCTGATAAGGTATCTGTCCACGCTGCTACAGCGCTATAAACCCATGCCGACACAATCGCCGGTCTGAGTAGTGTACCAGAATGTGTGTAAATGGACTTCAAAGTACTTTTCTGCATGCTATCTGCAGGATCCCTGAGGGTAGCTGTATCTTTGTATTTGTCAGCACTACCTTTTGGGTAAACGTTTCAACGCCTTGTCCACCCTAGGGAAGGATTCCCATCGTATCCTGGCCCTAGCAGGGAAAGTATACGCCATGAGAATTCTTTTGGGAAACTGCAGTTTCTTGTCTGGAGATTCCCTCTCTTTTTCACACAATTCATTTGGTTCATGAGAGGGGGGAAATGTTATCTCAGCTTTCTTCCCCTTAAACATGTGTACCCTCGTGTCAGGGACAGATGGGTCATCAGTGATATGCAAAACATCTTTTATTACAATAATCATATATTGAATACTTTTCTGCCAGTTTTGGCTGTAACTTTGCATCATCGTAGTCGACACTGGAGTCAGACTCCGTGTCGGTATCAGTGTCTATTTATTTTGGATAGTGGGCGTTTTGAGACTCTGAAGGTCCCTGCGACATAGGGACAGACATGGGTAGATTCCCTGTCTGTTCTCTAATCTTTTGTGCAATAAATTTACCTCAGCACTTAATTCCACATATCCAGTCAGGTGTCGGCGTTGTCGACGGAGACACCACACACACACACACATTTGCTCCATCTCCTCCTTAGAAGAGCCTTTTACCTCAGACATGTCGACACACACGTACCGACACACCACACACTCAGGAAATCCTCTTATCTGAAGACAGTTCCCCCACAAGGCCCTTTGGAGAGACAGAGAGAGAGAGAGAGTATGCCAGCACACACCCAGCGCTAATACCCCAGGAAAAAACACACAAGGGGGTAAATTTACTAAGGTCCCGATTTTGACCGAGATGCCGTTTTTTCATCAAAGTGTCATCTCGGTAATTTACTAAGCAATAATCACGGCAGTGATGAGGGCATTCGTAATATTTTGAAGTCCTAGGAAAAAAATCACGAATGAATACACCATCGGTCAAAACGCGGCTGTTTAAGTATGAATCTCGGTCATTTACTAAGAAGTGCAAAGCAAAAAAAAAACAAACACTGCCGTGAAAAATTACAACTCGTAAAAAAGTGCTAAAAAAAAACAGACCTTTTTTTTTTATTCGTGATTGGATAGGCATGCACGGATCCATGAGATCCGTGCATGTATATCAGTGGGAAGGGGTGGGAAAGTGCTTATTTTTTCAAAAAAAATTGCGTGGGGTCCCCCCTCCTAAGCATAACCAGCCTCGGGCTCTTTGAGCCGATCCTGGTTGCAGAAATATGGTGAAAAAATTGACAGGGGTTCCCCCATATTTAAGCAACCAGCATCGGGCTCTGCGCCTGGTCCTGGTTCCAAAAATACGGGGGACAAAAAGAGTAGGGGTCCCCCGTATTTTTAAAACCAGCACCGGGCTCCACTAGCTGGACAGATAATGCCACAGCCGGGGGTCACTTTTATATAGTGCCCTGCGGCCGTGGCATCAAAAATCCAACTAGTCACCCCTGGCCGGGGTACCCTGGGGGAGTGGGGACCCCTTCAATCAAGGGGTCCCCCCCCCCAGCCACCCAAGGGCCAGGGGTGAAGCCCGAGGCTGTCCCCCCCCCCCATCCAATGGGCTGCGGATGGGGGGGCTGATAGCCTTTGTTGTAAAAGAAAAGATATTGTTTTTAGTAGCAGTACTACAAGTCCCAGCAAGCCTCCCCCGCATGCTGGTACTTGGAGAACCACAAGTACCAGCATGCGGCGGAAAAACGGGCCCGCTGGTACCTGTAGTACTACTACTAAAAAAATACCCAAAAAAACACAAGAGACACACACCGTTAAAGTATAATTTTATTACATACATACACACATACATACATACTTACCTTATTGTTCCCACGCAGGTCGGTCCTCTTCTCCAGTAGAATCCAAGGGGTACCTGTTGAAGAAATTATACTCACGAGATCCAGGGGTCCAGGGTCCTCGGGGAATCCAGGTGTAATCCACGTACTTGAAAAAAATAACAAAACGGACACCCGAGCCACGCACTAAAAGGGGACCCATGTTTGCACATGGATCCCCTTTTCCCGACTGCCAGAAACCCACTCTGACTGATATCTAAGTGGGTTTCTTCAGCCAATCAGGGAGTGCCACGTTGTAGCACTCTCCTGATCGGCTGTGTGCTCCTGTACTGAGTGACAGGCGGCACACGGCAGTGTTACAATGTAGCGCCTATGCGCTCCATTGTAACCAATGCTGGGAACTTTCTGCTCAGCGGTGACGTCACTTTAGGTCAACCGCAGGGCAGAAAGTTCCCAGCATTGGTTACAATGGAGCGCATAGGCGCTACATTGTAACACTGCCGTGTGCCGCCTGTCACTCAGTACAGGAGCACACAGCCGATCAGGAGAGTGCTACAACGTGGCACTCCCTGATTGGCTGAAGAAACCCACTTAGACATCAGTCAGAGTGGGTTTCTGGCAGTCGGGAAAAGGGGATCCATGTGCAAACATGGGTCCCCTTTTAGTGCGTGGCTCGGGTGTCCGTTTTGTTATTTTTTTCAAGTACGTGGATTACACCTGGATTCCCCGAGGACCCTGGACCCCTGGATCTCGTGAGTATAATTTCTTCAACAGGTACCCCTTGGATTCTACTGGAGAAGAGGACCGACCTGCGTGGGAACATAAGGTAAGTATGTATGTATGTGTGTATGTATGTAATAAAATTATACTTTCACGGTGTGTGTGTCTTGTGTTTTTTTGGGTATTTTTTTAGTAGTAGTACTACTACAGGTACCAGCTGGCCCGTTTTTCCGCCGCATGCTGGTACTTGTGGTTCTCCAAGTACCAGCATGCGGGGGAGGCTTGCTGGGACTTGTAGTACTGCTACTAAAAACAATATCTTTTCTTTTACAACAAAGGCTATCAGCCCCCCCATCCGCAGCCCATTGGATGGGGGGGGGGGGGACAGCCTCGGGCTTCACCCCTGGCCCTTGGGTGGCTGGGGGGGGGGGACCCCTTGATTGAAGGGGTCCCCACTCCCCCAGGGTACCCCGGCCAGGGGTGACTAGTTGGATTTTTGATGCCACGGCCGCAGGGCACTATATAAAAGTGACCCCTGGCTGTGGCATTATCTGTCCAGCTAGTGGAGCCCGGTGCTGGTTTTAAAAATACGGGGGACCCCTACTCTCTGTCCCCCGTATTTTTGGAACCAGGACCAGGCGCAGAGCCCGATGCTGGTTGCTTAAATATGGGGGAACCCCTGTCATTTTTTTTCCCATATTTCGGCAACCAGGATCGGCTCAAAGAGCCCGAGGCTGGTTATGCTTAGGAGGGGGGACCCCACGCAATTTTTTTAAAAATATTTGACAGTGTTTAATTTAAAAAAAACAAAAAAAAAAGAACCCCAGCACGGATCACACAGATCCGGCCGAGATTCATTGTAAAAAAGTCGGCAGTGTTTTGCTAATCACTGCCGTAAAAATAGAAAAAAACCACGAATGACATCGACATCGGAACAAAAGAAAAACCCGAATACGACAGCTTAGTAAATTAGTCGTAATCAATTCAAAAAGTTGCAGTTTTACACTTTCGATGTCATTCGTGATTGAACTTTGACCTGAAACGGGAAAATACGAATCTTAGTAAATTTACCCCAATGTGTTTACCCAGTAGCGCTGTAATACTATTATTTGCTGCCAATTATGTGCCCCCCCCCTCTTCTCTGAAATCCCCTTTCACCGTGGATAAGCAGGGGAGAGTCCGGGGAGCTTCCTCTCAGCTGTGCTGTGGAGAAAATTGCGCTGGTGAGTGCTGAGGGAGAAGCCCCGCCCCCTAGGCGGCGGGCTTCTGTCCCGCTTAAATATAATAAAAACTGGCGGGGGCTCTTTATATATACAGTGCCTAGCTGTATATATATATATCTTTTGCCAGAAATGAGGTTTATATTGCTGCCCAGGGAGCCCCCCCCCTGCACCCTTACAGTGACTGCCGTGTGTGAGGTGTGTGG
The DNA here is from genome assembly GCF_028390025.1 of Pseudophryne corroboree. NCBI lineage: Eukaryota > Metazoa > Chordata > Amphibia > Anura > Myobatrachidae > Pseudophryne > Pseudophryne corroboree. Next base: position 314,700,772 of record NC_086449.1, read on the forward strand.
GAGCAATGGCGCACAGCTGCACTGCTGTGCGTTACCTCAGTGAAGATCATGAAGTCTTCTGCCGCCTCTGAAGTCTACTTTTCTTCTCATACTCACCCGGCTTCTATCTTCCAGCTCTGTGAGGAGGACGGCGGCGCGGCTCCGGGACAAACTCCAGGGTGAGACCTGTGTTCTGACTCCCTCTGGAGCTAATGGTGTCCAGTAGCCTAAGAAGCAGAGCCTTGAAACTCACAGAAGTAGGTCTGCTTCTCTCCCCTCAGTCCCTCGATGCAGGGAGTCTGTTGCCAGAGGAGGGGCATAGAGGGAGGAGCCAGTGCACACCAGATCTAAAGTCTTTCTTAAAGTGCCCATGTCTCCTGCGGAGCCAGTCTATCCCCATGGTCCTTACGGAGTCCCCAGCATCCTCTAGGACGTAAGAGAAACATATATATATCACAGCGCAGTATTAGACCGGCGGTATATATCAGAATACTCATACAATATAACCTGGAATAGGTACACTCTTTCTTAACTAACGCTGTCTGTAATAAGACATGTAGAATACTCAAGGGTCTGTGAAGTCTCAGTGCTGTATACAGGCGGCTTTACAGGGAAGACCTTGCCCTGCAATCCCAGAAGCAGCTAAGCTCAGAAGATGGCGCCCAGCGTCTCTGTCAGGAACTGAGGGAGTGTGTGATGCAGCTCCAGGGCAGGAAATCTGCGAGGAGATGGCGCCCAGGGTCAGGGGAGGGGCTACAGGTCAAGCGCTGACACCCCTATACTGGACCTCACCGCCAGTACTATGGAGCCTTACCAACAGGGGCGCTAATACACCCGACCTGTACTCCTATGCCCTGGCGGATATAGTGGGGTCCCTGCTCGGTGACAGTGTCCACGCCAACGTCACAGTCCGTCTCCCAAGACTGCGATCAGGAACGCGATATAGTGGCGGGTCCCACCTGGGGAACCCTCTTACCTCCTCCATTCGTAGAAGCCACGCGAACCAGGAGAGCGTCTACGACCGTATGCCTAAGCCGGAGCGTCTCCGCCGCAAGTACCCGGGATCTCAGCCACGGGAATATGCGACGCCACTTGGGAGGTGACTGAGACGCAGCACTGAATGTCACCCTGACATAACAGTGCTTTGGCCCTTGAAGTCTTCTAAGCTTTTTCAGGGCTGCCCTGCTGCCTGCAGGCACCACTCGAAACTGAACTCTCAGTGCCTGGAGGTGGGGTTATAGAGGAGGCCTCCATGCATCATGGGACAGTCAAAGCTTTGAATGATGGTGTCTCTGGATTAAGATCCTGCTCTACACACCGATGTTTTCCCTGTGGAACACCGTGTACCCTGCTGCAGAAAGTAACACTAATTTGTCCCTATTTGTATTTCTAATATTAAGTTATAGCAGTCACACAGCTGACAGTGTGAAATGTCGGTCTGATTTAGTTTCTTTACTAAAGGGGAACTGGAGAAAGATTTTGAAAATTTCTTTCAATAAAATCCGGCAGCTGTATAACATCAACAAGTTTCCATTAGGAACACACTCTACTCTTATAACACAGCAAGACTCTTCCAGCAGAGTGCAGCCATCATTTCAAATTGCAAGGATGGGCACTTCAAATCGACACGTAAGGCTAGGTACACACTTTTCGATATATCCTTTGTTAGGTATGGTGGGGAGTGAAATCTAGTCAGTTCACACTGATAAAGACAGGGATGAGAAATGGTCTGATTTAGGAGAGCTTTTTCCTGTATCAAAAAATACTTCTTTCTTGTGCAGTCTCTGTATAATGTTCTACCCTACAAACAGCACAAATGCAAAGAACTGTGACAAAGGTGGCATCTGTGGTTGTTTGCCCCATTGTGGAGGAGGAAAAGCTGATACAGCTATTCTCAGTCCCGTTTCTCATGAGAATCACTGCACCTGTACTTTCTTGCCTAGAGTGCTGAAAGTACCCTAGCACTCCATAAAAAGCATTTGCAAAAAGGGAGCAATGTAGCCTCCAAAGTACTCTGTAAAAAGTCAGGTAGTCTGGATTACAAAATGGGTTAAATGTACTGGAAATTAAGGGGCAAATTCAATTAGCCAATTAATGTGGGATAACAACCTGCTTGTGCAAGTTTTTGCTACTCAATCAGAAATTTGCATGAATGTGGGTCTCAATTGCAGTTAATGTGGCTTTTAGCTTGCAGCTCCAAGGATAGGTGAAAAGTATTGAAAACTTTTAATGTAAAAAGGCAGTACACCCCTCCTGATGAATCATACTCTGCTTAAATATTTTCTACGGTAAAGTATAGCCAATAAAGATGTAATTTTTCATGTAATTTTCTAGAAAAAGCAAATAATAAGAATTTACTTACCGATAATTCTATTTCTCGGAGTCCGTAGTGGATGCTGGGGTTCCTGAAAGGACCATGGGGAATAGCGGCTCCGCAGGAGACAGGGCACAAAAGTAAAGCTTTTACAGGTCAGGTGGTGTGTACTGGCTCCTCCCCCTATGACCCTCCTCCAGACTCCAGTTAGGTACTGTGCCCGGACGAGCGTACACAATAAGGGAGGATTTTGAATCCCGGGTAAGACTCATACCAGCCACACCAATCACACCGTACAACTTGTGATCTAAACCCAGTTAACAGTATGATAACAGAGGAGCCTCTGAAAGATGGCTTCCTAAACAATAACCCGAATTAGTTAACAATAACTATGTACAAGTATTGCAGATAATCCGCACTTGGGATGGGCGCCCAGCATCCACTACGGACTCCGAGAAATAGAATTATCGGTAAGTAAATTCTTATTTTCTCTATCGTCCTAAGTGGATGCTGGGGTTCCTGAAAGGACCATGGGGATTATACCAAAGCTCCCAAACGGGCGGGAGAGTGCGGATGACTCTGCAGCACCGAATGAGAGAACTCCAGGTCCTCCTTTGCCAGGGTATCAAATTTGTAAAAATTTACAAACGTGTTCTCCCCTGACCACGTAGCTGCTCGGCAGAGTTGTAATGCCGAGACCCCTCGGGCAGCCGCCCAAGATGAGCCCACCTTCCTTGCGGAATGGGCCTTAACAGATTTAGGCTGTGGCAGGCCTGCCACAGAATGTACAAGTTGAATTTTGTTACAAATCCAACGAGCAATCGACTGCTTAGAAGCAGGTGCACCCAACTTGTTGGGTGCATACAGTATAAACAGCGAGTCAGATTTTCTGACTCCAGCCGTCCTTTAAATGTATATTTTTAAGGCTCTGACAACGTCCAACAACTTGGAGTCCTTCAAGTCGTCTGTAGCCGCAGGCACTACAATAGGCTGGTTCAGGTGAAACGCTGATACCACCTTAGGGAGAAAATGCGGACGCGTCCGCAGCTCTGCCCTATGTCGAATGGAAAATTAAATAAGGGCTTTTATAAAACAAAGCCGCCAGTTCAGATACTCTCCCGGCCGAAGCCAGGGCCAGTAACATAGTCACTTTCCATGTGAGATATTTCAAATCCACATTCTTTAGTGGTTCAAACCAATTGGATTTGAGGAAATCTAAAACTACATTTAGATCCCACGGTGCCACCTTAGGCACCACAGGAGGCTGTATATGCAGTACTCCTTTGATAAAAATCTGGACCTCAGGGACTGAGGCCAATTCTTTTTGGAAGAATATTGATAGGGCCGAAATTTGAACCTTAATAGATCCCAATTTGAGACCCATAGACAATCCTGATTGTAGGAAATGTAGGAAAACGACCCAGTTGAAATTCCTCCATCGGAGCACTCCGCTGCTCGCACCACGCAACATATTTTCGCCAAATACGGCGATAATGCTTCGCGGTGACTTCCTTCCTTGCCTTTATCAAGGTAGGAATGACTTCTTCTGGAATGCCTTTTCCTTTTAGGATCTGGCATTCAAACGCCATGCCGTCAAACGCAGCCGCGGTAAGTCTTGAAAAAGACAAGGACCCTGCTGAAGCAGGTCCCTTCTCAGAAGTAGAGGCCACGGATCGTCCGTGACCATCTCTTGAAGTTCCGGGTACCAAGTCCTTCTTGGCCAATCCGGAGCCACTAGTCTTACTCCTCTTTGCCGTATAATCCTCAATACCTTTGGTATGAGAGGCAGAGGAGGAAACACATATACCGACTGGTACACCCAAGGTGTTACCAGCGCGTCCACAGCTATTGCCTGCGGATCTCTTGACCTGGCGCAATACCTGTCCAGTGTTTTGTTGAGGCGAGACGCCATCATGTCCACCATTGGTTTTACCCAACGGTTTAATAGCATGTGGAAAACTTCTGGATGAAGTACCCACTCTCCCGGGTGAAGGTCGTGTCTGCTGAGGAAGTCTGCTTCCCAGTTGTCCACGCCCGGGATGAATACTGCTGACAGTGCTATCACGTGATTCTCCGCCCAGCGAAGGATCCTGGCAGCTTCTGCCATTGCCCTCCTGCTTCTTGTGCCGCCCTGTCTGTTTACATGGGCGACTGCCGTGATGTTGTCCGACTGGATCAACACCGGTCTTCCTTGAAGCAGAGGTTCCGCTTGGCTTAGAGCATTGTAGATTGCTCTTAGTTCCAGAATGCTTATGTGAAGAGACTTTTTCAGGCTCGACCACACTCCCTGGAAATTTCTTCCCTGTGTGACTGCTCCCCAGCCTCTCAGGCTGGCATCCGTGGTCACCAGGATCCAATCCTGCATGCCGAATCTGCGGCCCTCCAATAGATGAGCCTCCTGCAACCACCACAGAAGGGATACCCTTGTCCTCGGCGACAGGGTTATCCGCAGGTGCATCTGAAGATGCGACCCTGACCATTTGTCCAACAGATCCCTTTGCATGGAATCTGCCGAAAGGGATTGCTTCGTAAGAAGCTACCATTTTTTCCCAGGACTCTTGTGCATTGATGTACAGACACCTTTCCTGGTTTTAGGAGGTTCCTGACCAGGTCAGATAACTCCTTGGCTTTTTCTGAACTGTGTCCAGAATCATCCCCAGGCACAGCAGACGAGTTGTCGGCATTAATTGGGATTTTGGAATATTCAGAATCCATCCGTGCTGCTTTAGCACCTCTTGAGATAGTGCTAAACCCATCTCTAGCTGTTCTCTGGACCTTGCCCTTATTAGGAGATCGTCCAAGTATGGGATAATTAATACGCCTTTTCTTCGAAGAAGAAATATTATCTCGGCCATTACCTTTGTAAAGACCCGAGGTGCCGTGGACAAACCAAACGGCAGCGTCCGAAACTGATAGTGACAGTTTTGTACAACGAACCTGAGGTACCCCTGGTGTGAGGGGTAATTGGAACGTGGAGATACGCATCCTTGATGTCCAAGGATACCATAAAGTCCCCTTCTTCCAGGTTCGCTATCACTGCTCTGAGTGACTCCATCTTGAACTTGAACTTCTTTATGTACAGGTTCAAGGACTTCAGATTTAGAATAGGCCTTACCGAGCCATCCGGCTTCGGTACCACAAAAAGAGTGGAATAATACCCCTTCCCTTGTTGTAGAAGAGGTACCTTGACTATCACCTGCTGAGAATACAGCTTGTGAATGGCTTCCAAAACCGTCTCCCTTTCTGAGGGGGACGTTGGTAAAGCAGACTTCAGGAAACGGCGAGGTGGCTCTGTCTCTAATTTCAACCTGTACCCCTGAGATATTATCTGCAGGATCCAGGGATTTACCTGCGAGTGAGCCCACTGCGCGCTGTAATTCTTGAGACGACCGCCTACCGCCCCCAAGTCCGCTTGCGAAGCCCCAGCGTCATGCTGAGGCTTTTGTAGAAGCCGGGGAGGGCTTCTGTTCCTGGGAAGGAGCTGCCTGTTGCTGTCTCTTCCCTCGTCCTCTGCCTCGTGGCAGATATGAATAGCCCTTTGCTCTCTTATTTTTAAAGGAACGAAAGGGCTGCGGTTGAAAGGTCGGTGCCTTTTTCTGTTGGGGAGTGACTTGAGGTAGAAAGGTGGATTTCCCGGCCGTAGCCGTGGCCACCAAATCCAATAGACCGACCCCAAATAACTCCTCTACGCATCGCCTGTCCACTGTCGTGTCCATAAAGCTCTTCTGGCCGAAATGGACATAGCACTTACCCGTGATGCCAGTGTGCAGATATCTCTCTGTGCATCACGCATATAAAGAAATGCATCCTTTATTTGTTCTAACGACAGTAAAATATTGTCCCCGTCCAGGGTATCAATATTTTCGATCAGGGACTCTGACCAAACTACCCCAGCACTGCACATCCAGGCAGTCGCAATAGCTGGTCGTAGTATAACACCTGCATGTGTGTATATACCTTTTTGGATATTTTCCATCCTCCTATCTGATGGATCTTTAAGTGCGGCCGTCTCAGGAGAGGGTAACGCCACTTGTTTTGATAAGCGTGTTAGCGCTTTGTCCACCCTAGGAGGTGTTTCCCAGCGCTCCCTAACCTCTGGCGGGAAAGGGTATAAAGCCAATAACTTCTTTGAAATTAGCAGTTTTTTTATCGGGGCACCCCACGCTTCATCACACACGTCATTTAATTCTTCTGATTCGGTAAAAACTACTGGTAGTTTTTTCACACCCCACATAATACCCTGTTTAGTGGTACCTGTAGTATCAGCTAAATGTAACATCTCCTTTATTGCCAAAATCATATAACGTGTGGCCCTACTGGAAAATACGGTTGATTCGTCACCTTCACCACCGGAATCAGTGCCTGTGTCTGGGTCTGTGTCGACCGACTGAGGCAAGGGGCGTTTTACAGCCCCTGACGGTGTTTGAGGCGCCTGGACAGGCACTAATTGAGTGTCCGGCCGCCTCATGTCGGCAAACGACTGCTTAAGCGAGTTGACGCTATCCCGTAATTCCACAAATAAAGGCATCCATTCTGGTGTCGACCCCCTAGGAGGTGACATCCTCATATTTGGCAATTGCTCCGCCTCCACACCAATAACGTCCTCATACATGTCGACACACACGTACCGACACACAGCAGACACACAGGGAATGCTCTATACGAAGACAGGACCCACTAGCCCTTTGGGGAGACAGAGGGAGAGTCTGCCAGCACACACCAAAAAGCGCTATATATGACAGGGATAGCCTTATGATTAAGTGCTCCCTTATAGCTGCTTTTATATTAATATATTGCCATTTATTTTGCCCCCCCTCTCTGTTATACCCTGTTTCTGTAGTGCAGTGCAGGGGAGAGACCTGGGAGCCTTCCTGACCAGCGGAGCTGTGACAGAAAATGGCGCCGTGTGCTGAGGAGATAGGCCCCGCCCCTTTTTCGGCGGGCTCGTCTCCCGCTATTTAGTACATTTAGGCAGGGGTAAATATCTCCATATAGCCTCTGGGGCTATATGTGAGGTATTTTTAGCCTTTTTAAAGGTTTTCATTTGCCTCCCAGGGCGCCCCCCTCCCAGCGCCCTGCACCCTCAGTGACTGCCGTGTGAAGTGTGCTGAGAGGAAAATGGCGCACAGCTGCAGTGCTGTGCGCTACCTTAAGAAGACTGCAGGAGTCTTCAGCCGCCGATTCTGGACCTCTTCTTGCTTCAGCATCTGTGAGGGGGCCGGCGGCGTGGCTCCGGTGACCATCCAGGCTGTACCTGTGATCGTCCCTCTGGAGCTTCATGTCCAGTAGCCAAGAAGCCAATCCATCCTGCACGCAGGTGAGTTCACTTCTTCTCCCCTCTGTCCCTCGTTGCAGTGATCCTGTTGCCAGCAGGAATCACTGTAAAATAAAAAACCTAAGCTAAACTCTCTAAGCAGCTCTTTATGAGAGCCACCTAGAATTGCACCCTTCTCGGCCGGGCACAAAAATCTAACTGGAGTCTGGAGGAGGGTCATAGGGGGAGGAGCCAGTACACACCACCTGACCTGTAAAAGCTTTACTTTTGTGCCCTGTCTCCTGCGGAGCCGCTATTCCCCATGGTCCTTTCAGGAACCCCAGCATCCACTTAGGACGATAGAGAAAATGTGTTAGATGATTTGTATAGGTATGCTGAGGTGATGTACTGATAGAAAATGAGTTTTGGAAGTTGCAGTAGGGAGTTATGGGCCCTACACACTGGTCGATACCAGTGAAAGATATGAACGATCTCGATACGAGATATCGTTCATATCTTTCAGTGTGTAGGTACCAGCGATGAACGATGCGCGGCCCAGCGCTCGTTCATCGCTGGTGCAGTCTTGTTTGTCCATATTGGCCTGCATGTTTAATCTCGTCCATATTAGCATGCAGTGCTATGGAGCCGTGTGGCAGGGGGTGTAAAGAAACTTCACTCCTCCCGTCATCTCCCCTCCACCGCCGGCGGGTCGCCTGTCTGCCGTATCGGCCCCTTTAGAAGTGTTTTTTTCCAATGTTTTGCAAACTTGTATGTACACATAAATCACTATAGAAACATTTCAATGTCACCCAAAACACCCTAGACACTTAGGGCGGTATCCTATTAGCAGCGGTACTTTCCTGCTGCTAATAAGATTGCCGGAGGCAAACCTAGCAGCACCGATGCCAGCATCGTTTTCTCCAGATGCCCACACTCAAAGATTATGCTTCGGGAGCCTTGGTGATAATGGGCTGCCGGAGCCGCGAAAACACATGGGATTAGGGACTTATTCCCGATCCCAGGTGTTATTGCACGGTCGCGGGTCCAATTTTGGCCGATAAAAATGTCCTAAGTGGATACCGCGCTGTCCTGCAGTTTTAAATGGACGAAAGAGCTTCGGGGCTAACAGGATACCACACTCGGGGGGGGGGGGGGGGGGGGGGAGTATCCAATTTGCTGTGATAACATTAGCTGCAATCGCAGGTTGCGTTATCGCACCTATTTCCCAAAAAGTTGGGTTATCACAGCCTACGCACTCATGTTTACCGCAAATATCCTATTCCAAATTGGCGATAAGGGCAATTGTGCGATAATTCTAGCTGACAAAAGCATCTGTACCCCCAAAAAATGCCAACCTCATATCGGAAAACATTATAGAAGTCTATTAGTAACCATAATATAACTAATTGGTGTCATTAAATAAGGTCAAATTTAAAACAAAATGCTGAAAAATGATAGAAAGCTATTCTTTCCTGGAAAAGTAGTGCTCATTAAATTTGGGGGACATAAAAATGGGTTTAAGCATATATTTGGGTCAATTTAGGGGACTTTAAAGAAAAAGTGGAAACAGACCAATTACTCCCACCTGCAAGCCTAATAACACTTGTCCCACTCATAAAAGCCCCCCAAATACCTGTCCCATACCTTGTACTCCAATTTCCATCACTTTGCATTTTTTTTACCCAACAAATTACGTCATTATTGGCTAATTAAAAACTGCCGAAAGTGCCTAATTAGTCATTCAGGGGGGCATATAAGGGGTTCTGAGCCAAATCCCAAAATTTTTATCGTAAAATAGGTATTTTGCACTACTTATCCCCAGTTCTGAGATGTGAAGAGAAATCCGTGATAAACCCTATGGAGACTTATCTCGCAATATCTCAAAACCGCGATATTGCGGCTAATTGGATTAGTATCAAAATACACTTACTTGCGGATAACTGAATTCAGCCCTAAGAATGCATATATGAAAGGGCATACAGAGGACAATTGCACATTTTAGTCCATCTGTTTTTGCAGATGGAGAAAAAATAAGAATTTACTTACCGATAATTCTATTTCTCGTAGTCCGTAGTGGATGTTGGGGACTCCGTCAGGACCATGGGGAATAGCGGCTCCGCAGGAGACAGGGCACAAAAAGTAAGCTTTTAGGATCACATGGTGTGTACTGGCTCCTCCCCCTATGACCCTCCTCCAAGCCTCAGTTAGGTACTGTGCCCGGACGAGCGTACACAATAAGGAAGGATATTGAACCCCGGGGTAAGACTCATACCAGCCACACCAATCACACCGTATAACTTGTGATCTGAACCCAGTTAACAGTATGATAACAGAGGAGCCTCTGAACAGACGGCTCACAACAAATAACAACCCGATTTTTTTTGTAACAATAACTATGTACAAGTATTGCAGACAATCCGCACTTGGGATGGGCGCCCAGCATCCACTACGGACTACGAGAAATAGAATTATCGGTAAGTAAATTCTTATTTTCTCTAACGTCCTAAGTGGATGCTGGGGACTCCGTCAGGACCATGGGGATTATACCAAAGCTCCCAAACGGGCGGGAGAGTGCGGATGACTCTGCAGCACCGAATGAGAGAACTCAAGGTCCTCCTCAGCCAGGGTATCAAATTTGTAGAATTTTGCAAACGTGTTTGCCCCTGACCAAGTAGCAGCTCGGCAGAAATGTAATGCCGAGACTCCCCGGGCAGCCGCCCAGGATGAGCCCACTTTCCTTGTGGAATGGGCCTTGACAGATTTAGGTTGTGGCAAGCCTGCCACAGAATGTGCAAGTTGAATTGTGCTACAAATCCAACGAGCAATCGTCTGCTTAGAAGCAGGAGCACCCATCTTGTTGGGTGCATACAATATAAGCAGTGAGTCAGACTTTCTGACTCCAGCCGTTCTTGAAATATATATTTTCAATGCCCGGACCACGTCCAACAACTTGGAATCCTCCAACTCGTTAGTAGCCGCAGGCACCACAATAGGCTGGTTCAGGTGAAACGCTGACACCACCTTAGGCAGAAAATGAGGACGCGTCCGCAGTTCTGCCCTGTCCGTATGGAAAATCAGATATGGGCTCTTATATGATAAAGCCGCCAATTCTGATACTCTCCTGGCTGAAGCCAGGGCCAGTAGCATGGTTACTTTCCATGTAAGATACTTCATCTCCACCGATTTGAGCGGCTCAAACCAATGGGATTTTAGAAAATCCAAGACTACATTAAGATCCCACGGTGCCACTGGGGGAACAACCGGGGGCTGTATATGTAGTACTCCTTTTACAAAAGTCTGGCGGTAAGTCTTGGAATAGACCCGGTCCCTGCTGAAGCAGGTCCCGTCTTAGGGGTAGAGGCCACGGATCTTCCGTGAGCATCTCCTGAAGTTCCGGGTACCAAGTTCTTCTTGGCCAATCCGGAGCCACTAGTATCGTTCTTACTCCCTTTTGCCGTATAATTCTCAGTACTTTTGGTATGAGAGGCAGAGGAGGGAACACATACACTGACTGGAACACCCACGGTGTTACCAGAGCGTCCACAGCTATTGCCTGAGGATCTCTTGACCTGACGCAATACCTGTCCAGTTTTTTGTTGAGGCGGGACGCCATCATATCCACCATTGGTTTTTCCCAACGGTTCACAATCATGTGGAAGACTTCTGGATGAAGTCCCCACTCTCCCGGGTGTAGATCGTGTCTGCTGAGGAAGTCTGCTTCCCAGTTGTCCACTCCCGGAATGAATACTGCTGACAGTGCTATCACATGATCTTCCGCCCAGCGAAGAATCCTTGCAGCTTCTGCCATTGCTGTCCTGCTTCTTGTGCCGCCCTGTCTGTTTACGTGGGCGACTGCCGTGATGTTGTCCGACTGGATCAACACCGGCTGACCCTGAAGCAGGGGTTTTGCCAGACTTAGAGCATTGTAAATCGCTCTTAGCTCCAGTATATTTATGTGAAGAGACATCTCCAGGCTTGACCATACTCCCTGGAAGTTTCTTCCTTGTGTGACCGCTCCCCAGCCTCTCAGACTGGCATCCGTGGTCACCAGGACCCAGTCCTGTATGCCGAATCTGCGGCCCTCTAACAGATGAGCACTCTGCAACCACCACAGAAGAGACACCCTTGTCCGTGGCGATAAGGTTATCCGCTGATGCATCTGCAGATGCGATCCGGACCATTTGTCCAGCAGATCCCACTGAAAAGTTTGTGCGTGGAATCTGCCGAATGGAATCGCTTCGTAAGAAGCCACCATCTTTCCCAGGACTCTTGTGCATTGATGCACAGACACTGTCCCTGGTTTTAGGAGGTTCCTGACAAGTTCGGATAACTCCCTGGCTTTCTCCTCCGGAAGAAACACCTTTTTCTGAACAGTGTCCAGAATCATTCCCAGGAACAGCAGACGTGTCGTCGGGGTCAACTGAGATTTTGGAAAATTCAGAATCCACCCGTGTTGTTGCAGCACTAGTTGGGTTAGTGCTACTCCGTCTTCCAGCTGTTCTCTGGATCTTGCCCTTATCAGGAGATCGTCCAAGTAAGGGATAATTAATACGCCTTTTCTTCGTAGAAGGATCATCATTTCGGCCATAACCTTGGTAAAGACCCGAGGTGCCGTGGACAATCCAAACGGCAGCGTCTGAAACTGATAATGACAGTTTTGCACCACGAACCTGAGGTACCCTTGATGTGAAGGGCAAATTGGGACATGCAGGTAAGCGTCCTTTATGTCCAGGGACACCATAAAGTCCCCTTCTTCCAGATTCGCTATCACTGCTCTGAGTGACTCCATCTTGAACTTGAATTTTTGTATGTACAGGTTCAAAGATTTGAGATTTAGAATAGGTCTTACCGAGCCGTCCGGCTTCGGTACCACAAATAGCGTGGAGTAATACCCCTTTCCCTGTTGTAGGAGGGGTACCTTGACTATCACCTGCTGAGCAAACAGCTTGTGAATGGCTTCCAATACCGTCGCCCTGTCCGAGGGAGACGTTGGCAAAGCAGACTTTAGGAACCGGCGAGGGGGAGACTTCTCGAATTCCAACCTGTAACCCTGAGATACTACCTGTAGAATCCAGGGGTCCACCTGTGAGCAAGCCCACTGTGCGCTGAAATTCTTGAGTCGACCCCCCACCGTTCCTGAGTCCGCTTGTAAGGCCCCAGCGTCATGCTGAGGGCTTTGCAGAACCCTGGGAGGGCTTCTGTTCCTGGGCAGGGGCTGCTTGCTGCCCTCTCTTACCCCTTCCTCTGCCCCGAGGCAGATATGACTGTCCTTTTGTCCGCTTGTTCTTATAGGAACGAAAGGACTGCGGCTGAAAAGACGGTGTCTTTTTCTGTTGGGAGGGGGTCTGAGGTAAAAAAGTGGATTTTCCGGCAGTTGCCGTAGCCACCAGATCCGATAGACCGACGCCAAATAATTCCTCCCCTTTATACGGCAATACTTCCATATGTCGTTTGGAATCCGCATCACCTGACCACTGTCGCGTCCATAAACTCCTTCTGGCAGATATGGACATCGCATTTACTCTCGATGCCAGAGTGCAAATATCTCTCTGCGCATCTCGCATATAAAGGAAAGCATCCTTTAATTGCTCTATAGTCAATAAAATACTGTCCCTATCCAGGGTATCAATATTTTCAGTCAGGGAATCCAACCAGACGACCCCAGCACTGCACATCCAGGCTGAGGCGATGGCTGGTCGCAGTATAACACCAGTATGAGTGTATATACTTTTCAGGGTAGTTTCCAGCCTCCTATCCTTGAGGGCGGCCGTATCAGGAGACGGTAACGCCACTTGTTTCGATAAGCGTGTGAGCGCTTTATCCACCATAGGGGGTGTTTCCCAGCGCGCCCTAACCTCTGGCGGGAAAGGGTATAATGCCAATAACTTTTTTGAAATTAGCATTTTTCTATCTGGGTTAACCCACGCTTCATCACATACATCATTTAATTCCTCTGATTCAGGAAAAACTACAGGTAGTTTTTTCACCCCCCACATAATACCCCTTTTTGTGGTACTTGTAGTATCAGAGATATGCAAAGCCTCCTTCATTGCCGTGATCATATAACGTGTGGCCCTACTTGAAAATACGTTTGTTTCATCACCGTCGACACTAGATTCAGTGTCTGTGTCTGGGTCTGTGTCGACCGACTGAGGTAAAGGGCGCTTTACAGCCCCTGACGGTGTCTGAGACGCCTGGGCAGGTACTAACTGGTTTGCCGGCCGTCTCATGTCGTCAACTGATTTTTGTAATGTGCTGACATTATCACGTAATTCCATAAACAAAGCCATCCATTCCGGTGTCGACTCCCTGGGGGGTGACATCACCATTATCGGCAATTGCTCTGCCTCCACGCCAACATCGTCCTCATACATGTCGACACACACGTACCGACACACAGCAGACACACAGGGAATGCTCTTATCGAAGACAGGACCCCACTAGCCCTTTGGGGAGACAGAGGGAGAGTTTGCCAGCACACACCCAAGCGCTATAATATATATGGGAACAACCCTATATAAGTGTTGTTCCTTATAGCCGCTTAAATATATAAAAATATCGCCAAAATATGCCCCCCCTCTCTGTTTTACCCTGTTTCTGTAGTGCAGTGCAGGGGAGAGTCCTGGGAGCCTTCCTCACAGCGGAGCTGAGCAGGAAAATGGCGCTGTGTGCTGAGGAGAATAAGCCCCGCCCCCTATTCCGGCGGGCTTTTCTCCCGGAGTTTTAGACATTTGGCATGGGTTAAATACATACATATAGCCTTAATGGCTATATGTGATGTATTCTTTTGCCATAAAAGGTATTATATATTGCTGCCCAGGGCGCCCCCAGCAGCGCCCTGCACCCTCCGTGACCGTCTGGTGTGAAGTGTGTGACAACAATGGCGCACAGCTGCAGTGCTGTGCGCTACCTTCATGAAGACTGAAGAGCCTTCTGCCGCCTGTTTCCGGACCTTCAATCTTCAGCATCTGTAAGGGGGGTCGGCGGCGCGGCTCCGGGACGAACCCCAGGGTGAGACCTGTGTTCCGACTCCCTCTGGAGCTAATGGTGTCCAGTAGCCTAAGAATCCAATCCATCCTGCACGCAGGTGAGTTGAAATTCTCTCCCCTAAGTCCCTCGATGCAGTGAGCCTGTTGCCAGCAGGACTCACTGAAAATAAAAAACCTAAAAAACTTTTTCTAAGCAGCTCTTTAGGAGAGCCACCTAGATTGCACCCTGCTCGGACGGGCACAAAAACCTAACTGAGGCTTGGAGGAGGGTCATAGGGGGAGGAGCCAGTACACACCATGTGATCCTAAAAGCTTACTTTTTATGCCCTGTCTCCTGCGGAGCCGCTATTCCCCATGGTCCTGACGGAGTCCCCAGCATCCACTTAGGACGTTAGAGAAAAAGAAGTTAGCACATCTTTGATCCAGTGAGACGAGGTCAATGACTGGTGAGGCACTGGCTAGTATCAGCACACAGATTTATACACATATATGATGTGGTGGTGAGTTTTGACTATAAAAATGATTAGAATAACACAAAGATGATATGAATAATACAAAGATGATATAAGTTATAAATATCGTCTTTGTATTATTCTAATCTTTATACTCAAAACTCTGTAATGTACTGGAGTATGACAGGGCTCTGCATCCGCTGACTGCACATTGCTGCTTTGATCGCAGTGAGCGCCATCTCACAGAAATGACTCTTCTGTTGGAATTTCTTCAATCTACGGGAAGGAAACCGGGAAGTAGAATGGACATATTGGAGTTCTGCCAGGAGACTATTAATTACTCTGTAAATCAGCAAACAAGAGGAGAAGGTGGCATGAAGAGCAGATGTTCTGATGACCACAAGAGCTTTTTCATAATAAGACCGTTAAATAAATAGTATAGATAATGCTGGCCCCCATGGACTTGCTATTATTTGCCCTTTAGAGCTTTTGGTTTTTAATGGCTACAATGCTTTCTGTTTGATGCACTAGTAAACGTGTTCACGTCACTGCTTGCTTTCAAATGTTCCAAACTTTGACTATGTTCATTCTTAAGTTTTAATTTGCTTCAAACTGTAACGTTACCACAATTTATAATCAGACCCCCCCCCCCTTCATTTTCAAGTGGCATACTAAATGCATAAACAACATTATACAACTGGCAATCGGAAATGATGCATAGAGAGCACACAATGGTCTCCTTTTACATGTTGTTCATTCTTACTGTGCTTGTGTGTCACATATCAGTATGATCTATTAAAGGATAGTGATGTTTCACATTGGCAAAAATAAGTGGTTAACTAACTTCTGTTATAGCATGATATTCACCTGTGAGCTTTATTCCATGGTGTGAGGAAAGAAACCCCCCATCCCACCCTCCACAGAAAACCCACCACTATAAATAATTGCAGCAGAAAGTACTTTTAACTGGACTGCATGGAGGTGGAAAGTTTAAAAGGTGCAAAAACACTTTGAAAACATTTTACTAATGTGCTTCCATTTATCAGAGAGTTAATAATCAGTGTACGGTATACGAGAGCTAGAAATGCCCCTCACGCTATACACTGCTCTGAACAGGGCGATGAAGCACGTTAGTAAAATATTTTCATAGGCAGGCAAAGCTTTTCTCATAAACTGTACTGCAGGGAAGGGAAGTGCAGACAAAAGGAGGAACCACAGATGGTTAATACAGCAGGCAGACAGGCAGACTGAATAACATGCCGATATAGCTAGAAGGTAGATACTTGCGTGAGTTATGAGATGCTGAATAAGGGGTATAATAAACTGACTGATCCAAAACTGGAAATGGCCAAGCTAAAGCAGACAGAGGGGGAATACACAAAACAGGAGGACACAAAACAAGAGGAAGAATATTTATAGCAAGTATTCAATCATTTTCAATAACCACATGTACATACTAATGGTTACTCAACAGCTATATTACTGAGAAATTCCAGACACAATAGATTAGAAGAACAAGGTGTAATTCACCGGAATAGCCTTTACAGGATTTATAATCCAAAAGTAAAGTAATGACACAAGGATGTTCTGAGACATCCCTTAGTAATACAGTATCCTTCCAGCTGTGGTTAAATCTGAAAGCCCCTACATGCCGGTCAGCCAGCAATGTTACAGTCATTTATACATTGTCATATAATAAGAGACACACAATATAACTCCCCTCTCTCCTACTGATGTGCAAATTTTGTTTTTAGTCAAAGATAATATAAAAATCCTATTCATAGCTAATACTTCATGAGAGTTACACCCAATGAATCTGGTTAGAATGATACAGGTTTCAAATTAATTAAAGAGAGTGGATTATGCAATGGTTAGCAACCCAGCTGTTGTGTAGACATAATGGTCAGCCAGATTATGTGTAATTCCACGTGCATATGGCCTTCTGCACATGGCTTAAAGTCACCCATGCCAGTTTAGCGGATACAGCTGGAAAATATTATAACTGCTTTAGACCAGCTAAGCCTAAATAGGATGCTGCTTTATTTGAAGAGTGATTGTCCATTACAATTTTCTAAGCAATGCTAGAAACTCTATGGGCGATATTCAATTGCTTCTCTTGCCGGCGGCATCAAGTGTGATCGGCTGCTTGCGCTGGAATTTCAGTTTTTAAAAAGTGACCTATTTGACCGTTTAAACTGTACTTTTCGCGTTGCGCCCATTAGCTTGGTCGGGTTTAGCTGCTTTACACGGCTAAACCCGACCTCTATGGTCACAACAAACACAATAAATAGAAAGTATTGAATATCACCCCCCCCCCCACCTCTTTAGACGGGAGATCGGGAGCAATAAACAACTGAATATTACCATGTGAGCAATACTTGAAGTAGCATGGCCCACAGTATGTGGACACCCAAACATCTCACCCATATGTGCTTGCTAAACATCTCAGTACAAATACCAGAGACATTAATGTACAGTTGGTCCCTCATTGCTGCTATTAAAAGCCTCCACTTTCATGGGAAGACTTTCCACTAGCGCACAGAAAGAAGAACCTGGAATGGAGCCTTGGTACTGCATGAGGGAGCGTTTATAATATATCATGTACAACAAAATAGTAAAGAACAGGAATATATTTTATAATACACAATAACATAAAAAAGTAATAATAGACTCCACAGAGCAAAACAGTTAAAACATCAACTGAAATATATTTAATAAGCTAACGGAGCCATATGTGAAAAATAGCTGCATTACAGAAAACATTTAGGGACACCGTATAAATAAGAATTTACTTACCGATAATTCTATTTCTCGTAGTCCGTAGTGGATGCTGGGAACTCCGTAAGGACCATGGGGAATAGCAGCTCCGCAGGAGACTGGGCACAAAAGTAAAGCTTTAGGACTACCTGGTGTGCACTGGCTCCTCCCCCTATGACCCTCCTCCAAGCCTCAGTTAGGATACTGTGCCCGGACGAGCGTACACAATAAGGAAGGATTTTGAATCCCGGGTAAGACTCTTACCAGCCACACCAATCACACCGTATAACTTGTGATCTGAACCCAGTTAACAGTATGATAAACAGAGGAGCCTCTAGAAAAGATGGCTCACTACAACAATAACCCGATTTAGTTAACAATAACTATGTACAAGTATTGCAGACAATCCGCACTTGGGATGGGCGCCCAGCATCCACTACGGACTACGAGAAATAGAATTATCGGTAAGTAAATTCTTATTTTCTCTGACGTCCTAGTGGATGCTGGGAACTCCGTAAGGACCATGGGGATTATACCAAAGCTCCCAAACGGGCGGGAGAGTGCGGATGACTCTGCAGCACCGAATGAGAGAACTCCAGGTCCTCCTCAGCCAGGGTATCAAATTTGTAGAATTTAGCAAACGTGTTTGCCCCTGACCAAGTAGCTGCTCGGCAAAGTTGTAAAGCCGAGACCCCTCGGGCAGCCGCCCAAGATGAGCCCACTTTCCGTGTGGAATGGGCTTTTACAGATTTTGGCTGTGGCAGGCCTGCCACAGAATGTGCAAGCTGAATTGTACTACAAATCCAACGAGCAATAGTCTGCTTAGAAGCAGGAGCACCCAGCTTGTTGGGTGCATACAGGATAAACAGCGAGTCAGATTTTCTGACTCCAGCCGTCCTGGAAACATATATTTCCAGGGCCCTGACAACGTCTAGCAACTTGGAGTCCTCCAAGTCCCTAGTAGCCGCAGGCACCACAATAGGTTGGCTCAGGTGAAACGCTGAAAACCACCTTAGGGAGAAACCGAGGACGAGTCCTCAATTCCGCCCTGTCCGTATGGAAATTCAGATAAGGGCTTTTACAGAATAAAGGCGCCAATTCTGACACGCGCCTGGCCCAGGCCAGGGCCAACATCTTTAAGTGGTTCAAACCAATGTGACTTTTGGAACCCAAAAACTACATTGAGATCCCAAGGTGCCACTGGAGGCACAAAAGGAGGCTGTATATGCAGTACCCCTTTTACAAACGTCTGCACTTCAGGGACTGAAGCTAGTTCTTTCTGGAAGAAAATTGACAGGGCCGAAATTTTAACCTTAATGGACCCCAATTTCAGGCCCATAGACACTCCTGTTTGCAGGAAATGTAGGAATCGACCCAGTTGAAATTCCTCCGTCGGGCCTTACTGGCCTCGCACCACGCAACATATTTTCGCCAAATGCGGTGATAATGTTTTGCGGTTACATCCTTCCTGGCTTTGATCAGGATAGGGATGACTTCATCCGGAATGCCTTTTTCCTTCAGGATCCGGCGTTCAACCGCCATGCCGTCAAAC
This sequence comes from Pseudophryne corroboree, assembly GCF_028390025.1. Classification (NCBI taxonomy): domain Eukaryota; kingdom Metazoa; phylum Chordata; class Amphibia; order Anura; family Myobatrachidae; genus Pseudophryne; species Pseudophryne corroboree. The sequence continues at coordinate 314,720,069 of NC_086449.1, forward strand.
GCAGCCGCGGTAAGTCTTGGAACAGACAGGGTCCCTGCTGGAGCAGGTCCCTTCTTAGAGGTAGAGGCCACGGATCCTCCGTGAGCCTCTCCTGAAGTTCCGGGTACCAAGTCCTTCTTGGCCAATCCGGAGCCACGAATATAGTGCTTACTCCTCTCCATCTTATAATTCTCAGTACCTTGGGTATGAGAGGCAGAGGAGGGAACACATACACTGACTGGTACACCCACGGTGTTACTAGAGCGTCTACAGCTATTGCCTGAGGGTCCCTTGACCTGGCGCAATACCTGTCGAGTTTTTTGTTGAGGCGGGACGCCATCATGTCCACCTTTGGTTTTTCCAACGGTTTATAATCATGTGGAAGACTTCTGGGTGAAGTCCCCCTTCTCCCGGGTGGAGGTCGTGTCTGCTGAGGAAGTCTGCTTCCCAGTTGTCCACTCCCGGAATGAATACTGCTGACAGTGCTATCACATGATTTTCCGCCCAGCGAAGAATCCTTGCAGCTTCTGCCAGTGACTGCTTCTTGTGCCACCCTGTCTGTTTACGTGGGTGACTGCCGTGATGTTGTCCGACTGGATCAACCCGGCTGACCTTGAAGCAGAGGTCTTGCTAAGCTTAGAGCATTGTAAATGGCTCTTAGCACCAGGATATTTATGTGAAGTGATGTCTCCAGGCTTGACCATAAGCCCTGGAAAATTCTTCCCTGTGTGACTGCTCCCCAGCCTCGCAGGCTGGCATCCGTGGTCACCAGGACCCAGTCCTGAATGCCGAATCTGCGGCCCTCTAGAAGATGAGCACTCTGCAACCACCACAGGAGGGACACCCTTGTCCTTGGTGACCGGGTTATCCGCTGATGCATCTGAAGATGCAACCCCGACCATTTGTCCAGCAGGTCCCACTGGAAAGTTCTTGCGTGGAATCTGCCGAATGGGCTTGCTTCGTAGGAAGCCACCATTTTTCCCAGAACCCTTGTGCATTGATGCACTGAGACTTGGCTCGGTTTTAGGAGGTTCCTGACTAGCTCGGATAACTCCCTGGCTTTCTCCTCCGGGAGAAACACCTTTTTCTGGACTGTGTCCAGAATCATCCCTAGGAACAGAAGACGAGTAGTCGGAACCAGCTGCGATTTTGGAATATTGAGAATCCAACCGTGCTGTCGCAACACTACCTGAGATAGTGCTACACCGACCTCCAACTGTTCCCTGGATCTTACCCTTATCAGGAGATCGTCCAAGTAAGGGATAACTAAAACTCCCTTCCTTCGAAGGAGTATCATCATTTCGGCCATTACCTTGGTAAAGACCCGGGGTGCCGTGGACCATCCAACGGCAGCGTCTGAAACTGATAGTGACAGTTCTGTACCACAAACCTGAGGTACCCTTGGTGAGAAGGGTAAATTGGGACATGAAGGTAAGCATCCTTGATGTCCCGAGACATCATGTAGTCCCCTTCTCTTGAATTTGAACCTCTGTATGTAAGTGTTCAAAGATTTTAGATTTAAAATTGGTCTCACCGAGCCGTCCGGCTTCGGTACCACAACAGTGTGGAATAATACCCCTTTCCCTGTTGCAGGAGGGGTACCTTGATTATCACCTGCTGGGAATACAGCTTGTGAATGGCTTCCAAAACTGCCTCCCTGTCTGCTTGTAAAGCCCCAGCGTCATGCTGAGGGCTTGGCAGAGGCGGGAGAGGGCTTCTGTTCCTGGGAACTGGCTGATTTCTGCAGCCTTTTTCCTCTCCCTCTGTCACGGGGCAGAAATGAGGAACCTTTTGCCCACTTGCCCTTATGGGAACGAAAGGACTGCGCCTGATAATACGGCGTCTTCTTATGTTGAGAGGCGACCTGGGGTAAAAACGTGGATTTCCCAGCTGTTGCCGTGGCCACCAGGTCTGAAAGACCGACCCCAAATAACTCCTCCCCTTTATAAGGCAATACTTCCATATGCCATTTGGAATCCGCATCACCTGACCACTGTCGTGTCCATAACCCTCTTCCGGCAGAAATGGACAGCGCACTTACTCTTGATGCCAGTCGGCAAATATCCCGCTGTGCATCACACATATATAGAAATGCATCTTTTAAATGCTCTATAGGCAATAATATACTGTCCCTATCTAGGGTATCAATATTTTCAGTCAGGGAATCCGACCACGCCAACCCAGCACTGCACATCCAGGCTGAGGCGATTGCTGGACGCAGTATAACACCAGTATGTTGTGTAAATACATTTTAGGATACCCTCCTGCTTTCTATCAGCAGGATCCTTAAGGGCTGCCATCTCAGGAGAGGGTAGAGCCCCTGTTTTGACAAGCGTGTGAGTGCTTTATCCACCCTAGGGGGTGTTTCCCAACGCACCCTAACCTCTGGCGGGAAAGGATATAATGCCAATAACTGTTTAGAAATTATCATTTTTTTTTTATCGGGGGAAACCCACGCTTCATCACACACCTCATTTAATTTCTCAGATTCAGGAAAACTACAGGTAGTTTTTCCTCACCGAACATAATACCCCTATTGGTGGTACTCGTATTATCAGAAATGTGTAAAACATTTTTCATTGCCTCAATCATGTAACGTGTGGCCCTACTGGAAGTCATATTTGTCTCTTCACCGTCGACACTGGAGTCAGTATCCGTGTCGGCGTCTGTATTTGCCATCTGAGGTAACGGGCGCTTTAGAGCCCCTGACGGCCTATGAGACGTCTGGACAGGCACAAGCTGAGTAGCCGGCTGTCTCATGTCATCACTGTCTTTTGTACAGAGCTGACACTGTCATTCCTTCCAACAGTTCATCCACTCAGGTGTCGACCCCCTAGGGGGTGACATCCCTATTACAGGCAATTTGCTCCGCCTCCACATCATTTTCCTCCTCATACATGTCGACACAAACGTACCGACACACAGCACACACACAGGGAATGCTCTGATAGAGGACAGGACCCCACTAGCCCTTTGGGGAGACAGAGGGAGAGTTTGCCAGCACACACCAGAGCGCTATATATATACAGGGATAACCTTATATAAGTGTTTTTCCCCTTATAGCTGCTGTATTGTTTATACTGCGCCTAATTAGTGCCCCCCTCTCTTTTTTAACCCTTTCTGTAGTGTAGTGACTGCAGGGGAGAGCCAGGGAGCTTCCCTCCAACGGAGCTGTGAGGGAAAATGGCGCCAGTGTGCTGAGGAGATAGGCTCCGCCCCCTTCTCGGCGGCCTTTTCTCCCGTTTTTCAGTGTAATCTGGCAGGGGTTAAAATTCATCCATATAGCCCTGGGGGCTATATGTGATGTATTTTCGCCAGCCAAGGTGTTTTTATTGCTGCTCAGGGCGCCCCTTCCTAGCGCCCTGCACCCTCAGTGACCGAAGTGTGAAGTGTGCTGAGGAGCAATGGCGCACAGCTGCAGTGCTGTGCGCTACCTTGGTGAAGACAGGATGTCTTCTGCCGCCGATTTTCCGGACCTCTTCTTGCTTCTGGCTCTGTAAGGGGGCCGGCGGCGCGGCTCTGGGACCGGACTCCATGGCTGGGCCTGTGTTCGATCCCTCTGGAGCTAATGGTGTCCAGTAGCCTAAGAAGCCCAATCCACTCTGCACGCAGGTGAGTTCGCTTCTTCTCCCCTTAGTCCCTCGATGCAGTGAGCCTGTTGCCAGCAGGTCTCACTGAAAATAAAAAACCTAAAACTAAACTTTTCACTACGCAGCTCAGGAGAGCCCCTAGTGTGCACCCTTCTCGTTCGGGCACAAAAATCTAACTGAGGCTTGGAGGAGGGTCATAGGGGGAGGAGCCAGTGCACACCAGCTAGTCCTAAAGCTTTACTTTTGTGCCCAGTCTCCTGCGGAGCCGCTATTCCCCATGGTCCTTACGGAGTTCCCAGCATCCACTAGGACGTCAGAGAAATATAAGTGATTTTAAATAAATGTTCTGTGGAAATAGATCAGATCAGCTGTATAATATATAAAGTTCAGTTTACTATGGATAAAAGTTTATGAATTTGGGTAAAAGTTTGTGAACTAGGTAAACAATTCCAGGGTATAATAAGCAAGGTTGGTCACAGGTGTTACTGGCAGGTATGTTCACTACTGACTAGATCAGGTTTGTCCAAACTGCGGCCCTCCAGCTGTTGTGAAACTATATATCAAAGCATGCCATGACACAGTTTTGCTGTCAGAGAATGCTAAAGCTGTGTCAGGGCAAGCTGGGATGTGTAGTTTCACAACAGCTGAAGGGCCGCAGTTTGGACATGCCTGGACTAGATAAATTCCAGCATTAGTAAGGAACAGGCACGGACACTGGGCAATAAGACCTGACTCACAATTGGCATTCCACGTCATCCTAATGGTGTTCAATAGGGTTTAGATCACTGCTCTGTGCAAGACAGTCATGAACTTCCACACCCAAAAAAAACAGCTTTTTGTAGGAAAATCACTTAGAGCCTGGTGCAGATGTGGCTGCAGTTGCATTCACCCACTGACGGCATCTCTGATCCACCTCTTGCTTTTAAAAACTCAACATCGGTCGCATATCAGTTGCACCTTCGGACCGCAGGTAAGCTGCCAGAGCCATTACAGCCGAGTTACTGCCTATAAATTCTCACTGCGACTCCCATCTCAAGACCATCGCAGTCAAAAGAACATACAACTCAGACGCATGCACAGTACTACAATAATCACTCAGGCCCAGATTTATCACGCCTTGGAGAGTGATAAATTGCACAGTGATTAAGTACCAACCAATTAGCTCCTAACCCAGCCTGCGACATGACAGTTAGGAGCTGATTGACTGGTACTTTATCACTGTGAAATTTATCAGGCTTGATAAATCTGGGTCTCAATAACATAAACATCCACACTGGGAACACTTTGCATCCAACTCTGGGTCAGTCCCTTTTATGCACAGGGGCCATGTCATGCTGAAACCATAATGGGACTTCTCCAAACTGTTGCCACAAAGATGGAAAGCACACAATTCTTTTAAATGTCAGCATATGATGCATCATTAAGACTTCCACTGGAAATAAGGGCCACAGGACAAACAATGACATGTCACCCCAGGCCATTACTTCTCCTAAACAAAAAACATTATAGTTGGCAGCACACATTTGGGAAAGTAAGTGTTTTGGCAAAACTGACAGACTACCAGATGATGAAATACAAATCTTAAGAAACAGCCAGTCTTACACAGGCGTTACTGCACCTCACTACTTTTCTGTATCAAAAGGGCTTCTATAGTTTCACGCTTCAGAGTACCACTGGACTACTCTCTGAGCCTTTTTGTATATTCATGCTGTGAATGTGCTGCAGCTGCAATAGACTCTGCCGGCAGCATTACCTCACTTATGTTAAGCGATCACACATAATACAGTCGCGGCTGATATTACTAACAGCGCTTCCCAACCAGCACTGGAAGAGTGACAGAGCTGCTATTGATAGGTATTGGCAGCGCTGCTCTGCTACCGCCGCACTATTTATACTGGGAGTGAGACACGGCAACTGCTGACTGCTATTGCCAGTACGGTATAGGTACCATAACTTGTGATAAACATATGTTCCCTATATCTTGACCAGCCTACCTGTGACCTTGGCATTAATTTTTTGGGTCTGGTGATGCTGTAATGGAAATGTCTATTTGTACACATATTAGGCCTTCTAATACCAACTGAGCATATTGTAATGCCAGAGCCTACCTGTTGTTGAGCATTTGCATCCCTTTATGGTCACAGTCAACCTATCTTTGAATGGCTACCTTCAGCTGGATAACCTAACATGTCACAAAGCACAGGCCATTCAAGCTGATTCTATGGACATGACAATGACCTGTGTACCCTCCACAGTCACCAGATCTCAGGGCATCTTTCAGATGCAGTGTAATGGGAGATATGCAGCATAATGTGAAGCCGACAAATCTGCAGCAACGGCAAGATGATATTATGTCAACATAGACCAGAATCTCTGATGCAGTGTTTCTCAAACTTAATCCTCATGGAACCCCAACAGTGCGTGTTTTCAAGGTATCATCAGGAATAATTAGCACTACTTGTATAACTATTGTGTTAGTCCAGGCCTGGCCAACCTGTGGCTCTTCAGCTCTTGTGAAACTACAAATCCCAGCATGCCCTGCCTAAGTTTTGTTACTAGGGAATGCTAAAACTGTGGCAGCGCATGCTGGGACTTGTAGTTTCACAACAGCTGGAGAGCCACAGGTAGTCAATTACCATACCTGTGCTCCAGCAAGATGATGTGGAAAACATTCACTTTTATGGTTCAATGAGGCCCGAGTTTAAGAAACAGTGCTCTAATGAATGTTTCCAGCACCTTGATGAATCTATAAAAATAATGCACTGTTCTGGGGGCAAAAGCAGGTTCTACTCTCTACTAGAAAGGTGTACCTGCAATAATAAAATACTACGGGATCAGTTTTATGTTTATTGGCCATTTAAACAATCTCAGCACTAAATCTTAAATCTACATTGAAGCAGAAATAACAATTATTTTATATAAGCACTATTTATGTTTAGTGTTACTTTGAATGGGTTTAGGCGGGAACAAAAACACATTTATGAAATTTGTATGCTTCTACCAATCCTTTTATGTTAAACTCTTCAACATACTTCAAACATCAATAAATACAACCACTGTTTTGTACAAGTACAGAGTTATGCATCTTATTTTCATTTATATCGTCTAGCTTTTCTTAATTTTGGATTCCCTTTAATGACAATAACGAACATAAGTCAGCGTTAAGTGATACATATTTAATTTATTAAGGTACAGTACTCTCTTACCTGGCCTGCCCTCTCCGTCAGTTCCAGATAAGAAATCCCCCTCAATGTGGTCATCTTCGGGTAGTGGTCTGTTTAACAAAAAAGAGCCCAGTTCATGTAAATATAGGTATACAACATGGTTAATAGAATCTTTGCCCATTTTCATTTGGTGGTGTTTGATACGTTTAAGGGTAAACTAAATGTTTTCTGGAAAAACAACACTCAGTTTGCCAACAGAAATTTGTTTCATTTGTGACATTGACATAAGGGAAAGGAGGCCCCTGTAATTAAATGAAATCCTGACTGTCTAGTTGTTAGGAATGTGAAGCCACAGGCAAACTAGCTTTTGTCAACACAAAACCATAGTTCTTGCAGGAAATGGTGAGAATAAAAAAAAAAAAAAAACAATTAAAGAAATTTTAGAGTAAGATGGGGAAAATCAGATTGATAGACAATACAGTGAATATATCCTTGTAAGACAAATCAGGAAAAAACCCATACAAGTAGAAAAAAAACAGAAACTTTGGCCACTATATTTGTGTACGTGTACAAGGTGATGTTGGCAAATTCTTACATGTGGTTTTTAAATCTGGCTTTCCTGACGCTATTTTGGATTCAAGTTCCCCAGAGTCCTTTTCTTTACAGATTTACAGTACGTCTGATATGTACAGTATCGAAGTGTATGGATAAACTACCCTACTGACTCTACACTTAGAAACTTACTATCTCAAAGCAGGACATTATACTGTGTATTTGTGCAAATTGTTGCTACAGTTCAGACAGCAACTCTTGTTTTAAATTAATTTATATCTGACTGGTATATTCATAGGTCTTACAAAAATTATCTATATTAAATGATAATACAACTACACAATACATATTACAGTAATAAAAATATAAGAAATTAAGGTGGCTAGAGACACATATCGAACATTTTTTTTTCTTTTTCTGGTAAATGTATATTTTTACATTTATTAAAATATATATTTTTATTAATGCCCACATTAGACTTGTAAAGAACACACAGAATTATAATTAAATAAACCTGCATAAAGAAAATGTATCATCATAATTATTATTATAAACATTAACCTTGGAAAGTCTTCGTCCTGCCACTCCTCCTTAAGCTCCACTCCTTCCATCCTCAGCCTTGCTTCTGTTGTAGCCATAGACTCTGGCTTCTCAAAGGATCCAACAAAAGTGTCTTGGCTAAAGAGCAGAATAAAAAAATAAAAAAATAAAAAATAAGGATTTACTCACCGGTAATTCTATTTCTCGTAGTCCGTAGTGGATGCTGGGGACTCCGTAAGGACCATGGGGAATAGCGGCTCCGCAGGAGACTGGGCACAACTAAGAAAGATTTAGGACTACCTGGTGTGCACTGGCTCCTCCCTCTATGCCCCTCCTCCAGACCTCAGTTAGGAAACTGTGCCCGGAAGAGCTGACACAATAAAGAAAGGATTTGGAATCCCGGGTAAGACTCAAACCAGCCACACCAATCACACCGTACAACTCGTGATACTATACCCAGTGAACAGTATGAATAACAACGGAGCCTCTCAACAGATGGCTCCAAACAATAACCCTTTAGTTAGGCAATAACTATATACAAGTATTGCAGACAATCCGCACTTGGGATGGGCGCCCAGCATCCACTACGGACTACGAGAAATAGAATTACCGGTGAGTAAATTCTTATTTTCTCTGACGTCCTAGTGGATGCTGGGGACTCCGTAAGGACCATGGGGATTATACCAAAGCTCCCAAACGGGCGGGAGAGTGCGGATGACTCTGCAGCACCGAATGAGCAAACTCAAGGTCCTCCTCAGCCAGGGTATCAAACTTGTAGTATTTAGCAAATGTGTTTGAACCCGACCAAGTAGCAGCTCGGCAAAGTTGTAAAGCAGAGACCCCTCGGGCAGCCGCCCAAGAAGAGCCCACTTTCCTCGTGGAATGGGCTTTTACAGATTTAGGATGCGGCAGTCCAGCCGCAGAATGTGCAAGTTGAATCGTACTACAGATCCAGCGAGCAATAGACTGTTTGAAGCAGGAGCACCCAGCTTGTTGGGCGCATACAGGATAAATAGCGAGTCAGTTTTCCTGACTCCAGCCGTCCTGGAAACATAGATTTTCAGGGCCCTGACTACGTCCAGCAACTTGGAATCCTCCAAGTCCTTAGTAGCCACAGGCACCACAATAGGTTGGTTCAAATGAAAAGCTGATACCACCTTAGGAAGAAATTGGGGACGAGTCCTCAATTCCGCCCTATCCATATGGAAAATCAGATAAGGGCTTTTACATGACAAAGCCGCCAATTCTGACACACGCCTGGCCGAAGCCAAGGCCAACAGCATGACCACTTTCCACGTGAGATATTTTAGTTCCACGGTTTTAAGTGGCTCAAACCAATGTGACTTAAGGAAATCCAACACCACGTTGAGATCCCAAGGTGCCACTGGAGGCACAAAAGGGAGCTGAATATGCAGCACTCCTTTAACAAACGTCTGAACTTCAGGCAGTGAAGCCAGTTCTTTTTGGAAGAAAATCGTTAGAGCCGAAATCTGGACCTTAATGGAACCTAATTTGAGGTCCATAAGCACCCCTGACTGTAGGAAGTGCAGAAATCGACCCAGCTGAAATTCCTCCGTTGGGGCCCTTCTGGCCTCACACCAAGCAACATATTTTCGCCATATGCGGTGATAATGGTTTGCGGTCACCTCCTTCCTAGCTTTAATCAGAGTAGGGATGACTTCCTCCGGAATGCCCTGTTCCTTCAGGATCCGGCGTTCAACCGCCATGCCGTTAAACGCAGTTGCGGTAAGTCTTGGAACAGACAGGGTCCCTGCTGCAGCAGGTCCTGTCTGAGCGGCAGAGGCCATGGTTCCTCTGATATCATTTCTTGAAGTTCTGGGTACCAAGCTCTTCTTGGCCAATCCGGAACAATGATTATAGTTCTTACTCCTCTCCTTCTTATTATCCTCAATACCTTGGGTATGAGAGGAAGAGGAAGGAACACATAAACCGACTGGTACACCCACGGTGTCACTAAAGCGTCCACAGCTATCGCCTGAGGGTCCCTTGACCTGGCGCAATATCTTTTTAGCTTTTTGTTGAGGCGGGACGCCATCATGTCCACCTGTGGCCTTTCCCACCGGTGTACAATCATTTGGAAGACTTCTGGATGAAGTCCCCACTCTCCCGGGTGGAGGTCGTGTCTGCTGAGAAAGTCTGCTTCCCAGTTGTCCACTCCGGGAATGAACACTGCTGACAGTGCTAACACATGATTTTCCGCCCATCGGAGAATCCTTGTGGCTTCTGCCATTGCCATCCTGCTTCTTGTGCCGCCCTGTCGGTTTACATGGGCGACCGCCGTGATGTTGTCTGACTGGATCAGCACCGGCTGGTGTTGAAGCAGGGGTCTTGCCTGACTTAGGGCATTGTAAATGGCCCTTAGTTCCAGAATATTTATGTGTAGGGAAGTCTACTGACTCGACCATTGTCCCTGGAAGTTTCTTCCCTGTGTGACTGCTCCCCAACCTCGAAGGCTGGCATCCGTGGTCACCAGGATCCAGTCCTGTATGTCGAATCTGCGGCCCTCTAGAAGATGAGCCCTCTGCAGCCACCACAGCAACGACACCCTGGCCCTTGGAGACAGGGTTATCAGCCGATGCATCTGAAGATGCGATCCGGACCACTTGTCTAACAGATCCCACTGAAAGATCCTTGCATGGAACCTTCCAAATGGAATTGCTTCGTAAGAAGCCACCATCTTTCCCAGGACTCGTGTGCAGTGGTGCACCGACACCTGTTTTGGTTTTAGGAGGTCTCTGACTAGAGATGACAACTCCTTGGCCTTCTCCTCCGGGAGAAACACTTTTTTCTGTTCTGTGTCCAGAACCATCCCCAGGAACAGTAGACGCGTTGAAGGAACCAGCTGCGACTTTGGAATATTCAGGATCCAGCCGTGCTGTTGTAGCACTTCCCGAGCTAGTGCTACTCCGATCAACAACTGTTCCCTGGACCTCGCCTTTATAAGGAGATCGTCCAAGTACGGGATAATTAAAACTCCCTTTTTCCGAAGGAGTATCATCATTTCGGCCATTACCTTGGTAAATACCCTCGTGCCGTGGACAGACCAAACGGCAACGTCTGGAATTGGTAATGACAGTCCTGTACCACAAATCTGAGGTACTCCTGGTGAGGAGGGTAAATGGGGACATGCAGGTAAGCATCCTTGATGTCCAGTGATACCATGTAATCCCCCTCGTCCAGGCTTGCAATCACCGCCCTGAGCGATTCCATCTTGAACTTGAACCTTCTTATATAAGTGTTCAAGGATTTTAAATTTAAAATGGGTCTCACCGAACCGTCCGGTTTCGGTACCACAAACATTGTGGAATAGTAACCCCGTCCTTGTTGAAGGAGGGGTACCTTGATCATCACCTGCTGAGAATACAGCTTGTGAATCGCCTCCAGCACCGCCTCCCTGTCCGGGGGAGCTGTCGGCAAGGCAGATTTGAGGAAACGGCGAGGGGGAGACATCTCGAATTCCAGCCTGTACCCCTGAGATACTACTTGTAGAATCCAGGGATCCACCCGTGAGCGAGCCCACTGGTCGCTGAAGTTCTTGAGACGGGCCCCCACCGTACCTGGCTCCGCCTGTGGAGCCCCAGCGACATGCGGTGGACTTAGAGGAAGCGGGGGAGGACTTTTGTTCCTGGGAACTGGCTGTATGTTGCAGCTTTTTCCCTCTACCTCTGCCTCTGGGCACGAAATGACGCGCCTCAAACCCGCTTGCCTTTCTGGGGCCGAAAGGACTGTACCTGATAATACGGTGCTTTCTTTGGCTGTGAGGGAACATGGGGTAAAAATGCTGACTTCCCAGCTGTCGCTGTGGAAACGAGGTCCGAGAGACCATCCCCAAACAACTCCTCACCCTTGTAAGGCAAAACTTCCATGTGCCTTTTAGAATCTGTATCTCCTGTCCACTGCCGAGTCCACAATCCTCCCCTGGCAGAAATGGACATTGCATTTATTCTAGATGCCAGCCGGCAAATATCCCTCTGTGCATCTCTCATGTATAAGACAGCGTCTTTAATATGCTCTACGGTTAGCAATATAGTGTCCCTGTCTAGGGTATCAATGTTTTCCGACAGGGAATCTGACCACGCAGCTGCAGCACTGCACATCCATGCTGAAGCAATAGCCGGTCTCAGTATAATTCCTGAGCGTGTATATACAGACTTCAGGATAGCCTCCTGCTTTCTATCCGCAGGCTCCTTTAGGGCGGCCGTGTCCGGAGACGGTAGTGCCACCTTTTTTGACAGACGCGTGAGCGCTTTATCCACCCTCGGGGATGTCTCCCAACGTGACCTGTCCTCTGGCGGGAAAGGGTACGCCATTAGTAACTTTTTAGAAATTACCAGTTTTTTATCGGGGGAAGCCCACGCTTCTTCACACACTTCATTTAATTCATCAGATGGGGGAAAAACCACTGGTAGCTTTTTCTCCCCAAACATAATACCCTTTTTTGTGGTACCTGGGGTAATATCAGAAATGTGTAACACATTTTTCATTGCCGTAATCATATAACGAGTGGCTCTATTGGAATGTACACAAGTCTCATCGTCGTCGACACTGGAGTCAGTATCCGTGTCGACATCTGTGTCTGCCATCTGAGGTAGTGGGCGTTTTAGAGCCCCTGATGGCTTTTGCGACGCCTGGGAAGGCACGGGCTGAGCAGCCGGCTGTCCCACATCTGCTATGTCGTCAAACCTTTTATGTAAGGAGTTGACACTGTCGCGTAATTCCTTCCACGTCCATCCATTCAGGTGTCGACCCCGCAGGGGGTGACATCACATTTATCGGCACCTGCTCCGCCTCCACATAAGCCTCCTCATCAAACATGTCGACAAAGCCGTACCGACACACCGCACACACACAGGGAATGCTCTGACTGAGGACAGGACCCCACAAAGTCCTTTGGGGAGACAGAGAGAGAGTATGCCAGCACACACCAGAGCGCTATATAATGCAGGGATACACACTACACACAGTGATTTTTCCCCTATAGCTGCTATGATACACAGTTTGCGCCTAAATTTAGTGCCCCCCCCCCCCTCTCTTTTTTACCCTATTGAGCCTGGAAACTGCAGGGGAGAGCCTTGGGAGCGTCCTTCCAGCGGAGCTGTGAGAGGAAATGGCGCCAGTGTGCTGAGGGAGATAGCCCCGCCCCCTTTTCGGCGGACTTCTCCCGCTTTTTTCAGGATATTTTTGGCAGGGGATTTTACACATATATAGTCTTACTGACTATATTATGTGGTTTTTTTTGCCAAGCTAAGGTACTCTTATTGCAGCCCAGGGCGCCCCCCCCAGCGCCCTGCACCCATCAGTGACCGGAGTGTGTGGTGTGCATGGGGAGCAATGGCGCACAGCTGCAGTGCTGTGCGCTACCTTAATGAAGACCGGAGTCTTCAGCCGACGATTTCCTGGACGTTCTTCTTGCTTCTGGCTCTGCAAGGGGGACGGCGGCGCGGCTCCGGGACCGGACGACCGAGGCTGGGCCTGTGTTCGATCCCTCTGGAGCTAATGGTGTCCAGTAGCCTAAGAAGCCCAAGCTAGCTGCAAGCAGGTAGGTTTGCTTCTTCTCCCTTCAGTCCCTCGTAGCAGTGAGTCTGTTGCCAGCAGATCTCACTGAAAATAAAAAACCTAAATTATACTTTTTTTTCTAAGAGCTGAGGAGAGCCCCTAGTGTGCAACCAGCTCGGCCGGGCACAAAATTCTAACTGAGGTCTGGAGGAGGGGCATAGAGGGAGGAGCCAGTGCACACCAGGTAGTCCTAAATCTTTCTTAGTTGTGCCCAGTCTCCTGCGGAGCCGCTATTCCCCCCATGGTCCTTACGAAGTCCCCAGCATCCACTAGGACGTCAGAGAAAAGACATAACCAACCAAAAAACAAACAAAAAAAACACAGCTTTAAGCGATAAACATATTTGAAACTGTGTCATATTTTTGAGCCAAAAACGTGACTGAAGCTCTGCTAAAATAAAATGTAAAAAAAAAAAAAAAAAAAAGTAAAGTATAGAAAAACAGCCCACATATCAACCACTATGAACTATTTGTAAGTGAGACCTTCTCTATAGCCATTAAAGTTACAGCAGGCATTCCCAACCTCGGTTCTAAAGCCAAGCTGACAGTGCAAGTTTTAGTGATATCCAGGCTTTAGCACAGATGGTTAAATCAAATAACATATGTACTAATTATGTCACCTGTGGTCAAGAATGGATATTAGTGTTCCCGCCGGTGTCACCTTTGGGGGCATCATGGCTCTCTACACGTCACTAATGGGGGTGTGCCCCAGCCACAGCATCACTGATGGTGGCGTGCCAAGCACCTACGGAAGTGCTGGGCTTTTCCCAAGCTCTCCATTTAATGTGAGTAGATGCCATGCGCATGGCATCTATTCACGTGGCAGCAACAGCCAGCTGTTCTAGCAGGGCACCGCCAAAGGGGCAGGGCACCATTTGTCTTTTAAAAATCGGGTGTGGGGGTGGGGGGCGCTGCTAAAACAGCCTAGTGTGAACACTAGATAGCACTAAAACCAGAACTGTTAGTGTGCGTTGAGGACCAATGTTGGGAATGGCCGAGTTACAGACTACCAAACCTGGGCTGTACTAGGTGACATCACAACAAAGCAGTCCCTATTCCTATGTATAACCATGGGGATACCGGCAGTCAGGATCTTGATAGTCCGCATACAGGCAGCCTGAAGTGATGGGCACCCGTCCGAGCAATTCAATTGTTGTTCTGATCGAGCGACCATTATTTGTGGCATACCCAAAAGCACCGGGTTTAGCCATGCAACATGATGAGTCCCATTCGGGCACTCAAACGTGTCACTTTATGCACATTTCTGCTTGCCACCTCGGGAAGTTGCAACCATAAATGCCGGCACCTGCTGTATTCGCACCTGCACGGCAGCACAACTGAATTGCTACCAGAGGCTGACCTCTAGTGGTGGGCACCAAAACAACAATGAAGCCCACCCAAATAGTTTTTATTATTGAAATATCTTAATCCTGAAAAAGTTGCAAGATGACAATTCTAGAACTACACAAGATAAAAAAAAATCTAATTCAAATGAATGTAGTCAGCTATGATGGGCTCGTAAGTAAATGAAAACCCCTTTTCCACTGCTGCCATAACACGTTTTTGCCAGGGCACCATGGGTTGCGGCTTCGTGGAAAAGAGGCTCGGGATCCCTGCGTTTGGGATGCCAGCAGTCAAAATACTGATAGCATCCCCAAGGTCGTGATCCCGGCGCTGTGATAATAATCAATGTCGAAATCCAGCATTGGTATTTCGACTTCCGGGATCCTAACCGGATCCCCCAAGTCCAGCCACAGGCAAATTCTTAGGGGCTTTTATTAAAGGGAAAGGGGAATGGGAAATCTACTACACTAGTGTCATATCAAGGATCATAGGATGAAAAGAAAACCCCATAGTGTATTATATAACCTTATATTAAATCAAGTCTGGGGGTGCTGCCACAAAATATATTGTTGCCAATATGAAAAGGTTTGTTTTGAAGAAAGGGATTGGTCTTATAGTGGCACACTAGTACAAATAATTATACACTTGAAATGTAACTTTTAATTCCACATTGTTAAAAAGCCAGTAACTGAAATATTAAAACCAGTAAGAGACAAGTGAAAGACACAGTGCAACATATAATATTAAAATCACACACTACACCCAATGTGCTGTGCAGTGTCTGTAGGATCAAATGTCTTATTTTGGGTACTATGACCTTGATTATAATAGTTTGCGCTGTCAGAATATATACAGTCCCAACTGAATAAACGTCAATTATGTCAATTACATAGAAACACCTAATTCTAGCATATAACACGTCTCAATATTTCTTTGAGTGGCAGCTTATGAAACAGAAATTTGTGTTTGTTAGACACATAAAGGTGAATATAAGAAGAGGAGAACACAAGCGCCAAAATGTGTTTTTTAAAATATATAAAAGGTGAACACGGATAGGTGAGGTGGTAGGTTTGACTTGATCACTTATCTGATTTAGATATGCAATGATCTGTCATCCTTCATTTGGATTCAGTACATGGAAATAAAAACAAAGCAAAACATAGTGTGTACCATTCATAAAACATATCGCATATACACTGTCTGGATAAGAGCGGCATCATTAGGGATTTAGCAAATTCCCATTAGTAAATATTTCTTAGCCACATCAGTGTAAAATTTAAAAACATAAATTTAATACAATAATATAAGAATGGCTGAATGACACACGTACAAGAAATAAAAACATATAAAGCTTATCTGTCCATAAATTGGATATCTGCAAAGCGTCCCGACGCGTTTCGTCCATCAATAGTTGGACTTCATCATGGGGATAACAACAGTGAGTCTGGAGGTCCTATTTATACCAGAGAGGGGTGATTCCTAATGTCCATTAGTTATGACCACACTTCCTGTACTCCTTATGCTCAGATGCAATGGCTGTGCAGTAGGGAGACCCCTGTGTGCCCACAGTGGGTGTCCTGATCCAGCACGTGTGTCACCCAGCAGGCTTCGTCACAGACACTGTCACCATTATATATATATTTGGCATGTGTGTGTATATTACATGTATGTGTGTGTTTGAGTTTTACATGTGTGTGTGTGAGACGTGTGTGTAAATGTACAAGTGTGATGTCTGTGTGTGTGTGTGTGTGTGTGTGTGTGTGTGTGTGTGTGTGTAAGACATGTGACAATAGAGTAGCCTGGTCTGACCTGGCTGCCAGGGCAGACCATGCTTATGTCTGAAAGGGGTCGACCCGGGAATTTCCCAGGTCTCAGGTTTAGTGTGAAAGGGGTCCCAGCAAAAACCCGGGATTTTCAGAGGTGAAAATCCCGGGTCTGAAGCAGGGAAATTCCCGGGTCCTATGTCTGAAAGGGGTATTAAGAGTGCCTCCTCCTCCACGTTGGCATGTGTGACAATACACCGTAAGGCAGTCATAACAAGGTCCCCTGAGGCCCATCAAGGCACTTACTCCAGGCGCCTGACTGAGCCGCTTGGGCCCTGGCTACCTGGCAGCATCTGACTGCTCTCCGCACTCTACCCCTAGCAAGGTTGCCATAATGATGCTGCTGCTGCCACCTGTCAGAGGAAGTCTGAAGATTGCCTTAGGTAAGTTACCTATGGGTGCTGCAGGACCACAGTACATATAAAGGGGGGGGGGGCACACTACTGGGAGGAAAACCTGAGCGTTGAGATAAGAATTACAATAGGGAAAGCCGTGATGCCGTAAGATAAAGAAAAATAAGATTTTAAACCTACCGGTAAATCTTTTTCTCGTAGTCCGTAGAGGATACTGGGGACTCCGTAAGGACCATGGGGAATAGACGGGCTCCACAGGAGACATGGGCACTATAAAGAACTTTAGAATGGGTGTGCACTGGCTCCTCCCTCTATGCCCCTCCTCCAGACTTCAGTTAGAGAAACTGAGCCCAGAGGAGACGGACAGTACGAGGAAAGGATTTTGTAAATCAATCCAAGGGCAAGATTCATACCAGTCACGCCATTCACACCGTATGACATGGGATATACGAACCAGTCAACAGTATGAAACAAACCCAGTATCAGTCCAAAACTGATCCAACTGAAACATAACCCTTATGTAAGCAACAACTATATACAAGTCCTGCAGGATGCTGTCCGCACAGGGACGGGTGCTCAGCATCCTCTACGGACTAAGAGAAAAAGATTTACCAGTAGGTTTAAAATCTTATTTTCTCTTAAGTCCTAGAGGATGCTGGGGACTCCGAAAGGACCATGGGGATTATACCAAAGCTCCAAAACGGGCGGGAGAGTGCGGACGACTCTGCAGCACCGAATGAGCAAACATTAGGTCCTCATCGGCCATGGTATCAAACTTGTAGAATTTTGCAAAAAAATGTTTGAACCCGACCAAGTCGCGGCTCGGCAAAGTTGTAATGCCGAGACGCCTCGGGCAGCCGCCTAAGAAGAGCCCACCTTCCTAGTGGAATGGGCCTTTATCAAATTCGGTAACGGCAATCCAGCCGCAGAATGAGCCTGCTGAATAGTGTTACAGATCCAGCGAGCAATAGTCTGTTTAGACGCAGGAGCACCAACCTTGTTGGCTGCATATAGGATAAACAGAGCCTCTGTTTTCCTAACCCGAGCCGTTCTGGCCACATAAATTTTCAATGCCCTGACCACATCTAGGGACTCGGAATCCATCACGTCCCATGTAGCCACAGGCACCACAATAGGTTGGTTCATATGAAAAGAAGAAACCACCTTAGGCAAAAATTGGGGACGAGTCCGCAACTCAGCTCTATCCACATGGAAAATCAGATAAGGACTTTTGTGAGACAAAGCCGCCAACTCAGACACTCGCCGTGCCGAAGCCAAGGCCAATAACATGACCACCTTCCAAGTAAGATACATCAATTCACCTGTTTGAAGCGGTTCAAACCAGTGAGACTTAAGGAACCGTAACACCACGTTAAGGTCCCATGGAGCCACTGGAGGCACAAAAGGAGGCTGGATATGCAGCACCCCTTTCACGAAATGTCTCGACATCTGGAAGAGAAGCCAATTCCTTTTGAAAGAAAATGGATAAGGCCGAAATCTGAACCTTAATGGAGCCTAACTTTAGGCCCAAATTCACTCCTGTTTGCAGGAAGTGGAGAAAACGGCCCAGATGGAACTCTTCCGGAGGGGCAGTCTTGGCTTCGCACCAAGACACATACTTCCTCCAGATACGGTGATAATGTTTCGATGTCACCTCCTTCCTAGCCTTTATCAGGGTAGGAATGACCTCCTCCGGAATGCCCTTCTCCGCTAGGATCCTGCGTTCAACCGCCATGCCGTCAAAAGCAGTCGCGGTAAGTCCTGGAACAGACAGGGACCTTGTTGTAACAGGTCTTCCCTGAGAGGAAGAGGCCACGGATCTTCTGAGCATTTCCTGTAGATCCGGATACCAGGCCCTTCGAGGCCAATCTGGAACGATGAGAATCGCCTGAACCCCTCTTCGTCTTATGATTCTCAGTATCTTTGAGATGAGAGGAAGAGGAGGGAACACATAGACCGACTGAAACAACCACGGTGTCACCAGCGCGTCCACTGCAATCGCCTGAGGGTCCCTTGACCTGGCGCAATATCTCGGAAGTTTCTTGTTGAGGCGTGAAGCCATAATGTCTATTTGAGGCAGACCCCACTGACTTGCAATTTCTGCGAAGACTTCCTGATTAAGTCCCCACTCTCCTGGATGCAGATCGTGTCTGCTGAGGAAGTCTGCTTCCCAGTTGTCTACACCCGGAATGAAGACTGCTGTCAGAGCGCTTACATGACTCTCCGCCCATCGAAGAATCTTTGAGGCTTCCGCCATTGCCACTCTTCTCCTTGTGCCGCCTTAGAGGTTTACATGAGCCACTGCTGTGATGTTGTCTGACTGAAACAGAACCGGTAGACCTTGAAGTAAGGTCTGCGCCTGACGAAGGCCGTTGTATATGGCCCTTAATTCCAGAATGTTGATGTGTAGACAAGCCTCCTGGCTTGACCACAGACCCTGGAAGTTTCTTCCCTGTGTGACTGCTCCCCATCCTCGGAGACACGCGTCCGTGGTCACCAGAACCCAGTCCTGGATTCCGAACCTGCGCGACCCTCTAGAAGGTGAGCACTCTGCAGCCACCACATGATAGATACCCTGGCCCTGGGAGACAGGCGGATCATCTGATGAATCTGTAGATGTGACTCGGACCACTTGTCCAGAAGGTCACACTGAAAGGTTCTGGCATGGAACCTGTCGAATGGAATGGCCTCGTAAGACGCCACCATTTTCCCCAGCACTTGCGTGCAGTGATGTACCGACACCCTGTCTGGCTTCAACAGGTCCCTGACCAAGTCCCGCAGTTCCTGGGCCTTTTCCGTCAGGAGAAAGACCCTCTTTTGTTCCGTGTCCAGAATCATGCCTAAGAAATGCAATCTGGTTGTTGGAACTAACTGTGACTTTGGCAGGTTTAGAATCCAACCGTGTTGTTGTAACACCCTCAGGGAGAGTGATACTTTGACCAGCAACTGTTCTCTCGATCTCGCTTTTATCAGGAGATCGTCCAAGTATGGAATAATTGTGACCCCCTGCTTGCGCAGGAGCACCATCATCTCCGCCATTAATTTGGTAAAAATTCTCGGGCCCGTGGACAGCCCAAACGGCAACGTCTGAAATTGGCAGTGACAATCCTCCACCACAAATCTCAGGAACGCCTGATGAGGTTGATAAATGGAACATGAAGGTATGCATCCTTTATGTCTAGAGACACCATATAATCTCCCTCTTCCAGACTTGCAATGACCGCCCTGAGCGACTCCATCTTGAACTTGAACCTCTTTAAGTATAGGTTTAAGGATTTTAAATTTAGAATGGGTCTGACCGAACCGTCCGGTTTCGGGACCACAAACAGGGTTGAGTAACAGCCCATTCCCTGCTGCAGCAGGGGAACCTTGACCACCACTTGTTGGAGACACAATTTTTGAATAGCTGCCAAAACTACCTCCCTCTCTGGGGAAGAAGTCGGCAGTGCCGATTTGAAAAACCGGCGAGGAGGCACCTCTTCGAATTCCAGCTTGTACCCCTGGGAAACAATGTCTATTGCCCAGGGATCCACCTGAGAGTGAACCCAGACTTGGCTGAAAAGACGAAGACGTGTCCCCACTGGAGCGGACTCCCCCAGCGGAACCCCAGCGTCATGCGGTGGATTTAGTAGAAGCCGGGGAGGACTTCTGTTCCTGGGAACTGGATGTAGCTGGCAGCTTTTTCCCCTTGCCCTTACCTGGCAAGAAAGGAAGATCCCCGAGCTCTCTTGGATTTATGCGGCCGAAAGGACTGCATCTGATAATGTGGCGCTTTCTTAGGCTGTGAGGAAACATAAGGTAAAAAAGTTGATTTACCAGCAGTAGCTGTGGAAACTAGGTCCGCGAGACCTTCCCCAAACAACTCCTCACCCTTGTACGGCAAAACCTCCATATGCCGCTTTGAATCGGCATCACCCGTCCACTGTCGGGTCCACAGTGCTCGCCTGGCAGAAATCGCCATAGCGTTTGCTCTAGACCCCAGTATGCCTATATCCCTCTGAGCCTCTCTCATATAAAGGACTGCATCCTTAATGTGGCCCAGGGTCAATAAAATAGACTCATTGTCCATTGTATCCATATCAGCAGATAAGGTATCTGTCCACGCCAGCACCGCGCTACAAACCCAGGCCGACGCTATTGCAGGTCTGAGTAATGTACCTGTATGTGTGTAAATTGACTTCAAGGTAGTTTCCTGCTTGCGGTCAGCAGGATCCCTGAGGGTAGCGGTATCTTGAGACGGTAGCGCCACCTTCTTGGAAAGGCGCTTCAACGCTTTAGCCACCCTTGGGGAGGATTCCCACCGTATTCTGTCCTTGATTGGGAAAGGATACGCCATAAGAATCCTCTTGGGAATCTGCAGTTTCTTATCTGGAGTTTCCCAAGCACTTTCAAATAATTCATTTAATTCAAAGGAGGGTGGGAAAGTAACCTCAGGTTTCTTTTCTTTAAACATGTGGATCTTAGGATTAGTCATCAATAATATGCAGAACATCCTTTATAGCAATAATCATATAATAGATACTTTTTGCCAATTTGGGCTGTAACCTCGCATCATCATAATCGACACTAGTCAGAATCTGTTTCGGTATCTGTGTCAACTACCTGAGAAAGCGGGCGCTTTTGAGACCCAGAAGGCCCCTGTGCCACAGGGAAAGGCAGGGACTGACTCCCTGGACTTTGCCTTGTCCAAACGTTTGTGCAATAAATTCACATTTGCATTTAGAATATTCCACATATCCATCCAATCATGTGTCGGCGTTGCCGACGGCGACACCACACATGCGCTCCACCTCATCCCTAGGAGAGCCTTCCGCTTCAGACATGCCGACACGCACGTACTGACACACCACACACTTACGGAAAGCTCTATCTGGAGACAGTTTCCCCACAAGGCCCTTTGGAGAGACAGAGAGAGAATATGCCAGCACACACCCAGCGCTAATAATCCTGAAGAAAAAATTTACCCAGATATAGCGCTTGTAATATGTATTCACTGCGCCAAATTATGTGCCCCCCCCCCCCCCTTCTTTAAAACCATCTGTCACCGGTGATCAGCAGGGGAGAGTCCGGGGAGCCAGCTTCTCAGCATGTGCTGTGGAGAAAATGGCGCTGGTGAGTGCTGAGGAAGAAGCCCCGCCCACTCAGTGGCGGGCTTCGGTCCCGCTCTTTTTTTAAAACCTGGCGGGGGGATACTCATAAGTAATTACAATACAGTGTAAATACCCATATAGCCAGTCCAAGAGGTATAACATTGCTGCCCAGGGCGCCCCCCCAGCGCCCTGCACCCAACAGTGTGCGCTGTGTGTGTCTCTGTGTGGGAGCAATGGCGCGCAGCATTACCTCATTGAAGATCTGAAGTCTTCTGCCGCCTCTGAAGTCTTCTGCCTTCCTATACTCACCCGGCTTCTATCTTCCGGCTCTGCGAGGAGGACGGCGGCGCGGCTCCGGGACGAACCTCTAGGGGAGACCTGCGTTCTGACTGCCTCTGGAGCTAATGGTGTCCAGTAGCCTAAGAAGCAGAGCCTTGAAACTCACAGAAGTAGGTCTGCTTCTCTCTCCTCAATCCCACGATGCAGGGAGCCTGTTGCCAGCAGGTCGCCCTGAAAATAAAAAACCTAACAAAATACTTTATTTCAGGAAGCTCAGGAGAGCTCCCTGTAGTGCACCCAGTCTCCTCTGGGCACAGTATTAAACTGAGGTCTGGAGGAGGGGCATAGAGGGAGGAGCCAGTGCACACCCATACCTAAAGTTCTTTTTAGTGCCCATGTCTCCTGTGGAGCCAGTCTATTCCCCATGGTCCTTACGGAGTCCCCAGCATCCTCTAGGACGTAAGAGAAATACAGATTTGGGGTACAATAAAGAGCATATAAACAAGTAGATAACACAATATGACACGTGGGAGAGAAGCTAGCACAATAAATAACAGATAAATAGGTGAGCATAATACAGGACATTTAGGTGGGACACATACACCTATAAAGGGCTTGAGTCGGAAATTATGCCAATGTAGAACACAGTTGAGCAATTTTTTTGTACTGAGCATACGTCTAAGTAGTACTGTGCATGCTAGAGATGTGGCTATTCCGGTGCATGAAGATGGTTCATATTATGAGTGTATTATGAGAGTGTTGTAAGCTTAATCGCTTATGCAGGAGGAGCATCACAGTCCTTCCAAATTCACACATCCGCTATGGGTCACCAGCCAATATCTTGCCTAGGGCACCAAACTGGTTAGGGACAGCTCTGGGTGCAGCCTGCGGTATGAACAGTGTCTGACCTGGTACTGACATGGGTTGTACCCGTATTCTAAATCAAGGGTCAGATCTGGCATTTTGTGAAAGAGGGGTATAAGTTGAATCAAGATTTGAAAACCTTAGGTAAAAAAAATATTGAAAAATAAGAATTTACTTACCGATAATTCTATTTCTCGTAGTCCGTAGTGGATGCTGGGACTCCGTAAGGACCATGGGGAATAGCGGCTCCGCAGGAGACAGGGCACAAAAGTAAAGCTTTAGGATCAGGTGGTGTGCACTGGCTCCTCCCCCTATGACCCTCCTCCAAGCCTCAGTTAGGATACTGTGCCCGGACGAGCGTACATAATAAGGAAGGATTTTGAATCCCGGGCAAGACTCATACCAGCCACACCAATCACACCATACAACTTGTGATCTGAACCCAGTTAACAGTATGATAAAACGTAGGAGCCTCTGAAAGATGGCTCACAACAATAAACAACCCGATGTTATTGTAACAATAACTATATACAAGTATTGCAGACAATCCGCACTTGGGATGGGCGCCCAGCATCCACTACGGACTACGAGAAATAGAATTATCGGTAAGTAAATTCTTATTTTCTCTGACGTCCTAAGTGGATGCTGGGACTCCGTAAGGACCATGGGGATTATACCAAAGCTCCCAAACGGGCGGGAGAGTGCGGATGACTCTGCAGCACCGAATGAGAGAACTCCAGGTCCTCCTCAGCCAGGGTATCAAATTTGTAGAATTTAGCAAACGTGTTTGCCCCTGACCAAGTAGCTGCTCGGCAAAGTTGTAAAGCCGAGACCCCTCGGGCAGCCGCCCAAGATGAGCCCACTTTCCTTGTGGAATGGGCTTTAACAGATTTTGGCTGTGGCAGGCCTGCCACAGAGTGTGCAAGCTGACTTGTACTACAAATCCAACGAGCAATCGTCTGCTTAGAAGCAGGAGCACCCAGCTTGTTGGGTGCATACAGGATGAACAGCGAGTCAGATTTTCTGACTCCAGCCGTCCTGGAAACATATATTTTCCGGCCTTGACAACGTCTAGCAACTTGGAGTCCTCCAAGTCCCTAGTAGCCGCAGGCACCACAATAGGTTGGCTCAGGTGGACGCTGAAACCACCTTAGGGAGAAACTGAGGACGAGTCCTCAATTCCGCCCTGTCCGAATGGAAAATCAGATAAGGGCTTTTACAGGATAAAACCGCCAATTCTGACACGCGCCTGGCCCAGGCCAGAGCCAACAGCATGACCACTTTTCCTGTGAGATATTTTAACTCCATAGATTTAAGTGGGTCAAACCAATGTGACTTTTGGGACCCAAAAACTACATTGAGATTCCAAGGTGCCACTGAAGGCACCAAAGGAGACTGTATATGCAGTACCCCTTTTACAAACGTCTGAACTTCAGGGACTGAAGCTAGTTCTTTTTGGAATAAAATTGATAGAGCCGAAATTTGAACCTTAATGGACCCCAATTTCAGGCCCATAGACACTCCTGTTTGCAGGAAATGTAGGAATCGTCGAATTTCCTCCGTCGGGCCTTACTGGCCTCGCACCACGCAACATATTTTCGCCAAATGCGGTGATAATGTTTTGCGGTTACATCCTTCCTGGCTTTGATCAGGATAGGGATGACTTCATCCGGAATGCCTTTTTCCTTCAGGATCCGGCGTTCAACCGCCATGCCGTCAAACGCAGCCGCGGTAAGTCTTGGAACAGACAGGGTCCTTGCTGGAGCAGGTCCCTTCTTAGAGGTAGAGGCTACGGATCCTCCGTTAGCATCTCTTGAAGTTCCGGTTACCAAGTCCTTATTGGCCAATCCGGAGCCACGAATATAGTGCTTACTCCTCTCCATCTTATCAATCTCAGTACCTTGGGTATGAGAGGCAGAGGAGGGAACCCATACACTGATTGGTACACCCACGGTGTTACCAGAGCCTTTACAGCTATTGACTGAGGGTCCCTTGACCTGGCGCAATACCTGTCGAGTTTTTCCCAACGGTTTATAATCATGTGGAGGACTTCTGGGTGAAGTTCCCACTCTCCCGGGTGGAGGTCGTGCTGAGGAAATCTGCTTCCCAGTTGTCCACTCCCGGAATGAATACTGCTGACAGTGCTATCACATGGTTTTCCGCCCAGCGAAGAATCCTTGCAGCTTCTGCCATTGCCCTCCTGCTTCTTGTGGCACCCTGTCTGTTTACGTGGGTGACTGCCGTAATGTTGTCCGACTGGATCAACACCGGCTGACCTTGAAGCAGAGGTCTTGCTAAGCTTAGAGCATTGTAAATGGCCCTTAGCTTCAGATATTTATGTGAAGTGATGTCTCCAGGCTTGACCATAAGCCCTGGATATTCCTTCCCTGTGTGACTGCTCCCCAGCCTCGCAGGCTGGCATCCGTGGTCACCAGGACCCAGTCCTGAATGCCGAATCTGCGGCCCTCTAGAAGATGAGCACTCTGCAACCACCACAGGAGGGATACCCCTGTCCTTGGTGACAGGGTTATCCGCTGATGCATCTGAAGATGCGACCCGGACCATTTTTCCAGTAGGTCCCACTGGAAAGTCCTTGCGTGGAATCTGCCAAATGGGATTGCTTCGTAGGAAGCCACCATTTTTACACAGAACCCTTGTGCATTGATGCACTGAGACTTGGCTCGGTTTTAGGAGGTTCCTGACTAGCTCGGATAACTCCCTGGCTTTCTCCTCCCGGAGAAACACCTTCTTTCTGGACTGTGTCCAGGATCATCCCTAGGAACAGAAGACAAGTCGTCGGAACCAGCTGCGATTTTGTAATATTGAGAATCCAATCGTGCTGCCGCAACACTACCTGAGATAGTGCTACACTGACCTCCAACTGTTCCCTGGATCTTACCCTTATCAGGGAATCGTCCAAGTAAAGAATAACTAAAATTCCCTTCCTTCGAAGGAATATCATCATTTCGGTCCTTACTTTAGTAAAGACCCGGGGTGCCGTGGACCATCCCTACGGCAGCGTCTGAACTGATAGTGACAGTTCCGTACCATAACCTGAGGTACCCTTGGTGAGAAGGGTAAATTTTTTGACATGAAGGTAAGCATCCTTGATGTCCCGAGACATCATGTAGTCCCCTTCTTCCAGGTTCGCAATCACTGCTCTGAGTGACTCAATCTTGAATTTGAACCTCTGTATTCAAAGATTTTAGATTTAGAATCAGTCTCACCGAGCCGTCTGGCTTCGGTACCACAATAGTGTGGAATAATACCCCGTTTCCTTTTGCAGGAGGGGTACCTTGATTATCACCTGCTGGGAATACAGCTTGTGAATGGCTTCCAAAACTGCCTCCCTGTCAGAGGGAGACGTCGGTAAAACCGACTTTTGGAAACGGCGAGGGGGAGACGTCTCGAATTCCAATTTGTACCCCTGAAATATTACCTGAAGGATCCAGGGGTCTACTTGCGAGTGAGCCCACTGCGCACTGAAATTCATTGAGAACGGGCCCCCACCGTGCCTGAGCTTGTAAAGCCCTAGCATCATACTGAGGGCTTGGCAGAGGCGGGAAAGGGTTTCTGTTCCTGGGAACTGGCTCATCTCTGTAGCCTTTTTCCTCTCCCTCTGTCACGAGCAGAAAAGAGGAACCTTTTGTCCGCTTGCCAACAAAGGACTGCGCCTGATAATACTGCGTCTTATTTTGAGAGGCGACCTGGGGTACAAACGTGGATATCCCAGCTGTTGCCGTGGCCACCAGGTCTGAAAGACCGACCCCAAATGCCTTTTTTTAAGGCAATACTTCCAAATGCCGTTTGGAATCCGTCTCACCTGACCACTTTACTGGCAGAATTGGACAACGCACTTATACTTGATGCCAGTCGGCAATATTCCGCTGTGCATCTCGCATATATTTTAAATGCTCTATAGGCAATAATATACTGTCCTTATCTAGGATATCAATATTTCCAGTCAGGGAATCCGACCACGCCAACCCAGCACTGCACATCCAGGCTGAGGCGATTGCTGGTCGCAGTATAACACCAGTATGTGTGTAAATACATTTTAGGATACCCTCCTGCTTTCTATCAGCAGGATCCTTAAGGGCGGCCATCTCAGGAGAGGGTAGAGCCCTTGTTCTTACAAGCGTGTAAGCGCCTTATCCCCCCTAGGGGGTGTTTCCCAACGCACCCTAACCTCTGGCGGGAAAAGGTATACTGCCAATAACTTTTTAGAAATTATCAATTGTTATCGGGGGGAAACCCACGCATCATCACACACCTCATTTTATTTCTCAGATTCAGGAAAACTACAGGTAGTTTTTCCTCACCAAACATAATACCCCTTTTTGGTGGTACTCATATTATCAGAAATGTGTAAACATTTTCCCTTGCCTCAATCATGTAACGTGTGGCCCTATTGGAAATCACGGTTGTCTCTTCACCGTCGACACAGGAGTCAGTATCCGTGTCAGCGTCTGTATCTGCCATCTGAGGTAACGGGCGCTTTAGAGCCCCTGACGGCCTATGAGACGTTTGGACAGGCACAAGCTGAGTAGCCGGCTGTCTCATGTCAACCACTGTCTTTATACAGAGCTGACACTGTCACGTAATTTTCAACAGTACATCCACTCAGGTGTCGACCCCCTAGGGGGTGACATCACTATTACAAACAATCTGCTCCGTCTCCACATTTTTCTCCTCATACATGTCGACACAAACGTACCGACACACAGCACACACAGAGGGAATGCTCTGATAGAGGACAGGACCCCACTAGCCCTTTGGGGAGACAGAGGGAGAGTTTGCCAGCACACACCAAAGCGCTATAAACTGTATAGGGACAACCTTATAATAAGTGTCTATCCCTTATAGCTGCTTATATATATTTTTAGCCAAATAAGTGCCCCCCCTCTCTGTTGTACCCTGTTTCTGTAGTGCAGTGCAGGGGAGAGTCTGGGAGCCTTCCTACCAGCGGAGCTGTGTGGGAAAATGGCGCCGTGTGCTGAGGAGATAGGCCCCGCCTCCTTCTCGGCGGGCTCTTCTCCCGCTTTTATCTGGAAAACTGGCAGGGGTTAAATACATCCATATAGCCCAGGGGCTATATGTGATGTATTTTTTGCCATAGGAGGTATTTACATTGCTGCCCAGGGCGCCCCCCCAGCGCCTTGCACCCTCAGTGACCGCAGTGTGAAGTGTGCTGGGAGCAATGGCGCACAGCTGCAGTGCGGTGCGCTACCTTAATGAAGACAGGAACGTCTTCTGCCGCCGCTTTCTGGACCTCTTCACTCTTCAGCATCTGTAAGGGGGCCGGCGGCGCGGCTCCGGGACCCATCCAGGCTGTACCTGTGATCGTCCCTCTGGAGCTAATGTCCAGTAGCCAAGAAGCCCAATCCACTCTGCACGCAGGTGAGTTCGCTTCTTCTCCCCTTAGTCCCTCGATGCAGTGAGCCTGTTGCCAGCAGGTCTCACTGAAAATAAAAAACCTATTTAAACTTTACTTCTAAGCAGCTCAGGAGAGCCACCTAGCCTGCACCCTTCTCGTTCGGGCACAAAAATCTAACTGAGGCTTGGAGGAGGGTCATAGGGGGAGGAGCCAGTGCACACCACCTGATCCTAAAGCTTTACTTTTGTGCCCTGTCTCCTGCGGAGCCGCTATTCCCCATGGTCCTTACGGAGTCCCAGCATCCACTTAGGACGTCAGAGAAATTGTAGCAACTGATATGGAATGCCCTTTCACGTTATCTACTGTAGCTGCCATAAGAACCTAATTAAAATCAGTCTATCAAGATTTATATCAGCTGGTGCGACACCCACTGCACATAACACTTTCTATAACCTTCTCTTCCAATGTATTCATCAGCTGTAACTTCCACTAATCAGTTCCTTATATTTTACTTATGAAGATGATGCTTCTTACCAAAGAATACCTATATTGTATATACTCCGTTGCCCCTTGTCAAGCAATTTCCTAAATTCGAACTAACACAGCTGCTGGGTCCACCATATACTTCATGCCAAGTCACTGATGTCTTGGAATTCTACTTAAATTGCAGAAAAAATTAGATATACTTGATAACATAATTTATGAATAAATTATGAATGTTAAATGCTAAAATGAGGACACCTACTCTTTGACTAAACAATCAGTTATAGCTAGCCCAATTAAGGGGTCTATTTACTAAGCCTTCGGCGGAAATAAAGTGGACGGAGGATAAAGGGGTGTATTTACTAAGCCTTGGACTGAGGTAAAGTCGCTGGAGATAAAGTACCAGCCAATTGGCTCGTAACTGTCATTTTTCAAACCATGAGCACAGGAAGTGATGTCATAATTACTGGACATAAACAACTACTTCCCTCTGGTATAAATGGAACCTCCAGACTCATTGTGTCTATCCTCTTGATGAAGTCCAGACTCTGACGGACGAAACGCATTGGCACGCTTTGCAGATATCTCCTTTATGGACAGATAAGCTCTATATATTTTTTAATCTTGTACGTGTGTTTTTCAGCCATTCCTATGTCATTTTTTTATTACATTTATGTACGGTATTTTAAACTTTGCAATTTTAAGGCTGATAATTGATTCTAATTGGGAACAAGCTGGTTCCCTAATGATGCCTTGCAATTTCAGACAGTGATATATGACATGTTTACGAATTATACACACTATGTTTGCTGTTTTCTCTCTCATTTACATGTATTAAGCTCCAAATGATGGCTGTCTGATCAATGCCTTCCTAAACCAGATAAGCGATCCAGGCCGAATCTACTACTATCTCCTGTACCTGTTCTCACCTTTTTTTTTTTTTTTTTTTTTTAGAACATTTACACTTTTGGGCGCTTGTACTCTCTATTTCTTGCATATGTATATGACAAAGCGAAATGAATCGCACACACTCTCCACTCGTTTTGATGCATTGAACTGCTAAGTATCACTCTTTATTAACTATGCCTATGCTTGCACATTGCATTTTCAATATGGATGAAAATTAATTACATTTGCTGATACTTATGGTGTGCTGGTGTATGTGAAAGTTCCACAAATTTATATCTATCTATCTATCTATCTATCTATCTCTATATATCTATATTTATATCTATATCTATATAACTTTAGGAGAGATGTACCAAGCCCTAGGGGTAAATTTACTAAAGGACCTCAAATTGAAACGTGATAGTGTTGCCCATAGCAACTTATCAGATTCTACTGAATAGAAAAATAGATAAAATCTGAACGGTTGCTATGGGCAACTTCACTATTCATTTTTAGAACCTTTAGTAAATTTACGAGAGAGAGAGAGAGAGAGAGAGAGAGAGAGAGAGTGTGTGTGTGTGAGAGGAAAAATTTACGAAAGCATCCAATCAGCTTCTAAGTGGGGAATCCAACTGAGAGCAGTGTTTGCCATTTGGGGAATAGCTCCAAGTTTCACAACCAGAGCTATTTAACAAAACATATAATTTTCCATGTGTGGTAACCAGGAATCAATGCGTTTCCCTACTGGCCCACTTCTCACTATTTGATACAACAACCCCCCAATGAGGAATGCAACAAATTTGTTACAGAATCCGAGTGTAAACATTAGAGGTGGTGGTGGGGTTTGTGTTAGGAGACGCTACAAATTTATGAGACTAGAGAAGGTAGAATTCTTAATCAGACCATGTTCAAATAATCCTGGTAGTGATTACGCATTTTATAGAGTACTTACCTGCTATATATAAATGGGATGCACTTAAAATGGCGACTGTCGGGATCCCGGTGTTCAGGAGACCGACACTGGAAACCCGACAGCCAGTGAAACACAGACACTCAAAATCTCATCTGGTATACCCACTTGGTTGGTGGGTCCACACCACCAACAGAATGGGAATAGAACCTGTGGCGAGCGAAGTGAGCCACCGAACTTGAAGCTTGGCAAGCACAGTGAGCACGTGAGAGGGCTCGCTGCTTCGCTGTTGGTATACTGACAGCCGGCATCCTGTCTGCCAGTAACTCATACCAGACCCTTTAAAATATATGTGCCAGCTTGTATACATTTATTGGCTCAAATCCAGAATAAGGGACCCCATGGCTATCAGTTTCTCTATCCATGTGGACATCTTATGGGAATAGTAACCTGAGGCGAGCAAAGCGAGTCTGAGAGGTACACTTATGTTGTGAACAGTTTAGTTATGCTAATCCAGGGGGTCCCATGTTCTGAACTTGAACCAATTTACTGGTGTTCTTTTATTTATATTACTAGTAGGAGTGTGCCAATACACTGCTGCCTAAATTATCGTTTTTGTTTATTTTGCTGAGGCAGCTCTAGCGACTTATTAGCAGCTGCTAATTTGGACACTTCGCTCATGAAAATCTTACAAATTTATCATAGTTGCATACCCTCCAAGATTGTCTGTGAGACGCCTGCTGTCAGCTGCTGGATATACTAGTGGGCACCTTATAGTTGGAGCTAGACATGCCCCTTAGGTGGTGCAGGATGCACCAATTAGACAGCACTGTCATTGGCCCACTTTCATCTTCTGAAAAGATTTTTTCAAAAGTAGGCAAGTACACTATATACAGACACATCTAGATCACCTTGCAATGCCATTTTAGGTTTTTAGACCCCATTCATGTTAGCCAATGCCCAGGATCGCATAGAAAGAGGAATACATGCATCTATTCAGATGGAAGAACAGCAGTAGGGAAAGCACAAAACAATAAACTTAGGCTTCAAAGCACTTATCAGCTGTACAGCCATAAGACAGGAAACCACTATAGGAAGCAGGAAAGCAGCTTTGACTGTTGAACTACATAATTTAATTTATATTTACTCACTCTGGTGGGTATTTTTCTCTTTAAAATAAAGGCGATAATTCCTTAATGTAAAATGACAAGCACAATAACAATGTAAAATCAAGAAAACACATAGGTGTGTATTCAGTTGTTTAATGGGTGCCCTAAACTGCATTTCCACATCACTTTAGAATGACTACGTGAAGAGTTCAGCCAGGGGCGGAAGAGGTAGACCATGGCCTCAGCACTCCCAGAAAATGGGGTGGCGCTCCCCCGTTTTCAGGAACGCTCTATGTGCACACCCATTCTGCGCACCCAAATGCCCGCATGTTGAACAGGATGCAGCTTAGGAGGCAATGTGTGCTATCATAAAGGACCCATTCCACGCATGCGCAGTCTACCCACCATCGTAGGTGTATGCAACCCATCTCTGAATCAGGCCCTATGCTATGTGAACTGTCATTAAGATATAATATCGACAAGCAAAGAAAACCTGCAAGTCAGTCTGACAGAAAAATTTCAGTATTGGGATCTGAAGGATCAAAAGCATTTGAATACAAAATGGCAAAGTGGAGCTGAAACCTAAACGTATATTTAAAAACTCCACATACACACTATATATTATATATATATTAGAGATGAGCGCCTGAAATTTTTCGGGTTTTGTGTTTTGGTTTTGGGTTCGGTTCCGCGGCCGTGTTTTGGGTTCGAACGCGTTTTGGCAAAACCTCACCGAATTATTTTTGTCGGATTCGGGTGTGTTTTGGATTCGGGTGTTTTTTTCCAAAAACACTAAAAAACAGCTTAAATCATAGAATTTGGGGGTCATTTTG
Source organism: Pseudophryne corroboree (assembly GCF_028390025.1). Classification (NCBI taxonomy): domain Eukaryota; kingdom Metazoa; phylum Chordata; class Amphibia; order Anura; family Myobatrachidae; genus Pseudophryne; species Pseudophryne corroboree. The sequence goes on from NC_086449.1 coordinate 314,752,823, forward strand.
ATCCCAAAGTATTATTAACCTCAAAAACCATAATTTACACTCATTTTCAGTCTATTCTGAATACCTCACACCTCACAATATTATTTTTAGTCCTAAAATTTGCACCGAGGTCGCTGTGTGAGTAAGATAAGCGACCCTAGTGGCCGACACAAACACCGGGCCCATCTAGGAGTGGCACTGCAGTGTCACGCAGGATGTCCCTTCCAAAAAACCCTCCCCAAACAGCACATGACGCAAAGAAAAAAAGAGGCGCAATGAGGTAGCTGTGTGAGTAAGATTAGCGACCCTAGTGGCCGACACAAACACCGGGCCCATCTAGGAGTGGCACTGCAGTGTCACGCAGGATGGCCCTTCCAAAAAACCCTCCCCAAACAGCACATGACGCAAAGAAAAAAAGAGGCGCAATGAGGTAGCTGACTGTGTGAGTAAGATTAGCGACCCTAGTGGCCGACACAAACACCGGGCACATCTAGGAGTGGCACTGCAGTGTCACGCAGGATGTCCCTTCCAAAAAACCCTCCCCAAACAGCACATGACGCAAAGAAAAAAAAGAGGCGCAATGAGGTAGCTGTGTGAGTAAGATTAGCGACCCTAGTGGCCGACACAAACACCGGGCACATCTAGGAGTGGCACTGCAGTGTCACGCAGGATGTCCCTTCCAAAAAACCCTCCCCAATCAGCACATGGACGGACTGCCACGGTTAGGTGGTATAAAAAAACCACGGTTAGGTGGTATATAATACAATTATGGATGGACGGACTGCCTGCCGAGTGCCGACACAGAGGTAGCCACAGCCGTGAACTACCGCACTGTACACTGGTTGATAAAGAGATAGTAGTATACTCGTAACAACTAGTATGACACTATGACGACGGTATAAAGAAAGAAAAAAAAATACCACAGTTAGGTGGTATATATTATAATAATAATACAATTATGGATGGACGGACTGCCTGCCGACTGCCGACACAGAGGTAGCCACAGCCGTGAACTACCGCACTGTACACTGGTTGATAAAGAGATAGTAGTATACTCGTAACAACTAGTATGACACTATGACGACGGTATAAAGAAAGAAAAAAAAATACCACAGTTAGGTGGTATATATTATAATAATAATACAATTATGGATGGACGGACTGCCTGCCGACTGCCGACACAGAGGTAGCCACAGCCGTGAACTACCGCACTGTACACTGGTTGATAAAGAGATAGTAGTATACTCGTAACAACTAGTATGACACTATGACGACGGTATAAAGAATGAAAAAAAAACCACGGTTAGGTGGTATATATTATAATAATAATACAATTATGGATGGACGGACTGCCTGCCGACTGCCGACACAGAGGTAGCCACAGCCGTGAACTACCGCACTGTACACTGGTTGATAAAGAGATAGTAGTATACTCGTAACAACTAGTATGACACTATGACGACGGTATAAAGAAAGAAAAAAAAATACCACAGTTAGGTGGTATATATTATAATAATAATACAATTATGGATGGACGGACTGCCTGCCGACTGCCGACACAGAGGTAGCCACAGCCGTGAACTACCGCACTGTACACTGGTTGATAAAGAGATAGTAGTATACTCGTAACAACTAGTATGACACTATGACGACGGTATAAAGAATGAAAAAAAAACCACGGTTAGGTGGTATATATTATAATAATAATACAATTATGGATGGACGGACTGCCTGCCGACTGCCGACACAGAGGTAGCCACAGCCGTGAACTACCGCACTGTACACTGGTTGATAAAGAGATAGTAGTATACTCGTAACAACTAGTATGACACTATGACGACGGTATAAAGAAAGAAAAAAAAATACCACAGTTAGGTGGTATATATTATAATAATAATACAATTATGGATGGACGGACTGCCTGCCGACTGCCGACACAGAGGTAGCCACAGCCGTGAACTACCGCACTGTACACTGGTTGATAAAGAGATAGTAGTATACTCGTAACAACTAGTATGACACTATGACGACGGTATAAAGAATGAAAAAAAAACCACGGTTAGGTGGTATATATTATAATAATAATACAATTATGGATGGACGGACTGCCTGCCGACTGCCGACACAGAGGTAGCCACAGCCGTGAACTACCGCACTGTACACTGGTTGATAAAGAGATAGTAGTATACTCGTAACAACTAGTATGACACTATGACGACGGTATAAAGAATGAAAAAAAAACCACGGTTAGGTGGTATATATTATAATAATAATACAATTATGGATGGACGGACTGCCTGCCGACTGCCGACACAGAGGTAGCCACAGCCGTGAACTACCGCACTGTACACTGGTTGATAAAGAGATAGTAGTATACTCGTAACAACTAGTATGACACTATGACGACGGTATAAAGAATGAAAAAAAAACCACGGTTAGGTGGTATATATTATAATAATAATACAATTATGGATGGACGGACTGCCTGCCGACTGCCGACACAGAGGTAGCCACAGCCGTGAACTACCGCACTGTACACTGGTTGATAAAGAGATAGTAGTATACTCGTAACAACTAGTATGACACTATGACGGTATAAAGAATGAAAAAAAAACCACGGTTAGGTGGTATATATTATAATAATAATACAATTATGGATGGACGGACTGCCTGCCGACTGCCGACACAGAGGTAGCCACAGCCGTGAACTACCGCACTGTACACTGGTTGATAAAGAGATAGTAGTATACTCGTAACAACTAGTATGACACTATGACGACGGTATAAAGAAAGAAAAAAAAATACCACGGTTAGGTGGTATATATTGTAATACAATTATGGATGGACGGACTGCCTGCCGAGTTCCGACTGCCGACACAGAGGTAGCCACAGCCGTGAACTACCGCACTGTACTGTGTCTGCTGCTAATATAGACTGGTTGATAAAGAGATAGTATACAATACATACAACAATATACTACTATACTGGTGGTCAGGCACTGGTCACCACTAGTCACACTGGCAGTGGCACTCCTGCAGCAAAAGTGTGCACTGTTTAATTTTAAATTAATATAATATTATGTACTCCTGGGGGCTCCTGCTATAACAACCTGCAGTGCTCCCCAGTCTCCCCCACAATTATTATAAGCTTTGCCTTTTATACATTGATGTGCAGCACACTGGGCTGAGCTGAGTGCACACAGACTGAGTCACACTGTGTGACTGGCTGCTGCTGTGTATCGTTTTTTTTCAGGCAGAGAACGGATATAGCAGAGAACGGATATATTATATTAAAATAAATAAAAGTTAACTAACAACAACTGCACTGGTCACTGTGGTAAACTCTGTCTGACTCTGCACAATCTCTCTCTCTCTTCTAATCTAATTTCTAATGGAGAGGACGCCAGCCACGTCCTCTCCCTATCAATCTCAATGCACGTGTGAAAATGGCGGCGACGCGCGGCTCCTTATATAGAATCCGAGTCTCGCGAGAATCCGACAGCGTCATGATGACGTTCGGGCGCGCTCGGGTTAACCGAGCAAGGCGGGAGGATCCGAGTCTGCTCGGACCCGTGAAAAAAACATGAAGTTCGTGCGGGTTCGGTTTCAGAGAAACCGAACCCGCTCATCTCTAATATATATTAAGATTTTAAACCTACGGTAAATCTTTTTCTCCTAGTCCGTAGAGGATGCTGGGGTCTCCGTAAGGACCATGGGGTATAGACGGGCTCCGCAGGAGACATGGGCACTATAAAGAACTTTTAGTATGGTTGTGCACTGGCTCCTCCCTCTATGCCCCTCTTCCAGACCTCAGTTAGAGAAACTGTGCCCAGAGGAGACGGACAGTGCGAGGAAAGGATTTTTGTTAATCTAAGGGCAAGATTCATACCAGCCCACACCATCCACACCGTATAACCTGGAATATACGCAACCAGTTAACAGTATGAAACAAAACAGCAGCAGCCCGAGACTGATCAACACTGTAACATAACCCTTATGCAAGCAATAACTATATACAAGTCTTGCAGAAATATGTCCGCACAGGGACGGGTGCCCAGCATCCTCTACGGACTAGGAGAAAAAGATTTACCGGTAGGTTTAAAATCTTATTTTCTCTTACGTCCTAGAGGATGCTGGGGACTCCGTAAGGACCATGGGGATTATACCAAAGCTCCAGACCGGGCAGGAGAGTGCGGATGACTCTGCAGCACCGATTGAGCAAACAGGAGGTCCTCATCAGCCAGGGAATCAAACTTGTAGAACTTAGCAAAAGTGTTTGAACCCGACCAAGTCGCCGCTCGGCAAAGTTGTAATGCCGAGACGCCTCGGGCAGCCGCCCAAGAAGAGCCCACCTTCCTAGTGGAATGGGCCTTTACCGAATTTGGTAACGGCAATCCAGCCGTAGAATGAGCCTGCTGAATCAAGTTACATATTCAGCGAGCAATAGTCTGCTTAGAAGCAAGAGCGCCAACCTTGCTGGCTGCATACAGGACAAACAGTGCCTCTGTTTTCCTAACCCGAGCCGTCCTGGCTACGTACATTTTTAAGGCCCTGACTACATCCAGGGACTTGGAATCCTCCAAGTCACTCGTAGCCACTAGCACCATAATAGGTTGGTTCATATGAAACGATGAAACCACCTTAGGCAAAAATGAGGACGAGTCCTCAACCTTGCTCTATCCACATGGAAAATCAGACAGGGGCTTTTGTGAGACATAGCCGCCAATTCAGACACCTGCCTTGCAGATGCCAAGGCCAACAACATTACCACCTTCCAAGTGAGAAATTTAAATTCTACTGTTTGAAGGGGCTCAAACCAGTGAGATTTTAGGAACTGTAACAACACGTAAAGGTCCCATGGTACCACTGGGGGCACAAAAGGAGGCTGTATGTGCAGCACTCCATTTACAAAAGCCTGGACTTCTAATGTTTCGCCGTCACCTCCTTCCTAGCCTTTATCAGAGTAGGGATGACTTCATCCGGAATACCTTTCCCAGCTAGGATTCGGTGTTCAACCGCCATGCCGTCAAACGTAACCGCGGTAAGTCTTGGAACACGCAGGGCCCCTGTTGCAACAGGTCCTCTCTGAGAGGAAGAGGCCACGGATCTTCTGTGAGCATTTCCTGAAGATCTGAATACCAGGCCCTTCGAGGCCAATCTGCAACAATGAGAATTGTCTGCACTCTTTTTCGTCTTATGATTCTCAATATCTTTGAGATGAGTGGAAGAGGAGGGAACACATAGACCGACTGAAACACCCACGGTGTCACCAGGTCGTCCACTGCTACTGCCTGAGGGTCCCTTGACCTGGCACAATACCTCCGAAGTTTCTTGTTGAGGCGCGACGCCATCATGTCTATTTGAGGAAGTCCCCAACGACTTATCTCTGCAAAAACTTGTTGATGAAGTCCCCACTCTCCTGGATGGAGATAGTGTCTGCTGAGGAAATCTGCTTCCCAGATGTCCACTCCCGGAAAGAACACTGCTGCCAAAGCGCTTATGTGATTTTCCGCCCAGCGCAGAATCCTGGTGGCTTCTGCCATTGCCCCTCTGCTCCTTGTTCCGCCTTGGCGGTTTACATGAGCCTCGGCTGTGACGTTGTCCGAGATTGAATCAGAACCGGTAGTTTGCGAAGAAAGTTCTCCGCTTGACGTAGGCCGTTGTATATGGCCCTCAATTCCAGTACATTGATGTGTAGACAAGCCTCCTGGCTTAACCATATCCCCTGAAAGTTTCTTCCTTGTGTGACTGCTCCCCATCCTCGGAGGCTCTCGCCCGTGGTCACCAGAACCCAGTCTTGAATCCCGTACCTGCGACCCTCTAGAAGGCGAGCACTCTGCAGCCACCACAGGAGAGACACCCTGGCCCTGGGGGACAGGCTTATTTTCTGATGAATTTGAAGATGGGACCCGGACCACTTGTCAAGAAGGTCCCACTGAAACGTCCTCGCATGAAACCTGCCGAAGGGGATGGCCTCGTAGGTAGCCACCATTTTTCCCAGTAGGCGAGTGCATTGATGGACTGACACTCTTTTCGATTTTAACAGGTCTCTGACCATGTTCTGGAGTTCCTGGCTTTTTCCATTGGGAGAAAAACCCTCTTTTGTTCCGTGTCCAGAATCATGCCTAAGAAAGATAGCCGAGTCGTTGGAACCAACTGTGACTTTGGTAGATTTAGAATCCAGCCATGCTGCTGCAGCACTCTCAGGGAGAGCAACACGCTTTTCAGCAACTGATCTCTCGATCTCGCTTTTATCAGGAGATCGTCCAAGTACGGGATAATTGTGACTTCCTGCCGGCGCAGGAGCACCATCATTTCAGCCATTACCTTGGTGAAAACCCTCGGGGCCGTGGAAAGCCCAAACAGCAACGTCTGAAACTGGTAATGACAGTCCTGTACAGCGAATCTCAGGTACGCCTGAGGGAGATATAAGGGGACACGAAGGTATGCATCCTTTATGTCTAGTGACACCATAAAACCCCCCCCTTCCAAGTTGGAGATTACCGACCTGAGCAATTCCATCTTGAATTTGAACTTTTTTTTAAGTACAGGTTTAGGGATTTTAAATTTAGAATGGGTCTGACCGAACCATCTGGTTTCGGGACCACAAATAGGGTTGAATAGTACCCCTTCCCCTGTTGAACTAGGGGAACCTCGACAACCACTTGTTGTTGACACAGTTTTTGAATTGCAGCTAAAACTATCTCCCTTTCTGGGGGAGAAGCTGGTAAAGCAGATTTGAAAAATCGGTGAGGAGGCACGTCTTCGAATTCCAGTTTGTAACCCCGGGATACAATTTCCATTGCCCAAGGATCCACGTCTGACTGAATCCAGACGCGGCTGAAGAGTCGAAGACGTGCCCCCACCGACGCGGACTCCCTCAGTGGAGCTCCAGCGTCATGCGGTGGATTTAGTAGAAGCCGGGGAGGACTTCTGCTCCTGGGAACTAGCCGTTGCCGGCAGTTTTTTCCCTCTACCCTTACCTCTGGCGAGGAAGGAAGAGCCCCGACCTCTTCTGGACTTATGCGACCGAAAGGATTGCATCTGATATTGCAGCGTTTTCTTTTGCTGTGGAGAAACATAAGGTAAAAAGGTAGATTTACCCGCGGTAGCTGTGGAAACCAGATCTGCGAGACCTTCCCCAAATAAATCCTCACCTTTGTAAGGTAAAACTTCCATATGTTTCTTTGAGTCGGCATCACCCGTCCAGTGGCGGGTCCACAGGGCTCACCTAGCAGAAATCGCCATGGTGTTGGCTCTCGAACCTAGCAGACCAACGTCTCTCTGAGCGTCTCTCATATATAAGACTGCATCTTTAATGTGACCTAAGGTCAATAAAATGGTATCCCTATCTAGGGTATCAATGTCAGCTGATAAGGTATCAGTCCAAGCTGCTACAGCACTACAAACCCAAGCCGACGCTATTGCCGGTCTGAGCAAGGCCCCCGTTATGTGTATAAATTGATTTTAAGGTAGTCTCCTGTCTGCGATCAACAGGATCCTTGAGGGCTGCAGTGTCTGGAGACGGTAGCGACACCTTCTTGGACAAGCGCGTTAACGCCTTGTCCACCCTGGGTGAGGATTCCCACCGCAACCTGTCCTGCGCAGGGAAAGGATACGCCATAAGAATTCTTTTGGGAATCTGCAGTTTCTTGTCTGGAGTTTCCCAAGCCTTTTCAAATAACTCGTTCAGCTCATGAGATGGGGGAAAGGTTACCTCAGGTTTCTTTTCCTTAAACATGTGTACCCTCTTGTCAGGGACAGAGGGGTCACCCGTGATATGCAAGACATCTTTTATTGCAATAATCATATAATGATTACTTTTGGCCACCCTTGGGTGTAACCTCGCATCATCGTAGTCGACACTGGAGTCAGAATCCGTGTCGGTATCAGTGTCTGCTATTTGGGATAGGGGACGTTTTTGAAACCCTGAAGGGCCCTGTGACACCGTCAAAGCAATTGATTGACTCCCTGTATTATCCCTGGACTCTGCTTTGTCTAATGTCTTATGAAATAAAGCCACATTAGCATTTAAAACATTCCACATGTCCAACCAATCAGGTGTCGGCGTTGCCGACGGAGACACCACAATCATCTGCTCCACCTCCTCCTTAGATGAGCCTTCCGCTTCAGACATGCCGACACACGCGTAACGACACCCCCACACACTCAGGGATATATCTATATGGAGACAGTCCCCCAATAAGGCCCCTTGGAGAGACAGAGAGAGAGTATGCCAGCACACACCCAGCGCCAACTAACACTGGAATCAAACTTCCCAGATAACCAGCGCTTTTATATAAACATATATCTATACACGCCAAATTAAAAGTGCCCCCCCCCCCCATCTTTTTTGCCCTCTGTCACCGTGTTCAGCAGGGGAGAGTCCGGGGAGCCAGCTTCTCTGCAGTGTGCTGTGGAGAAAATGGCGCTGGTTAGTGCTGGAGGATCAAGCTCCGCCTCCCTCAGCGGCGGGCTTCGGTCCCGCTCAATTTTCCCAATACTGGCGGGGGATTATTATATATACTGCCTCCGCAGCCTATAATATATATAGCCAGTCCCTAGAAGTTTAATATTGCTGCCCAGGGCGCCCCCTCTGCGCCCTGCACCCATCAGTGCCCGCTGTGTGTGTTGTGTGTGGGAGCAATGGCGCGCAGCGTTACCGCTGCGCGTTACCTCAGAGAAGATCTGAAGTTTTCTGCCGCCTGTGAAGTCTTCTTTCTTGTAATACTCACCCGGCTTCTATCTTCTGGCTCTGTGAGGAGGACGGCGGCGCGGCTCCGGGACGAACGGCGAGGGTGAGACCTGCTTTCCGACCCTCTGGAGCTAATGGTGTCCAGTAGCCTAAAAAGCAGAGCCTATCATTTAAGTAGGTCAGCTTCTTTCCCCTCAGTCCCACGATGCAGGGAGCCTGTTGCCAGCAGTGCTCCCTGAAAATAAAAAACCTAACAAAAGTCTTTTTCAGAGAAACTCAGGAGAGCTCCCCTGTAATGCACCCAGTCTCCTCTGGGCACAGGATCTAAATGAGGTCTGGAGGAGGGGCATAGAGGGAGGAGCCAGTGCACACCCATCTAAAGTTCTTTATAGTGCCCATGTCTCCTGCGGAGCCCGTCTATACCCCATGGTCCTTACAGAGTGCCCAGCATCCTCTAGGACGTAAGATATATATATATATATACACTAAGATATATATATATATACACATACATACACACACATACATTGTGTCTTCCCTATGGAGGCCGGGATCCTCTGCTCTGCAGGGTTTAATGTTAACAAAAAAGTGCAGTAAGTAAACAGAGCTGAAATCAGACCACACCATTCACCCCCCTCTACAATATATTTTTTGCTGTTTCATTTAATCAGTATAACTTCCATACATTTATGGCAGTGATATAAAGTACCAGCATAGTAAATGCTGTTCCCTAACTTCTATGGAATGCAGCGTTCACATGACCTATGTTCACATGATTTGGACAGTAAAAGCAGACCCATAATAATTCAGATGGATGCCCCACATATTTTCAAAGCATCTTTTATGTATAAAAAAAAAAAAAAGATTTTACTTACCGGTAAATCTATTTCTTGTAGTCCGTAGTGGATGCTGGGGACTCCGTAAGGACCATGGGGAATAGCGGGCTCCGCAGGAGACTGGGCACTCTAAAGAAAGATTTAGTACTATCTGGTGTGCACTGGCTCCTCCCTCTATGCCCCTCCTCCAGACCTCAGTTAAGGAAACGGTGCCCGGAAGAGCAGACATTATAAGGAAAGGATTTTGGAATCTCGGGTAAGACTCATACCAGCCACACCAATCACACCGTATAACTTGTGATACACTTATCCAGTCAACAGTATGAACAACAACAGTGCATCAACAATGGATGCCAACATAACATAACCCATTATTAAGCAATAACTATGTACACGTATTGCAGAAAGTCCGCACTTGGGACGGGCGCCCAGCATCCACTACGGACTACGAGAAATAGATTTACCGGTAAGTAAATTCTTATTTTCCCTGACGTCCTAGTGGATGCTGGGGACTCCGTAAGAACCATGGGGATTATACCAAAGCTCCCAAACGGGCGGGAGAGTGCGGATGACTCTGCAGCACCGAATGGGCAAACTCAAGGTCCTCCTCAGCCAGGGTATCAAACTTGTAGAATTTTGCAAATGTGTTTGAACCCGACCAAGTAGCAGCTCGGCAAAGCTGTAATGCCGAGACCCCTCGGGCAGCCGCCCAAGAAGAGCCCACCTTCCTTGTGGAATGGGCTTTCACTGATTTTGGATGCGGCAATCCAGCCGCAGAATGAGCCTGCTGAATCGTGTTACAGATCCAGCGGGCAACGGTTTGCTTTGAAGCAGGAGCACCCAACTTGTTGGGGGCATATAGGATAAACAGCGAGTCAGTTTTCCGGACTCCAGCCGTTCGGGCTACACCTTTGGCAGAAATTGGGGACGAGTCCGCAATTCTGCCCTGTCCATATGAAAAACCAGATAGGGGCTTTTTACATGACAAAGCCGCCAATTCTGACACACGCCTAGCCGAAGCTAATGCCAATAGCATGACCACCTTCCACGTGAGATACTTTACCTCCATGGTCTTAAGTGGTTCAAACCAGTGGGATTTTAGGAAACCCAACACCAAGTTGAGATCCCAAGGTGCCACAAAAGGGGGCTGAATATGTAGCACTCCCTTAACAAACGTCTGAACTTCAGGAAGAGACGCCAGTTCCTTTTGAAAGAAAACGGATAGGGCCGAAATCTGGACCTTTATGGATCCCAACTTCAAGCCCATAGTCACTCCAGACTGTAGAAAGTGCAGAAATCTGCCCAGTTGGAATTCCTCTGTAGGGGCCTTCCTGGCCTCACACCAAGCAACATATTTTCGCCATATGCGGTGATAATGCTTTGCTGTCACGTCCTTCCTAACCTTTATCAGCATAGGAATAACTTCCTCCGGAATGCCTTTTTCCGCTAGGATCCGGCGTTCAACCGCCATGCCGTCAAAAGCAGCCGCGGTAAGTCTTGAAACAGGCAGGGCCCTTGTTGCAACAGGTCCTGTCTGAGAGGCAGAGGCCATGGGTCCTCTGTGAGCATTTCTTGCAATTCCGGGTACCAAGGCCTTCTTGGCCAATCCGGAACAATGAGAATTGTTCTCACTCCTCTTCTTCTTACGATTCTCAGTACCTTGGGTATGAGATGAAGAGGGGGGAACACATAGACCGACTGGAACACCCACGGTGTTACCAGGGCGTCCACAGCTATCGCCTGAGGGTCTCTTGACCTGGCGCAATACCTTTGCAGCTTTTTGTTGAGACGGGACGCCATCATGTCTACCTGTGGCAGTTCCCATCGATTTGCAATCTGAATGAAGACTTCGTGATGAAGTCCCCACTCTCCCGGGTGAAGGTCGTGCCTGCTGAGGAAGTCTGCTTCCCAGTTGTCCACCCCCGGAATGAACACTACTGACAGTGCTTGTACGTGATTCTCCGCCCACCGAAGAATCCTGGTGGCCTCCGCCATCGCGACTCTGCTTCTTGTGCCGCCCTGGCGGTTTACATGTGCCACCGCGGTGATGTTGTCTGACTGAATCAGCACCGGTTGGTTGCGAAGCAGGAGCTCCGCTTGACTCAGGGCGTTGAATATGGCCCTTAGTTCCAGGATATTTATGTGCAGACAAGTTTCCTGACTTGACCACAACCCTTGGAAGTTTCTTCCCTGAGTGACTGCCCCCCACCCTCGGAGGCTCGCATCCGTGGTCACCAGGACCCAGTCCTGTATGCCGAATCTGCGGCCCTCGAGAAGGTGAGCACTCTGTAGCCACTACAGAAGAGACACCCTGGCCCTGGGGGACAGGGTGATCAGCCGATGCATCTGAAGATGCGATCCGAACCATTTGTCCAACAGATCCCATTGAAAGATCCTCGCATGGAACCTGCCGAAGGTAATGGCTTCGTACGATGCCACCATCTTTCCCAGGACTCGCGTGCAGTGATGCACCGTCACCTGTTTCGGTTTTAAGAGGTCTCTGATTAGAGTCACAAGCTCTTGAGCCTTCTCCGTCGGGAGAAACACCTTCTTCTGGTCTGTGTCCAGAATCATGCCCAGAAAGGGCAGACGCGTCGTAGGAATCAGCTGCGACTTTGGGATATTCAGAATCCAGCCATGCTGTTGCAACACTTCCTGTGAGTGCGCTACGCTGATCTGCAACTGCTCCCTCGACCTCGCCTTTATGAGGAGATCGTCCAAGTATGGGATAACTGTGACTCCTTGCTTTCTCAGGATCACCATCATTTCTGCCATTACCTTGGTAAATATTCTCGGTGCCATGGACAGGCCAAACGGCAACGTCTGGAATTGGTAATGACAGTCCTGTACCACAAACCTGAGGTACTCCTGATGAGGCGGATAAATGGGGACATGCAAGTAAGCATCCTTGATGTCCAGAGACACCATAAAATCCCCCTCTTCCAGGCTTGCAATGACCGCTCTGAGCGATTCCATCTTGAACTTGAATCTTTTCAGATAAATGTTCAGGGACTTTAAATTTAATATAGGTCTGACCGAACCGTCCGGTTTCGGTACCACAAACATTGTGGAATAGTATCCCTTCCCCTGTTGACGAAGGGGAACCTTTACCACCACCTGCTGGAGAAATAGCTTGTGAATTGCCGCTACCACTACTTCCCTTTCTATGGGGGAAGCTGGCAGGGACGATTTTAGGTAACGTTGAGGGGGCATCACCTCGAATTCCAGCTTGTATCCCTGAGACACAATCTGTAAAGCCCAGGGATCCACCTGTGAGCGAACCCACTGGTGGCTGAAATGTCGGAGACGCGCCCCCACCGCTCCTGGCTCCACCCGTGGAGCCCCAGCGTCATGCGGTGGATTTAGTGGAAGCCGGGGAGGACTTCTGTTCCTGGGAACTAGCTGTAAGGTGCAGCTTTTTTCCTCTGCCCCTCCCTCTAGCAAGAAAGGAAGCACCTCTGACCTTCTTGCTTCTTTGTGCGCGAAAGGACTGCATTTGGTAATACGGTGCTTTCTTCGGTTGTGAGGGAATATATGGCAAAAAGTTTGACTTCCCAGCAGTAGCTGTGGAAACCAGGTCCGAGATACCGTCCCCAAACAATTCCTCACCCTTGTAAGGTAACACCTCCATGTGTTTTTTGGAGTCGGCATCACCTGTCCACTGCCGAGTCCACAGGACCCTCCTGGCAGAAATTGACATTGCATTAATTCTAGAGCCCAGTAGGCAAATGTCCCTCTGGGCATCCCTCATATATAGGACAGTGTCTTTTATATGCCCCAGGGTCAGCATAATGGTACCCCTGTCTAAGGTATCCATTTCCTCAGACAGATTATCTGTCCACGCTGCTACAGCACTACACATCCACGCCGACGCAATTGCCGGCCTCAGTAGAGTCCCTGAATGTGTATAAACAGATTTCAGGATACTTTCCTGCTTTCTATCTGCAGGATCCTTTAGGGTGGCCGTATCCTGCGACGGCAGGGCCACCTTCTTAGATAAGCGTGTCAGAGCTTTATCTACCCTAGGGGAGGATTCCCAGCGCACCCTGTCCTCTGGCGGGAAAGGGTACGCCATAAGTAACCTTTTGGAAATCAGGACTTTCTTATCCAGGGAATCCCACGCTCTTTCACATAACTCATTTAACTCATGTGAAGGGGGAAAAGTCACCTCTTGCTTTTTCTCCCCATACATATAAACCCTCTTGTCAGGGACAGGGTTTACCTCTGATATGTGTAAAATATCCTTCATCGCTATAATCATGTAACGTATAGCTTTTGTCATTTTTGGTTGCATTTTTGCATCATCGTCATCGACACTGGAGTCAGAATCCGTGTCAACATCTGTGTCAACCATTTTGGATAGTGGGCGCTTTTGAGACCCTGAGGGCCTCTGCGCTGTAGGATCAGGCATGGGTTGAGACCCTGACTGGCCCGAGGTATCAGCTTTATCCAACCTTTTATGTAAGGAGTTTACATTATCATTTAACACCTTCCACATATCCATCCAATCAGGTGTCGGCACCGTCGGCGGCGACACGTCAGTCAACTGCACTTGCTCTGCCTCCACATAGCCCTCTTCGTCAAACATGTCGACACACGCGTACCGACACACCACACACACAGGGGAAGCTCTAAATGAGGACAGGACCCCCACAAGGCCTTTTGGAGAGACAGAGAGAGAGTCTGCCAGTACACACCCCAGCGCTATATAACCCAGGGATTACACAGTAACTTAGTGTTTACCCAGTAGCTGCTGTATTATGATTTATGCGCCTAAATTTATGTGCCCCCCCTCTCTTTTTTACCCTTCTACCGTGATTCTGCAGGGGAGAGCCTGGGGAGCTTCCTCTCAGCGGAGCTGTGGAAGGAAAATGGCGCTGGTGAGTGCTGAGGAAGAAGGCCGCGCCTCCTCAGCGGCAGGCTTCTGTCCCGCGATTTTTAGTAAAATAAATGGCGGGGGCTCATACATATAACAGTGTGCCACTGTTTATATGCAGCATTCGCCAGGAGGTAACAATTGCTGCCCAGGGCGCCCCCCCCTGCGCCCTGCACCCTACAGTGACCGGAGTGTGTGGGTTAGTGTGGGCGCAATGGCGCACAGCTGCAGTGCTGTGCGCTACCTCATGTGAAGACAGGAGTCTTCTGCCGCCGATTTCGATGTCTTCTCCGCTTCTGCCGGCTTCTGTCTCTGCGAGGGGGACGGCGGCGCGGCTCCGGGAACGGACGACAAGGTCAGGTCCTGTGTTCGATCCCTCTGGAGCTAATGGTGTCCAGTAGCCTAAGAAGCGCAACCTAGCCGCAGTTAGTAGGTTTGCTTCTATCCCCTCAGTCCCTCGTAGCAGAGAGTCTGTTGCCAGCAGAAGCTCTCTGAAAATAAAAAACCTAACTAAAATACTTTCTTATTAGCAAGCTCAGGAGAGCTCACTAAAAGCACCCAGCTCTGTCCGGGCACAGATTCTAACTGAGGTCTGGAGGAGGGGCATAGAGGGAGGAGCCAGTGCACACCAGATAGTACTAAATCTTTCTTTAGAGTGCCCAGTCTCCTGCGGAGCCCGCTATTCCCCATGGTCCTTACGGAGTCCCCAGCATCCACTAGGACGTCAGAGAAATAGGATTTTAATACCTACCGGTAAATCCTTTTCTCCTAGTCCGTAGAGGATGCTGGGGACTCCAAAAGGACCACAGAGAGACTGGACACACACTAGGGGAGCTCTCCTGAGTTTCTCTAAAAAATAAGATTTTACTTACCGGTAAATCTATTTCTCGTAGTCCGTAGTGGATGCTGGGGACTCCATAAGGACCATGGGGAATAGCGGGCTCCGCAGGAGACTGGGCACTCTAAAGAAAGATTTAGTACTATCTGGTGTGCACTGGCTCCTCCCTCTATGCCCCTCCTCCAGACCTCAGTTAAGGAAACTGTGCCCGGAAGAGCAGACATTATAAGGAAAGGATTTTGGAATCTCGGGTAAGACTCATACCAGCCACACCAATCACACCGTAAAACTTGTGATACACTTATCCAGTCAACAGTATGAACAACAACAGGGCATCAACAATGGATGCCAACATAACATAACCCATTATTAAGCAATAACTATGTACACGTATTGCAGAAAGTCCGCACTTGGGACGGGCGCCCAGCATCCACTACGGACTACGAGAAATAGATTTACCGGTAAGTAAATTCTTATTTTCTCTGACGTCCTAGTGGATGCTGGGGACTCCGTAAGGACCATGGGGATTATACCAAAGCTCCCAAACGGGCGGGAGAGTGCGGATGACTCTGCAGCACCGAATGGGCAAACTCAAGGTCCTCCTCAGCCAGGGTATCAAACTTGTAGAATTTTGCAAATGTATTTGAACCCAACCAAGTAGCAGCTCGGCAAAGCTGTAATGCAGAGACCCCTCGGGCAGCCGCCCAAGAAGAGCCCACCTTCCTTGTGGAATGGGCTTTCACTGATTTTGGATGCGGCAATCCAGCCGCAGAATGAGCCTGCTGAATCGTGTTACAGATCCAGCGGGCAACGGTTTGCTTTGAAGCAGGAGCACCCAACTTGTTGGGGGCATATAGGATAAACAGCGAGTCAGTTTTCCGGACTCCAGCTGTTCTGGCTACATAAATCTTCAAAGCCCTGACTACATCTAGTAACCTGGAATCCTCCAAGTCACGAGTAGCCGCAGGCACTACAATAGGTTGGTTCAAATGAAAAGATGACACCACCTTTGGCAGAAATTGGGGACGAGTCCGCAATTCTGCCCTGTCCATATGAAAAACCAGATAGGGGCTTTTACATGACAAAGCCGCCAATTCTGACACACGCCTAGCCGAAGCTAATGCCAATAGCATGACCACCTTCCACGTGAGATACTTCAGCTCCACGATCTTAAGTGGTTCAAACCAGTGGGATTTTAGGAAACCCAACACCACGTTGAGATCCCAAGGTGCCACTGGTGGCACAAAAGGGGGATGAATATGCAGCACTCCCTTAACAAACGTCTGAACTTCAGGAAGAGACGCCAGTTCCTTTTGAAAGAAAATGGATAGGGCCGAAATCTGGACCTTTATGGATCCCAACTTCAAGCCCATAGTCACTCCAGACTGTAGAAAGTGCAGGAATCTGCCCAGTTGGAATTCCTCTGTAGGGGCCTTCCTGGCCTCACACCAAGCAACATATTTTCGCCATATGCGGTGATAATGGTTTGCAGTCACGTCCTTCCTAGCCTTTATCAGCGTAGGAATAACATCCTCCGGAATGCCTTTTTCCGCTAGGATCCGGCGTTCAACCGCCATGCCGTCAAACGCAGCCGCGGTAAGTCTTGGAACAGGCAGGGCCCCTGTTGCAACAGGTCCTGTCTGAGAGGCAGAGGCCATGGGTCCTCTGTGAGCATTTCTTGCAATTCCGGGTACCAAGGTCTTCTTGGCCAATCCGGAACAATGAGTATTGTTCTCACTCCTCTTCTTACGATTCTCAGTACCCTGGGTATGAGAGGAAGAGGAGGGAACACATAGACCGACTGGAACACCCACGGTGTTACCAGGGCGTCCACAGCTATCGCCTGAGGGTCTCTTGACCTGGCGCAATACCGTTGCAGCTTTTTGTTGAGACGGGACGCCATCATGTCTACCTGTGGCAGTTCCCATCGACTTGTAATCTGAATGAAGACTTCTTGATGAAGTCCCCACTCTCCCGGGTGGAGGTCGTGCCTGCTGAGGAAGTCTGCTTCCCAGTTGTCCACTCCCGGAATGAACACTACTGACAGTGCTTGATCGTGATTCTCCGCCCACCGAAGAATCCTGGTGGCCTCCGCCATGGCGACTCTGCTTCTTGTGCCGCCCTGGCGGTTTACATGAGCCACCGTGGTGATGTTGTCTGACTGAATCAGCACCGGTTGGTTGCGAAGCAGGGGCTCCGCTTGACTCGGGGCGTTGAATATGGCCCTTAGTTCCAGGATATTTATGTGCAGACAAGTTTCCTGACTTGACCACAACCCTTGGAAGTTTCTTCCCTGAGTGACTGCCCCCCACCCTCGGAGGCTCGCATCCGTGGTCACCAGGACCCAGTCCTGTATGCCGAATCTGCGGCCCTCGAGAAGGTGAGCACTCTGTAGCCACCACAGAAGAGACACCCTGGCCCTGGGGGACAGGGTGATCAGCCGATGCAGCTGAAGATGCGATCCGGACCATTTGTCCAACAGATCCCATTGAAAGATCCTCGCATGGAACCTGCCGAAGGGAATGGCTTCGTACGATGCCACCATCTTTCCCAGGACTCGCGTGCAGTGATGCACCGACACCTGTTTCAGTTTTAAGAGGTCTCTGATTAGAGTCACAAGCTCTTGAGCCTTCTCCGTCGGGAGAAACACCTTCTTCTGGTCTGTGTCCAGAATCATGCCCAGAAAGGGCAGACGCGTCGTAGGAATCAGCTGCGACTTTGGGATATTCAGAATCCAGCCATGCTGTTGCAACACTTCCTGTGAGTGCGCTACGCTGATCTGCAACTGCTCCCTCGACCTCGCCTTTATGAGGAGATCGTCCAAGTATGGGATTACTGTGACTCCTTGCTTTCTCAGGATCACCATCATTTCTGCCATTACCTTGGTAAATATTCTCGGTGCCGTGGAGAGACCAAACGGCAACGTCTGGAATTGGTAACGACAGTCCTGTACCACATATCTGAGGTACTCCTGATGAGGCGGATAAATGGGGACATGCAAGTAAGCATCCTTGATGTCCAGAGACACCATAAAATCCCCCTCTTCCAGGCTTGCAATGACCGCTCTGAGCGATTCCATTTTGAACTTGAATCTTTTCAGATAAATGTTCAGGGACTTTAAATTTAATATAGGTCTGACCGAACCGTCCGGTTTTGGTACCACAAACATTGTGGAATAGTATCCCTTCCCCTGTTGATGAAGGGGAACCTTTACCACCACCTGCTGGAGAAATAGCTTGTGAATTGCAGCTACCACTACTTCCCTTTCTATGGGGGAAGCTGGCAGGGACTATTTTAGGTAACGTTGAGGGGGCATCACCTCGAATTCCAGCTTGTACCCCTGAGACACAATCTGTATAGCCCAGGGATCCACCTGTGAGCGAACCCACTGGTGGCTGAAATGTCGGAGACGCGCCCCCACCGCTCCTGGCTCCACCCGTGGAGCCCCAGCGTCATGCGGTGGATTTAGTGGAAGCCGGGGAGGACTTCTGTTCCTGGGAACTAGTTGTAAGGTGCAGCTTTTTTCCTCTGCCCCTGCCTCTAGCAAGAAAGGAAGCACCTCTGACCTTCTTGCTTCTTTGTGCGCGAAAGGACTGCATTTGGTAATACGGTGCTTTCTTCGGTTGTGAGGGAATATATGGCAAAAAGTTTGACTTCCCAGCAGTAGCTGTGGAAACCAGGTCCGAGATACCGTCCCCAAACAATTCCTCACCCTTGTAAGGTAACACCTCCATGTGTTTTTTGGAGTCAGCATCACCTGTCCACTGCCGAGTCCACAGGACCCTCCTGGCAGAAATTGACATTGCATTAATTCTAGAGCCCAGTAGGCAAATGTCCCTCTGGGCATCCTTCATATATAGGACAGTGTCTTTTATATGCCCCAGGGTCAGCATAATGGTACCCCTGTCTAAGGTATCCATTTCCTCAGACAGATTATCTGTCCACGCTGCTACAGCACTACACATCCACGCCGACGCAATTGCCGGCCTCAGTAGAGTCCCTGAATGTGTATAAACAGATTTCAGGATACTTTCCTGCTTTCTATCTGCAGGATCCTTTAGGGTGGCCGTATCCTGCGACGGCAGGGCCACCTTCTTAGATAAGCGTGTCAGAGCTTTATCTACCCTAGGGGAGGATTCCCAGCGCACCCTGTCCTCTGGCGGGAAAGGGTACGCCATAAGTAACCTTTTGGAAATCAGGACTTTCTTATCCGGGGAATCCCACGCTCTTTCACATAACTCATTTAACTCATGTGAAGGGAAAAAAGTCACCTCTTGCTTTTTCTCCCCATACATATAAACCCTCTGGTCAGGGACAGGGTTTACCTCTGATATGTGTAAAATATCCTTCATCGCTATAATCATGTAATGTATAGCTTTTGTCATTTTGGGTTGCAATTTTGCATCATCATCGTCGACACTGGAGTCAGAATCCGTGTCAACATCGGTGTCAACCATTTTGGATAGTGGGCGCTTTTGAGACCCTGAGGGCCTCTGCGCTGTAGGATCAGGCATGGGTTGAGACCCTGACTGGCCCGAGGTATCAGCTTTATCCAACCTTTTATGTAAGGAGTTTACATTATCATTTAACACCTTCCACATATCCATCCAATCAGGTGTCGGCACCGTCGGCGGCGACACGTCAGTCAACTGCACTTGCTCTGCCTCCACATAGCCCTCTTCGTCAAACATGTCGACACACGCGTACCGACACACCACACACACAGGGGAAGCTCTAAATGAGGACAGGACCCCCACAAGGCCTTTTGGAGAGACAGAGAGAGAGTTTGCCAGCACACACCCCAGCGCTATATAACCCAGGGATTACACAGTAACTTAGTGTTTACCCAGTAGCTGCTGTATTATTATTATTATTTGCGCCTAAATTTATGTGCCCCCCCTCTCTTTTTTACCCTTCTACAGTGATTCTGCAGGGGAGAGCCTGGGGAGCTTCCTCTCAGCAGAGCTGTGGAAGGAAAATGGCGCTGGTGAGTGCTGAGGAAGAAGGCCCGGCCCCCGCAGCGGCGGGCTTCTGTCCCGCGATTTCTTGTAAAATAAATGGTGGGGGCTCATACATATAACAGTGTGCCACTGTTTATATGCAGCATTCGCCAGGAGGTAACAATTGCTGCCCAGGGCGCCCCCCCTGCGCCCTGCACCCTACAGTGACCGGAGTGTGTGGGTTAGTGTGGGCGCAATGGCGCACAGCTGCAGTGCTGTGCGCTACCTCATGTGAAGACAGGAGTCTTCTGCCGCCGATTTCGATGTCTTCTCCGCTTCTGCCGGCTTCTGTCTTCTGGCTCTGCGAATGCCAGATACTATGCATCACCAATGATAGATAGTATGACCCCCCACAAATGGCAGATACTATGCCCCCCACATATTCCAGATAAAATGCCCCCCCCCCCCCCCACAAATGGTCACTTAACAGAGGGGGCTGCACAGGCAGCCCTCAAAAAGCTATTTAGAAGACTTCAAGGGCTGCAGCACTTCATATGTCAGTGTGACATACTGTGCTGCGGCTCCATCACCTCCCCAGCGGTATCGCATACTCCCGCTGGCTCTGTTCCCGGGTACTTGTGGCGGAGACGCTCCGGTTCCTAGGCACACCACCGCAGACGCTCTCCTGGATCGCGTGGCTGCTTCTCAGGGAGGAGGTAAGAGGGTCCCCCAGGCGGGACCCGCCATTAAATCACGTTCCGTTCACGATCTAAGGAGACAGACCGCGATGTTGGCGTGGATACTGTGGCCGTGCAGGGACCCCACTATATCCACCAGAGCAGGGGCGCACAGGCCGGAAAATACATTATCCATTTTTAATAAGACTCCATAGTACCAGGTGGTGAGGACCTGCATAGGGGATAAGACGCAGTGCGTCGGAACGCGTTGTATAGAGTGCAGACGCTGTCCATTGCCCGTCAACACTGTGTTGGACAAACCCGGGTACCATCTTTCCACACATGGTGCTAGGGTGAGGACAGTTTCTTTTTATACCAATAAATTTGATTTTATACAGAGAAACTACATATACGTTTCTTTCTATTTATTTTGAGACAACTATGAGGAATCGATGACTGTTCCCATATATTAAAGGGACATAAAAAGAAACCTTTATGTGCAAGTGTCCACCTCACTCATGTAAGCATACATGTGAGCATATAGTTCATGCTATCCACTTTGGGTGTTGAATATATACTGAGGGACCCTTCTGACGCATGCCAGGAAGAGGACTTACCACCTTCCTGTTTTCCTGCACGATTGGGAGCTTTTAGAGAACTCTAATATTGTGAAAACAACAATGTGTGAAAACTGTATTTTTTTTTCAGATTTATGATGACACATTGAGGATTACATTCATCTGCTTTGAAGAAATTGAGAACATTGGAGAGCGCAAAGTGAGACGTAAACCTTTTGTATATCCTCTGTAAATCAGCACTGTGATTTTACAGACACTTCACCCCAGCCGTTGTTGTGAAGATGAAGCCCAGCAAACCAGCTTTGGCACGGATTATAGTCTGGAAATCTTACTTCACCTGGTGTGCTGCTAAGAATTATGATTCTTACAAGTTTAGTACTTCCAGACACCTGGCTTTTTTGCACCAAGGCCAGGATTTAGGCCTTCGTCTGGCCTCCCTCAAGGTTCACATATCTGCCTTGTCGGTGTGGTTTCAGAGGAAAATTGCGTCTATGCCTGATGTTCATACATTCACTCAGGGTGTAATGCTGATTCAGCCTCCCTATGTCCTTCCTGTGGCTCCATGGGATCTGTCTGTTGTACTGAATGCCCTGCAAGAGTCTCTATTTGAACCTCTTGAGTCAGTGGACCTTAAATGGCTCACAGCCAAGGTCCTGTTTCTGCTGGCTGTTGCCTCAGCTATAAGGCTGTCGGACTTAGGCGCTTTGTCCTGTCGTCCACCCTTTCTGATATTCCATCGTGACCGGGCAGATCTGAGAACTCGCCCAGGTTACTCATCTAAAGTGGTGTTAACTTTTCACCTTAACCAAGAGATTGTGGTGTCGGCCTTCATCTCTTCTGACTTGTCCTCCAAAGAGTGGTCTTTGGCTGTGGTAAGGGCTCTCTGTGTTTATGTGCAGAGGACTGTGTTAGAATAGTGATTG
Organism: Pseudophryne corroboree; assembly: GCF_028390025.1. Taxonomy (NCBI): domain Eukaryota; kingdom Metazoa; phylum Chordata; class Amphibia; order Anura; family Myobatrachidae; genus Pseudophryne; species Pseudophryne corroboree. Next base: position 314,775,164 of record NC_086449.1, read on the forward strand.
CACAAGCTTATGCTGCTATAAAGGCCCATTCTACTCGGTCTGTTGGACCTTCTTGGGCAGCCCGCCGTGGCGTGTCCGCAGAACAATTGTGCCAGGCGGCGTGGTCCTCAGTGAACACGTTCATTAGGTTCTATGCCTTTGATACCTCCACCTCCGAGGATGCTAACTTTGGATGCTGGGTTCTCCTACCCGCTAAGGTGCGTCCCCACCCTTGGGGACCTGCTTTAGGACATCCCCGATATATTCCCTGTGAAACACAGTGCACCCCGCTGCAAAATAGGAGATTTATGGTAGACTTACCATGGTTAAATTTCTTTCTGCGAGGTACACTGGGTTCCACAAGGCGCCCACCCTGACGCACTTAGCTTCTTTTGGTTTCTATGGCATTAGCCGCTGGTCCTGTCTTGAGAACGTGGTTCTATGCGACTAACATCTGCCTTCTCTTTTACCTGCTTCTGCATTGGACTGGTTAACTAAAACTGAGCTCAAGGTGCCTGGAGGCGGGGTTATATAGAGGAGGCCCAGCAATGCATCCTGGGGCAGTCTAAAGCTTTAGCATGTTGGTGCCTCTGGATCAAGATCCATTTCTACACCCAATGTATTCCCTGTGGAACCCAGTGTACCTTGCAGAAAATAAGATTTTAAACCTACCGGTAAATCTTTTTCTCCTAGTTCGTAGAGGATGCTGGGGACTCCATAAGGACCATGGGGTATAGACTGGCTCCGCAGGAGACATGGGCACTATAAAGAACTTTAGAATGGGTGTGCACTGGCTCCTCCCTCTATGCCCCTCCTTCAGACCTCAGTTAGAGAAACTGTGCCCAGAGGAGACAGACAGTACGAGGAAAGGATTTTGTTAATCTAAGGGCAAGATTCATACCAGCCCACACCATCCACACCGTATAACATGGAATATACTAACCTGTTAACAGTATGAAACAAAACAGCATCAGTCCGAGACTGATCAAAACTGTAACATAACCCTTATGTAAGCAATAACTATATACAAGTCTTGCAGAAACATGTCCGCACAGGGACGGGTGCCCAGCATCCTCTACAGACTAGGAGAAAAAGATTTACCAGTAGGTTTAAAATCTTATTTTCTCTTACGTCCTAGAGGATGCTGGGGACTCCGTAAGGACCATGGGGATTATACCAAAGCTCCACACCGGGCGGGAGAGTGCGGATGACTCTGCAACAACGATTGAGCAAACACGAGGTCCTCATCAGCCAGGGTATCAAACTTGTAAAATTTTGCAAAAGTGTTTGAACCCGACCAAGTCGCCGCTTGGCAAAGCTGTAATGCCAAGACGACTCGGGCAGCTGTCCAAGAAGAGCCCACCTTCCTAGTGGAGTGGGCCTTTACCGAATTTGGTAACGGCAATCCAGCCGTAGAATGAGCCTGCTGAATCGTGTTACCTATCCAGCGAGCAATATTAGAAGCAGGAGCGCCAACCTTGTTGGCTGCATACAGGATAAACAGAGCCTCTGTTTTGCTAACCCGAGCCGTCCTGGCTACATAAATTTTGAAGGCCCTAACTACATCCAGGGACTTGGAATCCTCCAAGTCACTCGTACCCACCGGTACCACAATAGGTTGGTTCATATCAAACGAAGAAACCAACTTAGGCAAAAATTGAGGACTAGTCCTCAACTCCGCTCTATCCACATGAAAAATCAGATAGAGGCTTTTGTGAGACAAAGCCGCCAATTCAGACACCCGCCTTGCAGACGCCAAGGCCAACAACATGACCACCTTCCAAGTGAGAAACATTAATTTCAATGTTTGAAGGGGCTCAAACCAGTGAGATTTCAGGAACTGTAACACCACGTTAAGGTCCCATGGTGCCACAGGAGGCACAAAAGGAGGCTGCATGTGCTGCACTCCCTTAACAAAAAGTCTGGACTTCTGGGAGAGAAGCCAATTCCTTCTGAAAGAAAATCGATAAGGCCGAAATCTGTACTTTAATGGAGCCCAATTTAAGGCCCATATCCACTCCTGTCTGCAGAAAGTGGAGAAAACGGCCCAGATGGAAATCTTCCGTAGGAGCATTCTTAGCCTCACACAAAGATACATACTTTCTCCAGATACGGTGATAATGTTTCGCCGTCACCTCCTTCCTAGCCATTATCAGAGTAGGGATGACTTCTTCCGGAATGCCGTTCCCAGCTAGGATTCGGTGTTCAACCGCCATGCCGTCAAACGTAACCGCGGTAAGTCGTGGAACACGCAGGGCCCCTGTTGCAACAGGTCCTCTCTGAGAGGAAGAGGCCACGGATCTTCTGTGAGCATTTCCTGAAGATCTGAATACCAGGCCCTTCGAGGCCAATCTGGAACAATGAGTATTGTCCGTACCCTTTTTCGACTTATGATTCTCAATATATCTTTGAGATGAGTAGCAGAGGAGGGAACACACAGACCAACTGAAACACCCACGGTGTCACCAGGGCATCCACTGCTGCTGCCTGAGGGTCCCTTGACCTGACACAATACTTCCGAAGCTTCTTGTTGAGGCGTGACGCCATCATGTCTATTTGAGGAAGGCCCCAGCGATCTGTTATCTCTGCAAAAACTTGTTGATGAAGTCCCCACTCTCCTGGATGGAGATCGTGTCTGCTGAGGAAGTCTGCTTCCCAGATATCCACACCCGGAATGAATACAGCTGACAGAGCGCTTACGTGATTTTCCGCCCAGCAAAGAATCCTGGTGGCTTCCGCCATTGCCACTCTGCTCCTTGTCCCGCCTTGGCGATTTACATGAGCCACGGCTGTGACGTTGTCCGATTGAATCAGAACCGGTAGGTCGCGAAGGAGTTTCTCCGCTTGACGAAGGCCGTTGTATATGGCCCTCAATTCCAGTACATTGATGTGTAGACAAGCCTCCTGGCTTGACCATGTCCCCTGAAGTTTCTTCCTTGTGTGACTGCTCCCCATCCTCGGAGGCTCGCGTCCGTGGTCACCAGAACCGAGTCTTGAATGCCGAAAATGCGACCCTCTAGAAGGTGAGCACTCTGCAGCTACCACAGGAGAGACACCTTGGCCCTGGGGGACAGGCTTATTGTTTGATGAAGTTGAAGATGGGACCCGGACCACTTGTCCAGAAGGTCCCACTGAAAAGTCAGCGCGTGAAACCTGCCGAAGGGGATGGCCTTGTAGGACGCCACCATTTTCCCCAGAACTCGAGTGCATTGATGGACTGACACTCTTTTCGGTTTTAACAGGTCTCTGACCATGTTCTGGAGTTCCTGGGCTTTTTCCACTGGGAGAAAACCCCTCTTTTGTTCCGTGTCCAGAACCATGCCCAAGAAAGATAGCCGAGTCGTTGGAACCAACTGCGACTTTGGAAGATTTAGAATCCAGCAATGCTGCTGCAGCACACTCAGGGAGAGTGACACGCTTTTCAGCAACTGATCTCTCGATCTCGCTTTTATCAGGAGATCGTCCAAGTATGGGATAATTGTGACTCCCTGCTTGCGCAGGAGCACCATCATTTCCGCCATTACCTTGGTGAAAACCCTCGGGGCCGTGGAAAGCCCAAACGGCAACGTCTGAAACTGGTAAGGACAGTCCTGTACAGCGAATCTCAGGTACGCCTGATGAGGGGGATATATGGGGACATGAAGGTATGCATCCTTTATGTCTAGTGACACCATAAAATTCCCCCCTTCCAAGCTGGAGATAACCGCCCTGAGCGATTCCATCTTGAATTTGAACTTTTTTTTTAAGTACAGGTTTAGGGATTTCAAATTTAGAATGGGTCTGACCGAATCATCCGGTTTCGGGACCACAAATAGGGTTGAGTAGTACCCCTTCCCCTGTTGAACTAGGGGAACCTCGACAACCGCTTGTTGTTGACAGTTTTTGAATCGCAGCTAACACTATCTCCCTGTCTGGGGAAGAAGCTGGTAAAGCAGACTTGAAAAACCGGCGAGGAGGAACGTCTTCGAATTCCAGCTTGTAGCCTTGGGATACAATTTCCATTGCCCAAGGATCCACGCCTGACTGAACCCAGACGTGGCTGAAGAGTCGAAGACGTGCCCTCACCGGGGCGGACTCCCTCAGTGGAGTCCCAGCGTCATGCTGTGGATTTAGCAGAAGCCGGGGAGGACTTCTGCACCTGGGAACTAGACGAAGCAAGCAGTTTTTTCCCTCTACCCTTACCTCTGGCGAGGAAGTTAGAACCCCGACCTCTTCGGTACTTATGCGATCGAAAGGACTGCATCTGATATTGCGGCATTTTCTTCTTTTGCTGTGGAGAAACATAAGGTAAAAAGGTAGATTTACCCGCGGTAGCTGTGGAAACCAGGTCTGCGAGACCTTCTCCAAATAAATCCTCACCTTTGTAAGGTAAACCTTCCATATGTTTCTTTGAGCCGGCATCACCAGACCATTGGCGGGTCCACAGGGCTTGCCTAGCAGAAATCACCATGGCATTGGCTCTCGAACCTAGCAGACCAACGTCTCTCATATACAAGACTGCGTCTTTTATGTGACCTAAGGTCAATAAAATGGTATCCCTATCTAGGGTATCGAAGACAGCTGACAAGGTATCAGTCCAAGCTGCTACAGCGCTACAAACCCAAGCCAACGCTATTGCCGGTCTGAGCAAGGTCCCTGTATGTGTATAAATAAGAATTTACTCACCGGTAATTCTATTTCTCGTAGTCCGTAGTGGATGCTGGGAACTCCGTAAGGACCATGGGGAATAGCGGGCTCCGAAGGAGGCTGGGCACTCTAGAAAGATTTAGGACTACCTGGTGTGCACTGGCTCCTCCCACTATGACCCTCCTCCAAGCCTCAGTTAGGACACCGTGCCCGGACGAGCAGACATAATAAGGAAGGATTTAGAATCCCGGGTAAGACTCTTACCAGCCACACCAATCACACCGTACAACTCGTGATACTATATCCAGTTTGACAGTATGAAAAACAACTGAGCCTCTCAACAGATGGCTTAACAATAACCCTTTAGTTAACAATAACTATTTCCAAGTATTGCAGACAATCCGCACTTGGGATGGGCGCCCAGCATCCACTACGGACTACGAGAAATAGAATTACCGGTGAGTAAATTCTTATTTTCTCTGACGTCCTAGTGGATGCTGGGAACTCCGTAAGGACCATGGGGATTATACCAAAGCTCCCAAACGGGCGGGAGAGTGCGGATGACTCTGTAGCACCGAATGAGAGAACTCCAGGTCCTCCTCAGCCAGGGTATCAAATTTGTAGAATTTTGCAAACGTGTTTGCCCCTGACCAAGTAGCTGCTCGGCAAAGTTGTAAAGCCGAGACGCCTCGGGCAGCCGCCCAAGATGAGCCCACCTTCCTTGTGGAATGGGCATTTACAGATTTTGGCTGTGGCATGCCTGCCACAGAATGTGCAAGCTGAACTGTACTACAAATCCAGCGAGCAATAGACTGCTTAGAAGCAGGAGCACCCAGCTTGTTGGGTGCATACAGGATAAACAGCGAGTCAGATTTTCTGACTCCAGCCGTCCTGGAAACATATATTTTCAGGGCCCTGACAACGTCTAGCAACTTGGAGTCCTCCAAATCCTTAGTAGCCGCAGGCACCACAATAGGCTGGTTCAGGTGAAACGCTGACACCACCTTAGGGAGAAACTGGGGACGAGTCCTCAATTCTGCCCTATCCATATGGAAAATCAGATAAGGGCTTTTACATGATAAAGCCGCCAATTCTGACACTCGCCTGGCTGAAGCCAAGGCCAATAACATGACTACTTTCCACGTGAGATATTTCAGATCCACGGTTTTTAGTGGCTCAAACCAATGTGATTTTAAGAAACTCAACATCACGTTGAGATCCCAAGGTACCACAGGAGGCACAAATGGGGGCTGAATATGCAGCACTCCTTTCACAAATGTCTGAACTTCAGGTACTGAAGCTAGTTCTTTTTGAAAGAAAAATCGACAGAGCCGAGATCTGTACTTTAATGGAGCCTAGTTTTAGGCCCATATTCACTCCTGCTTGCAGGAAATGCAGAAATCGACCTAGTTGAAATTCCTCTGTTGGAGCCTTTTTGGCCTCGCACCATGCAACATATTTCCGCCATATGCGGTGATAATGCTTTGCCGTAACATCTTTCCTGGCCTTAATAAGCGTAGGAATGACTTTTTCCGGAATACCCTTTTCCTTTAGGATCCGGTGTTCAACCGCCATGCCGTCAAACGCAGCCGCGGTAAGTCTTGGAACAGACAGGGCCCCTGTTGTAGCAGGTCCTGTCTGAGCGGTAGAGGCCACGGGTCCTCTGAGAGCATCTCTTGAAGTTCCGGGTACCACGCTCTTCTTGGCCAATCCGGAACCACGAGAATGGTGTTTACTCCTCGCTTTCTTATTATTCTCAATACCTTTGGTATGAGAGGCAGAGGAGGGAACACATAAACCGACTGGTACACCCACGGTGTCACTAGAGCGTCCACAGCTATCGCCTGAGGGTCCCTTGACCTGGCGCAATATCTTTTTAACTTTTTGTTGAGGCGGGACGCCATCATGTCCACCTGTGGTATTTCCCAACGGTTTACCAGCATCTGGAAGACTTCTGGATGAAGTCCCCACTCTCCCGGGTGGAGGTCGTGTCTGCTGAGGAAGTCTGCTTCCCAGTTGTCCACTCCCGGAATGAACACTGCTGACAGTGCTAGTACATGATTCTCCGCCCATCGGAGAATTCTTGTGGCTTCCGCCATCGCCATCCTGCTTCTTGTGCCGCCCTGTCGATTTACATGGGCGACTGCCGTGATGTTGTCTGACTGGATCAGCACCGGCTGGTGTAGGAGCAGGGATTTTGCTTGACTTAGGGCATTGTAGATGGCCCTTAGTTCCAGAATATTTATGTGAAGGGAAGTCTCCTGACTCGACCATAGTCCTTGGAAGTTTCTTCCCTGTGTGACTGCCACCCAGCCTCGAAGGCTGGCATCCGTGGTCACCAGGACCCAGTCCTGTATGCCGAACCTGCGGCCCTCTAGAAGATGGGCACTCTGCAGCCACCACAGTAGCGACACCCTGGTTCTTGGAGACAGGGTTATCAAGCGATGCATCTGAAGATGCGATCCGGACCACTGGTCCAACAGGTCCCACTGAAAGATTCTGGCATGGAACCTGCCGAAGGGAATTGCTTCGTAAGAAGCCACCATCTTTCCCAGGACCCGCGTGCAGCGATGCACTGATACCTGTTTTGGTTTCAGGAGGTCTCTGACTAGAGATGACAACTCCCTGGCTTTCTCCTCCGGGAGAAACACTTTTTTCTGGACTGTATCCAGAATCATACCCAGGAACAGTAGTCGTGTCGTCGGAACCAGCTGTGACTTTGGGATATTCAGAATCCAGCCGTGCTGGTGCAGCACCTCCTGAGATAGTGCTACTCCCAACAACAACTGTTCCTTGGACCTCGCTTTTATTAGGAGATCGTCCAAGTACGGGATAATAAAAACTCCCTTTTTTCGAAGGAGTATCATCATTTCCGCCATCACCTTGGTAAATACCCTCGGTGCCGTGGACAGTCCAAACGGCAGCGTCTGGAATTGGTAATGGCAATCCTGTACCACAAATCTGAGGTACTCCTGGTGAGGATGGTAAATGGGGACATGCAAGTAAGCATCCTTGATGTCCAGGGATACCATGTAATCCCCCTCGTCCAGGCTCGCAATAACCGCCCTGAGCGATTCCATCTTGAACTTGAATTTTTTTATGTATGTGTTCAAGGATTTCAAATTTAAAATGGGTCTCACCGAACCGTCCGGTTTCGGTACCACAAATAGTGTGGAATAGTAACCCCGGCCTTGTTGAAGTAGGGGTACCTTGATTATCACCTGCTGGGAATACAGCTTGTGAATTGCCGCTAGCACCGCCTCCCTGTCTGAGGGAGCAATCGGCAAGGCAGATTTTAGGAACCGGTGGGGTGGAGACGCCTCGAATTCCAGTTTGTACCCCTGAGATACTATTTGAAGGATCCAGGGATCCACCTGTGAGCGAGCCCACTGATCGCTGAAATTCTTGAGGCGGCCCCCCACCGTACCTGGCTCCGCCTGTGGAGCCCCACCGTCATGCGGCGGACTTGGAAGAAGAAGCGGGGGAGGACTTTTGCTCCTGGGAACCTGCTGTTTGTTGCAGTCTTTTTCCCCTACCTCTGCCTCTGGACAGAAAGGACCCGCCTTTTCCACGCCTGTTTTTCTGGGTCCGAAAGGACTGAACCTGATAAAACGGCGCCTTCTTAGGCTGTGAGGGGACATGGGGTAAAAATGCTGACTTCCCAGACGTTGCTGTGGAAACTAGGTCCGAGAGACCATCCCCAAATAATTCCTCACCCTTATATGGTAACACTTCCATGTGCTTTTTTGAATCTGCATCTCCTGTCCACTGGCGAGTCCATAAGCCTCTCCTAGCAGAAATGGACAATGCACGTACTTTAGATGCCAATCGGCAGATTTCCCTTTGTGCATCTCTCATATATAAGACTGAGTCTTTTATATGGTCTATGGTTAACAGGATCGTGTCTCTGTCTAATGTGTCAATATTTTCTGACAGTTTATCTGACCACGCAGCGGCAGCACTGCACATCCAAGCTGACGCAATAGCTGGCCTAAGTATAATGCCTGTGTGTGTATATACAGACTTCAGGATCGCCTCCTGCTTTCTATCAGCAGGTTCCTTGAGGGCGGCCGTACCTGGAGACGGTAGTGCCACCTTTTTAGACAAACGTGTGAGCGCTTTATCCACTCTAGGGGGTGTTTCCCAACGTGACCTATCCTCTGGCGGGAAAGGGAACGCCATTAGTACCTTCTTAGGAATTACCAATTTTTTATCAGGGAAAGCCCACGCTTCTTCACACACTTCATTTAATTCATCTGATGGGGGAAAAACTACGGGTAGTTTTTTCTCTCCAAACATAATACCCTTTTTAGTGGTTTAACGCCTCTTTCATTGCCTCAATCATACAGTGAATGGCCTTAGTGGGCATCAGGTTTGACTCATCGTCGTCGACACTGGTGTCAGTATCCGTGTCGACATCTGGGTCTGCTTGAGGTAGCGGGCGTTTTAGAGCCCCTGGCGACCCATGCGACGCCTGGGCAGGCACGAGCTGAGAAGTCGGCTGTCCCACATTTGGCATGTCGTCGATTTTCTTATATAAGGAGTCTATACGTGCACTCATTACTTTCCATAAGCCCATCCACTCAGGTGTCTGCCCTGCAGGGGGTGACATCCCTTCTAAAGGCATCTGCTCCGCCTCCACATCATTATCCTCATCAAACATGTCGACACAGCCGTACCGACACACCGCACACACACACAAGGAATGCTCCGAATGAGGACAGGACCCACAAAAGCCCTTTGGGGGGACAGAGTGAGAGTATGCCAGCACACACCAGAGCGCTATATAATGCAGGGACTAACTAAGTTATGTCCCCTATAGCTGCTTTTTATATTATATATGTATTGCGCCCAAATTTAGTGCCCCCCCTCTCTGTTTTTACCCTGTTCTGAAGTGTAGACTGCAGGGGAGAGCCAGGGAGCTTCCTTCCAGCGGATCTGTGAAGGAGAAATGGCGCCAGTGTGTCTGAGGGAGATAGCTCCGCCCCTTTTCCGCGGCCTATTCTCCCGCTTTTTTCTGGATTCTGGCAGGGGAATTTACCACATATATAGCCTCTAGGGCTATATATTGTGGTATTTTTGCCAGCCAAGGTGTTTTTATTGCAGCTCAGGGCGCCCCCCCCCAAGCGCCCTGCACCCTCAGTGACCGGAGTGTGAAGTGTGCATGAGGAGCAATGGCGCACAGCTGCAGTGCTGTGCGCTACCTTGGTGAAGACTGATGTCTTCTGCCGCCGATTTTCCGGACCTCTTCTTGCTTCTGGCTCTGTAAGGGGGACGGCGGCGCGGCTCCGGGACCGAACACCAAGGACTGGGCCTGCGGTCGATCCCTCTGGAGCTAATGGTGTCCAGTAGCCTAAGAAGCCCAATCCGGCTGCAAGCAGGCGAGTTCGCTTCTTCTCCCCTTAGTCCCTCGCTGCAGTGAGCCTGTTGCCAGCAGGTCTCACTGAAAATAAAAAACCTAAAATTATACTTTCTTTCTAAGGGCTCAGGAGAGCCCCTAGTGTTCATCCAACCTCGGCCGGGCACGAAATCTAACTGAGGCTTGGAGGAGGGTCATAGTGGGAGGAGCCAGTGCACACCAGGTAGTCCTAAATCTTTCTAGAGTGCCCAGCCTCCTTCGGAGCCCGCTATTCCCCATGGTCCTTACGGAGTTCCCAGCATCCACTAGGACGTTAGAGAAAATTGATTTTAAGGTAGTCTCCTGTCTGCGATCAGCAGGATCCTTAAGGGTTGCTGTGTCTGGAGACGGGAGCGCCACCTTTTTGGACAAGATGCCTTGTCCACCCTGGGTGAGGATTCCCACCGCAACCTGTCCTTCGCAGGAAAAGGATACGCCATAAGAATTCTTTTGTGAATCTGCAGCTTCTTGTCTGGAGTTTCCCAAGCCTTTTCAAATAACTCGTTCAGCTCATGAGATGGGGGAAAAGTTACCTCAGGTTTCTTTTCTTTAAACATGTGAACCCTCTTGTCAGGGACAGAGGGGTCATCCGTGATATGCAAAACATCTTTTATTTCAATAATCAAATAATGAATACTCTTGGCCACCCTTGGGTGTAACCTTGCATCCTCGTAGTCGACACTGGAGTCAGAATCCGTGTCGGTATCAGTGTCTGTTATTTGGGACAGGGGACGTTTTTGAGACCCTGAAGGGCCCTGTGACAGTCAAAGCCATTGATTGACTACCTGTATTATCCCTGGACTCTGCTTTGTCCAATCTCTTATGTAACAAAGCCACATTTGCATGTAAAACATTCAGCAAATCCATCCAATCATGTGTCGGCGTTGCCGACGGAGACACCACAATCATCTGCTCTACCTCCTCCTTAGAAGAGCCTTCCGCTTCAGACATGCCGACACACGTGTACCGACACCCCCACACACTCAGGGATATATTTATATGGAGACAGTTCCCCAATAAGGCCCTTTGGAGAGACAGAGAGAGAGTATGCCAGCACACACCCAGCGCCAACTGGCACTGGAAACCAAATTCCCAGACAAACAGCGCTTTTATACAAATATATAATATACACTCACTGCGCCAATAAAAAGTGCCCCCCCCCCCCCTCTTTTTTGCCCTCTGTGACCGTGTTCAGCAGGGGAGAGTCCGGGGAGCCAACTTCTCTACAGTGTGCTGTGGAGAAAATGGCGCTGGTTAGTGCTGGAGGATCAAGCTCCGCCCGCTCAGCGGTGGGCTTTGGTCCCGCTCAAACAATCAAAAAACTGGCGGGGGTAAATAATATAATGCCTCCGCAGTATATGTACATCTGCCAGTGTCCCTTGAGGCTATTAATTGCTGCCCAGGGCGCCCCCCCTCCGCCCTGACATTGCTGTGTGTGTGTGTGTGTGTGTGTGTGTGTGTGTGTGTGTGTGTGTGTGTGTGTGTGTGTGTGTGTGAGCAATGGCGCGCAGCGTTACCGCTGCGCGTTACCTCACTGAAGAACTGAAGTCTTCTGCCGCCTTTGAAGTCTTCTTTCTTCTGCTACTCACCCGCCTTCTATCTTCCGGCTCTGTGAGGAGGACGGCGGCGCGGCTCCGGGACGAACGGCGAGGGTGAGACCTGCGTTCCGACCCTCTGGAGCTAATGGTGTTCAGTAGCCTAAGAAGCAGAGCCTATCATTTAAGTAGGTCTGCTTCTCTCCCCTCAGTCCCACGATGCAGGGAGCCTGTTGCCAGCAGTGCTCCCTGAAAATAAAAAAACCTAACAAAATTCTTTTTACAGAGAAACTCAGGAGAGCTCCCCTGCAATGCACCCAGTCTCCTCTGGGCACAGGATCTAACTGAGGTCTGGAGGAGGGGCAAAGAGGGAGGAGCCAGTGCACACCCATTCTAAAGTTCTTTATAGTGCCCATGTCTCCTGCGGAGCCAGTCTATACCCCATGGTCATTACGGTGTCCCCAGCATCCTCTAGGACGTAAGAGAAACAGATTTAACCATGGTAAGTCTACCATAAATCTCCTTTTTACTGCAGATGCTCTTTAATAGAAGCTGAAACAATTTTGGTAAGAAAATTTTACTGGTCACCATATTGGGACAGATTCAATTAGCCGCGGGACTTACAACATGGCTGCAGCACTGCCATGAGCTATTTAATTAATCGGGATCCCGCTGGTCACTATACAGACGCCAGAATCCCGATCTCTGGCCAGCCCGACAGTCGGCATGCAGTCTAACAGGGACTGTTCCCACTCATGCGTGTCCACAACACCCATAGAGTGGGAAAAGAACCCGTGGTGAGCCCACAAGCGGCTCCGTTGCGTTTGCACCCTCCGCCGGCATTCTGGCAGCCGGGATGCCAGGGTCCGTATATGGTGGCCTCCAGGATCCCAAATGCCTGTCTCTCGATACCAACCCCTCACCCCCACGTGGTAAGCACAGAGTGTGCACTTATTGTGGATTTTTCCTCACAGGTCCTGTATTAAATACACTCCCTGGGCTTACCATGCGGGGGAATTCCATCCAGGCATTTACCCCGGAGTTAGCCGCACGTGGGAAACTGCTAAATATTTGAATAACTACAGCCATTAAACCCAGGAGCTGCAGCCACGTATTAAGTTCCACGGCTAATTAAATCTGCTCTTTAATTTTCTCAGTTCTAGGGGCAGATTTGATTTCAAGTAACATCACCCAATATGCCCCTGCACATACTACCATCAATTACGCTACTGAAAACATTGCTCCTTTATGCTCGCACTTCACAAAAATCCTTACCTAAACATGATGCGGATACAAAACACATGATGCTAATACCAGGACATTCCAGCTAACTGAACTGGCTCTATAGATCCCACTTCACTAAGGCTCTATAGATCCCACTTCACTACGGCCACACACAATGGCCAAGCGGGTCCCGTTGGACCCGCTTGGTCGTAAGGCGACTGCACTTGGGAGCCTATGCAGGCGTCCACACATGTGCAACAGTCCCGTAGCGGTCGGGCCGGATGACAGGACGGAGGGATTTCACAGTTAACACATACATTTCAATTTATTATTTATTTATTAACAGTTTCTTATATAGCGCAGCATATTCCGTTGCGCTTTACAATTAGAACAACAGTAATAGAACAAAACTGGGTAAAAACAGACAGAGGTAGGAAGGCCCTGCTCGCAAGCTTACAATCTATAGGGAAATAGGCATAGATACACAAGGATAGATGCTACCTATTGCATAATGGTCCACCAGATTGCTAGGTTCTTAATGGGTTGTATGATGATACCCCACAAAGTTATCCAAGTGTCAGGAGGGTGTGAGACTAAAGAAAGACAAGATATGTGATGTTATGAATACTCTACAGAGGATGTAATTAGATAGGGAAGCACTGAAGGTTATGTGGGTGGGTCTGGAATTTGATAGGCTTGTCTGAAGAGGTGAGTTTTCAGGGAACATTTAAAGGTTTGGAGACTAGAGGCGAGTCTTACTGTGCGTGGGAGGGCATTCCACAGAGTGGGTGAAGCCCGGATAAAGTCCTGTAATTTTCAGTATGAACAAGTAATGCGTGTGGATGAGAGACGTAGATCTTGTGCAGAGCGGAGAGGTCGGGTAGGGAGATATTTTGAGATGAGTGAAGAGATGTATGTTGGTGCAGTTTGGTTAATAGCCTTGTATGTGAGTAAAAGTATATATTTAATACGGTAGAATACCGGTAACCAATGGAGGGACTGACAGAGCGGATCTGCAGACGATGAACGTCTGGCAAGGAAGATTAGCCTCGCAGCTGCATTCAAAATGGATTGTAGTGGTGAGAGCCTATGTTTGGGAAGACCGGTCAGGAGACTATTACAATAATCAATGCGGGAGATAATGAGAGCATGGATTAGTTTTTGCTGTGTCTTGTGTAAGATAAGGGCGTATTTTGGATATGTTTCTTAGATGTATGTAACATGATCTTGAGACAGATTGAATGTGGGTAACAAAGGACAGTTCAGAGTCAAGAATGACACCTAGGCAGCGAGCTTGTGGGGTAGGGGTGATTGCAGAGTTCTCAACAGTGATAGAGATATCAGGTTGGAAACTACTATTGGCCGGTGGAAATATAATTAATTCTGTTTTGGAAATATTAAGTTTGAGGTGGCGAGATGTCATCCAAGATAAAATGGCAGAAAGGCATTCAGTGACACGGCCCAATACAGATGGTGACAAATCAGGGGAGGATAGGTAGATTTGAGTATCATCCGCATACAGATGGTACTGAAATCCGAAAAGAGTTGATTAGTTTGCCAAGAGATGTGGTATAGATAGAGAAAAGTAGAGGACCTAGGACTGAGCCTTGCGGTACTCCAACTGAGAGAGGTAGCGAAGGAGAGGTGGAATCAGAGAAACGAACACTGAAGGAGCGATTAGATAGGTAGGATGAGAACCAAGAAAAGGCTGTGTCCTGAATACCTAGGGATTGTAGTGTTTGTATGAGAAGAGAGTGGTCAACAGTGTCAAAAGCAGCAGAGAGATCAAGGAGAATAAGTAGAGAGTAATGTCCTTTAGATTTAGCAGTGACCAAATCATTCACTACCTTAGTCAGTGCTGTCTCTGTGGAGTGTTGGGCACGAAATCCTGACTGAAATGGGTCCAGTAGGCTGTGTGAGTTAAGAAAGTGTGTGAGGCGAGTGTAGGCAAGTCTCTCCAGTAGCTTGGAGGGGCATGGGAGCTGAGAGATGGGACGGTAGTTAGAGAGAGAGTTCGGGTCAGAGTTTTGTTTTTTCAGAATGGGAGTAATCACTGCATGCTTGTATAGAGAAGGAAAGATACCAGTAGACAGGGAGAGATTACAGATTTTCGTTAAGGTTGGGATGAGCACAGTAGACAGAGCTTTACTAATTTGTGAGGGTATAGAGTCAAGGGGAGAGGTATTAGAGTAGGCAGATGAAAAGAGTGCAGATACTTCATCTTCATTTGTAGGATCAAAAGGAAGAGAAGGTGTTAGAGGGTTCAGGCAGGGAATTGAGCAGGTCACTTGCTGTGGAAGAGCATACCATTTCATTTCGGATCTTGTCAATCTTGTCCTTGAAATAGGAAGCAAGCTCTTGCGCACTGACAGTGGCTGGTGGGTTACGTGAGGCAGGGACAAGAAGTGATTTAAATGTATTAAAAAGTCGCTTGGGGTTAGAGGCTTGAGCAGAGATGAGAGATTGAAAATATGTTTGTTTGGCAGTGTCCAGAGCATTACGATAAGAGTGGTAGGTGGTCTTATATGTGAGAAAGTCACTTGAACTACGAGATTTACGCCACTGGCGTTCAACTTTTCGTGAGAGTTTTTGTAAGTGTCTAGTGTATTTAGAGTGCCACGGTTGACATCTAAGTCTACGTGGAGTGTGATGGGTAGCTGGAGCCACTTCATCAAGTGCTGTTACTAGAGTTTGGTTAAGGTGTGACACAGCAGTCTCTGGAGAGGTGAATGTAGAAATTGGTGAAAGCAGTGGTTGCAGAGCGGTAGATAGTTGTTGAAAATTAATAGCGTTAATATTTCTGCGGGTAAGAGGTGTCCTTGTAGACTTTAGGGACATGGAGTTTGAAGTAATGGAGGAGAGCATGCATGTGATAAGGTTGTGATCTGAGAGAGGGAAAGGAGTGTTAGTGAGTTCAGAAACAGAGCATAGTCTGGTGAATACAAGATCAAGGCAGTGGCCCTCCTGATGAGTAGGGGAGTCAGTCCATTGGGAGAGGCCAAGAGAGGAGGTTAGAGAGAGTAGTTTAGAGGCATGGGGAGATTGTGGACTGTCAATAGAGAGATTGAAATCACCCATAATGATGGTGGAGATGTCAGAGGATAGAAAGTGAGGGAGCCAAGCAGAAAAATCTTCCAGAAAATGTATGTGTTCACACAGCGCGGCTGTGCCGCACTGAAATCCCGTGCGTCACTGGCCGGATCCTGTTCTGCGGAATCCCGCAGAACGGGATCCGTGTGCACACAAACCCCCCCTCCCGGCCAAGCAGGTGCTTGGCCGCTATGTGTGGCCCAGCACTAACTATAATGCTTAGATATTTGCAGTGACTTAGCATATTCGACTCCAATTAAAAAAAGGACTTAATAGGGGAAATTCAATTGTTTTGTGCGCACCCAAACGTAATGGGTGTCCATCAGAACAATTCAATTGTCCCCCACTTTGGGGCGATGCGTGACCAGAAGTTACGGGTCCTGTCTCAAGTGCTGCCAATTTATTGCACGTTTCAACTCGCACCTCAGGAGGATGCGAGCTGAAATGCGTCGTCCCCTCTGCGGCTATTCTTGCCCGAATGGAGCAACAATTGCTCCGTCTGGCGCCATCTAGTGGCAGCCACGGGGTGAAACAATTGAATTGTCCCCAATGAATAGTCAAAATGACAAGCCCTGTTCATAAAACTATTTCAGTTCTTTTGATGTATGTCCTTCTACTTAAACTCAGACTACTAAAAGCAATCTAATATCATCCCCTTGTTTTGCTTGATGCTTAAATATTATCCAGCTGGACAAATCTTTCAGACGCATGCAGCTAATGCACCTACATATTTCTGCTGGCTCCCAACTTGGAGTCATTCTTGTTAATGGATACACATCTTAACTGGCTCCTGAATTACACATTATTTTGTCCACCCTTGACTATTAATCTAAAACAAACCCCTTCTATAGGCTCAATGCCAAATGTCCTTTCAGAAAGAACATAAAAGAGAGCCCTTTATAAAGCTTCCAAATTACTAGCCACGCTGAGATTTACCATAATAAAGCAAGCAATCTTAAATGGATTCCATGGGTTTAATAACAGATTGTAATGTTCAGATCTTGTCAGCACTGTAGAAAATGAAACGTAGAATTTTATATATGAAGAAGCTTAGAAGAAAATAAATATACACAAATGTATTATGCATGCTAAATAAATGATGGCATTTTCTGTACTACAAGGAACATTTAAACTCCAATGTAATGGAGAAAATAACAATAGATCTTTGAAAAGACCTTCATAAAGGAGTAATAGCATGCAAAATGTCAATGTAAAATCAGAGTTCAGGGTGATGTTTTAAAGCTCACTGCATCATGTGCTATTCAAATAATGGTAGACCAGAATCATTCATCACAGGGTAAAACGCCAATATTCTTTTAATAACCCGATTTGGTAATAGGGGTCCACGTTAATAGTATTGTAGCCGATTTAATATATGAATTATTGATAGTAAATATTCTCAGATACTGGTCACTTTTACTTTCTGCAATATTGTACGTCTAACAAAAGTTGACAGAATTTTGGAGATGCTGCAACAATGTTTAATGCACATTTGCCAATTAAGCAAATATTTGCCAGAATGTTTATGCATCTCACATCACAAAACACTACGTTCATGCAGTGATGTGCATATACTTAACATAATAAAGTGTCAAAACCAAGACAAAGGAAATCTGTTAGGTTGAAAGCCTTTGATAAGATTTTCTGGAATGTACCTGTGGATCTGAGGTGGGAATGCTGCAATAAACCACAATGTACACATTAGAAATTGTTGAGACATATTAAATACAGTAGGTAATAGATATATACTGTAGATGGTAAAAATAGATATTGGGAGTATATTTACTAAGTGACGGCTATTGCAAGCTGCAGTTTCCCTGCTGGTTTGAAATAAAAAAGCAGCACTAATATTAACGACAAAACAAGCAGAGCTTTACACTTCATATTAGTGTCACTTTCATTTCTGAGGTCAAACTTGCCGAGTACAGTAGCAGCAGCTTTTGCTTCATAAACATACTCCTTGGTCTTTGTTAACACATCAGGCAGAATTCAATTGTTTTGAGCCCCCGATCTCCCCTCTAAAGTGACGGGATACTGCTGAGCGCAATTCAACTTTTCTTTTCCACCCCCAATAGTGTCAGGTTTAGCCGCATAAAGCAGTTAAACCCAATTAAAGTCCTGGACGCAATCGTGAAAAGGGCTGTTTGGGCACCCAAACGGGTCACTTTTCGTGAATTTCAGCTCGCCACCCCTGTTTGGTGCGAGCTGAAATGCAGACGCCAGCAGCCATTGCACCCGACCGGAGCTACAATTGAATAGCTCCGTTTGGGCGCCACCTAGTGGCTGCCGGCAAACATTTGAATTCATCCTACTTGGCGCTGGTCCTTTGTGCGAATTGTAAACCCCCTTTTTTAAGGGTATACACAACTCTAATGTGTGGGAGGCTATGAATGTGTATGTTAACTCCCTACAGCATTCAGAGATGCAAGGGAGGAATATTGGTGTGGTTACCAGGGTAAAATTATTGGGCACTTTGCATACGCCATATGATATACCAAGTTACCGGTATCGACTATAAGACATTCCCTCATATTGAGAATTAATATTCGTGAGGACACTCAAGAAATGGTCCGTGACTAATTGCAGCCTGCATCAGACATGGTCAATCCGGACTATGTTCGTGATTGTAGGTACATCCCAAGTATGAGTTATAATAGCTAGGAAGGGCATAAAGATTTATAAAGGGTAGTCACCATAGCTCTTTACTGACTATCCATTACAACGTGCAGCATATACAGGCTCTCTGTCCTATGAAAGATAATACAAGAGGACCACACTAATATTGGAAAATATCCGGTACCTATATTTATATAGTATCGATGAACACCATCATTATAGTATATATGGTAACACATGTAAAGTAACATCGTATGCATAGGGGGTCCACTTTTTATGGATTTTACAAGAACTCTGTGGAATATATAGGAAACACGTGTAACGAAATATTACCACTAGTGACGGTACAAATCATCTACAAGTTTAAGGAGAATTACTTGCGGCTAATAAATAAAGCAACTATATATATTTACAATCACTCCTCAGCGGGGCTATTAAGCCTTTATTGGTAGAGGGGCGTGACAGCCTTTATTTAAAAAGTTTCTCTCTACCACAGTGTATTATAGTAGCTTTGACCATTTAATTCTATTTTATTATACCTATTATAATTTCAACCTTTATTATTTTTTTGTTTTGTAAATTTCCCCTTATTTCACATTATGCTAATTTTTTTAAATGTATACCAATACAGATTGAACTTTTTATTGTTGTCCCAGTGCACCCACGATTGAGCTCTTCTTTTCTTTGCGTCGATGACACTGCCCGATCCGTCCATAGATATATCTGCCGATCAACTGATCGGCAGATATATCTACCAGTGTGTACCCACCTTTAGGCTTGCTTTAGTTCCTACAGCGCAGCAGACTCATCTCACCTTCCTTATTACAAACATTTGAACTCTACCCATCAAGTCTGTAGTATTGCGAGAATGCAGATCAATTAAACCTTTTGACCCTTCAGCCCCAAAAAACTGAGAAGCTATGTTAGAATGACCCTAAAGTTTCTCAGGAACATCTCCAGAATATTTTAGAACCCAAATATTCCTGTTTGGAAGAATAGTCATTATGTTATATAGCTTTAAGTGGTAAGAGGAAATGTGTAAGTGGCAGATAAGAGCGAATATAATCGATTGTAAAATGTGGTGTTTATTGTTTATGTGGTTAAGTCTATACTGTTTATTTTTTAATAACAAGCTTATCAGGAAGTAACATTTCTTTACTAAAATATGTACTTGGTTTGTTTTATTTAGCTATACAAATGGCAATCTTATTATTAGAGAATAACTCTCTATGGGGTATATGCAATTGCGGTCGAATTGAAGCAAATGTCAAAAAACGGGGCATTTTCGACAAAAAAAAACTGTCGAATTGGATTCGACAATGCAATACAGTACTTTCCGTCAAAAAATCTGCCGTTTCAGATTCGACTTTTTGCAATTCAAAATTTTTCAAATTCGACACGTCTGCAATGGTAAAAATGCGGCTTTTCGACAAAGGCATATTCAATTGAAGAATGTCAATTCGACAACAGTGCTATTCGACAGTCATTTCGTCAATTTAATTCTGCCTCATTTTGCTGTCGTGATCTAATAAAAAAATTTAAAAACATGTTTTTTTTGTGTTTTTTTGATTGCTAATAGCATATCTATTTATATTAGAGGGGATTATCTACTTGGTTCGTCTATTTAGGAGCCACAAGTATTATTTAATATATTTTTTAAAAGAATATTATTATTTTTAATAATATGGAGAGATCAGAGCATGTTTTTCAGTGGGAAGGGGTGGGAATGGGTTAGAATTTCAGAAAAAAAATGCGTGGGGTCCCCCCTCCTAAGCATAACCAGCCTCGGGCTCTTTGAGCCGGTCCTGGTTGTAAAAATACGGGGGGAAAAATAAGATTTTACTTACCGGTAAATCTATTTCTCGTAGTCCGTAGTGGATGCTGGGGACTCCGTAAGGACCATGGGGATAGACGGGCTCCGCAGGAGACATGGGCACTTAAAGAAAGAATTTAGGTTCTGGTGTGCACTGGCTCATCCCTCTATGCCCCTCCTCCAGACCTCAGTTAGAGAAACTGTGCCCAGAAGAGCTGACAGTACAAGGAAAGGATTTTGGAATCCAGGGCAAGATTCATACCAGTCACTCCAATCACACCGTATAACATGTGATAACAACCAGTTAACAGTATGACAAATAACAGAGCATCAGGTCAAACCCTGATGCAACCATAACTTAACCCTTATTGAAGCAATAACTATATACAAGTATTGCAGAAGAAGTCCGCACTTGGGACGGGCGCCCAGCATCCACTACGGACTACGAGAAATAGATTTACCGGTAAGTAAAATCTTATTTTCTCTAACGTCCTAGTGGATGCTGGGGACTCCGTAAGGACCATGGGGATTATACCAAAGCTCCCAAACGGGCGGGAGAGTGCGGATGACTCTGCAGCACCGATTGAGCAAACACAAGGTCCTCCTCAGCCAGGGTATCAAACTTGTAGAACTTTGCAAAAGTGTTTGAACCTGACCAAGTAGCCGCTCGGCAAAGCTGTAATGCCGAGACCCCTCAGGCAGCCGCCCAAGAAGAGCCCACCTTCCTAGTGGAATGGGCCTTAACTGATTTTGGCAGCGGCAATCCAGCCGCAGAATGAGCCTGCTGAATCGTGTTACAGATCCAGCGAGCAAAAGTTTGCTTTGAAGCAGGAGCACCAAGCTTGTTGGAAGCATACAGGATAAACAAAGACTCTGTTTTCCTGACCCTAGCCGTTCTGGCTACATAAACCTTCAAAGGCCTGACCACATCAAGTAACTCGGAATCCTCCAAGTCAGTAGTAGCCACAGGCACCACAATAGGTTGGTTTATATGAAAGGATGAAACCACTTTCGGCAGAAATTGTGGACGGGTCCGCAATTCTGCTCTATCCGCATGGAAAACCAGATAGGGGCTTTTATGTGACAAAGCCGCCAACTCTGACACACGCCTACCCGAAGCCAAGGCTAATAGCATGACCACCTTCCACGTGAGATATTTCAACTCCACCGTTTTGAGTGGTTCAAACCAGTGGGATTTCAGGAAACTCAACACCACGTTAAGATCCCAAGGTGCCACTGGAGGCACAAAAGGAGGCTGAATATGCAGCACTCCCTTTACAAACGTCTGAACTTCAGGTAGGGATGCCAACTCCTTTTGAAAGAAAATGGATAGCGCCGAAATCTGGACCTTAATGGAACCCAATTTTAGGCCCAAACTCACTACGGACTGTAGGAAGTGAAGGAAACGGCCCAGCTGGAATTCCTCCATAGGAGCATTCCTGGCCTCACACCAAGCAACATATTTTCGCCATATACGGTGATAATGTTGAGCTGTCACGTCCTTCCTAGCCTTTATCAGCGTACGAATGACCTCATCCGGAATGCCTTTCTCTGCTAGGATCCAGCGTTCAACCGCCATGCCGTCAAACGCAGCCGCGGTAAGTCTTGGAACAGACAGGGCCCCTGTTGCAACAAGTCCCGTCTTAGAGGAAGAGGCCACGGGTCCTCTGTGAGCATTTCTTGCAGATCTGGATACCAAGTCCTTCGTGGCCAATCTGGAACAATGAGTATTGTTCTCACTCCTCTTTTTCTTATTATCCTCAGCACCTTGAGTATGAGAGGAAGAGGAGGGAACACATAGACCGACTGGAACACCCACGGTGTCACCAGGGCGTCTACAGCTATCGCCTGAGGGTCTCTTGACCTGGCGCAATACCTCTGTAGCTTTTTGTTGAGGCGGGATGCCATCATGTCCACCTGTGGCAGTTCCCACTGACTTGTAATCTGTGCGAAGACTTCCTGATGAAGTCCCCACTCTCCCGGGTGGAGGTCGTGTCTGCTGAGGAAGTCTGCTTCCCAGTTGTCCACTCCCGGAATGAACACTGCTGACAGTGCGCTTACGTGATTCTCCGCCCAGCGAAGAATTCTGGTGGCTTCCGCCATCGCCACTCTGCTCCTTGTGCCGCCTTGGCGGTTTACATGAGCCACTGCGGTGATGTTGTCTGACTGAATCAGAACCGGTTGGTCGCGAAGCAGGGTCTCCGCTTGACGTAGGGCGTTGTATATGGCCCTTAGTTCCAGGATGTTGATGTGAAGGCAAGTCTCTTGACTTGACCACAGACCTTGGAAATTTCTTCCCTGTGTGACTGCACCCCAACCTCGGAGGCTTGCGTCCGTGGTCACCAGGACCCAGTCCTGAATGCCGAATCTGCGGCCCTCGAGAAGGTGAGCGCTCTGTAGCCACCACAGGAGTGACACCCTGGCCCTGGGGGATAGGGTGATTAACCAATTCATCTGAAGATGTGATTCGGACCACTTGTCCAGTAAGTCCCATTGAAAAGTCCTCGCATGGAACCTGCCGAAGGGAATGGCCTCGTATGATGCCACCATCTTTCCCAGGACACGAGTGCAGTGATGCACTGACACGTGTTTTGGTTTTAATAGGTTCCTGACCAGTGTCATGAGTTCCTGAGCTTTCTCCATCGGGAGATAAACCCTTTTCTGGTCTGTGTCTAGAATCATGCCCAGGAAAGGCAGACAAGTATTAGGAACCAACTGCGACTTTGGAATATTTAGAATCCAGCCGTGTTGCCGTAACACTTCCAGAGAAAGTGCTACGCTGATCAGAAACTGCTCTCTTGATCTCGCTTTTATGAGGAGATCGTCCAAGTATGGGATAATTGTGACTCCTTGCTTCCGCAGGAGTACCATCATTTCCGCCATTACCTTGGTAAATATTCTCGGTGCCGTGGAGAAACCAAACGGCAACGTCTGAAATTGGTAATGACAATCCTGTACCACAAATCTGAGGTACGCCTGATGAGGTGGATAAATGGGGACATGAAAGTATGCATCCTTTATGTCCAGAGACACCATAAAATCCCCCCCTTCCAGGCTTGCGATGACCGCTCTCAGCGATTCCATCTTGAACTTGAACCTTTTCAGGTATATGTTCAGGGATTTTAAATTCAATATGGATCTGACCGAACCGTCCGGTTTCGGGACTACAAACATGGTCGAATAATAACCCCTTCCTTGTTGAAGGAGGAGAACCTTGACCACCACCTGTTGACGATACAATTTGTGAATTGCAGTTAAACACTATTTCCCTCTCGTGGGGGGAAGCTGGCAGGGACGATTTTAGGTATCGGTGAGGGGGCATCTCCTCGAATTCCAGCTTGTATCCCTGAGACACAATCTCTATTGCCCAGGGATCCAACTGGGAGTGAACCCACTTGTGGCTGAAATTTCTAAGACGTGCCCCCACCGAGCCTAGCTCCGCTTGTGGAGCCCCAGCGTCATGCGGTGGATTTTGTAGAGGCCGGGGAGGACTTCTGTTCCTGGGAACTAGCTGTGTTGTGCAGCTTCTTTCCTCTGCCCCTGCCTCTGGCAAGAAAGGATGAACCTCGGACTTTCTTGTTTTTCTGTGATCGAAAGGACTGCATTTGATAATACGGTGCTCTCTTAGGCTGTGAGGAAACATATGGCAAAAAATTTGACTTTCCAGCAGTAGCTGTGGAGACCAGGTCCGAGAGACCCTCCCCAAACAATTCCTCACCCTTGTAAGGTAAAACCTCCATATGCCTTTTTGAGTCGGCATCACCTGTCCATTGCAGAGTCCACAGGACCCTTCTGGCAGAAATTGACATAGCATTTATTCTAGAACCCAGTAGACTAATGTCTCTTTGAGCATCTCTCATATATAGGGCAGCGTCTTTAATATGCCCCAAGGTCAACAATATAGTATCCTTGTCTAAGGTATCAATTTCCTCAGACACGGTATCCGTCCATGCTGTTACAGCACTACACACCCAGGGCGACGCGATCGCCGGCCTCAGTAAGGTACCTGAATGTGTATAAATGGACTTCAGGGTAACCTCCTGTTTGCGATCCGCAGCATCTTTGAGGGTAGCCGTATCCTGTGACGGCAGGGCTACCTTCTTGGATAAGTGTGTTAAAGCTTTGTCCACCTTAGGGGAGGATTCCCAGCGTAACCTGTCCGTTGACGGGAAAGGATACGCCATAAGAATCCTTTTGGAAATCTGCAGTTTTTTATCTGGAGATTCATAAGCCTTTTCACATAACTCATTTAGCTCGTGTGAGGGGGGAAAGGTTACCTCCGGCTTCTTTTCCCCATACATATGTACCCTCTTGTCAGGGACTGGGATTTCCTCTGTGATGTGCAACACATCCTTAATTGCTATAATCATATAATGGATGAATTTAGCCAATTTTGGCTGTTACTTTGCATCATCGCAATCGACACTGGAGTCAGAATCCATGTCGGTATCGGTGTCAACAATTTGGGATAGTGGGCGCTTCTGAGACCCTGACGGCCTCTGCGACATAGGATCAGGCACGGGTTGGGACCCTGACTGTCCTGAGGCTTCAGCTTTTTCTAACCTTTTATGCAAGGAATTAACATTATCATTTAAAACCTTCCACATATCCATCCAATCAGGTGTCGGCGCCGTCGGCGGAGACACCACATTCACTTGCTCCCGCTCTTCCACATAGCCTTCCTCAAACATGTCGACACAAGCGTACCGACACACCACACACACAGAGAATGCCCTTTTTGAAGACAGTTCCCCCACAAGGCCCTTAGGAGAGACAGAGAGAGAGTATGCCAGCACACACCCCAGCGCTATCAACCCAGGAATAACACAGTAACTTAATGTTAACCCAGTAGCTGCTGTTTATATATTGTTTTTTTGCGCCTAATTATGTGCCCCCCCTCTCCTTTTACCCTCTTCTACCGTGTATCTGCAGGGGAGAGCCTGGGGAGCTTTCCCCTCAGCGGAGCTGTGGAGAAAAAATGGCGCTGGTGAGTGCTGAGGAAGAAGCTCCGCCCCCTCGGCGGCGGGCTTCTGTCCCGCTTAAATATGCAATTTTTGGCGGGGGCTCATACATATATACAGTGCCCAGCTGTATATATGTTTAACTTTTGCCAAAAGAGGTCCCAAATGCTGCCCAGGGAAATTTGAACCTTAATGGACCCCAATTTTAGGCCCATAGACAGTCCTGTTTGCAGGAAATGAAGGAAACGACCCAGTTGAAATTCCTCTGTAGGGGCCTTCTTGGCCTCACACCACGCAACATATTTATGCCAAATGCGGTGATAATGTTTTGCGGTTACGTCCTTCCTGGCTTTGACCAGAGTAGGGATGACTTCTTCTGGAATGCCTTTTTCCCTCAGGATCCGGCGTTCAACCGCCATGCCGTCAAACGCAGCCGCGGTAAGTCTTGGAACAGACAAGGCCCCTGCAGTAGCAGGTCCTTTCTTAGAGGTAGAGGCCACGGTTCGTCCGTGAGCATCTCTTGAAGTTCCGGGTACCAAGTCCTTCTTGGCCAATCCGGAACCACGAGTATAGTTCTTACTCCTCTCCTTCTTATGATTCTCAGTACTTTTGGTATGAGAGGCAGAGGAGGGAACACATACACTGACTGGTACACCCACGGCGTTACCAGAGCGTCCACTGCTATTGCCTGAGGGTCCCTTGACCTGGCGCAATATCTGTCCAGTTTTTTGTTTAGACGTGACGCCATCATGTCCACCTTTGGTTTTTCCCAACGGTTTACAATCAGGTGGAAGACTTCTGGGTGAAGTCCCCACTCTCCCGGGTGAAGGTCGTGTCTGCTGAGGAAGTCTGCTTCCCAGTTGTCCACTCCCGGAATGAACACTGCTGACAGTGCTATCACATGATTTTCCGCCGAGCGAAGAATCCTTGCAGCTTCTGCCATTGCCCTCCTGCTTCTCGTGCCGCCCTGTCTGTTTACGTGGGCGACTGACGTGATGTTGTCCGATTGGATCAACACCGCCTGACCCTGAAGCAGAGGTTTTGCTTGACTTAGGGCATTGTAAATGGCCCTTAGTTCCAGAATGTTTATATGAAGAGATGTTTCCATGCTTGACCACAAGCCCTGGAAATTCCTTCCCTGTGTGACTGCTCCCCAGCCTCTCAGGCTGGCATCCGTGGTTACCAGGATCCAATCCTGAATGCCAAATCTGCGGCCCTCTAGTAGATGAGCACTCTGCAGCCACCACAGGAGAGACACCCTTGTCCTTGGCGACAGGGTTATCCGCTGATGCATCTGCAGATGCGATCCGGACCATTTGTCCAGTAGATCCCACTGAAACGTTCTTGCATGGAATCTTCCGAATGGAATCGCTTCGTAAGAAGCCACCATTTTTCCCAGGACCCTCGTGCACTGATGCACTGAGACCTGTCCTGGTTTTAGGAGGTTCCTGACTAGCTCGGATAACTCCCTGGCCTTCTCCTCCGGGAGAAACACCTTCTTCTGGACTGTGTCCAGAATCATTCCTAGGAACAGTAGACGTGTCGTTGGAATCAGCTGCGATTTTGGAATATTTAGAATCCACCCGTGCTGACGTAACACTACCTGAGATAGTGCTACTCCGACTTTTAACTGTTCCCTGGATCTTGCCCTTATCAGGAGATCGTCCAAGTAAGGAATAATTAAAATGCCTTTTCTTCGTAGAAGAATCATCATTTCGGCCATTACCTTGGTAAAGACCCGAGGTGCCGTGGACAATCCAAACGGCAGCGTCTGAAACTGATAATGACAGTTTTGTACTATAAACCTGAGGTACCCTTGGTGAGAAGGGTATATTGGGACGTGGAGATAAGCATCTTTGATGTCCAGAGACACCATATAGTCCCCTTCTTCCAGGTTCGCTATCACTGCTCTGAGTGACTCCATCTTGAATTTGAACCTTTTTATGTAAGTGTTCAAGGATTTCAGATTTAAAATTGATCTCACCGAGCCGTCCGGCTTCGGTACCACAAACAGCGTGGAATAATACCCCTTTCCCTGTTGCAGGAGGGGTACCTTGATTATCACCTGCTGGGAATACAGCTTGTGAATGGCTTCCAAAACTGCCTCCCTGTCGGAGGGAGACTTTGGTAAAGCAGACTTCAGGAACCGATGAGGGGGAAACGCCTCGAATTCCAGTTTGTACCCCTGCGATACTACCTGTAGAATCCAGGGATCCACTTGCGAGTGAGCCCACTGCGCGTTGAAATTCTTGAGACGGGCCCCCACCATATCTGAGTCTGCTTGTAAAGCCCCAGCGTCATGCTGAAGACTTGGCAGAAGCAGGGGAGGGCTTCTGCTCCTGGGAAGCGGCTGCATGGTGCTGTCTTTTTCCTCTTCCTCTGCCCCGGGGCAGAAAGGAGTGGCCTTTTGCTCGCTTGTACTTATGGGAACGAAAGGACTGAGTTTGAAAAGACGGTGTCTTTTTCTGCTGATGTGGAGTGACCTGGGGTAAAAAGGTGGATTTTCCAGCCGTTGCCGTGGCCACCAAGTCCGATAGACCAGCCCCAAATAACTCCTCCCCTTTATACGGCAATACTTCCATGTGCCGTTTGGAATCCGCATCCCCTGACCACTGTCGCGTCCATAACGCTCTTCTGGCAGAGATGGACATAGCACTTACTCTTGATGCCAGGGTGCAAATATCCCTCTGTGCATCACGCATATATAGTAATGCATCCTTTAAATGTTCTATAGTTAACAAAATATTGTCCCTATCCAGGGTATCAATATTCTCGGTCAGGGAATCCGACCATGCGACTCCAGCACTGCACATCCAGGCTGAGGCGATTGCTGGTCGCAGTATAACACCAGTATGTGTGTATATACTTTTTAGGATATTTTCCAGCCTTCTATCAGCTGGTTCTTTGAGGGTAGCCGTATCAGGAGACGGTAACGCTACTTGTTTTGATAAACGTGTGAGCGCCTTATCTACCCTAGGGGGTGTTTCCCAACGCGCCCTAACCTCTGGCGGGAAAGGATATAATGCTAATAATTTTTTAGAAATTAGCTGTTTTTTATCGGGGGAAACCCACGCTTTTTCACACACCTCATTTATTTCCTCTGACTCAGGAAAAAATATTGGTAGTTTTTTCTCACCCCACATAATACCCTTCTTTGTGGTACTTGTAGTGTCAGAAAGGTTCAATGCCTCTTTCATTGCCGTGATCATGTAACGTGTGGCCCTACTGGACATTACGTTTGTCTCGTCACCGTCGACACTAGACTCAGTATCTGTGTCAGGGTCTGTGTCGACCCACTGAGGTAACGGGCGTTTTAGCGCCCCTGACGGTGTTTGAGACGCCTGGACAGGCACTAATTGATTTGCCGGCTGTCTCATGTCGTCAACAGTTTTTTGCAAATTGCTGACATTATCACTTAATTGTTTAAATACAATCATCCAGTCAGGTGTCGACTCCCTAGGGGGTGACATCACCAACACAGGCAACTGCTCCGCCTCCACATCATTTTCCTCCTCATACATGTCGACACACGCGTACCGACACACAGCACACACACCGGGAATGCTCTGATAGAGGACAGGACCCCACTTAGCCCTTTGGAGAGACAGAGGGAGAGTCTGCCAGCACACACCCAGCGCTATATATATATATATATATATACAGGGATAACCTTATATAAGTGTTACTCCCTTATAACTGCTGTTAATATATTTATTTGCTGCCAAACGTGCCCCCCCTTCTCTTTTTTACCCTGATTCTGAAGCAGGACTGCAGGGGAGAGTCAGGGAGCCGTCCTTCCAGCGGAGCTGTGAGGGAAAATGGCGCTTGTGTGCTGAGGAGATAGGCTCCGCCCCTTCACGACGTCCTTATCTCCCGCTTTTTTGTGTAAAAAGGCAGGGGATTAAAATACATCCATATAGCCCAGGAGCTATATGTGATGTATTCTGTTTTGCCACCTAAGGTATTCTGTTATATTGCGTCTCAGGGCGCTCCCCCCCCAGCGCCCTGCACCCTCAGTGACCGGAGTGTGAAGTGTGCTGAGAGCAATGGCGCACAGCTGCGGTGCTGTGCGCTACCTTAGTCTGAAGACAGGATGTCTTCTGCCGCCGATTTCACCGGACCTCTTCGTCTCTTCTGGCTCTGTAAGGGGGACGGCGGTGCGGCTCCGGTGACCCATCCAGGCTGAACCTGTGATCGTCCCTCTGGAGCTAGTGTCCAGTAGCCTAAGAAACCCGATCCACTCTGCACTCAGGTGAGTCCGTTTCTTCTCCCCTTAGTCCCACGATGCAGTGAGCCTGTTGCCAGCAGGACTCACTGAAAATAAAAAAAACCTAACTAAACTTTTATTCTAAGCAGCTCAGGAGAGCCACCTAGATTGCACCCTTCTCGGCCGGGCACAAAAATCTAACTGAGGCTTGGAGGAGGGTCATAGGGGGAGGAGCCAGTGCACACCACCTGATCTTTAAGCTTTTATTTTGTGCCCTGTCTCCTGCGGAGCCGCTATTCCCCATGGTCCTTACGGAGTCCCAGCATCCACTAGGACGTCAGAGAAAATTACATGGGATCCCACGTATTTTAACAACCAGCACCGGGCTCTGCGTCCGGTCCTGGTGCCAAAAATACGGGGGACAAAAACACGTAGGGGTCCCCCGTATTTTTAACACCAGCACCGGGCTCCACTAGTCAGAGATAATGCCACAGCCGGGGGACACTTTTATATCGGTCCCTGCGGCCCTGGCATTAAATCACTAACTAGTCACCCCTGGCCAGGGTACCCTGGAGGAATGGGGACCCCTTAAATCAAGGGGTCCCCCCCCTCCAGCCACCCAAGGGCCAGGGGTGAAGCCCGAGGCTGTCCCGTCCCCCCCCCATCCAAGGGCGGCGGATTGGGGGCTGATAGCCATGTGTCAGAAAAAAGAATATTGTTTTTTGTAGCAGAACTACAAGTCCCAGCAAGCCTCCCCCGCAAGCTGGTACTTGGAGAACCACAAGTACCAGCATGCGGTGGAAAACGGGCCCGCTGGTACCTGTAGTTCTACTACAGAAAAAAATACCCAAATAAAAACAGTACACACACACACACAGTGACAGTATAACTTTATTACATACATGCACACCGACACACACACATACTTACCTATGTTGACACGAAGTGTCGGTCCCCTTCTCCACGTAGAATCCACGGGGTACCTGTAAATAAAATTATACTCACAACAATCAAGTGTAGATCGGTCCTCTTCTTAGTTTGTAATCCACGTACTTCGCAAAATAAAAAAAAACGGAAACCACATGGGACACCTTTCCCCGACTGCCGGGACCCCCCGTGACTGCTATCAAAGAGGGTAGGGGTCCCCCGTCCTTCCGTTGCTGTTATATATTGCACTGCATACCTGAAACCTCGTGATAATTATGTGGCCCTTTCATTACCCAAGTCTACATGTGTTTTCATTTTCAAATGACCCGTGTGTTTAAGGAAAATATTAATCCACAGAATATGAAAGAATAAATAATAAGAATTTACTTACCGATAATTCTATTTCTCGGAGTCCGTAGTGGATGCTGGGGTTCCTGAAAGGACCATGGGGAATAGCGGCTCCACAGGAGACAGGGCACAAAAAGTAAAGCTTTAGGATCAGGTGGTGTGCACTGGCTCCTCCCCCTATGACCCTCCTCCAAGCCTCAGTTAGGTACTGTGCCCGGACGAGCGTACACAATAAGGAAGGATTTATGAATCCCGGGTAAGACTCATACCAGCCACACCAATCACACTGTACAACCTGTGATCTGAACCCAGTTAACAGTATGATAACAGCGGAGCCTCTGAAAGGATGGCTCACAACAATAATAACCCGATTTTTGTAACTATGTACAAGTAATGCAGATAATCCGCACTTGGGATGGGCGCCCAGCATCCACTACGGACTCCGAGAAATAGAATTATCGGTAAGTAAATTCTTATTTTCTCTATCGTCCTAGTGGATGCTGGGGTTCCTGAAAGGACCATGGGGATTATACCAAAGCTCCCAAACGGGCGGGAGAGTGCGGATGACTCTGCAGCACCGAATGAGAGAACTCCAGGTCCTCCTTAGCCAGGGTATCAAATTTGTAGGATTTTACAAACGTGTTTGCCCCTGACTAAATAGCCGCTCGGCAAAGTTGTAAAGCCGAGACCCCTCGGGCAGCCGCCCAAGATGAGCCCACCTTCCTTGTGGAATGGGCATTTACATATTTTGGCTGTGGCAGGCCTGCCACAGAATGTGCAAGCTGAATTGTATTACACATCCAACTAGCAAAAGTCTGCTTAAAAGCAAGAGCACCCAGTTTGTTGGGTGCATACAGGATAACAGCAAGTCAGTTTTCCTGACTCCAGCTGTCCTGGAACCTATATTTTCAGGGCCCTGACCACATCTAGCAACTTGGAGTCCTCCAAGTCCCTAGTAGGCGCAAGACACCACAATAAGCTGGTTCAGGTGAAACACTGACACCACCTTAGGGAGAGAACTGGGGACGAGTCCGCAGCTCTGCCCTGTCCGAATGGACAAACAGATATGGGCTTTTTTGAGAAAAAAACCACCAATTTGACACTCGCCTGGTCCAGGCCAGGTCCAAGAGCATGTTCACTTTTCATGTGAGATGCTTCAAATCCACAGATTTGACTGGTTTTAAACCAGTGTGTTTTGAGGAATCCCAGAACTACGTTGAGATCCCACAGTGCCACTGGAGGCACAAAAGGGGGTTGTATATGCAATACTCCCTTGACAAACTTCTGGACTTCAGGAACTGAAGCCAATTCTTTCTGGAAGAAAAATCGACAGGGCCGAAATTTGAACCTTAATGGACCCCAATTTGAGGCCCATAGACACTCCTGTTTGCAAGAAATGCAAGAATCGACCGAGTTGAAATTTCTTCGTGGGGCCTTCCTGGCCTCACACCACGCAACATATTTTCGCCACATGTGGTGATAATGTTGTGCGGTCACCTCCTTTCTGGCTTTGACCAGGGTAGGAATGACCTCTTCCTGAATGCCTTTTCCCTTAGGATCCGGCGTTCCACCGCCATGCCGTCAAACGCAGCTGCGGTAAGTCTTGGAACAGACATGGTACTTGCTGAAACAAGTCCCTTCTTAGCGGCAGAGGCCATAAGTCCTCTGTGAGCATCTCTTGAAGTTCCGGGTACCAAGTCCTTCTTGGCCAATCCGGAGCCATGAGTATAGTTCTTACTCCTCTACGTCTTATAATTCTCAGTACCTTAGGTATGAAAAGCAGAGGATGGAACACATACACCGACTGGTACACCCACGGTGTTACCAGAACGTCCACAGCTATTGCCTGAGGGTCTCTTAACCTGGCGCAATACCTGTCCCGTTTTTTGTTCAGACGGGACGCCATCATGTCCACCTTTGGTAATTCCCAACGGTTTACAATTATGTGGAAAACTTCCCCATGAAGTTCCCACTCTGCCGGGTGGAGGTCGTGCCTACTGAGGAAGTCTGCTTCCCAGTTTCCATTCCCGGAATGAAACACTGCTGACAGTGCTATCACATGATTTTCCGCCCAGCGAAAAGTCCTTGCAGTTTTTGCCACTGCCCTCCTGCTTCTTGTGCCGCCCTGTCTATTTACGTGGGCGACTGCCGTGATGTTTTATCCCACTGGATCAATACCGGCTGACCTTGAAGCAGAGGTCTTGCTAAGCTTAGAGCATTATAAATTTACCCTTAGCTATATTTATGTGGAGAAAAATCTCCAGACTTGATCACACTCCCTGGAAATTTTTTCCTTGTGTGACTGCTCCCCAGCCTCTCGGGCTGGCCTCCGTGGTCACCAACATCCAAAACTGAATGCCAAATCTGCGGCCCTCTAGAAGATGAGCACTCTGTAACCACCACAGGAGAGACACCCTTGTCCTTGGATATAGGGTTATCCGCTGATGCATCTGAAGATGCGATCCGGACCATTTGTCCAGCAGATCCCACTGAAAAGTTCTTGCATGAAATCTGCCGACTGGAATTGCTTCGAAGGAAGTCACCATTTTTTTACCATGGCCCTTGTGCAATGATGCACTGATTTTAGGAGGTTCCTGACTAGCTCGGATAACTCCCTGGCTTTCTCTTCCGGGAGAAACACCTTTTTCTGGACTGTGTCCAGAATCATCCCTAAGCACAGGAGACTTGTTGTCGGGATCAGCTGCGATTTTGGAATATTTAGAATCCACCCCTGCTGTTGTAACAGTATCCGAGATAGTGCTACTCCGACCTCCAACTGTTCCCTGGACTTTGCCCTTATCAGGAGATCGTCCAAGTAAGGGATAATTAAGACGCCTTTTCTTCGAAGAAGAACCATCATTTCGGCCATTACCTTGGTAAAGACCCGGGGTGCCGTAGACAATCGAAACGGCAGCGTCTGAAACTGATAGTGACAGTTCTGTACCACGAACCTGAGGTACCCTTAGTGATAAGGGCAAATTTGGGACATGGAGGTAAGCATCCCTGATGTCTCGGGACACCAGATAGTCCCCTTCTTCCCGGTTCGTTATCACTGCTCTGAGTGACTCCATCTTGATTTGAACCTTTGTAAGTGTTCAAATTTTTTTAGATTTAGAATAGGTCTCACCTAGCCTTCTGGCTTCAGTACCACAATATAGTGTGGAATAATACCCCCTTTTCTTGTTGTAGGAGGGGTAATTTAATTATCACCTGCTGGGAATACAGCTCGTGAATTTTTTCCCATACTGCCTCCTTGTCGGAGGGAGACCTTGGTAAAGCAGACTTCAGGAGCCTGCGCAGGGGAAACGTCTCGACATTCCAAACTGTACCCCTGGGATACTACTTGTAGGATCCAGGGGTCCTGTACGGTCTCAGCGTCATGCTGAGAGCTTGTCAGAAGCGGTGGAACGCTTCTGTTCCTGGGAATGGGCTGCCTGCTGCAGTCTTCTTCCCTTTCCTCTATCCCTGGGCAGATATGACTCTTATAGGGACGAAAGGACTGAAGCTGAAAAGACGGTGTCTTTTTCTGCAGAGATGTGACTTAGGGTAAAAACGGTGGATTTTCCAGCAGTTGCCGTGGCCACCAGGTCCGATGGACCGACCCCAAATAACTCCTCTTCCTTTATACGGCAATACACCTTTGTGCCGTTTGGAATCTGCATCACCTGACCACTGTCGTGTCCATAAACATCTTCTGGCAGATATGGACATCGCACTTACTCTTGATGCCAGAGTGCAAATATCCCTCTGTGCATCTCGCATATATAGAAATACATCCTTTAAATGCTCTATAGTCAATAAAATACTGTCCCTGTCAAGGGTATCAATATTTTTAGTCAGGGAATCCGACCAAGCCACCCCAGCTCTGCACATCCAGGCTGAGGCGATCGCTGGTCGCAGTATAACACCAGTATGTGTGTATATACTTTTTATGATATTTTTCCAGCCTCCTGTCAGCTGGCTCCTTGAGGACGGCCCTATCTATAGACGGTACCGCCACTTGTTCTGATAAGCGTGTGAGCGCCTTATCCACCCTAAGGGGTGTTTCCCAACGCGCCCTAACTTCTGGCGGGAAAGGGTATACCGCCCATATTTTCTATCGGGGGGAACCCACGCATCATCACACACTTCATTTAATTTATCTGATTCAGGAAAAACTACGGTAGTTTTTTCACATCCCACATAATACCCTCTTTTGTGGTACTTGTAGTATCAGAAATATGTAACACCTCCTTCATTGCCCTTAACGTGTGGCCCTAATAAGGAATACGTTTGTTTATTCACCGTCGACACTGGATTCAGTGTCCCTGTCTGTGTCTGTGTCGACCGACTAAAGTAAACGGGCGTTTTAAAACCCCTGACGGTGTTTTTGAGACGTCTGGACCGGTACTAATTGTTTGTCGGCCGTCTCATGTCGTCAACCGACCTTGGCGCGTGTTGACATTATCACGTAATTCCCTAAATAAGCCATCCATTCCGGTGTCGACTCCCTAGAGAGTGACATCACCATTACAGGCAATTGCTCCGCCTCCTCACCAACATCGTCCTCATACATGTCGACACACACGTACCGACACACAGCACACACACAGGGAATGCTCTGATAGAGGACAGGACCCACTAGCCCTTTGGAGAGACAGAGGGAGAGTTTGCCAGCACACACCAAAAACGCTATAATTATATAGGGACAACCTTATATAAGTGTTTTCCCTTATAGCATCTTTTTTATATATTTCTAACGCCAAATTAGTGCCCCCCCTCTCTGTTTTAACCCTGTTTCTGTAGTGCAGTGCAGGGGAGAGCCTGGGAGCCTTCCCTCCAGCCTTTCTGTGAGGGAAAATGGCGCTGTGTGCTGAGGAGATAGGCCCCGCCCCTTTTTCGGCGGCCTCGTCTCCCGCTCTTAACGGATTCTGGCAGGGGTTAAATATCTCCATATAGCCCCCGGAGGCTATATGTGAGGTATTTTTAGCCAAAAAAGGTTTTCATTTGCCTCCCAGGGCGCCCCCCTCCCAGCGCCCTGCACCCTCAGTGACTGCCGTGTGAAGTGTGCTGAGAGGAAAATGGCGCACAGCTGCAGTGCTGTGCGCTACCTTAAGAAGACTGAGGAGTCTTCTGCCGCCGATTCTGGACCTCTTCTCGTTTCAGCATCTGCAAGGGGGCCGGCGGCGAGGCTCCGGTGACCATCCAGGCTGTACCTGTGATCGTCCCTCTGGAGCTAATGTCCAGTAGCCAAGAAGCCAATCCATCCTGCACGCAGGTGAGTTCACTTCTTCTCCCCTAAGTCCCTCGTTGCAGTGATCCTGTTGCCAGCAGGACTCACTGTAAAATAAAAAACCTAAGCTAAACTTTTCTAAGCAGCTCTTTAGGAGAGCCACCTAGATTGCACCCTTCTCGGCCGGGCACAAAAATCTAACTGAGGCTTGGAGGAGGGTCATAGGGGGAGGAGCCAGTGCACACCACCTGATCCTAAAGCTTTACTTTTTGTGCCCTGTCTCCTGCTGAGTCGCTATTCCCCATGGTCCTTTCAGGAACCCCAGCATCCACTAGGACGATAGAGAAAAGATTTTACTTCCCGATAAATCTATTTCTCGTAGTCCGTAGTGGATGCTGGGACTCCGTCAGGACCATGGGGAATAGCGGCTCCGCAGGAGACAGGGCACAAAATTTAAAAGTTTGACCACTAGGTGGTGTGTACTGGCTCCTCCCCCTATGACCCTCCTCCAAGCCTCAGTTAGGATACTGTGCCCGGACGAGCGTACACAATAAGGAAGGATTTTGAATCCCGGGTAAGACTCATACCAGCCACACCAATCACACCGTACAACTTGTGATCTGAACCCAGTTAACAGTATGACAAACGTAGGAGCCTCTGAACAGACGGCTCACAACAATAACAACCCGATTTTTTTGTAACAATAACTATGTACAAGTATTGCAGACAATCCGCACTTGGGATGGGCGCCCAGCATCCACTACGGACTACGAGAAATAGATTTATCGGTAAGTAAAATCTTATTTTCTCTGACGTCCTAGTGGATGCTGGGACTCCGTCAGGACCATGGGGATTATACCAAAGCTCCCAAACGGGCGGGAGAGTGCGGATGACTCTGCAGCACCGAATGAGAGAACTCCAGGTCCTCCTTAGCCAGGGTATCAAATTTGTAGAATTTTACAAACGTGTTCTCCCCTGACCACGTAGCTGCTCGGCAGAGTTGTAATGCCGAGACCCCTCGGGCAGCCGCCCAAGATGAGCCCACCTTCCTTGTGGAATGGGCCTTGACAGATTTAGGCTGTGGCAGGCCTGCCACAGAATGTGCAAGTTGAATTGTGCTACAAATCCAACGAGCAATCGTCTGCTTAGAAGCAGGAGCACCCAGCTTGTTGGGTGCATACAGTATAAACAGCGAGTCAGATTTTCTGACTCCAGCCGTCCTTGAAATATATATTTTCAATGCTCTGACAACGTCCAGCAACTTGGAATCCTCCAAATCGCTAGTAGCCGCAGGCACCACAATAGGCTGGTTCAGGTGAAACGCTGAAACCACCTTAGGCAGAAAGTGAGGACGCGTCCGCAGTTCTGCCCTGTCCGAATGGAAAATCAGATATGGGCTTTTATACGATAAAGCCGCCAATTCTGACACTCTCCTGGCTGAAGCCAGGGCCAGTAGCATGGTTACTTTCCATGTAAGATATTTCAAATCCACCGATTTGAGTGGCTCAAACCAATAGGATTTGAGAAAATCCAAAACTACATTAAGATCCCACGGTGCCACTGGGGGCACAACCGGGGGCTGTATATGTAGTACTCCTTTTACAAAAGTCTGGACTTCAGGAACTGAAGCCAATTCTTTCTGGAAGAAAATCGACAGGGCCGAAATTTGAACCTTAATGGACCCTAATTTGAGGCCAATAGACAATCCTGTTTGCAGGAAATGTAGGAATCGACCCAGTTGAAATTCCTCCGTCGGGGCCTTCCTGGCCTCACACCACGCAACATATTTTCTCCAAATGCGGTGATAATGTTGTGCAGTCACCTCCTTCCTGGCTTTTACCAGGGTAGGGATGACCTCTTCCGGAATGCCTTTTTCCCTTAGGATTCGGCGTTCAACCGCCATGCCGTCAAACGCAGCCGCGGTAAGTCTTGGAATAGACACGGTCCCTGCTGAAGCAGGTCCCGTCTTAGAGGTAGAGGCCACGGATCTTCCGTGAGCATCTCCTGAAGTTCCGGGTACCAAGTTCTTCTTGGCCAATCCGGAGCCACGAGTATCGTTCTTACTCCCCTTTGCCGTATAATTCTCAGTACTTTTGGTATGAGAGGCAGAGGAGGAAACACATACACTGACTGGAACACCCATGGTGTTACCAGAGCGTCTACAGCTATTGCCTGAGGGTCTCTTGACCTGGCGCAATACCTGTCCAGTTTTTTGTTGAGGCGGGACGCCATCATGTCCACCATTGGTCTTTCCCAATGGACCACAATCATGTGGAAGACTTCTGGATGAAGTCCCCACTCTCCCGGGTGCAGATCGTGTCTGCTGAGGAAGTCTGCTTCCCAGTTGTCCACTCCCGGGATGAACACAGCTGACAGTGCTAACACATGATTTTCTGCCCAGCGGAGAATCCTTGCAGCTTCTGCCATTGCCCTCCTGCTTCTTGTACCGCCCTGTCTGTTTACGTGGGCGACTGCCGTGATGTTGTCCGACTGAATCAACACCGGCTGACCCTGAAGCAGAGGTTTTGCCAGGCTTAGAGCATTGTAGATTGCTCTTAGCTCCAGTATATTTATGTGAAGAGACGTCTCCAGGCTTGACCACACGCCCTGGAAGTTTCTTCCCTGTGTGACCGCTCCCCAGCCTCTCAGGCTGGCATCCGTGGTCACTAGGACCCAGTTCTGTATGCCGAATCTGCGGCCCTCTAACAGATGAGCACTCTGCAACCACCATAGCAGAGACACTCTTGTCCTTGTGGACAATTTTATCCGCTGATGCATCTGCAGATGCGATCCGGACCATTTGTCCAGCAGATCCCACTGAAAAGTTCGTGCATGGAATCTGCTGAATGGAATCGCTTCGTAAGAAGCTACCATTTTTCCCAGGACTCTTGTGCATTGATGCACAGATACTTTTCCTGGTTTTAGGAGGTTCCTGACTAGATCGGATAACTCCCTGGCTTTCTCCTCCGGAAGAAATACCTTTTTCTGAACAGTGTCCAGAATCATCCCTAGGAACAACAGACGTGTCGTCGGGATCAGTTGGGATTTTGGAAAATTCAGAATCCACCCGTGTTGTTGGAGCACTACTTGGGTTAGTGCTACTCCGACCTCCAGCTGTTCTCTGGATCTTGCCCTTATCCGGAGATCGTCCAAGTAAGGGATAATTAAGACGCCTTCTCTTCGAAGAAGGATCATCATTTCGGCCATTACCTTGGTAAAGACCCGGGGTGCCGTGGACAATCCAAACGGCAGCGTCTGAAACTGATAATGACAGTTTTGGACCACGAACCTGAGGTACCCCCTTGGTGTGAAGGACAAATTGGAACATGAAGGTAAGCATCCTTGATGTCCAAGGACACCATAAAATCCCCTTCTTCCAGATTCGCTATCACTGCTCTGAGTGACTCCATCTTGAACTTGAATTTTTGTATGTACAGGTTCAGAGATTTTAGATTTAGAATCGGTCTTACCGAGCCGTCCGGCTTCGGTACCACAAATAGCGTGGAGTAATACCCCTGTCCCTGTTGTAGGAGGGGTACCTTGACTATCACCTGCTGAGAATACAGCTTGTGAATGGCCTCCAATACCGTCGCCCTGTCGGAGGGAGACGTTGGCAAAGCAGACTTTAGGAAACGGCGAGGAGGGGACTTCTCGAATTCCAACCTGTAACCCTGAGATACTACCTGCAGGATCCAGGGGTCCACCTGCAAGTGAGCCCACTGTGCGCTGAAATGTTTGAGGCGACCCCCCACCGCCCCTGAGTCTGCTTGTAAGGTCCCAGCGTCATGCTGACGCCTTTGTAGAAGCCGGGGAGGGCTTCTGCTCCTGGGAAGGAGCTGCTTGTTGCAGTCTCTTACCCTTTCCTTTGCCTCGGGGCAAATAGGAATGTCCTTTTGCTCGTTTGTTCTTATAGGAACGAAAGGACTGCGGCTGAAAAGCCTGCGGCTTTTTCTGCTGGGAGGTGACCTGGGGTAAAAAGGTGGATTTTCCGGCCGTTGCCGTGGCCACCAGATCCGATAGACCGACCCCAAATAATTCCTCCCCCTTATACGGCAATACTTCCATATGTCGTTTGGAATCCGCATCACCTGACCACTGGCGCGTCCATAAACTTCTTCTGGCAGATATGGACATCGCACTTACTCTTGATGCCAGAGTGCAAATATCTCTCTGTGCATCTCGCATATAAAGAAATGCATCCTTTAACTGCTCTATAGTCAGTAAAATACTGTCCCTATCCAGGGTATCAATATTTTCAGACAGTGACTCCGACCAAGCCACGCCAGCACTGCACATCCAGGCTGAGGCGATTGCTGGTCTCAGTAGAACACCCGTATGTGTGTATATACTTTTCAATGTATTCTCCAGCCTCCTATCAGCTGGATCCTTGAGGGCGGCCGTATCAGGAGACGGTAACGCCACTTGCTTTGATAAGCGTGTGAGCGCCTTATCCACCCTAGGAGGTGTTTCCCAGCGCGCCCTAACCTCTGGCGGGAAAGGGTATAATGCCAATAACTTCTTTGAAATTAGCAGTTTTCTATCTGGGGTAACCCACGCTTCATCACACACTTCATTCAGTTCCTCTGATTCAGGAAAAACTATCGGTAGTTTTTTCACACCCCACATAAATACCCCTTTTTGTGGTACTTGCAGTATCAGAGATATGCAAAGCCTCCTTCATTGCCGTGATCATATAACGTGTGGCCCTACTGGAAAATACGTTTGTTTCTTCACCGTCGACACTGGATTCAGTGTCAGTGTCTGGGTCTGTGTCGACCGACTGAGGTAAAGGGCGTTTTACAGCCCCTGACGGTGTCTGAGACGCCTGGACAGGTACTAACTGGTTTGCCGGCTGTCTCATGTCGTCAACCGACTTTTGTAGCGTGCTGACACTATCCCGTAATTCCATAAACAAAGCCATCCATTCTGGTGTCGACTCCCTAGGGGGTGACATCACCATTACAGGCAATTGCTCCGCCTCCACGCCAACATCGTCCTCATACATGTCGACACACGTACCGACACACAGCAGACACACAGGGAATGCTCCGATAGAAGACAGGACCCCACTAGCCCTTTGGGGAGACAGAGGGAGAGTTTGCCAGCACACACCCAAGCGCTATAAATATATATAGGGACAACCTTAATAAGTGTGTTCCCTTTATAGCAGCTCAAATATTATAAATATCGCCAATAAGTGCCCCCCCTCTCTGTTTTTACTCTGTTTCTGTAGTGCAGTGCAGGGGAGAGTCCTGGGAGCCTTCCTCGCAGCGGAGCTGGGCAGGAAAATGGCGCTGTGTGCTGAGGAGAATAGGCCCCGCCCCCTTTTCGGCAGGCTTCTTCTCCCGTTTTTTTTGGAACCTGGCAGGGGTTAAATACATCCATATAGCCCCAGGGGCTATATGTGATATATTTTAGCCAGAATAGGTATATTACATTGTTGCCCAGGGCGCCCCCCCCAGCGCCCTGCACCCTCAGTGACCGCTGGTGTGAAGTGTGCGGAGAGCAATGGCGCACAGCTGCAGTGCTGTGCGCTACCTCATGAAGACTGAGACGTCTTCTGCCGCCGGTTTCTGGACCTCTTCTCTATTCGGCATCTGCAAGGGGGTCGGCGGCGCGGCTCCGGTGACCCATCCAGGCTGTACCTGTGATCGTCCCTCTGGAGCTAGTGTCCAGTAGCCTAAGAAGCAAATCCATCCTGCACGCAGGTGAGTTCACTTCTTCTCCCCTAAGTCCCTCGTTGCAGTGAGCCTGTTGCCAGCAGGACTCACTGAAAATAAAAAACCTAACAAACTTTTTCTAAGCAGCTCTTTAGGAGAGCCACCTAGATTGCACCCTGCTCGGACGGGCACAAAAACCTAACTGAGGCTTGGAGGAGGGTCATAGGGGGAGGAGCCAGTACACACCACCTAGTGGTCAAACTTTTAAATTTTGTGCCCTGTCTCCTGCGGAGCCGCTATTCCCCATGGTCCTGACGGAGTCCCAGCATCCACTAGGACGTCAGAGAAATAGGATTTTAATACCTACCGGTAAATCCTTTTCTCTTAGTCCGTAGAGGATGCTGGGGACTCCGTAAGGACCATGGGGTATAGACGGGCTCCGCAGGAGACATGGGCACACTATAAGACTTTGAATGGGTGTGAACTGGCTCTATGCCCCTCCTCCAGACCTCAGTTAGAAAACTGTGCCCAGGGAGACGGACATTTAGAGGAAAGAATTTATTGTTTAAACACGGTGAGTGTCATACCAGCTCACACCATGAACATACCGCAGAACGTGGCATTCAATAGAATACCAGCCAACGGCATGAACAATACACAGCCACATGCTGAGAAAATATGTAACACAACCAGTGTGTCAACACAACCAATAATAAGACACCGCATGCCATGGCATGCACAACGTCAGCAACAGCCTGACAGAAAACAAACACCACAAGAGTGTAACCATAACCAATACCTGCAGACACAGTACGCACTGGGATGGGCGCCCAGCATCCTCTATGGACTAAGAGAAAAGGATTTACCGGTAGGTATTAAAATCCTATATTCTCATACGTCCTAGAGGATGCTGGGGACTCCGTAAGGACCATGGGGTTTATAACAAAGCTCCAGATCGGGTGGGAGCGTGCGGACGACTCTGCAGCACCGATTGAGCAAACATGAGGTCCCCATCAGCCAGGGTATCAAACTTGTACAGCTTAGCCAAAGTGTTTGAACCCGACCAAGTATCCACTCAGCAAAGTTGAACCGGCGAGACTCCTCGGGCATCTACCTAGTAGAATGGGTCACCACCGACTTCGGTAACTGCAATCCAGCCGTAGAACGAGCACGCCGAATCGTATCACAGATCCAGCGTGTAACAGACCGCAGAGACGCAGGCGCCCCAATCATGCTGGGGCATACCGGACAAACAGAGCCTCTGTTTCCCCAATCTGAGCCAAATTGGCGACATAAATAACCAAAGCCCTAACTACATCGAGAGACCTTGAATCAGCCAATGCTGAAGCAACCACAGGCATCAAATAGGCAGGTTTCTGCGAAACACCGAAACCACTTTTGGCGGAACTATTATCAGAGTTCTCAATTCCGCTCTATCCACCTGGAAGATCAACCAGGGGCTCTTGTGAGACCCAGCCGCTACTTCCGACATCCGCCTTGCGTACGCCAAAGCCAAAAGCATGACCACTCTCCAAGAGAGAAATTTTAACACAACCTTTCATAAAGGTTCCAAACATTTTGACACAAGAAAA
The DNA here is from genome assembly GCF_028390025.1 of Pseudophryne corroboree. Taxonomy (NCBI): domain Eukaryota; kingdom Metazoa; phylum Chordata; class Amphibia; order Anura; family Myobatrachidae; genus Pseudophryne; species Pseudophryne corroboree. The sequence continues at coordinate 314,818,352 of NC_086449.1, forward strand.
CGCAACACCACGTCAAGGGCCCACGGTTCCAATGGTGGCACAAAAGGAGGTTGGCTGTGCAGTACTCCTTCCACGAAGGTCGGAACTTCCGGAAAGGTTGCCAATTATTTTCTTGAAAGAAAATGTATAAGGCCAAAACCGCACTGAAATGGAGCCTAACTTTAGGCCTGCACCCACACCTGCTTGCAAAGAATGGAGAAGAACGAGCCAGCTGAAATCTTCCGTCGTAGCCTTCTTGGATTCACACATTTTCTCCAAACACGGTGGTAAGGCTTTGCCGTTACTTCTCTTCTAGCTCGAAAAAAAGTGTGAAAACGACTTCACTGGGAATATCCATTCTGGTTAGGATATGGTGTTCAACCGCCACGCCTTCAAACGCAGCCGCGGCAAGTTTTGATACACGCCCTGATCTTGTTGAAACCGTTCCTCACATAGAGGAAGAGGCCAGGGATCTTCTATGAGTAAATCCTGAAGAACTGGATACCAAGCCCTCCTCGTTTAGACCGGAACAATGAGGATCACCAGAACCTTTGTTCTTCTTACGTTTATCACCTTCAGAAGAGTGAAAACGGAGGGAACACATAGAACTGAAAACACCCAAGGTGTCCGGAGGACGTCCACCGTTATAGTTTGAGTGTCCTCTGACCTGGAACAATATCTCTGAGATCTCTCGTTGAGGTGAGACGCCAACATGTCCAATTGAGGCACTCCTCAAAGACTTGTCGTTTCAGTGAAAACTTCTCGATGACGACCGTATTTCTCCCGAATGGAGATCGCGTCTGCAGAGGAATCTATTTCTCCGTCGTTCACATCCGGAACGAAGACTGCTAATATAGCGGTTATCAGTCTTTCCACCAAGCGGGAAACTTTTTCGGCATCTGCCATTGCCGCTTTGCTCCTTGTTCTGCCCTAGCGGCTTACTTACACCACTGCTGTCAAGTCGTCCGACAGAATTAAAACGGGCAGATCACGAAGCATATGTTCATTGAAAATAGCTCTTAATTTAAGAAAGCTTATTGCAGACAAGCTTCCCAGCTTGACCTTTCCCTCTGGAAATACTTCACTTGCACGGACTGCTCCCCAGTCTCGGAGATCCGCATGCATGGACAACAGGATCTCATCCTGGATTCCGAACCTTCGTCCCTCTAGGAGGTGAGAATTGAGCAGACACCACAGGAGCGTAAACCTGACCATTAGGATTATATTCCGGCGCATGCGCAGGTGAGACCCGGACCACATTTCCAACTGGCCCCGTGAAAACCACTCTGGCATTTGACCTGCTCACCGACAAGGCCTCTGAGGCCGCACCGATCTTCTTCATCAACGGAACATATTGATGGATTGTCACTGCAAATCTGATCCGACTCCGGATCCTCAGACCTCTTTCCACAGGAACACACAGAACTTCAACCGTTCCGTATCTACTCTGATACCCACCTCCGACGCCTGCGTCGTTGGGAATAACAGCCCTCCCCTGTGTTGAAGAACAGTCAGAGAAAAAAATAAGAATTTACTTACCGATAATTCTATTTCTCGTAGTCCGTAGTGGATGCTGGGGACTCCGTAAGGACCATGGGGAATAGCGGCTCCGCAGGAGACTGGGCACCAAAGTAAAGCTTTAGAACTACCTGGTGTGCACTGGCCCCTCCCCCTATGACCCTCCTCCAAGCCTCAGTTAGGATACTGTGCCCGGACGAGCGTACACAATAAGGAAGGATTTTGAATCCCGGGTAAGACTCATACCAGCCACACCAATCACACCATATAACTTGTGATCTAAACCCAGTTAACAGCTTGATAACAGAGGAGCCTCTAGAAAAGATGGCTCACTACAGCAATAACCCGATTTTTTGGTAACAATAACTATGTACCAGTATTGCAGACAATCCGCACTTGGGATGGGCACCCAGCATCCACTACGGACTACGAGAAATAGAATTATCGGTAAGTAAATTCTTATTTTCTCTGACGTCCTAGTGGATGCTGGGGACTCCGTAAGGACCATGGGGATTATACCAAAGCTCCCAAACGGGCGGGAGAGTGCGGATGACTCTGCAGCACCAAATGAGAGAACTCCAGGTCCTCCTCAGCCAGGGTATCAATTTTGTAGAATTTTACAAACGTATTTGCTCCTGACCAAGTAGCTGCTCGGCAAAGTTGTAAAGCCGAGACCCCTCGGGCAGCCGCCCAAGATGAGCCCACCTTCCTTGTGGAATGGGCTTTTACAGATTTTGGCTGTGGCAGGCCTGCCACAGAATGTGCAAGCTGAATTGTACTACAAATCCAACGAGCAATAGTCTGCTTAGAAGCAGGAGCACCCAGCTTGTTGGGTGCATACAGAATAAACAACGAGTCAGATTTTCTGACTCCAGCCGTCCTGGAAACCTATATTTCCAGGGCCCTGACAACGTCTAGCAACTTGGAGTCCTCCAAGTCCCTAGTAGCCGCAGGCACCACAATAGGTTGATTCAGGTGAAACGCTGAAAACCACCTTAGGGAGAAACTGAGGACAAGTCCTCAATTCCGCCCTGTCCGAATGGAAAATCAGATGAGGGCTTTTACAGGATAAAGCCGCCAATTCTGACACGCACCTGGCCCAGGCCAGGGCCAACAGCATGACCACTTTCCATGTGAGATATTTTAACTCCACATATTTAAGTGGTTCAAACCAATGTGACTTTTGGAACCCAAAAACTACATTTATATCCCAAGGTGCCACTGGAGGCACAAAAGGAGGCTGTATATACAGTACCCCTTTCACAAACGTCTGAACTTCAGGGACTGAAGCTAGTTCTTTTTGGAAGAAAATTGACAGGGCCGAAATTTGAACCTTAATGGACCCCCATTTCAGGCCCATAGACACTCCTGTTTGCAGGAAATGTAGGAATCGACCTAGTTGAAAATTCCTCCGTCGGGGCCTTACTGGCCTCGCACCACGCAACATATTTTCGCCAAATGCGGTGATAATGTTTTGCGGTTATATCTTTCCTGGCTTTGATCAGGATAGGAATGACTTCATCCGGAATGCCTTTCTCCTTCAGGATCCGGCGTTCAACCGCCATGCCGTCAAATGCAGCCGCGGTAAGTCTTGGAACAGACAGGGTCCTTGCTGGAGCAGGTCCCTTCTTAGAGGTAGAGGCCACGGATCCTCCGTGAGCATCTCTTGAAGTTCCGGTTACCAAGTCCTTCTTGGCCAATCCGGAGCCACGAATATAGTGCTTACTCCTCTCCATCTTATAATTCTCAGTACCTTGGGTATGAGAGGCAGAGGAGGGAACACATACACTGACTGGTACACCCACTGTGTTACCAGAGCGTCTACAGCTATTGCCTGAGGGTCCCTTGACCTGGCGCAATACTTGTCGAGTTTTATAAACATGTGGAAGACTTCTGGGTGAAGTCCCCACTCTCCCGGGTGGGGGTCGTGTCTGCTGAGGAAGTCTGCTTCCCAGTTGTCCACTCCCGGAATGAATACTGCTGACAGTGCTATCACATGATTTTCCGCCCAGCGAAGAATCCTTGCAGCTTCTGCCTTGCCCTCCTGCTTCTTGTGTCACCCTGTCTGTTTACGTGGGTGACTGCCGTGATGTTGTCCGAATGGATCAACTCCGGGTGACCTTGAAGCAGAGGTCTTGCTGAGCTTAGAGCATTGTAAATGGCCCTTAGCTTCAGGATATTTATGTGAAGTGATGTCTCCAGGCTTGACCATAAGCTCTGGAAATTCCTTCCCTGTGTGACTGCTCCCCAGCCTCGCAGGCTGGCATCCGTGGTCACCAGGACCCAGTCCTGAATGTCGAATCTGCGGCCCTCTAGAAGATGAGCACTCTGCAACCACCACAGGAGAGACACCCTTGTGCTTGGTGACAGGGTTATCCGCTGATGCATCTGAAGATGCGACCCGGACCATTTGTCCAGCAGGTCCCACTGGAAAGTTCTTGCGTGGAATCTGCCGAATAGGATTGCTTCGTAGGAAGCCACCATTTTTCCCAGAACCCTTTCATTGATGTACTGAGACTTGGCTCGGTTATAGGAGGTTCCCGACTAGCTCGGATAACTCCCTGACTTTCTCCTCCGGGAGAAACACCTTTTTCTGGACTGTGTCCAGGATCATCCCTAGGAACAGAAGACGAGTCGTCGGAATCAGCTGCGATTTTGGAATATTGAGAATCCAATCGTGCTGCCGCAACACTACCTGAGATAGTGCTACACCGACCTCCAACTGTTCCCTGGATCTTACCCTTATCAGGGAATCGTCCAAGTAAGGGATAACTAAAATTCCCTTCCTTCGAAGGAGTATCATCATTTCGGCCATTACCTTGGTAAAGACCCGGGGTGCCGTGGACCATCCATACGGCAGCGTCTGAAACTGATAGTGACAGTTCTGTACCACAAACCTGAGGTACCCTTGGTGAGAAGGGTAAATTGGGACATGAAGGTAAGCATCCTTGATGTCCCGAGACATCATGTAGTCCCCTTCTTCCAGGTTCGCAATCACTGCTCTGAGTGACTCAATCTTGAATTTGAACCTCCGTATGTAAGTATTCAAGATTTTAGATTTAGAATCGGTCTCACCGAGCCGTCCGGCTTCGGTACCACAACAGTGTGGAATAATACCCCGTTCCCTGTTGCAGGAGGGGTACCTTGATTATCACCTGTTGGGAATACAGCTTGTGAATGGCTTCCAAAACTGCCTCCCTGTCAGAGGGAGACATCGGTAAAGCCGACTTTAGGAAACGGCGAGGGGGAGACGTCTCGAATTCCAATTTGTACCCCTGAGATATCACCTGAAGGATCCAGGGGTCTAATTGCGAGTGAGCCCACTGCGCGCTGAAATTCATTGAGACGGGGCCCCACCATGCCTGATTCTGCTTGTAAAGCCCCAGCGTCATACTAAGGGCTTGGCAGAGGCGGGAGAGGGCTTCTGTTCCTGGGAACTGGCTGATTTCTGCAGCCTTTTTCCTCTCCCTCTGTCACGGGGCAGAAATGAGGAACCTTTTGCCCGCTTGCCCACGAAAGGACTGCGCCTGATAATACGGCGTCTTCTTATGTTGAGAGGCGACCTGGGGTACAAACGTGGATTTCCCAGCTGTTGCCGTGGCCACCAGGTCTGAAAGACCGACCCCAAATAACTCCTCCCCTTAATAAGGCAATACTTCCAAATGCCGTTTGGAATCCGCATCACCTGACCACTGTCGTGTCCATAACCCTCTACTGGCAGAAATGGACAACGCACTTAGACTTGATGCCAGTCGGCAAATATTCCGCTGTGCATCACGCATATATAGAAATGCATCTTTTAAATGCTCTATAGGCAATAATATACTGTCCCTATCTAGGGTATCAATATTTTCAGTCAGGGAATCCGACCACGCCAACCCAGCACTGCACATCCAGGCTGAGGCGATTGCTGGTCGCAGTATAACACCAGTATGTGTGTAAATACATTTTAGGATACCCTCCTGCTTTCTATCAGCAGGATCCTTAAGGGCGGCCATCTCAGGAGAGGGTAGAGCCCTTGTTCTTACAAGCGTGTGAGCGCTTTATCCACCCTAGGGGGTGTTTCCCAACGCACCCTAACCTCTGGCGGGAAAGGATATAATGCCAATAACATTTTAGAAATTATCAGTTGTTATCGGGGGAAACCCACGCATCATCACACACCTCATTTAATTTCTCAGATTCAGGAAAACTACAGGTAGTTTTTCCTCACCGAACATAATACCCCTTTTTGGTGGTACTCGTATTATCAGAAATGTGTAAAACATTTTTCATTGCCTCAATCATGTAACGTGTGGCCCTACTGGAAGTCACATTTGTCTCTTCACCGTCGACACTGGAGTCAGTATCCGTGTCGGCGTCTATATCTGCCATCTGAGGTAACGGGCGCTATAGAGCCCCTGACGGCCTATGAGACGTCTGGACAGGCACAAGCTGAGTAGCCGGCTGTCTCATGTCAACCACGGTCTTTTATACAGAGCTGACACTGTCACGTAATTCCTTCCAACAGTTCATCCACTCAGGTGTCGACCCCCTAGGGGGTGACATCACTATTACAGGCAATCTGCTCCGTCTCCACATCATTTTTCTCCTCATACATGTCGACACAAACGTACCGACACACAGCACACACAGGGAATGCTCTGATAGAGGACAGGACCCCACTAGCCCTTTGGGGAGACAGAGGGAGAGTTTGCCAGCACACACCAGAGCGCCATATATATACAGGGATAACCTTATATAAGTGTTTTTCCCCTTATAGCTGCTGTATTTTTAATACTGCGCGTAATTAGTGCCCCCCTCTCTTTTTTAACCCTTTCTGTAGTGTAGTGACTGCAGGGGAGAGCCAGGGAGCTTCCCTCCAACGGAGCTGTGAGGGAAAATGGCGCCAGTGTGCTGAGGAGATAAGGCCGCCGAGAAGGGGGCGGAGCCTATCTCCCGTTTTTCTGTGTATTCTGGCAGGGGTTAAATTCATCCATATAGCCCAGGAGCTATATGTGATGCATTTTTTGCCATCCAAGGTGTTTTTATTGCGTCTCAGGGCGCCCCCCCCCAGCGCCCTGCACCCTCAGTGACCGGAGTGTGAAGTGTGCCGAGAGCAATGGCGCACAGCTGCAGTGCTGTGCGCTACCTTGTTGAAGACAGGACGTCTTCTGCCGCCGATTTTCCGGACCTCTTCTGTCTTCTGGCTCTGTAAGGGGGCCGGCGGCGCGGCTCTGGGACCTATCCATGGCTGGGCCTGTGATCGGTCCCTCTGGAGCTAATGTCCAGTAGCCTAAGAAGCCCAATCCACTCTGCACGCAGGTGAGTTCGCTTCTTCTCCCCTTAGTCCCTCGATGCAGTGAGCCTGTTGCCAGCAGGTCTCACTGAACATAAAAAACCTAAAACTAAACTTTTCACTAAGCAGCTCAGGAGAGCCACCTAGTGTGCACCCTTCTCGTTCGGGCGCAAAAATCTAACTGAGGCTTGGAGGAGGGTCATAGGGGGAGGGGCCAGTGCACACCAGGTAGTTCTAAAGCTTTACTTCTGTGCCCAGTCTCCTGCGGAGCCGCTATTCCCCATGGTCCTTACGGAGTCCCCAGCATCCACTAGGACGTCAGAGAAATAACGATTTGTACCACTTGTGTCTTAACCTCGCCTTAATCAGGAGAGTGTCCCAGTACAGAACAACAATGGCTCTTACTATTGAAAGAATACCATCCCACTGCCATCATTCCGGTGAAATGGCAAAGACAATCCTGGATATCCACCCAGGTAATCTGAATGCGGAGAACAACGCATTTAAACCTCTTAGTTTTTTTGTTTTTGTTTTTTTAAACAGGGACAGCAGGACAAATCCCTGAACCTGACGCACCTCTGGTATTGCGTCGCGTACTACCTCCCCTTCCAGAGGGGAAACGGCAAGATCTATTAGAAAAATCAGTGAGGGGAAACATCTGTAACGCCAGAATGTCCCCCTTTGGATTCTATAATTAACTCGCAGGTCCTAGTCTATTCTCGGACTGATTGAAAAGTAGTAGACGAGTCTCCACCGGAGTGGGCTCCAGCCAGATAGACTCAGCGACATGTGGTAGAAACAGAAAACATCAGCTTCTGCGAACCTAACAAGGCTGCAGAACTCTTACCTTTACACCTTCCACTGTTTGCACAGAAAAGGAAAAAAAGAACAGTATCGAACCGGTTAAAACGACTGCATCCCACAAAAGAATGCGTCACCAACCGTTGTGAAGGAGACTAACTCACGAAGTTAGACTTACCAGCAGTATCCGCCAAGATTGACTGAACTGAGGCATCCCCAATAGCGGTACACCGTCCCAGGAAGAAACTCCAGTATCTCTCGGAGTCAGCCTCAGCATTCCCCCGGCCACTCCTGTATACGCACGGCAGCCTGACGCAATGTTATAGAGAAGAACCAACATAATGAACATCCCCTCTCTCTTTCGGGTAATTCTATCGGATGCCTTTTCAAATATAAACACTCCCTCATGTGCACGTAATGCAAATAAGCCCAAAGCATAGAAATAAAGTATCACTTAGCTTCCTGTATACGATCCTTTGTGACAGGGCCCTGTGTCGACCAGGAGTTGACTTTCACAGTATTCTATCCGCGACGGGAAAAGAATAAACATTCGGCCTCCTTGTGAGGATCTGAGACCAATTCGTCACGGCCGACCTAGAGCTTTATCAACAGAGCAACCAGCACAGAGAAGGAACATTTCATTATAAACATAATGTAAATATACATAATGCAATACACAAAAAACACACCTATCCTATATATAACATACATATAAGCGGATTGTCCGGAACCATCGGGTCCCTAGTGACATTAATGTGTTCTGAATGTGTATGACCATGTACTGAATGCCCCAATTGTGGATCCAACAGGAAACCTTATGGGCGACAGAAAACCCAGCAGTCGTCGACAGCAGGGAGTAGTAACCAGGCAAAATAACATTCTTGCGACCCTGAGGGGTCCGAGGGGAGTATACGTAAATAATTTTAATAACGCTCCCCCACATATACTACAGAGTCTGTGCACGAGCTACAGGCCCATGGAACCGCACCATACATATAAATATATATACAGGCATAAGGCAGTTACAGCATGTTAATTTACCCCCAGTAATAGCAGTTGGTGCCGACAGGGTCACCCACATACTACTGTGTTTCTCATACAGTGTTTACTTTTGACAAGCATACAACTACCGAACTGTTGACTCTGCACGTACAGCATCAAGTACCAACAGGCGTCAGCGATGCCGACAGTGATTCCCATAGCTGTTTGAGTAGACACGTGGACTATAGTGGGTATTCTGACAGGGAACACACAGAGAAACACGCACAACAATGATTATATGCCTCTTTCTAAATAGTGTTATATATCCCTCAATACAACACTAAAAATCTGTGCCCCCCTTTGTTTGTACACTTTCTTGGCGGGGACAGAGAGAAAATGGCGCTGAACACTGCTGTGAGGGCTAAGCAATGGCGCGCAGCGCGATCGCTGCTGTATACTGGCGGGGGTAATGTACCCGGTGCCGGGGCCTGAATACGACTTCTTGCCAGTGAAAAAGAGAGACTCAGTAACTGCTGCCCAGGGCGCTCCCCCCCCAGCGCCCTGCACCCTGTGAGTGCCGTTGGTGTGTGGGAGCATGGAGCGCTGCGCTTACCTCCGTTACTGAAGTCTTCTGCCGTCTGATGTCTTCTGTTCTTCTCATACTCACCCGGCTTCTTTCTTCTGGCTTCTGTGAGGGGGGTGACGGCGCGGCTCCGGGAACAAGCAGCTAGGCGAACCAAGTGATCGAACCCTCTGGAGCTAATGGTATCCAGTAGCCTAAGAAGCAGAGCCCTTAACTAAGAAGAAGTAGGTCTGACTTCTCTCCCCTCAGTCCCACGATGCATGGAGCCTGTAGCCAGCAGGTCTCCCTGAAAATAAACCTAACAATAAAGTCTTTAGAGAAACTCTGTGGAGCTCCCATAGTGTGTGTCCAGTCACTCCTGGGCACAGAGTCTAACTGAGGTCTGGAGGAGGGGCATAGAGGGAGGAGCCAGTTCACACCCATTCAAAGTCTTATAGTGTGCCCATGTCTCCTGCGGATCCCGTCTATACCCCATGGTCCTTACGGAGTCCCCAGCATCCTCTAGGACGTATGAGAAAAAAAATTACCCGGAGACTAACAAAATTCTTGCTGTATTCTGTTCAACCACGGCGCTCTGCCAACCGCAGTGCTCTGCCAATTAGCCTATGGTCCTTTACTCAGACCCTGGTCACGGGAACTATGGTATGTGCTGATTTCGGTGTTTGCCTTTTCATGTATGTATTTTTCAAATGTTGTGTGGACTGTATATGTAAATAGATGGTAAAGAAACCTTACTGTACACTGAAATACTTTAAAGAGAAAAAGAAAAACAAGTAATACAGGAATACGCGGATGGAATAAAAGAACTGAGTGAGGGAGACATTTTAATAGGATTCATTACTTTCATGTGCTCTCATGCTTCATTGTATTCTTGCATCTGTTATATTTGTATATTGTATACAGACACTTGATAAAGATGTCATTTTGCTGAAGTGCGTTAGATGGGGCACATCCTATGAGTGACTGTTGGCTACTGACCTGTCTTCTGGTTCATTTTGAGTTCCAGCTATACGGCAAGGCTACAGAGGAAACTGCATACAAGCAGTGAAAGAACCCTGTGCTGCATGTTAGAATATAAATGATCCAAAACAAAAGCATGACATGTGGAAAGTTCGTGCAACGGAAAGAATTGTAGGAAATAGCAAGACCAAGAGGATACACCAAGGAACCAGCAATGTAATAACCAGAAGATGTGTGGCTACTGTCAAAGACCATCACTCAATTTGTACATTTCACAAATAGTTCAGCCTGAGAAACATTGCCATTAAAAACTCAACTATGCTGCTAAAACCAGAGCAATCCCTTTGACATAACCAAAGCAGTTTGTGATGACAGAAACCAAAAGGTGTGCTACTTGCAATGGGGGTGGGGGGGGGGCGTTCGTTTTATTTGGCAACCACCACACGTCCAGATATTGCAGATACAATAGGAATTCCCTGTTGACGTGCAAGTAAGGTTCGACAAAGAGACTGGAATGCAGTAGAGTCATACTTATATTAGACTCAAAACATGAAACTGGAAATACCAGCAAAAGACAACATTAAACTCACAGACTAATATGTGGATGCTGTTTGGGCTGGAGAACAAATAATCAGAAATTAACAAGTTGTTACTTGTCCATGTTAAGGGATTGTCCAAGGTCCCAGTCCACCAGAAAGTTAGTATCGTCTACAGAGGCAGAATATATTTCAACAACTAATGCAAGTCAAGTGATAATATGCTATACTAGGTCTCACATGATAAGTACAGCTCACATGTGTGTACTGCAGTGTTAGAAGCAGCTTGTAAATGTTGCTCTTTAATAAAAACATTATCTTTCACATTGGTGTCCTGGATTACAAGAATGCTGCTAATAATTCAAAATGTCAAATAATCTTACACTTATTGAGGAAAATGTATGAACACTTTGTACAAAAGGTGGCAATAACTATGACTAAACTGTACTAGTACACATTGGGGTCGATTCAATTCACCGACAGTTGAATAGCGCCGAGAATTAGCTCCGGGCGCTATTCAATAAAGTGACAAGTGACCCTCAATTGTCAGGAATTCTTCTCTCACCCCCGGGGGATAAGAGAAGTAATCCGACAAAAGTGCTGCCGTGCGGCCGGTGCGAGGCTGATTCTGTCGGGAATCAGCATCGCGGCAGGGAGTTAAGTCGGAGCATGCCCGTTCTTCCGACAATTCCACCTGTTAAGTCTGGGAGAACGGGCCTTCGCCGACTTAACTTGAGCTGAGTTGAATGGCGACAGGCGCTTACTCCCGGTGCTCTTCAACTGTCGGTGAATTGAATCAACCCCACTGGGTGTATGAATTTTGTATTGTACAGAAAAGCATGACAATTTTCCCACACCAGTTCGATATGGGCATCACATCACTGACCTGTCCCCCAATCTCATACTTATGTAATAGCCTGCGAGCTGCACGCTGTGCGGGAATTCCGGCATATCAACTCAAATTATTTTTAAAAAAAATACAGGCACACTCGCCGGAGTTCCCATACACCCTGAAGCTCGTAGGCTATTACATAAGCCCCCAAGGCTTCTTTCTTGCCTCCATTACCTAATTGGCATCACAAGCGCCTTTCAAATTGAGTTTTGCCCTCACCAACAATTACACAAACGACCAGGTCACCGACCTCTTGCAAAATCAACACTCACAGCTGCTGTACTAATTTTGGTTTTCTATTCCCCAAACATCAAAAACAAAGACATATCAAAGTTTGAGATGAATCCTGATCACAATAAGCTGCACAGACCCTTGTCCAGTGATGGGCAACAGACAGCCCCCTGTAGCTCCCCTCTGCTTATCTATTAGATTTATTGTAACAACTTACCTGTTGGTTATTACAAATTGGTATCTCTTTGATCAAATAATATTTATTTATTACTAAGAATATGTGTAATATTAGGGCATAAAAAGGGTTGCAGATTCCTTAGACTAATACACCTGTAGTGCCACTATACACAGAGCACAATGCAGGTGCATGTTCAGGAAATCATATGCAGGTAGCGAAGGCTACATAACTGATCTTGGCATCTAATGATGCTTGTGGAGAGTGGGGTAGAATTTGGCTTCTGGGGAATGTGAGGAAGACGCCAAAAATAATTGCATGCATTTCTTCAGGCTACTCAGATATCACTGTAGCACAATGTACATGATGGTTTTAACTGTAAGTAACATGGGCCAAAATGTATTAAGCCTTAACAAGAGATAAAGTGGAGACGAATAAAGGGCCAGATGTACTAAGCCTTGAAAAGTGATAAATAACACGGTGATAAAGTACCAGCCAACCAGCCCCTGTCATTTTTCAAACCCAGCCTGTGACATGGCAGTTAGTAACTGATTGGCTGGTACTTTATCACCGTGAAATGTATCACTTTTCAAGGCTTAGTACATCTCACCCAAAGAGTGATAAACGAGCAGCCAACCAGCTCCTAACTATCATTTTTCAAAACAGGGCCTGTGATATGGCAGTTAGGAGCCGATTGGCTGGTCATTTTTGACTCTTTATCCGTCTCCACTTTATCTCTTGTTAATGCCATGGTCACATCACCACAGCCATCTGGTAGTTACCATGAGAACTTCCCTCAAACACACCTCGGGACAGCTGAATAACTAACAAGCTTCTTTAATGAAACTGTGAGGCTGCTGCCAACATGGAATGAATTAGGTCATAATTTTATTCCCCAGCTGCCAACTGTGTGGTGCCTCCACATGTTATGGCACCCTAGGCTGCAGTCTAATGGTTGATTAGGCTCTGTGGAATGTGCAGCCTTTTTGAAGGTTAGATTGTCAACTATACAGTCAGTGACTTGCATCAGGTTGCCTATCACTGTCTAATAAAAAAAAAAAAAATCTTAACAATGACAATCTGGATGCTGTGGACAATGCCTCCTCTTCTACACAAATACTTGTAAAACTGTGTATACATACATTCCCCTACTCTATATTTGTAAAGGAACGGTCCACTGTCAACAATCTGTCCTTGCTAAAACCTGCCAAATCCATATAGAAACTATGCTGCTTGCACATTACTGGAAGCCCACTCATGGCAATAGAAGGCCTAATTTATCCAGTCCTTATCAAAATACTGAGTACTGTATGCACACTTTCGTTGCAGCGCAAAGCAATCTGCAGAGCAGTCTCTTACCAGAGTTAAAATATAGAAGCATTCAGGGTAGCCTATAAACATGTAGAAAATAAAGGATACTGCAGACTAATGTGTTGCAGACAGAAATACAGCAATGTGCAGTTCATTAATGAAAAATAAAAAAAAAATTCTGTTTACTCCTAGAGCTAACTCTGCCCAAACCAATGAAGTATGTGGTGTCACATGACAAGAGATGACCTAAAATAGCTGTCCATGTAGGTCTGACTGAATAGATTTCTTAATAAATACAATTTACTTTGGGGCATGTTTCCAAGCAGCACACCACAATGTGTCATCACTAATCATGCAGCAGGGCTGCAGAAATATTATAATTTTCAAACTGAAGTCTTATACAGTGGGGGGTCTATTCATGAACAAACAAAACAAAGACTGAATTGTTACTTTTCACTACATATCGCATCAGTTCGATGTGATATATAGCTTTGTTAGGAAGCAGTTCATCTATACTTACCTTCCCGCTGATGCAATCTGGTATCCAGTGCTCCAGCGGTCTTGTCTTCAGTGTGAGAAGCGTAGTGGCAAAGGCGCATACGCCTGAGCTCAGGGGAGGCTGCTGGGATATCAAGGGGCGGAGCAGAGGATAGGGAAGTAAGCAACTTACCTGCCCATTTCGCACTGAAGTTCAGATTATGCCATCCAGAGATGACAAATCTGAACACAGCAGCTGAACGGAAAGCTCTGTTATGAATCGCACTCACCATACAAAATTATGATGATGCGATTCAGCCAAAGAGCAGGGGTGCAGCTGGAGAAGTCAGGTACTTCTCTGCGCTAACCTGCTCTGCGAATAGCACTAAGCTTTTATGAATAAACTCCATAGTGCAATAACTTTAGATAAATATATAACCCAGAGAAGATTATGGTTCAATAATACATTTTATGAACGTTCTCTATACACATTGGCAAAGACTGATCATGCTGGCAGTTTGTTTTTTTGGGGTGCACAGGAACTAAATCATTCATACCCCATTCACACCGCACAAATAACCAAGTATCAGCCCGGTATTTTGCTGGGTCGACGCGGGTTGCTGTGCAGTGTGAACGGGTCATCGCCTGACCAGGTAATTCAACTCGGGAATACAGAAGGGTTATTCCCGAGTTATGCGCAATGTGAACGGGTCACCCGAGTCGATGCGACCAGGTACCCATTCACAGCATAGGGAGAGGCAGCGCGGAGATGATGTCATCTCCAGCACCACCTCCGTCCCCGATGCCACCACTGGTCCCGCCCCCGGATGGCAACCCAACCCGGCATGTTACCGGGTCGGAAAGCCACCCCGTTCCCACTGCACAGGTCCAATGCCGGGTCACACCCGGGAAGGACCCGTATCCAATTTCCGGGTGTGACCCGGGAATGACAATGTGAACGGGGTATTAGCAAAGGTACTAATGAACCTAACTCTTAAAGGGGGTACACACGGAGCGATAATCTAAGCAATCTGACTAGATTGTTTAGATTTTCAGCAAGATCGCTCCGTGTGTAGCCCTAACAGCGATAGCGATGCGCAGCCCCGCGCATCGCTATCGCTGGTGCTAGACTGGCCTGCTTGCAGGCCAATCTAGCAGGTCGTTCACTTCACCCGCTGGGTGAAATGAGCGCCCCCCCCCCGTCTCCCCCCGCACGCTCAGCACACATCGCGCTGTGCTGAGCGCCGGGAGAGATGTGTGCTGAGCAGTTCGCTCAGCACACATCTCTCCCGCATTGGCCCGTGAGTACTGGCCTTTATGCAAATTCACATACACATTTGGACAATTTGAAAGCACCAGAGATTATTAAAACAGAACAAATAGATTTACAAAATGTTTGTTATATTGTTAATATCAATAATTAATGAGGTATGGAAGACACTTTTTGCAAGGCACTAACAACTTAGGGGCCTATGTATTATTAACTGATTGCTGCAATTATAAACAGTCTATCATTTTAGACAAAATTTCCCCTTCTATGCACTATAGAAAATCTGCAGGTACAGCGATAGCAATTACAGCTGTCCCTGCCAGTAAGATCCAGGATGCACTGAAGGAGTATTTCATATATGTGAACGACTTCCCAACGGAATCCAACACTGCGCATGTGTACAGTGCCAGTCTTCATGAGCTGGACGGAGAATCAAATATGCCCAATTGGTGGTGTTTGCTGTGCTGAAAGGGGAAAAGGAATCCAGGTTCTCTTCAACAGATTTAATAGTGACTTGATGGTAGGAACACACTTGGCAATTTTGAAAATATTATTGCAAATTTTACCCTCCGGAGCGATAGCCCAGTGTGTATGCGGCCAGTGATGGCCCATGTGCGCTCCCAAGGGTCGTTAACGACCCCCGCTGTCGCCTGTACATGCTGCTCAATCTGACTATATCGTCAGGAGCAGCATGTTCGGGGCACCTGCAGCATGACATCACTATGTGGTATTGCACTGTGCATGCACTATGTCGGTGGCCCAGCCTGGGAGGGTAAACACTACACAATATCGCTCATAGAGCGTATCGCATAGTGTGTACCCACCATAAGTCCTTTGTGGCGCAGGTTCCCCCAACTGAAGAGTCGCTATTTTATTGATGAATCATCATAGGTTTTAAAATCACATCTGTGTCTTAATGGCAACAATCAAAATACAGCATACATCATTTTTGCATGAACATGTTACCCCTCCACTAAAGTTCTGGGCACGATGCAATCATTTGAATGGCTATGGCCACTCATCCCGGAAGCTACGGTACTTGCTTCTAAATGAATTCTCCCCCTTAGCAATTAATTTTACACGCAGACCATATTATTTGGTCAATAATTTAGCAGCATGGATGGTGTAGAGGTTGTCATTACTTTCTCAAAGCACTGAAGTCATGAACATAATTACCAGTAAAGGAGTATGTGTGGAGTTTTTATGTGCTCCATATGTTTAAGAGGTTCCTCCCACACTCCAAAAGCATACTGGCAGGTTAATTGGCTTACAGCAAAAATTAACCCTAGTGTGTATAAGTGTTAAGGATCAGATTCTAAGGGAAGGGGGAGGAACAATCAGCATGACAATAGCCGCGCTGTACGGCAGCCCGTTCTCACACAAAACTGTTTGCTGCCCCATAAGGTAGTAAGCACTGATTGGGCGTATGTGGAATTTTGCCTGCCCAGCAAAGGGTGTGACTTGGGGTGCTGTTGCTGGAGTTGAAATTTTGCAGCAATATTAATTTGCACCCTTGGCCCACAATTGAACGCCCCCCTAAGATACATTGGTACAGGGACTAACGTAAATGAAGTATTCTCCACTGAAGAATATGACCGATGACAAAAAAAATTATAATTAGTACACACTATTGAGTAAAAAAAAAAACTGAAAGCTGATTTACTTTTTATTTTTATAAATTAGTACTTTCCCATAACTAACCCAAATAGCTGGGGAACAAGTCACACAACATTTTTCACAGAAAAAATAAGTTACTAACATCCATATCCTAGGTGTTGGAAAGAAAGGGCAACATGGGCCGCACTTTACCAACATAATTCAACGGAATACTAATAATAGAATCCAAGTGTAATAACAATGTATTAGCTTACCATTGGTTAGCAGTGTAACACTACAGGTAGAACACGTTACCACAGTGCGGACCTAACGTAACGCAAAACATATTTACTAAAGCTCAGGATTCCTTTGTAGAGCACAACGGAGTATGCGGCGCTATACACATAAATGTGCATGATCAGACATGCTTGTGTCCATCATGATAGAGGAGCGGTCACTTGTAACCCCTGAGAAATCAAAAAAACATAGCCGCCCGCATTTGGGCACACGCATCAGGGTCACCGCCGCACTCACCCGGCATCACGTATGTCTGACTCCTCAGTGGTCATGTCTGCAGGCCCATCCCCTTGAATCATGTCATCAGGTAGCGGGCCCTGGGCGACACCGACACAAAGCACAACAAGGAGTGGCCCGGCCGCCGGATCCCGCAAGGAACTGACACTGTGCACGGCAGCCTCCCGTAGCCTCCCAAGGCTTTGGTGAGACTAATGGCAGCAGCGCGGCATTATGGGGGTTGTAGTTCTCCCTCGTACAGCTCGCTAATACTGTCTCAGGATTGAACTTCAACTCCCGTAGGACACTGCGGCGCGTGTGGTGCGCAGGCCGCGGAGGGCGCCCCCTGCTGCAGACGTAACGGAACGTTGTTGGTTCTCGTAAGAGGCGTCATTAAGATATAACGGTACGGAACATAGTGGAGAGTAGATAGTTATGAACTAAAAGAGTTATGGCTAGAACCAAGTTGGAGAAAGGACCTCTGACGTCACCACGGGGCAATGGGGCGGCCCAGGCGCACTTGCTACACAAAAGACAAGGTAGTCATTATCTGTTGGGTTTCTAATGGGCCCTACACATACGGCGATGTTCTGCCGTCGGCCGATACCCCGGCGACATGGCGGTGGGAGGGGGGAGTGAAGTTTGTTCACTCACCCCATTACCCGGCACCATAGCAGTGCATGCTAATATGGACAAGATTGTCCATATTGGCCTGCATGCATAAGCGACGGGATACCAACGTTGAATGAGAGCGGGGCCGCGCATCGTTGCTGCCTACACACTGAACGATATGAACGAGTTGAGAATGTTCATATCATTCAGCGTTATCTGCCAGTGTGTAGCGCTCATAAGACCCACAAATGGAATTTATGTAGGTGGTGACATCTGTAAAACTTCTGCAACTATATGTTTAGAGAATTTAAGTCCTTCAAAGAATGTAATGGCACATTTATCAATGAGTGATAAAATTCATTGATAAATGGGCCCTTAAATTCTTTGATGGTAATAGTGCTCCACATACTTGCCTACCCTCCCTCATTCTGCAGGAGACTCCCTGAAATAGCAACATTCTCCCTGAATTGCACCTTACCCCCATTATGCAGCTGTTGCATTCTTGGGGGGGGGGGGAAATAAATCACAGATACATACATTCAAATGTGCTCATCAGTGGCATTTCCCTGCATTATAAGGCACAATGATCCCTATGGCTACATGCATTTTAAATAAAGTTTTTCGTGGCCACTTACAGTTTATATAAAAAAAAGGTACTGTACCTATTAAAAAGGTACAGTTGAAGGGTATGCATTTTCATGTTAACCTTTTGTACCGTCTACCTTTTTCCTGTCGACCTAATGTCTGTCTAACATATGGGGGTCGATTCTATTCGGCAACTAATGAATAGCGCCGGGAATTAGCTCCCGACGCTATTCAATTCAGCAACTAGTTACGTCGGCGATGGCCCGTTCTCGCCGACAAAACAGGTTGAATTGTCGGGAGAACGGGCATTCTCCGACTTAACTCCCCGGCGCGAGGCTGATTCCCGACAGAATCAGCCTCGCGC
Organism: Pseudophryne corroboree; assembly: GCF_028390025.1. Classification (NCBI taxonomy): domain Eukaryota; kingdom Metazoa; phylum Chordata; class Amphibia; order Anura; family Myobatrachidae; genus Pseudophryne; species Pseudophryne corroboree. The sequence goes on from NC_086449.1 coordinate 314,837,014, forward strand.
CGGCCGCGAGGCAGCACTTTTGTCGGGTTTCTCTTCTCATCCCCCGAATTCCCGACAATTGCAGGTAATTAGTTGCTGAATTGAATAGCGTCGGGAGCTAATTCCCGGCGCTATTCATTAGTTGCCGAATAGAATCGACCCCATGGTGTCTATCTATTGACTGCCTAACTATCAACCGGATACCATTCAGCTCACAACTGTCATTTTTCAAAAACATGACAGGAGCTGACTGACTGGAGCACCATTTATCATATACAAGTTTTATCCCTTGTTATAAGCACAGTGAGCCTGTGGAGAATTTGCCCAAGACAACCAATCAGCTCTGTACAATTGTATAGTATGCAAATTATAAATGTTACTTCAATGCTGATTGGTTGCCAAGGGCAACTTCTCCACAGGCTCACTTCTCCACACTTTTCACTGCTTCATGAATAGACCTTTATCCTTAAGGTGTGATTTCTCCTTTCGATTTTGACTATATAGTCAAAATTGCAAGGAAAGTTAGAGGAAATCGCAAGGTGTTAGGCAGCTTGTGATACTGATTCGATCCCGATGCGCAGTCTTGTGGGGTCTGTATCACAAGGCTAGATAGACTGTGCAAGCAAGTCAATCTAGACTATCTAGTACAAAGTATAGTCAAAACTGGCACTTACCGTATATACTCGAGTATAAGCCGACTTTTTCAGCACTTTTTTTTGTGCTGAAAAAGCCACCTCGGCTTATACTCGAGTCAGTGACAGGCAGAGGCAGAGCAGTGTGAAGGAGGGACACGAAGCGCACAGCGCGCGGCTCTCCTGTGTCCCTCCTGCATCTCCGGCGGCAGCAGCGGCGGTTCTATTACAGGAAGTACCCGTTCGTGACCTCTGATCACGAACCGGCACTTCCTTTAATAGACCTGCCGCGGCCGCCGAAGATGCAGGAGGGACACAGGAGAGGCGCGTGCTGTGCGCTTCGTGTCCCTCCAGAAGACAGCGCGGGATCGACGGAGGGGTAAGTAACAACACTGTGGGGCATACCTGGCACTTGGGGAGGGAGCATATCTGGCAGCATGAGGGGGTATATGTGGCAGCATGAGGGGACGTATCTGGCAGCATGAGGGGACATATCTGGCAGCATGAGGGGGCATATGTGGCATCATGAGGGGACATATCTGGCAGCATGAGGGGACATATCTGGCAGCATGAGGGGACATATCTGGCAGCATGAGGGGGCATATCTGGCAGCATGAGGGGGCATATGTGGCAGCATGAGGGGACATATCTGGCAGCATGAGGGGACATATCTGGCAGCATGAGGGGGCATATGTGGCATCATGAGGGGACATATCTGGCAGCATGAGGGGCATATGTGGCAGCATGAGGGGACATATCTGGCAGCATGAGGGGGCATATGTGGCAGCATGGGGGGCATATGTGGCAGCATGAGGGGCATATGTGGCAGCATGAGGGTCATATGTGGCAGCATGAGGGACATATGTGGCAGCATGAGGGCATATCTGGCACATCAGGCACTGTGGGGCATATCTGGCACTGTGGGCATATCTGGCAGTGTGGGGGCATATCTGGCAGTGTGGGGGCATATCTGGCACTGTGGGGGCATATCTGGCACTGTGGGGGCATATCTGGCAGTATGAGGGCATATCTGGCAGTATGAGGGCATATCTGGCACTGAGGGCTGTGTACGGCTAGAGCTGCATTTCCCACCCTAGGCTTATACTCGAGTCAATAAGTTTTCCCAGGTTTTTGTGGTAGAATTAGGTGCCTCGGCTTATATTCGGGTCGACTTATACTCGAGTATATACGGTAGTCAAAATCGTACATAGACAAAATCAGTGCTTCTGGGCTCTGGGGGAGTTCAAGGGAAATCCCATAGTCAAAATCGGGCATAGCAAGGATCTCACTGTGTGTATGCACCTTTAATGTCTATGGGCCTAATTCAGCATGGATCGCAAAAGCAAAATCTTTCATTAACAGGCAAACCCATGTGCACTGCAGGTGGGGCAGATATAACATGTGCAGGGAGAGTTAGATTTGGGTGGGGTGTGTTCAAACTGAAATCTAAATTGCAGTGTAAAAATAAAGCAGCCAGTATTTACCCTGCACAGAAACAATATAACCCACCCAAATGTAAAGGCCCATACACACTGGGCGATTTTGAGCTGAAAGCAGATCACTTTTGGTGTGTTGAGCTGCTTTAGGTCAAAACCGCCCAGTGTGTATGCACCAGTGATGAGCGCTGATGCGCACTCCCACTTCATGAACAGCGGGGTGGACGGCTTTCCATAGCGTCCTGCTATGGAAAGCCGTTCACCCCCGCTGACATCGCTGGGCAGGGGGGGAAATCACTCAGTGTGTATGCACTGAGCGATTTTCAGCCCAGCGATGTCAGCTTAACGCTCTCTGCACATGTTACATTTTCACCACCTGCAGTGCACTTGGTTTTGCCCATTAGAGAAAGATTTTGCTTTTGCGATCCATGCTGAATTAGGCCCTATATAACTAGGTACACACTGAACAGATCTCTCTGCAGATCTGATAAAGCTCTGATCCTCAATGATTATCTGATACTGTATATATGCACCCCAGACATGCTGAACTATGTTTAGCTCAGTGGTTATGTTCTTCAAAGGGTCATGAGGTGGGGTTTCTAAGCAACTCATAAAATGCCACCTCCCGATGCGACTTTTTTGCTAGAGCGTTATAAGTAATTTATTGGCTAATGCTCCTGCATACACACATGTACAATTAATGACGATGATTGTATAGGTGTATACTTAGCTTTATTTACTCAGCAGCCATACACAGTGACTGAGACCATCATAGCTTATAGTGGCGTATCATGGGTGCGGGGTGTTCAGTTCACACAGGCCCCTGGGTTCAGAGAGGCCCACACCACACACCCTGCACCCATGGTTAATACTTACCTCTCCGGAGTCCCACATCAGCAGTGGCAACAGTGCACAAGTCATTAGGAAAATGGTGCAGAGGCTATTTTCCCGGTGATTTGTGCATGCACAGTATAAAAATCAGAAACATGGAGCAGGTGCCGTGTTCCTGGAGACCTGCACAAGGGTAGTAGTCTCTGGCACAGTGCCAGAGTCTGCAGACCTGCACGGTCAGCTAGAGAGGAGGGGACCCATCCTGAAACTGCCCCTCCTCTCTCAGTACACCCCTGACCACTTAAAATGTTAGCCAGCTATCACAGATTTTCCTTCACACCTCTATGGTGTAAGAAGTAAAATCGATGGTCTTAGTGGTTGCACGGTGCCGTAGAAACAGTTGCCGCCTCGCAGCTGTTGTCAATAACGGAATTACATATATAAGCATAGCTTATTTTTACACAATTACCGTTAGCGTAAGGATCTGAGCGGTTTTGCAAAGGGCCAGGTTGTGATGGCTGAATCAGGTGATCTCCAAAATGGCAGGTCTTGTGTGGTGTTCCCAGTGTACAGTGGTTAGTACCTACCAAAAGTGGTCCAAGGGAGAACATCCGGTGAACCAGTGAAAGGGTCATGGGTGCATTGAATCATAGAGGGAGCGAAGGCTATCCTGTCTGGTCTAATCCCACAGAAGAGCTACTGTAGCACAGATTGTTGAAAAAGTTAATGGTGGCAATGATAGAAATGTGTCAGAACACAGTATATTGTAGCTTCCTGTGTTTGGGGCTGTACAGAATACCCATGCTGACCCCCGTCCAAGGCTGAAAACTCCTACACATAACATGAGCATTAGAACTGGACCATGGACCAGTCTTTGACTTCAGAGTATGATAATAAGTGATTGCACCTGCATGTTATTAACAGCTTTTGTACTTTGATAAAAGCCGACTGGGGTTATGTATGGAGAGTGAGGACAGGCTCCATTCATTAGACCCCGTTCGAGTCTTAGGGCCTTTCTCCAACATACATAACACTGCGCTGAATTGAATAGCTCCGGGAGCTCTCTCCTGGTGCTATTCAGTTTGCGTTGAAAGGAATTGAGCCCAGTGTTTGTTTTGAATTTTTTTTTTTGCTTAATAAAACTGGCTGGTGCCAGTTACACCAGACACATTGGACTTGTGTGTTCTTTCAGCTGCTGTGCACTACCATCTACCCGAGGGGGTTGTACCCAGTGGCGTCATGAGGCGGGTGCGGGGGGTGCGGCCCGCACCCGGGTGTCACCCTTCAATGGGGTGACACCAAACAAAAGCCGCACACCTCGCACCTGCTGCATTCCTATCATGACACTGACACTGTCAATGTGTCAGACAGCACGGACCCGGCCGTGGCGCACACGCACCTGCTGGTGGGGGTGGGCGTGCACGATCGTAACTGTGCTGCGGCGGGCGGCGTCCTATTGTTGCAGGTGGGGGTGTATGATTTTGAGTCGGCGGGAGTGCGAGCGTAACTGCAGTGCTCTGTTTGCCGTCCGGCACCAAGCACTACAGTTACGATCACAACCCCGCCGACTCAAAATCATACACCCCCACCTGCAACAAGATGATGTCGCCGCGGCACAGTTATGATCGCATCCCCCTGCTGACTCAAACCCTTGCCTGAACACCGCCGCCGCCGGGTCCGTACTGACAGGGTTACTGACAGTCTCCTCAGCCAGGATGCCGGTCGCTGTACGTCACTCCTCATGACGTCATCATGCGCGCCGGCACCGCTTGCGGCTTGCCATTCTCACCGCCGCCGGCCATGTTCTGCACACCGCTGGCAACTTCCTCCGCTGCCCAGGGCCTTCAACTCCGCACCGCCGCCAAATACACCCCCCTCCGCTGCTCAGGTACTTACCCTGCTTCCCTATGTCCCTGTCACTCTCCCTGTCACTGCTGTCACTCACTTTCCCTGCTGTCACTGTCTCTCTGTCACTGTCTCTGCTGTCACTGTCCCTGTCCCTGAATTTCTGCTCATACCGTGTGCTATAATGTGAATTTCAGCTCATTCAGTGTGCTACAATGTGAATTTCGTCTCATTCAGTGTGCTACAATGTGAATTTCGTCTCATTCAGTGTGCTACAATGTGAATTTCTGCTCATACCGTGTGCTACAATGTGAATTTCAGCTCATTCAGTGTGCTACAATGTGAATTTCAGCTCATTCAGTGTGCTACAATGTGAATTTCGGCTCATTCAGTGTGCTACAATGTGAATTTCAGCTCATTCAGTGTGCTACAATGTGAATTTCGGCTCATTCAGTGTGCTACAATGTGAATTTCGGCTCATTCAGTGTGCTATAATGTGAATTTCAGCTCATTCAGTGTGCTACAATGTGAATTTTGGCTCATTCAGTGTGCTACAATGTGAATTTCGGCTCATTCAGTGTGCTACAATGTGAATTTCAGCTCATTCAGTGTGCTACAATGTGAATTTCGGCTCATTCAGTGTGCTACAATGTGAATTTCGGCTCATTCAGTGTGCTATAATGTGAATTTCAGCTCATTCAGTGTGCTACAATGTGAATTTCGTCTCATTCAGTGTGCTACAATGTGAATTTCGGCTCATTCAGTGTGCTATAATGTGAATTTCTGCTCATTCAGTGTGCTACAATGTGAATTTCGTCTCATTCAGTGTGCTACAATGTGAATTTCGGCTCATTCAGTGTGCTACAATGTGAATTTCTGCTCATACCGTGTGCTACAATGTGAATTTCAGCTCATTCAGTGTGCTACAATGTGAATTTCAGCTCATTCAGTGTGCTACAATGTGAATTTCGTCTCATTCAGTGTGCTACAATGTGAATTTCGGCTCATTCAGTGTGCTACAATGTGAATTTCGTCTCATTCAGTGTGCTACAATGTGAATTTCTGCTCATACCGTGTGCTATAATGTGAATTCCAGTTCATTCAGTGTGCTATAATGTGAATTTTGGCTCATTCAGTGTGCTACAATGTGAATTTCTGCTCATACCGTGTGCTATAATGTGAATTTCAGCTCATTCAGTGTGCTACAATGTGAATTTCGGCTCATTCAGTGTGCTACAATGTGAATTTCGTCTCATTCAGTGTGCTACAATGTGAATTTCGGCTCATTCAGTGTGCTACAATGTGAATTTCGGCTCATTCAGTGTGCTACAATGTGAATGTCGGCTCATTCAGTGTGCTACAATGTGAATTTCAGCTCATTCAGTGTGCTACAATGTGAATTTCGTCTCATTCAGTGTGCTACAATGTGAATTTCGGCTCATTCAGTGTGCTACAATGTGAATTTCTGCTCATACCGTGTGCTATAATGTGAATTTCAGCTCATTCAGTGTGCTACAATGTGAATTTTGTCTCATTCAGTGTGCTACAATGTGAATTTCGGCTCATTCAGTGTGCTACAATGTGAATTTCGGCTCATTCAGTGTGCTACAATGTGAATTTCTGCTCATACCGTGTGCTATAATGTGAATTTCAGCTCATTCAGTGTGCTACAATGTGAATTTCGTCTCATTCAGTGTGCTACAATGTGAATTTCGGCTCATTCAGTGTGCTACAATGTGAATTTCGGCTCATTCAGTGTGCTACAATGTGAATTTCGGCTCGTACCGTATGCTACAATGTGAATGTCGGCTCATTCAGTGTGCTACAATGTGAATTTCAGCTCATTCAGTGTGCTACAATGTGAATTTCGGCTCATTCAGTGTGCTACAATGTGAATTTCGGCTCGTACCGTATGCTACAATGTGAATGTCGGCTCATTCAGTGTGCTACAATGTGAATTTCGGCTCATTCAGTGTGCTACAATGTGAATTTCAGCTCATTCAGTGTGCTACAATGTGAATTTCGGCTCATTCAGTGTGCTACAATGTGAATTTCGGCTCATTCAGTGTGCTACAATGTGAATTTCTGCTCATTCAGTGTGCTACAATGTGAATGTCGGCTCATTCGGTGTGCTACAATGTGAATTTCGACTCATTCTGTGTTCTATAATGTGAATTTCGGCTCATACTGTGTGGTATAATGTGAATTTCGGCTCATACCATGTGCTATAATGGGAATTTCGGCTCATACTTAATTGTGTACCTAATTCTGGTCGCATTTAAGTTTAGCAATAATTGCAATCGATCGATTTTTGATAAAATGCGCCACGGTGACAATGAGCATGCAATCAAAGTGCGGTCGCATCCCTGAAGGACTGTACTTTCATTGACAGTGGCGGGCATTGGGGGCCGGCATAGCGGGGCGTGGTTGCGAAAGGGGATCAGAGCTTTTCTGGGGCGGCTATATGACATCACACGCACCCACTACAACCCGAAAAAATGGCGGTGCATCGCCTGCATAAGCAGCCTAGCTACGTCTGCAGGGGATCATCCTTCGTATCTGCTTCAGCGATGTGATCGCAAAATAATTGAGATCGCATCGCTGGATGCCAATTAGCATGCTGGATTGGACCCCAGCATGCTACAGAAACGATTGCAGATTCTGCATTTTAGCAGAATATGCAAACCAACCTGAATAGGGTCCTATGTCACTACTATTGCCATCGCATTCAGTGATATACAGGAATTATGATTTACAAGTAAAACTAGTACAAAAAACATTTCTAAGGATTCCGTGTGGTGTGATATGGGAGGAGGTCCATGGGGGGAGACACCATGAGTTACCACACCGGGTGACACCAACCCTAGTGACACTTCTGGTTGTACCTGTCCCCCTAGCCCTGCCACATCATATCATTGTGCCTTACTCAACTGTGTGCCTTTACTTCTATAAATCTGTATGGATCGCTCCAGGTAATAAAGCTGTCCATAGTGAAGCGATGAAGCTAAATGGTTTTCCATGAAGTATTTTAAACACTAGAAGTAGAAGTACCCAGGCAGCAGGTTTCAACATAGATTTGACACATTGGATGGATGCACCTCAAGGATCAGGGAAGATGAAGATAAACCATTGAATTTGTGAGCACACTAAGGATTAAAAAAAGGCTCAATGTAGCATTGATCCAACTTGTCAGATGGGCGTCTCATGTCATTTCTTAGTAGAGAACCAGACATTTTATACATTTCAAGTTTCAGACCAGTGGGCATCTCGAGTAAAATTTTGGAGGTAAACTTGAGGAAGTGACATGTGGCGAGGAGGGAGTTGGAAGTGCAGGCTGGATTGTAGACAGATAAAATTAAAGAGGTGGGAGGAAGTAGTAGTTTAGGACTTTCTATGTGAACTTTCAGAGTTTGAAGTACATTATGAGGGCAATGGGAGCCAATGAAGCAGGTTGCAGAGGCAGATAATAGACAATGGGAGAGGAAAATGAGACGAGCAGCAATATTAAGTATAGACTTAAGTAAGGAGAGTGAGCCCTTACAGGAGGTTACAGTATTCTAGGTGTGAAATTATGAATGACAGTTTTGGTCGCATTGGATTCTTCATTCCAGGACTGAGCAGTTGGTAGATCTCATAAATATATATGGTCAGTTTGGGGAGTTGTTATTTAAGCCTTGAACAGGAACAAATTATGACTGGAGAAGTGAGCCACAACTATGAAATCAAGTCAGATTTATAGGTTTGTAGGTACTGACCACAAGATTATTGCCTCAGTTTAGCTGAATCCATTTGAAGCTCATGGTGGGAATCTACTGTATGTTTCCCAGAATATACATTTATCTCATTTGGCATGCAGGTTATGTTGATGAAGATGCTCCAAAGCAAAATGGAAGTGTTTCCTATGTATTTGTATATTTTTAGAGTATATCATGATTCAAAATAGACAACCACAATTTGTCCTAATAAACTCTCTAGTGGAGGCACAATGTAGACCATCAAATACTTTAGCAAATGCCTATGGAAGATGGCACAGAGAGTGGTAGATTTGATCTCCTATTTACAAGTATCCTCCCTACATATCAGGGGTAAGTGGAATATGAGCATGGTCACAACTAAATGATCAGTCTACATTGAGCTAGGTATTGGTGGAATTGATTGTGTTCTTACACTACCAACTATATAGCTTACGTCCTAGGGGATACTGGTAATCCATTTAGTACCATGGGGGTATAGACGGGTCCATTAGGAGCCATGGGCACTTTAAAAAATTGATAGTGTGCACTGGCTCCTCCCTCTATGCCCCTCCTACCAGACTCAGTTTAGAAAATGTGCCCGGAGGAGCCGGTCACGTCTCTGGAAGCTCCTGAAGAGTTTTCTGCATTTATTATCTAAGTTTGTTATATTCAGGCAGGACTGGATGGCACCAGCCTGACTGCTTCAGGGGACTTGGGGGGGGCAACCTCTCTCAAGGTTAATAGTGCCGTTCCCTGCTGACACCATGGCGAGCGTAAATTCCCGCAGCACGCCGCCACTCCTAACAGAGCCAGAAGAATAAAGAGTGGTGAGTACTAAGCCGGCGTCCCGGTTAGCGGCTTCTAAACGGGGCGAACTGCATCTCCCACTGTGTACGGACACAGATGGTGAACAACGGACACAGTACCCAGACTGGCATCATAGCCATAAAAGGAGTCTGTCTCAGACACATACAGCCAGTATAAAAAGAGTGGGAAGACCGCGCACCATGAGCGCATCCTGCAGCTCACCAGTGCCATTTTCCCTCTGCAGCTGACACAGACGCTGACTGACAGAGATGCGCAGCTCCTCCGGAGAGACTCCAGATTACCTCAGCAGTAGCAGGGGTGGGGGAGCGATTATTAGTGTATTAAGTCCCTAATCTAGGTACTTAGTTTGTGACCTGGCTAAGCTTGGTATTAGCGTTAAGGATGCCATGTGCTGGTTCCATACTCCCTCTGTGTCTTCCTGGAAGGGCTGTTTGTAGGTTACTTGTGCAATTTAACATATACCTGTGTGGGTGTGCTGTCATTGTTACAGTATGTCAGGCAAAGAGTGTGTTTCATGTAAGACACAGTGTTCCTCTTCCCCAGGGGGTTCACTAGTGTGTACTCAATGTAGTGTCCCTTCCCAGGCTAGTGGGGCAGAACCAGCATGGCTGTACTCCATTAGGGGAATGATTTCCACAATCTCTACTAAATTATCTTGGAATGAGAAAGAGACGCAATACTTAAGACAATCTATGACTGGGTTTATGAAAAGAGACACAGTACCCAAACCAGCGTCTCAGTCCCCTGCCATTTGTTCGCAAAAATGCACTTTGGCCCATATCCTGCAGTCTGACTCGGATGATGAGGGGTCAGACATGGAGGAGGGTGAGATGGACTCAGAGGTGGGAGAGGGTACTCTGTCGCAGGGAATAGAGCCTCTTATAGAAGCTATCAAAGAAGTTCTGAATATCCCTGATAAGGTGACAGAGGAGAGTGAGGAATCTTATTTTAATATAAAAAAGAAATCCTCATCCACTTTTCCTGTGTCAAAGGAACTAAATACCCTGTTTGAAGAACCATGGGTTAATCCTTTCGGTTTTTATCATCCTTCCCTTTTCCTCCTGAGGATAGGAAAAAATGGGAGAATCCACCAATAGTGGATGCATCAGTATCCAGGCTTTCACAGAAAACTGTATTCCCTATCCCGGGTGCAGCCTCCCTAAAAGACGCGGCTGATCGCAAAATTGAGACTACGCTCAAATCTTTGTATACAGCTATTGGGGTGGCCCAGAGACCCACTATAGCATGTGCGTGGATTACGCGAGCCATTGCAAAATGGTCAGTTAACCTAATTGAGGGGTTGAGGGGATGCAACATATACAAACTTTATGGGGGAAGCCATAAAATAAATAGTCTTGCTTAGTGCACGCACTACAGCTATGGCAGTGTCTGCACGCAGTGGTCTATGGCTACTCCAGTGGACTGTGGATGCGGACTCCAGGAAAGGCGTGGAAGGCCTACCTTTCACAGGCAAGGCCTTATTTGGAGATGAACTAGACAGATGGATCTCCAAAGCTACTGCGGGTAAGTCCACATACCTTCCTTCTGCATCTCCCCCAGCTAGGAAGGCCTACTCAGGACCCTATTTACAGTCCTCTCGGACTGCCAAGTTTAGGGGCAAGCCCAGAGGTTCTTCTACCGCCACCAGAGGCGCTAGAGGTAAACCATGCAAACCAGCAACAGCCGGTTCACAGGAACAGGGCTCAGGCTCTGCTTCCTCGAAGCCTTCAGCATGACGGTGGATCGAGATGCCTGGAAAACTGGCAGGTGGGAGCCCAGCTAAAATTCTTCAGTCACATCTGGACAACATCATGCCAAGATCCCTGGGTCATAGATCTTATTTCCCAGGGCTACGGACTTGAGTTCCAAGAGCTCCCTCCTCACAGGTTCTTTAAATCAGGCTTACCACAGTTTCACAGGAGACAAGTATAATTTTACAGGACGCCATTCAAAAACTGGTACAAACCCAGGTCATTGTTCCAATTCCACCTCATCTGCAAAACAAAAGTTACTGGGGGTCATTCTGAGTTGATCGCTCGCTGCCGATTTTCGCAGCGCAGTGATCAGTTAAAAAAACTGCAAAAATTAGATCGGTGCTGGGCAATGGATTTAGCGAAGAATCCATTTGCACAGCCGAACGCAAAGTGATTGACAGAAAGAGAGCGTTTATGGGTGTCAACTGACCGTTTTCTGAGAGTGTTTGGGAAAACGCAGGCATGTTCAGGCGTTTGCAGGGCGGGTGTCGGACGTAAATTCCGGCACCAAAAAGACTGAAGTGATCGCAAGGGCTGAGTAAGTCCAGAGCTACTCTGAAACTGCACAAAATGTTTTTGCTGCGCTCGGCGGCAAAGGCGTTCGCATACTTGCAAAGCGAAAATACACTCCCCCGTAGGCGGCGACTATGTGTTTGCACTGCTGCTAAAAGTAGCTAGCGAGCTATCAATTCGGAATGACTCCCACTATTCCAACTTGTTTGTAGTACCGAAACCGGATGGTTCGGTGAGGCCGATTGTGAACCTCAAGTCGTTGAACCCCTACTTGCGTTTGTTCAAATTCAAGATGGAGTCTCTGAGAGCGGTGATGTCAGGTCTGGAGGAGGGGGAATTCCTAGTGTTTCTGGATATCAAGGATTCGTACCTTCATATTTCAATCTGGCCACCTCATCAGGCTTATGTATGGTTCGCACTGCAGGACTGTCACTACCAGTTCCAGACCCTGCCATTTGGTCTCTCCACGGCACCGAGGGTGTTCACTGAAGTGATGGCAGAGATGATGTTTCTACTCCGCAAACAGGGAGTGAACATCATTCAGTACCTGGACGATCTTCTGATAAAGGCACCATCCAGGGAGCGGTTGTTGGACAGCGTTGGCCTCTCAACCACTACTCCTGGATCACAGGTGTATTCTGTACCTACCAAAATCTCACCTGGTTCCGACACAGAGGCTTCCTTTCCTGGGAATGATACTGGACACAGAGTTTCAGAGAGTGTTCCTTCCCTTGGAAAAGGCTATGGTAAGCCAGTCGATGGTTCGGGCTGTCCTGAATGTAACCCGGATCTCGGTGTATCTGTGCATTTGCTTTTTGGGGAAAATGGTGGCCTCTTACAAGGCTCTTCAGTACGGAAGGTTTCATGCCCTTCCAGCTAGATCTATTGGACAAATGGTCCGGATTGCATCTTCACATGCACCAGAGGTTCCATCTGTCGCCGAAAGCCAGGATCTCCCTTCTGTGCTGGCTACAGACTTCTCACCTAGTCGGGGGTCAGAGGTCCGGGATTCAGAATTGGATTCTGCTAACCACAAACGCAAAGCCTCAGAGGTTGGAGAGCAGTCACCCAGGGGGTGCAGTTTCAGGGAAGATGGCCAAGTCAGGAAGTCGTCCTTCCAATAAACATCCTGGAACTCAGGGCTATCTACAACGCCCTTCTGCAGGCCTCATCTCTACTTCGGAATCAGCCCATTCAGGTTCAGTCGGACAATGTGATGGTGGTAACGTACATAAACCGACAGGGCGGAACGAAAAGCAGAGCCGCAATGTCAGAGGTGTCCAAAATTCTCCTGTGGGTGGAAAAGCATGCTGTGGCATTTTCGGCGGTCTTCATTCTGTGAGTAGACAACTGGGAAGCAGACTTCCTCAGCAGACATGACCTACACCCGGTGCAGTGGGGCCTTCACCCGGAAGTGTTCCGGTGGTTGACAATTCATTGGGGATATCCACAGATCGACTTGATGGCCTCTCGACTCAACAAGAAGCTCAAGCGGTATTGTTCCAACTCGAGAGACCCACAAGCAGCGGCGGTAGACGCTCTGACAACTCCGTGGGTCTATCAGCTGGTGTACGTGTTTCCTCCACTTCCTCTGATCCCAAGAATTCTAAAAAGAATAAAAAGGGAAAAGGTCCAAGCAATCCTCATTGCTCCAGACTGGCCTCAATGGGCCTGGTATGCGGATCTTCTTGAGATGCTGATCGAAGATCCTTGGTCTCTACCTCTTCGCGAGGATCTTCTGCAACAGGGCCTGTTCATCTACCAAGACTTACCGCGGCTACGTTTAACGGCATGGTAGCTGAACGGCTGATTCTAGCCAGGAGAGGGATTCCTGACAAGGTCATCCCGACTATGATCCAAGCCAGAAAGGAGGTAACGTCTAAACATTACCATCATATCTTTAAGAAATTTGTCTCTTGGTTGAGAACAGACAGTATTCTGTGGTGGAATTTCATCTGGGACGTTTCCTGCTTTTTCTGCAGTCAGGAGTGGATGTGGGCCTACGTCTAGGCTCCATTAATGTCCAGATTTCGGCCTTGTCTATTTACTTTCAGATGTCCCTGAGGTCCAGACATTCTTGAAAGGTGTTCTGCACATCCAACCTTCCTTTGTGCCTCCCACGGCACTTGGGATTTCAATTTGGTACTGCACTTCCTTCAGTCGGATTGGTTTGAACCGTTACAGGAGGCAGACGTAAAATACCTTACGTGGAAGACCGTCACACTGTTGGCCTTGGCTTCAGCTAGACGTGTGTTGGAGTTAGGGGCGTTGTCTTGCAGAAGCCCCTACTTATTTTCCATGAGGACAGAGCTGGACTCAGGACTTGTCAGCAATTTCTTCCTAAGGTGGTGTCCGCGTTTCACATCAACCAACCTATTGTTCCAGTTGTTGCAGACACCTCTGCTACTTCAAAGTCTTTGGATGTTGTGTGGGCTTTGAAGGTGCATGTAAAGAGAACAGCTCGCCACAGGAAATCGGACTCGCTGTTCGTTCTCTATAATCCCAATAAAATTGGGTGTCCTGCTTCAAAGCAGTCGATTTCACGCTGGATCAGGCTCACTGTCCAGCATGCTTATTCCCCGGCAAGCTTGCTGGTTCCAAAATCTATACAGGCCCGCTCTACTAGGTTGGTGGGTACTTCTTGGGCGGCTGCCCGGGGTGTCTCGGCTTTACAGCTCTACCGAGCAGCTACTTGGTCAGGTTCAAACACGTTTGCTAAGTTTTACAAGTTTGATACTTTGGCCTCTGAGGACCTTCAGTTTGGTTAATCAGTTCTGCAGGAACCTCAGCGTTCTCCCATCCGGTTTGGGAGCTTTGGTACTTCCCCATGGTACTAAATGGATTCCCAGTATCCCCTAGGACGTAAGAGAAAATAGGATTTTAATTACCTACCATTAAAATCCTTTTTGCGTAGTCCGTAGGGGATACTGTGCGCCTGCCTGGTGCTTCGTTCTTCCTGCACTATTACTTGGTTAAGTATTCTGGTTTGTTCAGCTGTTGCTGTTCCTGTTTCAAGTTTTTTTAGCATAGCTTTCCTCTGTGTGTGCTGGTTCATAATCTCACCACTTTCCTTATCTATCCTTCTCTCAAAGTATGTCCGTCTCCTCGGGCACAGTTTCCTAGACTGGTAGGAGGGGCATAGAGGGAGGAGCCAGTGCACACTTTCAATTTCTTATAGTGCCCATGGCTCCTAGTGGACCCGTCTATACCCAATGGTACTAAATTAATTCCAAGTATCCCCTACGGACTACGAGAAAAGGATTTACCAGTAGATAATTAAAATCCTATTTTTGCATCCAGAATGGAGATAGGGATTGATTCATAGCTGTACAGTATTACACAGCTGCAGAGAAGCTGCTGTGCAATACTATACAACTAATATGCTAATGCTGCAGGAGGTGTCTATAGGAAAAACATGCCATCTGCCAGCATGGTCACAATGGTCACAGTCCTCAGCCATCTGAGTAAGCCTCAGCTATCTATATAGTTAAAAATGTACATTTTGAACTAAATATGGGGTTCATGTATAAAGCACTAAAAAAAGAGCAAAGAAGTGGAGTAGTGTAAAAGTTGTCCATTTCAATAAATCAGCTTGTACATACCACTTTATATTATGTGAATGATAAATGCTACCTGGAAGCTGATTGGTTTCTATGGGCAACTTCTCCGCTCTTTTCAATGCTTGCTACAGCAACACCTAAGTTAAGTGCTCTAATTACTGCTTCTTTAATAAATAACAAATAAGTGTCATAGATGGAATTATTGAAGCTCTAATCTGCCTTCCATGGTTTGTGCTCACAGAGTTATTCGTTGGTAACAAGATGGGGAGGTTGTTATAAAGTCAGATTATGCAATAGACAGCAGCAGAGCACAATGTCAAACTCTTTTATATAACAAAGTACCACCAGAATGATCAGTCTTTACAAAGT
Source organism: Pseudophryne corroboree (assembly GCF_028390025.1). Lineage (NCBI taxonomy): Eukaryota > Metazoa > Chordata > Amphibia > Anura > Myobatrachidae > Pseudophryne > Pseudophryne corroboree. The sequence goes on from NC_086449.1 coordinate 314,852,495, forward strand.
CATACAGCATCATTATGTTAGAATGGTTGAGAAGGAGCATCTATGTGACCTCGCCAGTAAACAATACATTGAGGTTTAACCAACCACAGAAGAAACGAAGCCTGCGCAGGCTCTGGGGTACTAAGAAGCTGCAGTGGTTCCTCTCATTCTGGATTCTGGATCTCTTCAGTCAGATGGTGTTTTGCATACCTTGAACAGACATAAATCCTACACCCAGAGTGTACCACATTCTTGTGTTCCCTTTTATAGGCATCATAAGTTCCAACCAATAGAATGCATTTTAGAAGTTAAAATCAGCTGTCTGTTAGTGGTCTATTGTTTTGGTGATTTGTCTGGCATTTTTTGGTTAATTTTCAGTCTATTTGCAAACCGGCAATTAGTAAATACGGGGATCTTGTAGTCATCTATGTAAAAGTACTGATGTTTCAATGATGTTCAGTTTTGGTAGGGAATAATTTTAAAGTATATTTCTCTAACGTCCTAGTGGATGCTGGGAACTCCGTAAGGACCATGGGGAATAGCGGGCTCCGAAGGAGGCTGGGCACTCTAGAAAGATCTTAGACTACCTGGTGTGCACTGGCTCCTCCCACTATGACCCTCCTCCAAGCCTCAGTTAGATTTCGTGCCCGGCCGAGGTTGGATGCACACTAGGGGCTCTCCTGAGCTCTTAGAAAGTTATAGTCTTAGAATTTGTTCTTTTCAGTGAGACCTGCTGGCAACAGGCTCACTGCAGCGAGGGACTAAGGGGAGAAGAAGCGAACTCGCCTGCTTGCAGCCGGATTGGGCTTCTTAGGCTACTGGACACCATTAGCTCCAGAGGGATCGACCGCAGGCCCAGCCTTGATGTTCGGTCCCGGAGCCGCGCCGCCGTCCCCCTTACAGAGCCAGAAGCAAGAAGATGGTCCGGAAAATCGGCGGCATGAAGACTCAGTCTTCACCAAGGTAGCGCACAGCACTGCAGCTGTGCGCCATTGCTCCTCTCACACACTTCATACTCCGGTCACTGAGGGTGCAGGGCGCTGGGGGGGGGCGCCCTGAGGCAGCAATAAAAACACCTTGGCTGGCAAAAATACCTCAATATATAGCTCCAGGGGCTATATATGAGGTAAATACCCCTGCCAGAAGTCCATAAAAAACGGGAGAATAGGCCGCGAAAAAGAGGCGGAGCCTATCTCCTCAGCACACTGGCGCCATTTTCCCTCACAGCTCCGTTGGAGGGAAGCTCCCTGGCTCTCCCCTGCAGTCTACAAGGGTTAAAAAAAGAGAGAGGGGGCACTAAATTTAGGCGCAGTATACATTATATATATAGATATAAAGCTATAGGGGACATAACTCAGTTAGTCCCTGCAGTATATAGCGCTCTGGTGTGTGCTGGCATACTCTCACTCTGTCCCCCCAAAGGGCTTTTGTGGGTCCTGTCCTCGTTTAGAGCATTCCCTGTGTGTCTGCGGTGTGTCGGTACGGCTGTGTCGACACGTTGAATGAGGAGGCTTATATGGTGACGGAACAGAGGCCGATATATGTGATGTCGCCCCCTGTGGGGCCGACACCAGAGTGGATAGAGAGGTAAAAGGTATTAACCGACAGTGTCAACTCCTTACATAAAAGGGTGGATGACGTAACAGCTGTGGGACAGCCGGCTTCGCAGCCCGCGCCTGCCCAGGCGTCTCAAAGGCCATCAGGGGCTCAAAAACGCCCGCTCTCTCAGATGGCAGACACAGATGTCGACACGGAGTCTGACTCCAGTGTCGACAAGGTGGAGACATATACACAATCCAATCCGTGACTTGATCCCGGCAATAAAAAATGTGTTATACATTTCTGACTTTAACCTCTATAAATGGGTTTTAGGTTTGGGGAGAAAAAACAGGCAGTGTTTTGTTCCCCCATCAGATGAATAAATGAAGTGTGTGAAAAGCGTGGGTTCCCCCGTTAAGAAACTGGTAATTTATAAAAAGTTACTGATGGCGTACCCTTTCCCGCCAGGAGGATAAGTTACGCTGGGAGATATCCCCTAGGGTGGATAAGGCGCTCACACGTTTGTCAAAAAAGGTGGCACTGCCGTCTTAGGATACGGCCACTTTAATAGGTACCTGTTGATAAAAAAAACAGGAGGCTATCCTGAAGTCTGTATTTACACACTCAGGTACTAGACTGAGACCTGCAGATAGTGCTGCTGCAGCTTGGTTGGTGACCCTGTCAAACAGGGATAATAGTTGGCAAACATAAAAACATATTAAAGACGTTGTCTTATATATGGGGGATGCACAGAGGGACATTTTCCCGGCTGGCATCCAAAATAAATGTAATGTCCATTCTGTCAGGAGGGTATTAGAGACCTGTCACTGGACAGGTGATGCTGACTTAAAAAGCGCATAGAGAGCCTTATAAGAGTGAGGAATTATTTGGGGATGGTCTCTGGGACCTCGTATCCACAGCAACTGCTGGGAAGAAATAATTTTACCTCAGGTTTCCTCACAGAAAAAGGTACAGTCCTTTCGGCTTCAGAAAAGCAAGCGGGTCAAATGGCGCTTCCTTTCTGTACAGAGACAAGGGTAGAGGGAAAAAGCTGCACCAGTCAGCCTGTTCCCAGAATCAAGATTCTTCCCCCGCCTCCTGTGAGTACACACCATGACGCGGGTGCTCCACAGGTGTAGCCAGGTACGGTGGGGGGCCGCCTCAAAAATTTCAGCAATTAGTGGGCTCGCTCACAGGTGGATCCCTGTTTCTTCCAAGTAGTATTTCAGGGGTACAAGCTGGAATTAGAGATGTCTCCCCCCAGCCGTTTCCTAAAATATGCCTTGCTGACAACTCCCTCAAGCAGGGAGGCTGTGCTAGAGGCAATTAATAAGCGGTATTCCCAGCAGGTAATACTCAAGGTGCCCCTACTTCAACAAGGACGGGGTTACTATTCCACACGGGTTGGGGTACCGAAACCGCATGGTTCGGTGTGACCCATTTTATATTTAAAATTCTTGAACATAAAAAAATTCAAGTTCAAGATGGAATCGCTCAGGGCGGTTATTGCAAGCCTGGACGAGGGGGATTACATGGTATCCCGGGACATCAAGGATGCTTACCTGCATGTCCCCATTTACCATCCTCGCCAGGAGTACCTCAGATTTGTGGTACAGGATTACCATTACCAAGTCCAGACACTGCCGTTTGGACTGTACATGGCACCGAGGGTGTTTTATCAAGGTAATGGCCGAAATGATGATACTCCTTCAAAAAAAAGGGAGTTGTAATTATCCCGTAATTGGACAATCTCGTTATAAGGGCGAGGTCCAAGGAGCAGTTGGTAGTCGGGGTAGCACTATTTTGGAAAGTGCTACAACAGCATAGGTGGATTCTAAACAGTCCAAAGTCACAGCTGGTTCCTATGACACGTCTACTGTTCCTGGGGATGGTTCTGGACATAAACCAGAAATAGTGTTTCTCCCGGAGGAGAAAGCCAAGGAGTTGTCATCTCTAGTCAGAGACCTCCTGAAACCAAAATAGGTAGCGGTGCATCATTGCACGCGAGTCCTGGGAAAAATGGTAGCTTCTTACGAAGCAATCCCATTAGGCAGGTTCCATACAAGAACTTTTCAGAGGGACCTGTTGGACAAGTGGTCCGGATCGCATCTTCCGATGCATAGGCTGATAACCCTGTCTCCAAGGACCAGGGTATCTCTACTGTGGTGGCTGCAGAGTGCCCATCTTCAAGAGGGCCGCAGGTTCGGCATACAGGACTAGGTCCTAGTGACCATGGATTCCAGCCTTTGAGGCTGGGGGGCAGTCACATAGGGAAGAAACTTCCAGGGACTTTGGTCAAGTCAGGTTATTTCCCTACACATAAATATTCTGGATCTGAGGGCCATTTACAATGCCCTGAGGCCAGCAAGGCCTCTGCTTCAAAACCAGCCGGTACTGATCCAATCAGACAACATCACGGCAGTCGCCCATGTAATCAACAGGGCGGCACAAAAAGCAGGATGGCGATGGCAGAAGCCACAAGGATTCTCCGATAGGCGGAAAATCATGTGTTAGCACTGTCAGCAGTGTTCATTCCCGGAGTGGACAACTGGGAAGCAGATCTTCTCAACAGACACGACCTCCACCCGGGAGAATGGGGACTTCCTCCAGAAGTCTTCCAATAGGATTGTACACCATTGGGAAAGGCCACAGGTGGACATGATGGCGTCCCGCCTTAACAAAAAGCTATAAAAGATATTGCTCCAGGTCAAGGGACCCTCAGGCGATAGCTATGGACGCTCTGGTAACACCGTGGGTGTACCTGTCGGTTTAGGTGTTCTCCCCTCTGCCTCTCATACCAAAGGTACTGAGAATAATAAGAAGGCGAGGAGTAAGAACGATACTCGTGGATGGCCAAGAAGAGCTTGGTACCCAGAACTTCAAGAATTTATATCAGAGGACCAATGGCCTCTGCCACTCAGTCAGGACCTGCGGCAGCAGGGGCCCTGTCTGTTCCAAGACTTACCGCGGCTGCGTTTGACGGCATGGCGGTTGAACGCCAGATCCTGAAGGAAAAGGGTATTCCGGAGGAAGTAATTCCTACGCTTACTAAAGCCAGGAAAGAGGTTACAGCAACTCATTATCACCGCATATGGCGAAAATATGTTGCATGGTGTGAGGCCGAAAGGGCCCCAACAGAGGAATTTCAACTAGGTCGATTTCTGCATTTCCTGCAAACAGGAGTGACTATGGGCCTTAAATTGGGTTCCATTAAGGTACAGATCTCGGCTCTGTCGATTTTCTTTCAAAAAAGAACTAGCTTCAGTACCTGAAGTTCAGACATTTATAAAAGGAGTGCTGCATAGTCAGCCCCCGTTTGTGCCTCCTGTGGCACCTTGGGATCTCAACGTGGTGTTGAGTTTTCTTAAAATCACTTTGGTTTGAACCACTAAAAACCGTGGATCTGAAATATCTCACATGGAAGGTGGTTATGTTATTTGCCTTGGCTTCTGCCAGGCGAGTATCAGAATTGGCGGCTTTGTCTTCTAAAAGCCCTTATTTGATTTTCCATATGGATAGGGCAGAATTGAGGACTCGTCCCCAGTTTCTCCCTAAGGTGGTGTCAGCGTTTCACCTGAACCAGCCTATTGTGGTGCCTGCGGCTACTAAGGATTTGGAGGACTCCAAGTTGCTAGACGTTGTCAGGGCCCTGAAAATATATGTTTCCAGGACGGCTGGAGTCAGAAAATCTGACTCGCTGTTTATCCTATATGCACCCAACAAGCTGGGTGCTCCTGCTTCTAAGCAGACTATTGCTCGTTGGATTTGTAGTACAATTCAGCTTGCACATACTGTGGCAGGCCTGCCACAGCCAAAATCTGTCAATGCCCATTCCACAAGGAAGGTGGGCTCATCTTGGGCGGCTGCCCGAGGGGTCTCGGCTTTACAACTTTGCCGAGCAGCTACTTGGTCAGGGGCAAACACGTTTGCAAAATTCTACAAATTTGATACCCTGGCTGAGGAGGACCTGGAGTTCTCTCATTTGGTGCTGCAGAGTCATCCGCACTCTCCCGCCCGTTTGGGAGCTTTGGTATAATCCCCATGGTCCTTACGGAGTTCCCAGCATCCACTAGGACGTTAGAGAAAATAAGAATTTACTCACCGGTAATTCTATTTCTCGTAGTCCGTAGTGGATGCTGGGCGCCCATCCCAAGTGCGGTTTATCTGCATTACTTGTACATAGTTATTGTTAACTAAATCGGGTTATTGTTGAGCCATCTGTTGAGAGGCTCTATTGTTTCATACTGTTAACTGTGTTTCATATCACGAGTTGTACGGTGTGATTGGTGTGGCTGGTATGAGTCTTACCCGGGATTCAATATCCTTCCTTATTGTGTACGCTCGTCCGGGCACAGTACCTAACTGAGGCTTGGAGGAGGGTCATAGTGGGAGGAGCCAGTGCACACCAGGTAGTCTAAGATCTTTCTAGAGTGCCCAGCCTCCTTCGGAGCCCGCTATTCCCCATGGTCCTTACGGAGTTCCCAGCATCCACTACGGACTACGAGAAATAGAATTACCGGTGAGTAAATTCTTATTTTTTTTAATTGACTTTGCCTTTAGTAAATCTTGGAATTTGACAGAAAATCCACAAAAATCTAGCAAATTTACCCAGAAGCGTCACTTACTTGTAAAACACCCGGTGCGGTCGAGGTTGAAAAGGGGGGGGGGGTGTCTTTGTGAAATGGGCGTGTCTTTGTGGAAGGGGTGTGGCTTTGTGTCCCGACCCCCGTTTTCAGCACATTGTGGGTCCGGGTGATGCGGGCTTTCCACGGAGACTGATGAATATGCAGTGCTGGCTTCTGCACTGTGACAGGAGCCGGGTTGCAGCACGTTATGATCTAGTGCAGCATCCGGCTCCGGCCACTGAGCAGGAACCGGCACTTTGGTGTCACCCCTCAGAGGTTAACACCTGGGTGCGGGCCGCACCCCTCACACCCACCTTGTGACGCCACTGAATTTACCATGTAATAATTTTAACCCACCTCCATCTGTGTTAAATGGCAGGTGGGTATTATTCAATACAGTTTGTCTACATTTTAACCAACTACAATGCAAATGTTTACTTCAGTAGATATTGTTGGTTTATAATTAATATTTTTCCTCTGAAGAAACCATCAAGCCTACCTGGACGGAGAAATGTGTTAGGGGTCATTTATTTAACCTCTGGACCTACTACTTACCAATGCTACTGAACAGCTAGGATGGTGCAAGAACCATAGCCAACTGATGCATTGATTGCAAGAGACGAGCGGAAAGAACCGCGGTCAGATGGCTGAATAAGATACGGCATTCTCCCTTTTAAACATTAACCATGCCGACAAGTGGCACTGCGGATGGTCGAGCACATCACCGGTTCCAATAGCACATTCCTGGGCACTCTCCCTCTCATAGGCAGAGAGAAAAAAACTAAGCACATTTAAAATTTGAAGGTGCAGACCATTAAAATATGGACATGCACTATTGAGGACCCTACCACTGGTACGCCCTGGAGACTGTTCAGTTGTGGTTTAACAAAATGATATCCCACACTAAAAGGGATTTATCCTTGCTTTTTGGTGCAGAGGCAGAAGGCCTAATTCAAACCTGATTGCGCGCTAGCTATTTTTTGCAGATAGTCGCTGCCTATAGGGGAGTGTATTTTTGCTTTGCAAGTGTGCGATCGCATGTGCAGCCGAGCACTACAAAAAAGTTTTGTGCAGTTTCTGAGTAGCTCAAAACTTACTCTGCTGCTGCGATCACTTCAGCCTGTTCTGGCCCGGAATTGACGTCAGACACCCGCCCTGCAAATGCTTGGACACGCCTGCGTTTTTCCAAACACTCCCAGAAAATGGTCAGTTGACACCCACAAACACCCTCTTCCTGTCAATCTCCTTGCGATCGGCTGTGCAAATGGATTCTTCATTAAATCCATTGTTTAGCAACGATCCGCTTTGCACCCGTATGAAGCGCCTGCGCATTGCGGTGCATGCGCAGTTCGGACCTGATCGCAGCGCAGCGAAAAAACCTAGCATGTGATCAGGTCTGAATAACTCCCATACTCTTTTTTGGCCAGTGAATTAATTGTAATTTTATGATTTTTGTAAATAAAATTGTGTGTTTGTAATATTTATACATATTTGTTTGTTTGATTGATTAATTTAATTATGCGCTCCCTACGTGGGTTTAACCACGTGTTTTATCAAGTAGTTTTTATAATAATCCAGTATTAATAAGGGTAGCAACGTTAGCTATATCTCAGACCCACTAAGGGTATAGTCTTAATTGCGCCCGGTGTGTGTGGTTTTTCTGTTTTACAATATATGTGTATGAAGTCACAATGTTGGTCAATCACGCAGAAGCTAATGAAAGCTTATTATATTAATTTTGTCTTCTGTGTGGGTGATTAAAATAAAAATGGGGCACCATAAATAGTGCTGTATAATGTGCTACAGATGTGTCCTCATACATCTTAACTGCAGTCATGCCAAACAGTCCCTCTTGGCATGCCAGGTCCTGTGAGACTCTGCCAGTGCCAGGCGTTATTTTTTTACAAAAATGCTTCTCAGTCTCAATGCCATGTAGCTAGGACGCACACAGACATACAATACTGTGCATAAGCTTTAGGCATGTGTGGAAAAAATGCTGCAAAGTAAGAATGCTTTCAGAAATAGAAGTGTTAATAGTTTTTTTTATCAATTAAAATACACAGTGAATGAACAGAAGAAAAATTTTAATCAGTTGAATATTTAGTTTGACCACCCTTTTCCTTCAAAACAGTATCAATTCTTCAAGGTAGGGATATGTTCCAACCATCTTGGAGAACTAACCACAGATCTCTGTGGATGTAGGCTTGCTCAAATCCTTCTGTCTCTTCATGTAATTACATACAGATTTGATGATGTTGAGATCGGGGCTTCTTGGTGTCCATATCATCACTTCCAGGTCTTGCTCTTTATGCTGAAGTTAGTTCTTATGACATTGGCTGTATGTTTGAGATCATTATCCTGCTGCAGAATAAATTTGAATCCAGTCAGACAACTCCTTGATTGTATTGCATGATGGATAAGTGCCTGCCTGTATTTCTCATCATTGAAGCACAAAGAAACATGCAACGGTGAGGACCATAGATGCAGTGGTCAGCCAAGGATGCTTAGGTGTCAGATGAAAAACACATCATGCTTACTTCCCTTCAACATCAGAAGATATCCAGCAGTGCAATCAGCTGAGAGCTGGCAGAAACCAGTGGGACCCAGGTACACCCATCAACTGTTCAGAGAAGTCTGGCCAGAACTGGACTCCATTGAAGACTTGCGGCCAAAAAGCCATACCTTCATTGTGAAACCAGTGACTCAACTTTGCACAAAAACATAGGAACTGGGGTGCAGAAAAATTGCAACAGGTGCTCTGGACTGATCAGTAAAAATTTGAAATATTAGGCTGTAATAGAAATTTGCTGAAGGGCTGGAGAGCAGTGCAATAATGAGTGTCTATAGGCAACAGTGAAGCATGGTGGAGGTTCCTTGCAAGTTTGGGGCTACATTTCAGCAAATAGAATTGGGGATTTGGTCAGGATTAATGATGTACTCAATGCTGAGAAATACAGGCAAGTTATTGTCCATCATGCAATACCATCAAGGAGGCGTGCGTGATTGGCTCCAAATTTATTTTGCAGCAGGACAACAACTCTAAACATACAGACAATGTCATTAAGAACTACCTTCAGCGTAAAAAAGAAAAGTCCTGGAAGTGAAGATATGGCTCCCACTGAACCCTGATCTCAACATCATCGAGCCTGTCTGGGTTTACATAAAGAGACAGAAGGATTTGAGCAAGCCTACATCCACTGAATATCAGTGGTTAGTTCTCCTAAATGTTTGGAACAACCTCTCTGCAGAGTTCCTTCAAAAACTGTGCAAGTGTACCTAGCAGAATTGATGATGTTTTGAAGGCAAACGGTAGTCACACCAAATACTGATTTGATTTAGATTTCTCTTATGTTCATTCACTATTGCATTTTGTTAACTTTCAAAAACAGAATATTAGCTTTTACTTTTTTTAAAGCATTCTTTATTTGCAGCATTTTTTCCACTCCTGCCTTAAAATTTTGCACAGTACTGTATAAATGTTGATTATCAAATCAGTCAGCATAGTCTCCTGGTGCATCTAAGGTGCATTTTCACTTTTTCAGAAACCACCAGACGCTAACGGATTGACACGGAACCTGCCAGCATCTCCCACTGTGTGGTGTATTGAGGTTAGATATATGAGGACACATCAGTATGTAAGTGATGAAATGGATGAAGGGAAACAAGAATAGTTTGGCTTTTGTGGTTCCAGTGGGCTGGCAAGAACCAGTCACTTACAGTAGACGACTTTTCTGTCTAACAAAACTGAGGGATTTTCAAAGAAAATTAAAGTTACCAGAGCCGCATACACTGGAACTCCCAATTCCTGTTCATCTTAACTTAATCTTATCATTCACCTTCCAGAAGAAAAAACAAGAGTCAAGTGAACCCGATGCAGTTACAATGAATCATCCTATCAGATGTGCTGTAAGCCCAATGGGGCTGCAGCACAGATTGCGCTGTCATACAGTGAATGAATTAGTGTGCATGACAGATGCAGTGATAAATTACATTGCATCGCTGTGTTGCATGGTGTGTACCCAACGTTGGGGTTCCAGATTGGTCCAATGGAATATACTTGCTAAAGACAGAAGGATTTCTGGACAACAAAAGGAGTGAAACTAGATATCCCTTGGCGCTCCACTAATAACAATGAGGTAAGTGTAATAAAGTCAAGTATAAATCTTACTCAAATTCCTTAGTAAACAATGAAATATCCCAGATATCAATCAGATGAGATTGTTCCCATTCAGTGAATTGGTGGTTCCTTTTTAGTGTTATGAACCACAGGTAGTGGTTCATTCCTGTTTTCCGTATTTTATGTTTATAGTTCTCTTGCAGGCCAGGATTTCCCTTTGCTCTGGTTTAGAAGATTCTTGTTTGCTGTCGGTGGTGAGTCTGTGTAATTGCAGCCTGTTTCCATGTGTTTGGCCTCACCTGTCTGCTAATTGCATCTTGTCAGTTTGGAGTCATGCAACAGGGCAGCTGCACGACATAATTAATTAGGGCTCTCTGTTATATTCTGGCTCAGTGCAATACACAGACGCCGGTGATAGTTCTTGAGTTCTGAGCTAGTTCTTGCCAGTTCCTGAGTGTCGGTTCCCATGTCCTGCCGTGAAGCGTTCCTGTCCAGAAGTCCTGTGGCTTTGTCTGTGCCTGGTCGAGTATCTGGCTTCTTGGTGTCCACCGGTCTGTCGTTTGGGATTCTGCCTGTCCTCCGGTTCTGAGAGCCTGTGTCGGCTACATTGGGGGTTCCTGTCCGTTTGCCAGTATTTGTACCGGTTCCGTGAGTAGCGGCTTTGCCGCGTCTGTCGGCCTAGGCCGCTGTATTCTTTGGTTATATTTGTTACTGGTGTTTTGCAGAGGGTTCTGCATATGCTGTCACCGCCGGTACACAACAGTATTGTGTCGGCGTGTGGACAGCATCTCCTTTGTTGTTCTTTTCCTTTGGCGGCGTGCCGCACATATATTTAGTTTTAGGGTTGTTAGTAGCCCCTAGCTTTCTGTTTGCTTTAGTTAGAGGTCCCCTTGTTATTATCCTGTCTCGGTTCACACCTTGTCTCACTCTAAGACCTGGGGGCATCGGAGTTGGGCAGACCTAATCCGCCCTTCAAACGCGGCTGCCGTGGGCCCAAGAAACCATAGTCACGCAGACGTGAACTGACCACACGGGTGAAACAATGGAGGTAGGCTGCTAGGGGCTATTTCCATACCACACCTTATTTCAGCGTCACGTTCTGGTGCTCTGGACTCACTACGCAACATCTCTCTTGTTCTGAGCACCAGGAACGTAACATTTAGTATGTCATCTGGATGTATTAATCCTCTCCTCCATATGTATCATAAATCCCTCATGTACTGCTCCCAGATATAAGGTAACAAAAATAAAAAGGGAGGGAAAAATAGTATAATATGTTTTTTAATGGGGGAAGGATATGACAAACATACACAAGGTGTATACATAAAGTGCAGAAAAACAGTGTGGATATCCCCAAAGTGGCAGAAAATGGAAATTGTTACCGGCTAGGCTTTTAGAATTGTTATTAACAAGTTCTAATGCACTTATGCGTAGGGTCCAATGGAGTCCTGGGTCTACCAAACAGGTTCCCTTCATGTCACCGGTGAAACAAGTCTGCATAGATGCCACCTCTAGGTCCCCACGCAATGTGTTTCAACCTTGGGTTTTTTCAAGGCAAAACTGGTATAGCGACCCGGTATTTCAACCCGGAAATAAAGAAGGGTTATTCCCGGGTCAGGTGCAGTGTGAACGGGTCAATGCGACCCAGGACTCGTTCACAGTGTAGGCAGAGGCGGCGTGGAGATAATTTCATCTCCCAGCGCCGCCTCCGCCCCCCGATGCTGCCTATGTCCCCACCCCCGATGGCTCTCTCTGAATAACCCCCTAAGTGTTTCTACTGTGATAATTATTGAAAGAGAATGCCACATCTGATAGCCACAATATAGGAGGCAATGGTGAATCAAGCTGAGAGATTCTGGCATAGCGAGTATTCACAACAGTAAAGTCTGTAGAGAGCATATCTATGGTAACTTGCACTTGGTATATGCACACCAGTCACTGGAGAGGGCCCTGCTATGGTAACTGGCACTGGGAATGTGCATAAGAGCAGGTATAACACCTAAGTCTGTGGAGAGCTGCCAGCTATAGTAACTGGTGCTGGGAGTGTACTCAGCAGTAAAAATAGCACACAGGAAACTGGAGAGTGACCAGTTTTGGTGTCAATTACTTCCTTTGGGGCTTCAGGAAAAATGCCTGTGCAAAGAGCACTGAACTATTTTTGCAAATACAGGGCCAATTATGTCCATATACAGGAGCGTTTCAACAGAGGAGGGGGTCCGTGTGCACCTCATGGTGGGCCCCCTCTGCACGGCACAGTAGAGTCCGCCATTGTCTACTGTGCTTGCACAGGTCTCTGTAAACATGGTGCCTGCCATGTTCCGGAGACCAATTTGACTACTGCGCATGCGCGGTGGCTACTTTGGCTGCGATTATTGCCGCAAATGCAGCTCCCGACGCTGGACTCCGGATAGGTAAGTATTAAAATATTGTTGCAATCGTTATAGAAACACCAATGTCCATACACCCTATTAGCTTTGTTGAGGCAGGGTCCAGATCACATCTAGTGGGACGCAACACTCAGGAAATTTCAGCAATGTCTTTTACATCCATTGGGTCAATGCTGGTCCATGAAGGCAGGTAGCTTACATTGGCAGGCTTGGTAGTTTGGCACTCCCCTTGATGGCACAGTGGAGATGACAGCCCGGATGGTGGATGCTCTATCTGCAAAGAAGTTTGGAAACTTGTTGCATCTTGCCTGGGAGAGGGTTTCATCAGGCAGGATAATGTGGACCAGCCTGTGACAATAAAATTATAACATTAAAAGTGATATGTTACAGACTTTTTAATGCAAACTTTGTGTTTTAGTCAAAATCTCCCTATTTCATTTATTTTATTAAAAAGAAGTTTGATTTTTTCTTTACTAGTGTATTGGAGGCACTGGCAATTGCATCTGTGGAATCCATTTGTGACTAAATTGTTATGTCAAAACTTGTGTTGTGTGGGGTCTTAAGTCTTCCTGAGTTCAATAAAGGTAAAGGATTCCTGGGGCAATAGTAGTCGACCAAACTAGTTGTAGATATATTTGAGTCATTAGGATTCGTGCCAGATCTTAGGGTCAGAGAGTCAGGGATGTCCTTAGCTAGATTGATGCTCAGAAACCCTGACTGTCCTCAGGCATAGTTGAGGTCATGCATGATGAGACATATCAGTATAAATGCTGGTTCAGGACCGAGAAGCACAATAATCTGGAGGTTTGTGCAATTTCCTGTCAGATATGTAAAAATGAGCATTCAGCTGAACTGAGATCCTATATTTTTATGTTGAAAAACAACTTTATTAAAAATAAATGTGCAAATACACACTGCAATTGCGATGGTCACTTGTCTGAGTAATTTTAGACCTAATTGGTCAGAAAATGTTTATTAATCCTAATTAAAATCTGAAAATGACCAATGTGTATAAATTGGGATAGCTAGTAAATCCGAATAATGAGCCTAATTCAGGTTGGATCGCAAAATGCGATCCAACCGCAAAAATTACAAAAATGAAGTGGGCGCATGCGTAGCACCTGTCATGTGCATGCGCCTGCATTTTCGGCGGGGGGTCAATCAGTCAGGGCGGGAGGCAGCAACGCTCCGTTTTCTAGGTGGAGATGGAGCGTTGCAGAGGTGGCCAAACGCGGGTAGCGTCATTGAAATGGGGGTGTGGGCGTGATCGCGGTAGCTGTGTGATGTCACACGCAGCCGCTGCAATCTGAAATATGGAATCGGTCTTCCTGCAGGCGCAGCTAGGGCAACCTTAATTTCTGCTATCAATCATAAATTGCGATGTGATCCCAATTTCTGCTTGATGAAGGGGGAGAGGCGGCGGTCAGCATGCTGGGCGGCCCCCAGCATGCGAACAAAATGATTGCAAATTCTGCTAATTAGCAGAATTTGCAATCCTTCTGAATCATCCCTGATGATCGCATCTGACATTGTATGTGGTCAATGTCACTCTTTTATCAGGTCATTCTGCTGGAGTGCGAGAAGGTCATATTTTTCAGACATTGTCACACACGTAACTAGATTGAGTTGTCCCATTTATTGCTAAGAAGCACAATTCCCAGACACCTGCTTATGTATAACATGCTGGTCCACTACTTAACTTAATGTGAACTTTCTGATTATCAGTTTTTCTGATTATCCTTGTGAAAAATAATTTTACTGCTGTGTGAGTGTTATTGACATATTGTACATGCTGGACTATTACAGGCGGGGTTTGCGGAGCAACCGCGGAGCAAACTTCATAGAGGGAACTCTAAGGCAGATATTATGAGTAGATAACCAGACTTGATCACCTGGCTTTAAACTGGGAACTGCTCGTCTTTTCCGATCAGCAAAGATCTTGTACTGTCAAGATGCTTTCTTGAGAGAAAGATGAATCTTTACCCAAACCTGAGAGAACTGCTGAATTGGCTTCAGGATCATAGACAACTGGAAGGTCTTGGAAATCTGGAACTCTGGGATGTTGACCGTAAACTGCAAAGAAAGGAGTAGTATTGGTGGCTGTATGGTAGCGGAAGTTATGAGCAAACTCTACCCAAGGCAATAAATCTACCCAGTCGTCCTGCGAAGAGGAAATATAAAGTCTCAAAAAGGTTTCAAGTTCTTGGTTTACCCTTTTCGGTCTGCCCATTCGTTTGAGGGCGATATGCTGTAGAGAATTTGAGTTTAACTTGTAAAGCAGAGCATAAGGCTTTCCAAAATCTTGCCACAAACTTAATACCACGCTGGAACATGAGGATCCTTGAAGAAGAACTTAGGAATACACAAAAGCAGAGGTCCTCAAAAGTCTTCCCAACTTTCATCTTCAGAAGAAAGACTTTTCTCATCAGAACAAGTAGACCATTCATGATCATTTGAGACAGAATTTACTTCCTGGAGGAAGGATAGAACCTCCCATAATGTAACTTGAGTCGTCATCAACAAACTCACTTTCAGAGTCAGAGTCCAGGTCTAGTGTGGTCATGGGAGTCTTTTGTTTAGGAACAACAATATCTGAGTCAACCTGTGGTCCAGTGAATTTGAAACTATGTGAGACACCAGGAATAGAGTTAACGGAAGCATAGCCAACTCTTACGTCAACAGATGGTAGACTTTGAACTGGTTTTGAAGCTCTCCAATTCCTGTAATTCTTGATATCTCTGGTGCATTGATTCAACAAAGCCTGATTATGCTTGGAAAGAGTTGGATAGAAAAACTGAGAACTGGAAGATTGATCAGAAGACTGAGTAGATGTTGATCCCGGGGAGTCAATACTTTCATAAGTGTTGCTGTAAAATGGAGACACGGAAGTATATGCAACTTTCAAATCCCAAGTCAGAGATCCTTGTTTTGACTTTGCGAGGTTTCCTTTCTTCGCAGCTTGGAAATCTTTGATAGCTTGGTCTAATGTAGCCTGATCTTGCACAGACAGAGATGCTGGGGAGGATTTAGCAGTAGTCAGACTGTTGACAAATTGGGCAGAATGCCCAGATTGCTTTGAATGGACTAACTTTGGAGCAAACTCCTGTTTTACTCCTTCGAGGAAAGCGACAAGATCATTCAATAGCGGATCTTTAGATTCAATGAGAGGATTTGCCCAATCCACTGCTTTACCTTTGAAGAACAGGAGAAAATATCTGATTGCATTGACTGGGGTAATACTAATTGAAGATCCCGACTCAGTAAAAGCGAGGTATTAGCTCGCTAATGCACGGAACTGAGCATAATCACCATCAAAGTAAATTGGAGCTTGAGTATCAAGTGGACACTTGGAAGGCTGAATGTCAATTGAAGTCTCAGAAGACAATGTAGGACACTTGAGAGTAGAGGACTAGAATAAGCATTCAGAAGGAGGAGTAGAATCAACTTGAAATGCTCTAGGGTGGAGAGAGGACGTCATCTCCAGAACTGACTGACAGGAGTTCCCAACTGAGGTTGACTGAACACTAGAAGCTTCATCTTGGGGTGAGATGCTCAGAGCCTCCATCTGGGTTGAGGCAACTGCATTATCTGCAAGAACTGTTGACTCTGGACATATCGACAGGAGTTCATTACTTGAAACACTAGAGAGAACCGCACCGGGTTCGGAGCAACTGGGATTTGTCCAGGACTACTTGAATTGACTTGAACTGAAGGAGGCTGATCTGGACAGACTGGTGGGACCGGATTGGGTCCAGAAAAGCTTGAACCGGCTGGGACCGGATTGGGTCTGGAAAATCTTGAACCGGCTGGAACCGGAGGAGTCTTCGGATTGACGGATAGGACTGGATTAGATCCGAAGATGCTGGAATCGGCTGTAACCGAAGGTGGCTGATCCGGACAGACGGATGGGACCGGATTGGGTCTGGAAAAGCTTGAACCGGAGGAGTTTTCGGATTGACGGATAGGACCGGATCAGATCCGAAGATGCTGGAATCTGCTGGAACTGAAGGATGTAGCTCAGCATTGGAAACAGAGCTACTCGGGCTGGCTGGAACCAGTGGAATCTTTGGACTGACGGCTGGAACCGGGTTAGGTCCATTGATACTTGACTCTTTATAAACAGAATCCGGATGTTCAGAGGGTCCATCTTGGAGCTGTACAGAGCTGGTAGCACTCTCAGAAGATGACGAACAACAGTTCATGTCTGTATCTGTGGCTTTAAGAATTCCTCCTGGGATCTTGGCCCTGGATACCTCTCTTGAGGCAGAAACTCCAAATACCCCTCCTGGGGTTAATAGATCAGACACACTTCCTTGAGTTGCATGCCTGGATGTCGCTTTTGGAATCTGAACATCAGATACCCCTTCTGGGGTCACAACATCAGATGCCCCACCTGGGGCTGTAGAAACAGAAACTTCTTTAGTTATGGGTAACATAGCCAGTCTCTTTTGATTTCTGAACTTGGAATTGGGCCTATTTGTCACAGGACCCCAATCGGAGACTTTTTGGACACTCCTGTCCGGAATAGAGGAAATTGGAACTGTAAACTATACACTGGAAGGTTTGCAGGTGAGACCTCTGTGATGTTGGGACCTGTCACCAACTTTTGACTTTCGGAGAGAACAGTCTTTAATGAGGTGACTAGAACTCCCACAGTAGAAACAGAGGTGAAGCTGCTTGTGATGCCGGCGTTCATCTTCCATGAGTTTGGAGCGTGGGTAGCTTTGGAATCTACCCTCTCTCTGCATAGGAGGAGAGATTTTAGTTTTAAGGAAGTCTGACACAGTGGTTGTATTAGTCTCAGTAGGTTGAGCAGGACTTTTTACTTCGTTTAAAGCACCTCCTAGGATTTCTGGTATTATTGGAATAATTCTTGATAGAAGACTTCGAAGTTGTTCCAATAGATGACAGAGTGTGCTTATTGGTTCAGGTTTCACAGCAGAAGACAGAGGAGTCCTGGAACCTTTTAAGGAGGAAGTCGCCCTCTCAGGAGAATTAGCTTTAAAGGGAGTGCCATAGGACTGACTTGAACGAGGTCCAACCATAGGAACGGATTGTGCAGGAGGAGCTGGAATAACTGGAGCAAGAGTGACTTGAACAGGAACTGGAGAAGAAACAGAACTTGGAAGGGATTGCTGCAAAGTATCCAAGCAGGTAGACATTCCCTGTAGAAACAGGATCACTTGCTGTTGCGCAGCCTCTTAACCATCAAGTCGCGATGCTAGACTTTGGAGGGCCCCTGACCCGACACTCTGACAGCCGTCCGAGTCCATGGACCTTGGACAAACTGTCAGATCTGTGGTTATGTCTGTCCCTGGAGGGGGCACTAGTGGGTCAGTGGTGGTGCAATGGAGAAACCGAGGAGGGTGTAAGAGATCCCTGGGCATGTGCGCAATGATGTTTATTATATGCTCACAAATATATACAGTAATTAAAGCAGATGATAACTTGGGATGGATGGTACATGGAATGCTGACAATGATGAATAAACAGTCACAGGTATTTAGCTGGTCTGGAAACCAGTGCAGTAATTAGGCAATGAAATACAGGCAATGAACTGGTCTGGAAACTAGTATAGCAATCAGATGGTGATCACTCCCACAGTTGGTTTGGAAACCAGCAACGATACTCCACACAGTCAGTTTGTAATGCAAAGTCCACAACCAAGCAAGGTTAAGCAGGAGACAACTTGAAACACATATGAAGTGGTTGTATTAAGTGCCAGATGCCATAGCACAATGCTGAATGCAAGTTAACCATACATAGGTGAAGATAATGAATAGCACCTGAAGAAAGTCTCTTACTGTAAAAGGTGGAGGCTGACTGTAGCAGAAGTTGGAGCTGAAGTAAATGCTGGGACCTGTAGTTCCACAGGAATACAGGAACCGGGAGATCACTTGGAGATGCCAGAAATAGGAGATCGCTGGAAACAGAAGACTGGAGACTGGAGATTGGAATTGGAAACTGGAACCAGGAGATGCTATGCAGCAATGTGACGTGTTGTCCAAGTTGATGAGACTGAGCCAATGCTCTGGACTTATACCCCCCTGGTCGGCAGTCATTGGATACTTGGATCATGTGAGCAATCACAGCACAGGATTGGGTGCTCTCCGGTCAGCTGACCGCAAGTGTCATGGTGGCGCCCATGCTGTACAGATGTCCGGTACACAGGAGGGCACCCGCAGAATGGAATTCAGGGATTCACCACAATAGTGGATACTGCGCTCCGCAGACAGGATGCTCATACAGCCGCAGACTGGGGCCGTGACCTCTGGAGGCCTGCACACCAGCGCGCTGTTAAGTGAGACATCACTGAATGCTGATTCCGGACATACTCTATACAATACCACATAATTGGTGCCAAACAGCGGTCTTTAATTGTACATTTTATAATATCGTCTTTTACACAGGCTGGCAATTTGTTGCATCTATCTAAAAAAATTATATTAAATAAAATGACAATGTGAAACCACAGCTAATAAAAGCTAATCAAGAACTGTAAAGTTTTATTCCATACAGACACAAAAACATTTATAATACTATAATATATTGGTGCAAGTTTAACACTGATTTGTCTGACCCCTGATGTATCTGGGATCCGGATGATAGTTCAACATTGTTTAGGTCGACACCATATGGTAGATATGCATTAGGTCGACAGGTACAAAAGATTGACATGCATTAAGGTTGACAGGTTCCAAAAGTTGACATGACAATGGTTGACACAAAAATGGTCAACACTAGTTGTTGTTTTTTTTTTGCATGTTTAACCAACTTCTGCTTAATTTACTATCCACGTGGACTATGATTGGAAATAGTAACCTGTAGCAAGTACAATGGTAGCAGTGCAAGCCACCTTGCCAGAAGCATGGGCACACATTTCCACTTATTGTTGTTACATGTGATGAAACATACAATATGACATCCCAAAAACAAAATAAAAGCTTATCAAGCATTGTCATGTTGACCCTTTGTCCCTGTTGACCTTACCCACTCTCTACATTTTACTTGTCAACCTTTTGTCCCTGTTGACCTTTTGACCCTATTGACCTAATGCATGTCGACCATATGGGGTCAACCTAATCACTGTACATGTACAGTGTACTTAGACACTGTAGATCTTCCATACCACTCCCAATGTATCTGATGGCATGTGCATCATTCTGAAATTAAATATGTTCTGATGGTTGTGTTGTGCTGACATTTGTATTGTTCAGTTTTCCCCCTTTATAGCTATTATGTGGCCAATGCAGAGTGGGTGAAAAAGAAGACACAACATTTTCAGAACATCTACATGAAGGAGCAGAGGAAGGTGAAGACATCCAGGAAATCGGGTGTGGGAGCTGAAGACATCTATGTTCCACCTTTGATACTATGAGTTGCTGACATTTACGATGGACGAGGATGCACAGAGGGCATCTTTGAGCTCATTGGATGAAGAACTAGGAGAAGATCAGGATGATGATGTGAGAGACTGTAGCACAATCACATGGTAAGGTAAATACACAACACTCACCATGCAGAAAAAGAGATACCAAGTTTATGATATAAAATTAAAAATAGCTATATGACTATCTTACAAAGTTATCTTGCCTTTACAATGCCACCACACAATTAAAATATGTCGGGTATTCTTCCTGAGTTTGCTTTGCTCGTGCAGGGAGTGTTTGCAGAAGGCCTGATTCCAGTGGTATTCATCTCTGCACTTCCTCCAACTTGCCTCCAACTGATCTGACCTAACTCAGGAAATAGGTCTTTGATTTGGTGTTTTGCGGCATAGAAAATTGTGCAACACACAGCATGCCACGCAGTCTATCTTGTCAGTACGCAGATCGATGGCAATATGAAATATATGGATTCTATTACTCAAACCAATCTCTGCAACCCACCTTGTTCTTTATACCCTAAAATTAAAAATCATCTCTTTGAGGAGTATCATTTACAGGATTTGCATGAGTAAATTTTTATGTAACGCAAAAGCCTCATCGGTCACAAACATATATTGTATTCCATGTTTAGTTTCTTCAGCAGTTTAATATTGAAAGTATATGTAGTCAATTTATGGTAGAATTCTGTCTGCTGAAAGCAACCACCATCTGGAGCTCTGCCATTCTTCCCAATGTCCACAAAATAAATTAATAATTAGCAGTGACCAGTTATAATAGGATCCATTGTTGGCAGCTGTCATGCACATTTGCTTCCCATCAAAGGCTGTGACGTCCCAGCGGCAATATATATCAAATCTGCCACTACTATAGGGAACTAGAAAATAGGGAATACATTTCTTCTCAGGAACCTAGTGTGTCTAGCCAGGAGGTAGACTGCAAAACTCCAGTAACACAGAGGAAGCGGAAAAAGAGGCAACGTGTGGCCCCAGAAGAAACTTACCACCTAACATGCCAAGTCCTAACAATCACTCACAATGGATTGCGGAGAGCCCCTGATGAGTGGGATACTTTTGGTGCCAACATTGCTTTCAAAATGCGTATGAGTGATGTGCAAAGGGTACATTCTGAGTGCCTTGTGAATGACACTATGGCAAAGGGTGTAGCTGAGCACCTTCATTAATCCAGTTAGGTGATGTCCAAAATACCTATGAAGCCAGAGTCTCTTACATTTAGACCAATACAGAATGCCTACCAACACCAGCAACTTCTGCATACACAACACAGCTATGGTAGACAATCTGCACCTTTAATAAATAAGTCCTCAACACCCATTCATAGTGTCATCTTCAGTGGCATGTGCACTTCAAGTTTATATTTACTTAGGTTATAAATCACATGTGCGGGTCCAAAATTATTGTATCGTTAAGTTACTATTTATATTTTACACTTTTATGGTGTCATTTATTATGCCACTCTTTATTATCTATAATAAATATCATCATTTGCAATGACAAAACACTCCTTTTTACTTACAAGCCAAAGCTTTTGGTGAAATATGGAAGCCACATTTCTGATCAGCCAGTAACTTTCCTGTATCCAGGAAGGACAGAGTTGCCACCAGTCTCTCACAGGAAAAGGCTCTCTTTAAAACTGCAGCTAGCCTCTCAATATGTGGAATGACCAGATGAAGCAACTCCTGGAAAGTAGCATCATCCATGCCAGAAAATTCCTGTAATCATTTTTTGTATCCTGAAACTTCTGGCGCAAAGGCATGTGTGATAATAAATATCTCATCAGCAGCCATTCCTTGGTCCAGCCAGTCCTCCTATGAGTCCTCAGGTTAACAGGAAATTACACCATACTGACAATGTATGAAGCCACTGCTTGAAAGCGATAAGCATCCATAGCTATTTAATCACTTTGTAAGCAAAGCAATAAAGTAACATACAGCAGGTATGAACCAAGCCTCGGCAGACACAAAGTAATACTGCAAAAAAAGCAAATGGTGTTTATTACATTTCCCCTTCCTGCAAGTCCCTACAGTACACCCCATTATCTAAATTTTAGACATTTTGCCATTGAGTTACACACTGATTGCATAGTGTGTACAGAAAAAGTGATTCATTGGATACAGTCCCTCAACACAATATATTGTGATGTCACTCAGAAGATTGCAGTGTGTATGCTCGATATTCTGTGTTTTGAGATTAATTAAATTGGTATGACCGTCGCATCATTTGTAACATCTTTCAAGTATGTACCCAGCTTAATAGAGGGTATGGTATTGTGGTCGAACGGCTGGGACATCTAACTAATGTCGGCAGCTTCATATACTCTGAGGCAAAACTTTGCTTGAAAGATTAGGACTCTCTAGTTTTTATGAAAAGGTTGATTACTCAGTTATTGTATTATATTGGACATCCAATACTTTGCAATGAAGTCTTTGTAGTATGTATCTTCCCTTTTTTTCCTGCATGTGTGATCCATGAACTATAGGGACAAGGATTATTCCACTAGTTCCTTTAATATTCTGGAATTGTGTGTTTATGGTAATATCTGATAGAGGGCCTAATTCAGACCTGATCGTTGCAGCAAATTTGTTCTCTAATGGGCAAAACCATGTGAACTTCAGCAGGGTCAAATGACACGTGTAGAGAGAGTTAGATTTGGGTGAGTTATTTTGTTTCTGTGCAGGGTAAATACTGTCTGATTTATTTTTGCACTGTAATTTAGATTTCAGTTTAAACACACCACATCCAAATCTAACTCTCTCTGCACGTGTTATATCTGTCCCCCCTGCACTGCACATGGGGGGGTCATTCCGACCTGTTCGCACGCTTTGTTTTTTGCAGCGATCAGGTCACTACTGTGCATGCGTATGCACCGCAATGCACAGGTGCGTCGTATGGGTACGAAGCGGATTGTTGCTGAGCTATGGATTTAACGAAGAATCCATTCGCACAGGCGATCGCAAGGAGATTGACCGGAAGAAGGCGTTTATGGGTGTCAACTGACCGTTTTCTGGGAGTGTTTGGGAAAACGCAGGCGTGTCCAAGCGTTTGCAGGGCGCAGTGCCGTAACTAGGCATTTTAGCGCTGTGTGCGAGAAACGACAGTGGCGCCCCCCCATGTAAGACAGGGGCAGTGCGCGCCATAGGCGCGCGAAAAATTTAGAGGGGCGTGGCTTCATGGGGAAGGGGCGTGGCCACAAAATAATAGCAATTCATACTACGGTGCACAGTAGTCTACATTATTCAAATTACGCTGCACAGTAGCGCCACTACACCAGGTAGAGCCCCTTTTATACATTACAGCAGACAGCGTCCCCCTTTTGACACATTACAGCAGACAGTCCCCCTTTTTACACATTACAGCAGACAGCGTCCCCGTTTATACACATTACGGCAGACGGTGTCCCCCTTTATACACATTGCGGCAGCCAGGCCCCCTTTTTACACATTACGGGAGCCAGTCCCCCTTTTTACACATTACGGCAGACAGTCCCCCTTTTTACACATTGCGGCAGCCAGTCCCCCTTTTTACACATTGCAGCAGCCAGTCCCCCTTTTTACACATTGCGGCAGACAGTCCCCCTTTTTACACAATGCGGCAGCCAGTCCCCCTTTTTACACATTGCGGCAGCCAGTCCCCCTTTTTACACAATGCGGCAGCCAGGACCCCTTTTTACACAATGCGGCAGCCAGGACCCCTTTTTACACATTGCGGCAGCCAGTCCCCCTTTTTACACAATGCGGCAGCCAGGACCCCTTTTTACACAATGCGGCAGCCAGGACCCCTTTTTACACATTATGGCAGACGGTGTCCCCCTAAAAGAGAGAGAGAGAGAGATACTTACCTGACAGGCTCCTCGTGCTGGCAGCTCCCTCGGTGCAGGCAGTGAGATGAGAAGGAAGAGGAGGGAGGGGGAGCAGGGAGCCGCAGCAGCGCTATTTGATTGGTAGTAAGCGCCGCTGCAGCATCCCCCTCTTCTTCTGTATTGGCTGCCTGGCGCTGCTGTGGATGCTGGGATGAAGGAACCGCATCCCAGCATCCATAGCAGCGCCGGGCAGCCAATACAGAAGGAGAGGGGGATACTTTACTTTATTGTCATCAATAGTTCATTTTTTTTACTTATAATACTTTACTTTATTGTCATCAATAGTTCATGCTGCAGCGGCGCTTACTACCAATCAAATAGCGCTGCTGCGGCTCCCTGCTCCCCCTCCCTCCTTCTCTCCGCTGCTCGGCGCTTCTGTCTTCCCCTCCACAGCGCGGCGGCGGCGCACACAGCAGAGGCGGCATGTAATGAGTCAATTTGACTCATTACATGCCGCTGGCCGTTGCGCCCTCAGGGCAACTGCGCTGTGTGCCAAGCCCCCTTGGCACACACGTAGTTACGGCCCTGGCAGGGCGGGTGTCTGACATCAATTCCGGGACCAGACAGGCTGAAGTAATCGCAAGGGCTGATTAAGTTCAGACCTACTCATAAACTGCACAAAATGTTTTTGCAGAGCTCGGCTGCACAGGCGTTCACACACTTGCAAAGTGAAAATAAACTCCCCTTTAGGCGGCGACTATCTGATCGCAGCGATGCAAAAAGTAGCTAGCGAGCGATCAACTCGGAATGACCCCCATGGTTTTGCACATTAGAGAACAAATTTGCTGCTGCGATCAGGTCTGAATTAGGCCCAGAGTTCCAGCCTCTGGCCAGTTAGGCTGAGCAGTCAGATATTTCTCTATATTGGTACTATAACTTCCATCCGTGTGTTCTCTGACCGTCTATAGAAAAGTATGGAAAAAATTAAGTAAAGCCAATAAATATTTCTCTTATGTCCTAGAGGATGCTGGGGACTCCGTAAGGACCATGGGGTATAGACGGGCTCCGCAGGAGACATGGGCACTCTAAAGACTTCAGAATGGGTGTGCACTGGCTCCTCCCTCTATGCCCCTCCTCCACCTCAGATCCTGTGCCCAGAGGAGACTGGGTGCACTGCAGGGGAGCTCTCCTGAGTTTCTCTGAAAAAGACTTTTGTTAGGTGTTTTATTTTCAGGGAGCACTGCTGGCAACAGGCTCCCTGCATCGTGGGACTGACGGGAGAGAAGCAGACCTACTTAAATGATAGACTCTGCTTCTTAGGCTACTGGACACCATTAGAGCCAGAAGATAGAAGCCGGGTGAGTATTAAGAAGAAAGAAGACTTCAAAGGCGGCAGAAGACTTCAGATCTTCACTGAGGTAACGCTGCGCGCCATTGCTCCCACACATACACACACAGCGGGCACTGTAAGGGTGCATGGCGCAGGGGGGGCGCCCTGGGCAGCAATATTAACCTCAAGGGTCACTGGCATATAGATTGGATACTGCAGAGGCAGTATATTGAAAAAAACACCGCCAGTATAAATATTTTGAGCGGGACCGAAGCCCGCCGCTTAGGGGGCGAAGCTTGATCCTCCAGCACTAACCAGCGCCATTTTCTCCACAGCACACCACAGAGAAGCTGGCTCCCCAGACTCTCCCCTGCTGAACACGGTTACAGAGGGCAAAAAAGAGGGGGGGCACTGTTATGCACACCAGTGCCTGCAGGAATGTACTGGTGTCTGAACTGTTATGCACACCAGTGCCTGCAGGAATGTACTGGTGTCTGAACTGTTATGCACACCAGTGCCTGCAGGAATGTACTGGTGTCTGAACGGATAGGGATGCAAAACAAATGAACTCACAGACAGACTGGGGAATATGACATTACGTACACAGAAGGTGACAGGGTAACAAAATAAACACAAAGTGAACAGAGAAGCCCAGAGGCTAAGAAACTGGGTGTCTCCCTATTATTAGGAATGCTCAGATGAAAAAAGCAAGATGTTGTGTTTTAATACGTAGAGAACCCGAAATGCTGTTGCTAAGGGCAACAGCAAAACCCTAAAGGGTTACCAACGGGTGTGGCAGTAAACTCCTTGGTCAGAGATGGAATGATAAACACAAGGAGAGTCTCCACAATCCTAATCCTCACTTGCAGTGCACAGGTTCAGTTTACTGCCACTAAACTGAATACCTGAACACCTTGCACAGTGAGACAGGATTTAGGCAGGCAGTCTGAGAATACAGCCGCAAACCTGCTAAGTTCACAGAGTAGCAAAAGAACCCCAGCAGGTTAAACGACTGACTCCAGTCTTACTGCTAGGTCTGGATTGGCAGAGTGTAGTACCAAATCCCCAGGCCTATTTGCAGTAAGCAACAACAAATACAAAGCTACACAGTACTGGCTAACTTTCAGGAACTGACTAACCAACAAAGATTCAGCAGCATCTGCTTAACCTGAGAAGAGGCCTTATAAAGCAGGTGCTGTCCACGCCCCACTCAGACCTCACAGAC
This sequence comes from Pseudophryne corroboree, assembly GCF_028390025.1. NCBI lineage: Eukaryota > Metazoa > Chordata > Amphibia > Anura > Myobatrachidae > Pseudophryne > Pseudophryne corroboree. Next base: position 314,878,901 of record NC_086449.1, read on the forward strand.
TGTGAGCACAAAAACCAGCACCAGATCCCCTGCCGTGCACAGAGCCTGTAACCACTGCACAGCAAAAGACCCGAACCGGAGTATCGGCTGCGCTCAGGTTACTCCGCTAGCACTTGTCTCCCGGTTGCCATGACGACGTGGCAGCACAGGGCAGGAGACCCTAACAGTACCCCCCCTCTGACGAGGGGTCAAAGAACCCCTACCACCGGGTTTATCGGGGAACTGCGAGAAGAAAGAGCGTATCAGTCTGGGGGCATGAAGATCACAACTGCGCACCCACGACCGCTCCTCCGGGCCATACCCCTTCCAGTGCACCAAAAATGACAGCCGACCCCGAACCATCTTGGAGTCAAGAATCCTTTCAACAACAAACTCCTTCTGGCCACGTATCAGAAGAGGAGAAGGTCTTCCACTGGAAGAAGGATTACTAATCGCCCGTTTTAAAAGGGAACAATGAAATGTTCTATTGATACCCAAAGAACGGGGCAGGTCTAACTGAAATGCCACCGGATTGATTACCCTGGTGATCTTATAAGGGCCGATGAACCGGGGGCCTAACTTATGAGATGGCTGTCTCAACTTCAAATTCTTGGTAGACAACCAGACGAAGTCTCCTAATTTGAAGCTGCAGGGTCTTTTCCGCTTATCAAAAACCCTTTTGGTCACTAATGACACAGACACAAGGGCTTTCTTCACTTTCCTCCAAATACCTCTAAGGACAGAAACCACAGAGGAACCACCAGGCGTGGAGTCCAGGGGGTCAAAAGAATTGGCCTTAGGATGATGCCCATACACACAAAGGAAGGGAGAGATCCCTGTAGCAGAGTGAGCCGCGTTGTTATAGGCAAACTCCGCCATGGACAGATGAGCAACCCAGTCAGTCTGACACTTGGAGACATAACAACTGAGGAACTGCTCCAAGGACTGGTTCACCCTTTCAGTCTGCCCATTAGACTGCGGATGGTAGCCTGACGACAAGCTGACAGAAATCTGGAGATCGGAACAAAATGCCCTCCAGAATTTGGCCACAAACTGGGATCCGCGGTCAGAGACCACATCAAGTGGCAACCTGTGGAGACGCACAACATGCAGCATAAATAATTCAGACAGGCGTCTGGCCGATGGCAGCCCAACCAGTGGAACGAAGTTCGCCATCTTTGAAAACCTGTCAACGACAACCCAGATGGCTGTCATCCCCGAGGATTTGGGCAAGTCCACCACAAAATCCATTGAAATGTGGGTCCATGGCTTAGATGGGATAGAGAGTGGATGTAATGGGCCAACAGGAACCCCTCTAGGAGTCTTATTTCGGGCACAGATGTCACATGCCCGAACCCACTGATCCACATCCTTAGCCACCGAGGGCCACCACACCGCCCTAGATAGCAACTCCCGAGTTCTGGCAATACCCAGGTGACCTGCCGACTTCTTGGCATGGAATTCCAGGAACACTCGCTGTCTTAACCTAGGAGGCACAAACAAAAGACCTACCGGAAGGTCTGGAGGAGCCTGCTCCTGTGCTCTAAGGACTAATGACAAGAGGTCCTGGGTAATGCCCACTTTAATACATGATGGGGACACAATGGGCAACGGCTCCTCGGTGGTCTCCTGGATTGGAGCAAAACTCCGCGAGAGCGCATCAGCCTTGATGTTTTTTGACCCAGGGCGATATGTTATCAAAAAATTAAAGCGAGCAAAAAACAAAGCCCATCGTGCCTGCCTGGCATTGAGACGCTTCGCTGACTCTAAATATGCCAGATTCTTATGGTCGGTGAGAATTGAGACCACAAACTTAGCCCCCTCAAGCCAGTGTCTCCACTCCTCGAGTGCATCCTTAATAGCCAACAATTCCCGGTTACCCACGTCATAATTCATCTCGGCAGGCGAAAATTTACGGGAAAAGTAAGTACAGGGATGAAGGCGATTATCAGACACTCCCATCTGAGAGAGCACTGCCCCAATACCCATCTCAGAGGCATCCACCTCCACCACAAAAGGACGCTCTGGATCTGGGTGTCGCAGCACCTTGGCCGAGACAAATGCCCTTTTGAGACGGGCAAAAGCCGCTTTAGCCTCACAAGACCAGTGAGCAACATCCGCCCCTTTCTTAGTGAGTGCCACCAAGGGCGCCACTATAGACGAAAATCCAGCGATAAATCGTCTATAAAAATTCGCAAAGCCCAGGAAACGCTGAAGCGCCTTCAAACTAGTGGGCTGCACCCAATCCAGGACTGCCTGTACCTTGGAACCCTCCATTTGGAAACCTTCTGGGGAGATAATATATCCTAGAAATGCGATTTTCTGAACTTCAAATTCGCACTTCTCCAGCTTCGCCCCAAGCCGGTGGTCTCTGAGTTTCTGGAGGACTAAGCGTACATGCTTCCGTTGTTCCTCCAGGGAATGGGAGAAGATTAGGATGTCATCTAAGTATACAACTAAGAATCTATCCAAATATTCCCTGAGTACATCGTTCATGAAATCCTGGAAGACTGCCGGGGCATTACAGAGCCCAAAAGGCATCACCAAATATTCATAATGCCCTGAGTGGGTATTAAATGCAGTCTTCCATTCATCCCCCTCTCTTATTCGGATTAGATTGTACGCCCCGCGTAGGTCAATCTTAGAAAAAATGGTGGCAGTACGAAGCTGGTCAAACAAGACCGAAATGAGAGGCAGTGGGTATGAGTTTTTAATCGTGATACGGTTCAATTCCCTGAAGTCGATGCAGGGTCGCAACGAACCGTCCTTTTTACCCACGAAGAAGAACCCCGACCCAACTGGAGACTGTGAAGGTCAGATAAATCCCTTAGCCAAGTTCTCCTGAATGTACTCTGCCATAGCCTGAGTCTCAGGACGTGACAGGGAGTACAACCTGCTCTTGGGAAGCTTAGCATTTGGCAACAAATCAATGGCACAGTCATAGGGGCGATGGGGAGGTAGTACCTCTGCAACTTTTTTGGAGAACACGTCCGCAAAATCTGCATAACACCCTGGCAATCCTGGCAAACTTAGCTGCGAGAGCCTGACTGGAAGGCTCAAGCAACTCCTGAAACAATCAGTACCCCAACTAAGAATCTCCCCAGAGACCCAGTCAAATTGAGGATTGTGGGCCCTTAACCAGGGTAACCCCAACACCAATGGGGCAAAAGTACAGACAGTCACATAAAAGGACAATTTTTCAGAGTGTGTGGCTCCAATAAACAAAGAAATCTGGCTAGTGCAAGAGGTAATTTTACCTTGGGATAATGGTTCCCCGGTTAACCCACAAATCTCAATTTCCAATGCCAAGGGTACTAAGGGAACAGAGTGTTTCAGGGCGAATTGGCGGTCCATAAAAACCCCGTCGGCCCCACTGTCCACAAAGGCCTGAGTCTTGACAGTTTGACCGAGGATCTTCAAGGTCACCGGAATGATAAAAGTCTTCTTGGGAAATTCTGACTTCTGGCCTGACAGGATATTTCCTATCACCCTCAGGCCCTGAAGTTTTCCGGCTTTTCTGGGCATGATACTACCACATGACCTTTATTCCCACAGTACAAACACAACCCCTGCTGTCTCCTCCGCGTCTTCTCACGCGAGGAGAGGCGGGTAGCCCCAATCTGCATAGGCTCCTCGGAAAATTCCTCAGTCTGAGGTTCCCTTGGGAAAGAAGGAAACCTCGGTCTCCCTTTCAAGCCTACGCTCTCTCAGCCGTCTATCCACCCGGATGGATAACTGCATGAGCTGATCCAAGCTATCAGGCAAGGGATATTGTACCAGTTGGTCTTTTATCTGGTTAGAAAGACCTCTTCGGTACTGGTGTCTCAGGGCTGGGTCATTCCACTGGGTATCATGGGCCAACCTCCGAAACTCCGTACAGTAAACCTCAACTGGCCTTCGCCCTTGCTTAAGGATCGAAATCTGAGCCTCGGCTGAGGCCGTCTTGTCAGGGTCATCATACAACATGCCCAGTGCCGTAAAAAAAGCATCAACACTTTTAAGCGACGGACAGTCAGGCTGCAACCCATATGCCCAGACCTGTGGGTCTCCTTGTAGCAAGGAAATCACTATGCCCACCCGCTGAATCTCCGACCCTGAAGACTGAGGCCTAAGCCGGAAGTACAGCTTGCAGCTCTCCTTGAAACAAAAGAACTGCGAGCGATCTCCAGAAAAACGATCCGGGAGATTTACTTTCGGCTCCTTAACCCCTGAAGGTGCTGCTGCTGCGGGAGTTCCACCAGCGGCCTGGGAGGTGTGCATTTTAATGGACAAATCATTAAATTGTCGAGTCAGGACCTGCACCTGATCGACCACCTGTTGCAACGTATTTTGAGGGGTATGCTCCATATTCCCACAAAATTTCAGCAGGAGTATTAGGCTGCTGAATATGTTATGCACACCAGTGCCTGCAGGAATGTACTGGTGTCTGAACTGTTATGCACACCAGTGCCTGCAGGAATGTACTGGTGTCTGAACTGTTATGCACACCAGTGCCTGCAGGAATGTACTGGTGTCTGAACGGATAGGGATGCAAAACAAATGAACTCACAGACAGACTGGGGAATATGACATTACGTACACAGAAGGTGACAGGGTAACAAAATAAACACAAAGTGAACAGAGAAGCCCAGAGGCTAAGAAACTGGGTGTCTCCCTATTATTAGGAATGCTCAGATGAAAAAAGCAAGATGTTGTGTTTTAATACGTAGAGAACCCGAAATGCTGTTGCTAAGGGCAACAGCAAAACCCTAAAGGGTTACCAACGGGTGTGGCAGTAAACTCCTTGGTCAGAGATGGAATGATAAACACAAGGAGAGTCTCCACAATCCTAATCCTCACTTGCAGTGCACAGGTTCAGTTTACTGCCACTAAACTGAATACCTGAACACCTTGCACAGTGAGACAGGATTTAGGCAGGCAGTCTGAGAATACAGCCGCAAACCTGCTAAGTTCACAGAGTAGCAAAAGAACCCCAGCAGGTTAAACGACTGACTCCAGTCTTACTGCTAGGTCTGGATTGGCAGAGTGTAGTACCAAATCCCCAGGCCTATTTGCAGTAAGCAACAACAAATACAAAGCTACACAGTACTGGCTAACTTTCAGGAACTGACTAACCAACAAGGATTCAGCAGCATCTGCTTAACCTAAGAAGAAGCCTTATAAAGCAGGTGCTGTCCACGCCCCACTCAGACCTCACAGACTGTGAGCACAAAAACCAGCACCGGATCCCCTGCCGTGCACAGAGCCTGTAACCACTGCACAGCAAAAGACCCGAACCGGAGTATCAGCTGCGCTCAGGTTACTCCGCTAGCACTTGTCTCCCGGTTGCCATGACGACGTGGCAGCACAGGGCAGGAGACCCTAACAGGCACATTGTGAGTGTAATTATATATTTATATAAAAGCGCTGTACTAACTGGGATTTTATTCCAGTGTCCGGTGGCGCTGGGTGTGTGCTGGCATTCTCTCTCTCTGTCTCTCCAAAGGGCCTTATTGCGGGACTGTCTCCATATAGATATATCCCTGAGTGTGTGGGGGTGTCAGTACGTGTGTGTCGGCATGTCTGAATCGCAAGGCTCATCTAAGGAGGAGGTGGAGCAGATGATTGTGGTGTCTCCGTCGGCGATGCCGACACCTGATTGGTTGGATATGTGGAATGTTTTAAATGCAATGTGTCTTTATTACATAAGAGATTGGACAAAGCAGAGTCCAGGGATAAAACGGAGTCAATCCATGGCTTTGACTGTGTCACAGGGCCCTGCAGGGTCTCAGAAAAGTCTACTGTCCCAAGTAGCAGACACTGATACAGACACGGATTCTGACTCCAGTGTCGACTACGATGATGCGAGGTTATACCCAAGGGTGGCCAAAAGTATTCATTATATGATTATTTCAATAAAAGATGTTTTGCATATCACAGATGACCCCTCTGTCCCTGACACGAGGGTATGCATGTTTAAGGAAAAGAAACCTGAGGTAACCTTTCCCCCATCTCATGAGCTGAACGCGTTACTTGAAAAAGCTTGGGAAACTCCAGACAAGAAACTGCAGATTCCCAAGAGAATTCTTATGGCGTATCCTTTCCCTGCACAGGACAGGTTACGGTGGGAATCCTCACCCAAGGTGAACAAGGCTTTAACGCGCTTGTCCAAAAAGTTGGCGCTACAGTCTCCAGACACGGCAGCCCTCAAAGATCCTGCTGATCGCAGACAGGAGACTACCTTAAAATCAATTTATACACATACGGGTGCCTTGCTCAGACCGGCAATAGCGTCGGCTTGGGTCTGTAGCGCTGTAGCAGCTTGGGCAGATACCTTGTCAGCTGACATTGATACCCTAGATAGGGATACCATTTTATTGACCTTAGGTCACATTAAAGATGCAGTCTTATATATGAGAGACGCTCAGAGAGACGTTGGGCTGCTAGGTTCGAGAGCCAACGCCATGGCGATTTCTGCTAGGCGAGCCCTGTGGACCCGCCAATGGACGGGTGATGCCGACTCAAAGAGGCATATGGAGGTTTTGCCTTACAAGAGTGAGGTTTTATTTGGGGAAGGTCTCGCGGACCTGGTTTCCACAGCTACAGCGGGTAAATCTACTTTTTTACCTTATGTTCCCCCACAGCAAAAGAAAACACCACAATATCAGATGCAGTCCTTTCGGTCGCATAAGCCCAGATGAGGTCGGGGCTCTACCTTCCTTGCCAGAGGTAAGGGTAGAGGGAAAAGAATGCCTGCTACGGCTAGTTCCCAGGAGCAGAAGTCCTCCCCGGCTTCTACTAAATCCACCGCATGACGCTGGTGCTCCACTGAGGGAGTCCGCGCCGGTGGGGGCACGTCTTTGACTCTTCAGCCACGTCTGGGTTCAGTCAGACGTGGATCCTTGGGCAATGGAAATTGTATCCCAAGGCTACAAGCTGGAATTCGAAGACGTGCCTCCTCGCCGGTTTTTCAAGTCGGCTTTGCCAGCTTCTTCCCCAGAAAGAGAGATAGTTTTAGCTGCAATTCAAAAACTGTGTCACCAACAAGTGGTTGTCGAGGTTCCCCTAGTTCAACAGGGGAAGCGGTACTATTCAACCCTATTTGTGGTCCCGAAACCGGATGGCTCGGTCAGACCCATTCTAAATGTAAAATCCCTAAACCTGTACTTGAAAAAGTTCAAATTCAATATGGAATCGCTCCGGGCAGTTATCTCCAGCCTGGAAGGGGGGGGATTTTATGGTGTCACTAGACATAAAGGATGCATATCTTCATGTCCCCATATATCCCCCTCATCAGGTGTACCTGAGATTCGCTGTACAGGACTGTCATTACCAGTTTCAGACATTGCCGTTTGGGCTTTCCACGGCCCCGAGGATTTTCACCATGGTAATGGCGGACATGATGCTGCTCCTGCGCAGACAGGGAGTCACAATTATCCCGTACTTGGACGATCTCCTGATAAAAGAGATCGAGAGATCAATTGCAGAAAAGCGTGTCGCTCTCCCTGAGAGTGCTGCAGCAGCATGCCTGGATTCTAAATCTACCAAAGTCACAGTTGATTCCAACGACTCGGCTATCTTTCTTAGGCATGATTCTGGACATGGAACTAAAGAGGGTTTTTCTCCCAATGGAAAAAGCCCAGGAACTCCAGAACATTGTCAGAGACCTGTTAAAACCGAAAAGAGTGTCAGTCCATCAATGCACTCGCCTACTGGGAAAAATGGTGGCGACCTACGAGGCCATCCCCTTCGGCAGGTTCCATGCAAGGACGTTTCAGTGGGACCTTCTGGACAAGTGGTCGGGGTCCCATCTACAAATTCATCGGAAAATAAGCCTGTCCCCCAGGGCCAGGGTGTCTCTCCTGTGGTGGCTGCAGAGTGCTCACCTTCTCGAGGGTCGCAGGTTCGGCATTCAAGACTGGGTTCTGATGACCACGGACGCGAGGCTCCGAGGATGGGGAGCAGTCACACAAGGAAGACATTTTCAGGGACTATGGTCAAGCCAGGAGGCTTGTCTACACATCAACGTACTGGAATTGAGGGCCATATACAACGGCCTACGACAAGCGGAGAATATTCTTCGCGACCTACCGGTTCTGATTCAATCAGACAACGTCACAGCTGTGGCTCATGTAAACCGCCAAGGTGGGACAAGGAGCAGAGTGGCAATGGCGGAAGCCACCAGGATTCTTCGCTGGGCGGAAAATCACGTAAGCGCTCTGTCAGCGGTCTTCATTCCGGGAGTGGACAACTGGGAAGCAGACTTCCTCAGCAGGCACGATCTCCATCCAGGAGAGTGGGGACTTCATCAGGAAGTGTTTGCAGCGATAACATGTCAGTGGGGACTTCCACAAATAGACATGATGGCGTCACGCCTCAACAAGAAGCTTCGGAGGTATTGTGCCAGGTCAAAGGACCCTCAGGCAGTAGCGGTGGACACCCTGGTGACACCATGGGTGTTTCAGTCGGTCTATGTGTTCCCTCCTCTTCCGCTCATCTCAAAAATACTGAGAATCATAAGACGAAAAAGAGTGCGGACAATACTCATTGTTCCAGATTGGCCTCGAAGGGCCTGGTATTCAGATCTTCAGGAAATGCTCACAGAAGATCCGTGGCCTCTTCCTCTCAGGGAAGACCTGTTGCAGCAGGGGCCCTGTGTGTTCCAAGACTTACCGCGGTTACGTTTGACGGCATGGCGGTTGAACACCAAATCCTAACTGGGAAGGGTATTCCGGAGGAAGTCATCCCTACTCTGATTAAGGCTAGGAAGGAGGTGACGGTGAAACATTATCACTGCATCTGGAGGAAGTATGTATCTTGGTGTGAAGCCAAGAATGCTCCTACTGCGGATTTCCATCTGGGCCGTTTTCTCCACTTTCTACAGACAGGAGTGGATATGGGCCTAAATTTAGGCTCCATTAAGGTACAGATTTCGGCCCTATCAATTTTCTTTCTGAAGGAATTGGTTTCTCTCCCAGAAGTCCAGACTTTTGTAAAGGGAGTGCTGCATATCCAGCCTCCTTTTGTGCCCCCAGTGGCACCATGGGACCTTAACGTGGTGTTGCAGTTCCTAAAATCTCACTGGTTTGAGCCGCTTCAAACAGTTGAATTAAAATTTCTCACTTGGAAGGTGGTCATGTTGTTGGCCTTGGCATCTGCAAGGCGGGTGTCCGAACTGGCGGCTTTGTCTCACAAGAGCCCCTATCTGATTTTCCATGTGGATAGAGCAGAATTGAGAACTCTTCCTCAATTTTTGCCAAAGGTGGTTTCATCTTTTCATATGAATCAACCTATTGTGGTGCCTGTGGCTACGGGTAACTTGGAGGATTCCAAGTCCCTTGATGTAGTCAGGGCCTTAAAAATGTATGTAGCCAGGACGACTCGGGTTAGGAAAACAGAGACAATGTTTGTCCTGTATGCAGCCGTCAAGGTTGGCGCTCCTGCTTCTAAACAGACTAATGCTCGCTGGATTTGTAATACGATTCAGCAGGCTCATTCTACGGCTGGATTGCCGTTACCGAATTCGGTAAAGGCCAATTCCACTAGGAAGGTGGGCTCTTCTTGGGCGGCTGCCCGAGGCATCTCGGCATTACAGCTTTGCCGAGCGGTGACTTGGTCGGGGTCAAACACTTTTGCTAAATTCTACAAGTTTGATACCTTGGCTGAGGAGGACCTCATGTTTGCTCAATTGGTGCTGCAGAGTCATCCGCACTCTCCCGCCCGGTCTGGAGCTTTGGTATTATCCCCATGGTCCTTACGGAGTCCCCAGCATTCTCTAGGACGTAAGAGAAAATAAGATTTTAAACCTACCAGTAAATCTTTTTCTCCTAGTCCGTAGAGGATGCTGGGCGCCTGTCCCAGTGCGGACGAAGTTCTGCAAAGACTTGTATATAGTTATTGCTTACATAAGGGTTATGTTACAGTTTTGATCAGTCTCTGGCTGATGCTGTTTTGTTTCATACTGTTAACTGGTTCGTAGGTTCCAGGTTGTACGGTGTGGATGGTGTGGGCTGGTATGTATCTTGCCCTTGGATTAACAAAAATCCTTTCCTCGTACTGTCCGTCTCCTCTGGGCACAGTTCTCTAACTGAGGTCTGGAGGAGGGGCATAGAGGGAGGAGCCAGTGCACACCCATTCTAAAGTCTTTAGAGTGCCCATGTCTCCTGCGGAGCCCGTCTATACCCCATGGTCCTTACGGAGTCCCCAGCATCCTCTACGGACTAGGAGAAAAAGATTTACCGGTAGGTTTAAAATCTTATTATTACCCACCAAATTGTAATAAAACCTACAATGTGTAGTTAATAACAAGAATACAATTAAAGCAGCCCATATTTACTGAAATGTAGAAACATTTACTTTATTGCAAACCAGTATTCAATATTATCAGCCATGCCATTTAGTACTTCATTTTTACCACTGGATGGCGCAAGAAATCAATACTAGTTATTTACGTGCAATCTTGAAAGATCTCCACATGGTGGCAGAAGATGATTTAAAGTAAAAGCTTATGCATTTGTAATTTATAGAAAACACTGCGTAAACATAAGGCCAGATGCCAAAACCAGCTGCCCTAAGTAGAGCACAAACAGCTTTATTAATATCAAACAAATGTTGCTAATACAAGCAAAATCTTCCATGAAAGAGCTGTACTAAGGAGAACAGGTTTTCTGGGGTAATAACACAAGACACAGACATTTATCAGACACATTGCAGAATCAACAATTGTATAATGTTGGTATTTTGCTCTCTCATGTGCGTGTTTATTTTTTTCAAACTCTCAGTGTGAAAGAAATAATTAAAACATCTGTTTATTTTACAATAAATGCTGTGGATCGTACATCTTTTTTTATATTTAAATAAATAGGTAAATACTATAATTTATTATTCAGCGCTTCTGTTATTAATTTAGTGTATACCATACTGCTTACTTAATTTGATATTGTTACAGCTGTTAAATGTATGCTATTTAAAATGTAGATCTGTGTAGGATGTTGCTGAATTTAGTCTAGTGTTTAAACTACTGAGAACCTTAGCGAGGATGATGATTAAATTCTTGTAGACAGGTTGATTTGTTTTTCTTTCTTATTTTTTTGTTTGTTCCTTTTCTGCAGAGAAGCATATTGAAGAGAACCAATATTTTATTTCTTTAAATCTAGTGGCTGCATCACTGAGATCTTGCCATAGCCTGCAACTCACAGACTATTACATTTTGGACAAGGGGTAGTGGCGTAACTACCGTGGGTGCAGGGGATGCAGCTGCTTTGGGGCCAGGGCTAACTCCAGGGCCCGCATCTCCCCTGCACCCAGTGATGCTTAGAACAAGAGACTCGCCAACAGGTTAAAGGCTCAGTCTCAGAGGCCATATGGAAAACATTGCCCAGTCACTGCCCAGATGTCCGCAGCTCCTCCCATATGCCTGTAGCCGCCGAAGCCATGCCCACCCACGGCACCTGAAGCCCCGCCCTCATTTTGGCTGAAGTCTGCCCATTCACTCACATCCCCCCTTCCCCCTCCCCCCAACCCCGGTAACTGACTGAGGGGTCTATTTACTAAGCCTTGGATGGAGATAAAGTCAGGGGAGATAAAGTACCAGCCAATAAGCTTCTAACTGCCATGCCACAGGCTGGGTTTGAAAAATGACAGTTAGGAGCTGATTGGCTGGTACTTTATCTCCATGCAAGGCTTAGTAAATAGACCCCTAAGTTGGGAGCTGTCCCTGGGCGCTGATCTACCTACAGAAGTACAGACAGAGGAATTTCCAAGTTGAGGAATGCATGGACACAGAGCAACTGTCACCATCTGTGAGGTGAAGTTCGCATGCATCCCACAGGTCAGTGTAATGTCTGGTGCTGCTCTGCCTGTGTAACCATCTTACCCTGGAGCTGTGTCTAGCTGCCTTACTATCCACTGTTCTGCCCCCATCTCTGATGCTCTGCCTGGCTCCAATATACAGGTCTGGATCTAGATCAATTTTCTTTGCTCTGCCCCCCCCCTTCCTCCCTGCCTCCCTCACATTCTCTCCTCACCCTCTCATCCTCACCTTCCCTCACACAATCACTTTCCTCATAGCCGCACACACGCTGTCCTATAGTCACAGGCATACACTGCCACCATAGCCTCACACACACACGCTGCCCCATAGCCGCACACACATGCTGCCCTATAGCCGCAAACACGTGCTGTTACCACAGCCACACACACACACGCTGCCCTATAGCCTCACACATGCTGTCCCATAGCTGTACACACACGCTGCCCCATAGCCACACACACACTGCCCCATAGCCTCACACACACACACACACACACACACACACACACACTCTGCCCCCATAGCCGCACACACATACACACATACACTGCCCCATAGCTGCACACACACACACACTGCTCCCATAGCTGCACACACACACACACACTGCTCCCATAGCTGCACACACTGCCCCATAGCTTTGTAAACACTGCCTCCATAGCCTCACACACACACGCTTTCCTATAGCCTGACACACACAGACATACTGTCCCCATGGCCCAGCACTATTTCAGGTACACCCTGAAAACTTTTCACGGCACAGTACTGGTCCCCGCCAGTGGCACACTTAAGGCCCTTCATAAACTTCAGCTCCAGGTCCATGAGTACCTTTAGACTGGCATTGCGCCCACCATGCTCAGCTGTTACCTAGGTAGGGCTGGGCATTTCTAGGTGGTCCAGATGTGACCCTATTGGCGGCGGAGTAACGTCATAGGTCGCGTTGCTGCATGATGTCCCTGCCCAAACAAAGTTATCTTATGACTGATGCTGCAGGTTTTTTTTCATGATGTGGCAAATGTGTTTTTACCTCTCGGTGCCAGTGTTGGTGGGGGGGCCCTTTCAAGATTTTGCTATGGTGCCCATAAAGTTCTAGTTATGCCCCTGACAAGGGGGACCATTTGCAAAGCATTGTGTTGTAAAACTTGGCACTTCCAATCATGTTTATGCCTGATATTTAAGAAGGCAGTGCTTTTAGTAACTGTGTTGAGATATTGGCTTTTTAAATATTGGGCATAAACACGATCAGAAGTGCCAGATTTTGCAAAACAACTAGTGATGTGCACCGGAAATTTTTCAGGTTTTGTGTTTTGGTTTTGGATTCGGTTCCGCGGCCGTGTTTTGGATTCGGACGCGTTTTGGCAAAACCTCCCTGAAATTTTTTTGTCGGATTCGGGTGTGTTTTGGATTCGGGTGTTTTTTTTACAAAAAACCCTCAAAAACAGCTTAAATCATAGAATTTGGGGGTCATTTTGATCTCATAGTATTATTAACCTCAATAACCATAATCTCCACTCATTTCCAGTCTATTCTGAACACCTCACAATATTATTTTTAGTCCTAAAATTTGCACAGAGGTCGCTGGATGACTAAGCTAAGCGACCCAAGTGGCTGACACAAACACCTGGCCCATCTAGGAGTGGCACTGCAGTGTCAGACAGGATGGCACTTCAAAAAATAGTCCCCAAACAGCACATGATGCAAAGAAAAAAAGAGGTGCAATGAGGTAGCTGTGTGACTAAGCTAAGCGACCCAAGTGGCTGACACAAACACCTGGCCCATCTAGGAGTGGCACTGCAGTGTCAGGCAGGATGGCACTTCAAAAAAATAGTCCCCAAACAGCACATGATGCAAAGAAAAAAAGAGGCGCAATGAGGTAGCTGTGTGACTAAGCTAAGCGACCCAAGTGGCCGGCACAAACACCTGGCCCATCTGGGAGTGGCACTGCAGTGTCAGACAGGATGGCACTTCAAAAAATAGTCCCCAAACAGCACATAATGCAAAGAAAAAAAAGAGGTGCACCAAGGTCGCTGGATGGCTAAGCTAAGCGACCCAAGTGGCCGACACAAACACCTGGCCCATCTAGGAGTGGCACTGCAGTGTCAGGCAGGATGGCACTTCAAAAAAATAGTCCCCAAACAGCACATGATGCAAAGAAAATAAAGAGGTGCAATGAGGTAGCTGTGTGACTAAGCTAAGCGACCCAAGTGGCCGACACAAACACCTGGCCCATCTAGGGGTGGCACTGCAGTGTCAGGCAGGATGGCACTTCAAAAATATAGTCCCCAAACAGCACATGATGCAAAGAAAAAAAGAGGCGCAATGAGGTAGCTGTGTGACTAAGCTAAGCGACTCAAGTGGCCGACACAAACACCTGGCCCATCTAGGAGTGGCACTGCAGTGTCAGACAGGATGCCACTTCAAAAAATAGTCCCCAAACAGCACATGATGCAAAGAAAAAAAAGGGGTGCAGCAAGGTCGCTGGATGGCTAAGCTAAGCGACCCAAGTGGCCGACACAAACAGGATGGCAGATTTAAAAAATAGTCCCCAAACAGCACATGATGCAAAAAAAAAAAAGAGGTGCCTGACTTAAACAAACCACCTCATCATCAGAATCCTCCTTGTCAATTTCCTCCCCAGCGCCAGCAACACCCATATCCTCATCCTGGTGTACTTCAACAGTGACATCTTCAATTTGACTATCAGGAACTGGACTGCGGGTGCTCCTTCCAGCACTTGCAGGGGGCGTGCAAATGGTGGAAGGAGCAACCTCTTCCCGTCCAGTGTTGGGAAGGTCAGGCATCGCAAACGACACAATTGGACTCTCCTTGGGGATTTGTGATTTAGAAGAATGCACAGTTCTCTGCTGTGCTTTTGCCATCTTAACTCTTTTAAGTTTTCTAGCAGGAGGATGAGTGCTTCCATCCTCATGTGAAGCTGAACCACTAACCATGAACATAGGCCAGGCCCTCAGACGTTCCTTGCCACTCCGTGTCGTAAATGGCACATTGGCAAGTTTACGCCTCTCCTCAGACGATTTAGATTTAGATTTTTGGGTCATTTTACTGAGCTTTATTTTTTTGGATTTTACATGCTCTCTACTATGACATTGGGCATCGGCCTTGGCAGATGACGTTGATGGCATTTCATCGTCTCGGCCATGACTAGTGGCAGCAGCTTCAGCACGAGGTGGAAGTGGATCTTGATCTTTCCCTATTTTACCCTCCACATTTTTGTTCTCCATTTTTTTAATGTGTGGAATTATATGCCAGTAATATATCAATAGCAATGGCCTACTACTATATATACTGCGCACAACTGAAATTCACCACAGGTATGGATGGATAGTATACTTGACGACACAGAGGTAGGTAGAGCAGTGGCCTTCTGTACCGTACTGCTATATAGTATATACTGGTGGTCAGCAAACTGTGCAAAACTGAAATGCACCACAGATATGGATGGATAGTATACTTGACGACACAGAAGTAGGTAGAGCAGTGGACTACTGTACCGTATAACTATATATATAGTTATACTGGTGGTCAGCAAACTGTGCAAAACTGAAAGTCACCACAGGTATGGATGGGTAGTATACTTGACGACACAGAGGTAGGTAGAGCAGTGGACTACTGTACCGTACTGCTATATATATAGTTATACTGGTGGTCAGCAAACTGTGCAAAACTGAAATGCACCACAGGTATGGATGGATAGTATACTTGACACAGAGGTAGGTAGAGCAGTGGACTACTGTACCGTACTGCTATATATATATATAGTTATACTGGTGGTCAGCAAACTGTGCAAAACTGAAATGCACAACAGGTATGGATGGATAGTATACTTGACGACACAGAGGTAGGTAGAGCAGTGGACTACTGTACCGTACTGCTATATATATAGTTATACTGGTGGTCAGCAAACTGTGCAAAACTGAAATGCACCACAGGTATGGATGGATAGTATACTTGACGACACAGAGGTAGGTAGAGCAGTGGCCTTCTGTACCGTACTGCTATATAGTATATACTGGTGGTCAGCAAACTGCAAAACTGAAATGCACCACAGGTATGGATGGATAGTATACTTGACGACACAGAGGTAGGTAGAGCAGTGGACTACTGTACCGTACTGCTATATATATAGTTATACTGGTGGTCAGCAAACTGCAAAACTGAAATGCACCACAGGTATGGATGGATAGTATACTTGACGACACAGAGGTAGGTAGAGCAGTGGCCTTCTGTACCGTACTGCTATATAGTATATACTGGTGGTCAGCAAACCTCAAAACTGAAATGCACCACAGGTATGGATGGATAGTATACTTGACGACACAGAGGTAGGTAGAGCAGTGGACTACTGTACCGTACTGCTATATATATAGTTATACTGGTGGTCAGCAAACTGCAAAACTGAAATGCACCACAGGTATGGATGGATAGTATACTTGACGACACAGAGGTAGGTAGAGCAGTGGACTACTGTACCGTACTTCTATATAGTATATACTGGTGGTCAGCAAACTGTGCAGAACTGAAATGCACCACAGGTATGGATGGATAGTATACTTGACGACACAGAGGTAGGTAGAGCAGTGGCCTTCTGTACCGTACTGCTATATAGTATATACTGGTGGTCAGCAAACTGTGCAAAACTGAAATGCACCACAGGTATGGATGGATAGTATACTTGACGACACAGAGGTAGGTAGAGCAGCGGCCTTCTGTACCGTACTGCTATATAGTATATACTGGTGGTCAGCAAACTGTGCAAAACTGAAATGCACCACAGGTATGGATAGATAGTATACTTGACGACACAGAGGTATGTAGAGCAGTGGACTACTGTACCGTACTGCTATATATATATAGTTATACTGGTGGTCAGCAAACTGTGCAAAACTGAAATGCACCACAGGTATGGATGGATAGTATACTTGACGACACAGAGGTAGGTAGAGCAGTGGCCTTCTGTACCGTACTGCTATATAGTATATACTGGTGGTCAGCAAACTGCAAAACTGAAATGCACCACAGGTATGGATGGATAGTATACTTGACGACACAGAGGTAGGTAGAGCAGTGGACTACTGTACCGTACTGCTATATAGTATATACTGGTGGTCAGCAAACTGTGCAAAACTGAAATGCACCACAGGTATGGATGGATAGTATCCTTGACGACACAGAGGTAGGTAGAGCAGCGGCCTTCTGTACCGTACTGCTATATAGTATATACTGGTGGTCAGCAAACTGTGCAAAACTGAAATGCACCACAGGTATGGATAGATAGTATACTTGACGACACAGAGGTAGGTAGAGCAGTGGACTACTGTACCGTACTGCTATATATATAGTTATACTGGTGGTCAGCAAACTGTGCAAAACTGAAATGCACCACAGGTATGGATGGATAGTATACTTGACGACACAGAGGTAGGTAGAGCAGTGGCCTTCTGTACCGTACTGCTATATAGTATATACTGGTGGTCAGCAAACTGCAAAACTGAAATGCACCACAGGTATGGATGGATAGTATACTTGACGACACAGAGGTAGGTAGAGCAGTGGACTACTGTACCGTACTGCTATATATATAGTTATACTGGTGGTCAGCAAACTGCAAAACTGAAATGCACTACAGTTATGGATGGATAGTATACTTGACGACACAGAGGTAGGTAGAGCAGTGGACTACTGTACCGTACTGCTATATATATAGTTATACTGGTGGTCAGCAAACTGTGCAAAACTGAAATGTACCACAGGTATGGATGGATAGTATACTTGACGACACAGAGGTAGGTAGAGCAGTGGACTACTGTACCATACTGCTATATATATAGTTATACTGGTGGTCAGCAAACTGTGCAAAACTGAAATGCACCACAGGTATGGATGGATAGTATATTTGACGACACAGAGGTAGGTAGAGCAGTGGACTACTGTACCGTACTGCTATATATATAGTTATACTGGTGTTCAGCAAACTGTGCAAAACTGAAATGCACTACAGGTATGGATGTATAGTATACTTGACGACACAGAGGTAAGTAGAGCAGTGGACTACTGTATCGTACTGCTATATATATAGTTATACTGGTGGTCAGCAAACTGCAAAACTGAAATGCACCACAGGTATGGATGGATAGTATACTTGACGACACAGAGTTAGGTAGAGCAGTGGACTACTGTACCGTACTGCTATATATATAGTTATACTGGTGGTCAGCAAACTGTGCAAAACTGAAATGCACCACAGGTATGGATGGATAGTATACTTGACGACACAGAGATAGGTAGAGCAGTGGACTACTGTATCGTACTGCTATATATATAGTTATACTGGTGGTCAGCAAACTGTGCAAAACTGAAATGCACCACAGGTATGGATGGATAGTATACTTGACGACACAGAGGTAGGTAGAGCAGTAGCCTTCTGTACCGTACTGCTATATAGTATATACTGGTGGTCAGCAAACTGTGCAAAACTGAAATGCACCACAGGTATGGATGGATAGTATACTTGACGACACAGAGGTAGGTAGAGCAGTGGACTACTGTACCGTACTGCTATATATATAGTTATACTGGTGGTCAGCAAACTGTGCAAAACTGAAATGCACACAGGTATGGATGGATAGTATATTTGACGACACAGAGGTAGGTAGAGCAGTGGCCTTCTGTACCGTACTGCTATATAGTATATACTGGTGGTCAGCAAACTGCAAAACTGAAATGCACCACAGGTATGGATGGATAGTATACTTGACGACACAGAGGTAGGTAGAGCAGTGGACTACTGTACCGTACTGCTATATATATAGTTATACTGGTGGTCAGCAAACTGTGCAAAACTGAAATGCACCACAGGTATGGATGGATAGTATACTTGACGACACAGAGGTAGGTAGAGCAGTAGCCTTCTGTACCGTACTGCTATATAGTATATACTGGTGGTCAGCAAACTGTGCAAAACTGAAATGCACCACAGGTATGGATGGATAGTATACTTGACGACACAGAGGTAGGTAGAGCAGTGGACTACTGTACCGTACTGCTATATATATAGTTATACTGGTGGTCAGCAAACTGTGCAAACTGAAATGCACCACAGGTATGGATGGATAGTATACTTGACGACACAGAGGTAGGTAGAGCAGCAGCCTTCTGTACCGTACTGCTATATATTATATACTGGTGGTCAGCAAACTGTGCAAAACTGAAATGCACCACAGGTATGGATGGATAGTATACTTGACGACACAGAGGTAGGTAGAGCAGTGGACTACTGTACCGTACTGCTATATATATAGTTATACTGGTGGTCAGCAAACTGTGCAAAACTGAAATGCACCACAGGTATGGATGGATAGTATACTTGACGACACAGAGGTAGGTAGAGCAGTGGCCTTCTGTACCGTACTGCTATATAGTATATACTGGTGGTCAGCAAACTGTGCAAAACTGAAATGCACCACAGGTATGGATGGATAGTATACTTGACGACACAGAGGTAGGTAGAGCAGTGGACAACTTACCGTACTGCTATATATATAGTTATACTGGTGGTCAGCAAAATTCTGCACTGTCCTCCTGCTAGTATATATATACTACAATGCAGCACAGATATGGAGCGTTTTTCAGGCAGAGAACGTATAATACTGGTGGTCACTGGTCAGCAAAACTTTGCACTGTCCTCCTACTATATAATACTGCTGGTCCCCAGTCCCCACAATAAAGCAATTAGCACACTGAGCACAGATATTTGCAGCACACTGAGCACAGTCAGATATGGAGCGTTTTTCAGGCAGAGAACGTAGATATTTGCACTTGCAGCACACTGAGCACAGATATTTGCAGCACACTGAGCACAGATATTTGCAGCACAATTTGCAGCCCACTGAACATAGAAACTGAGAGTACGCCAGCCACGTCCTCTCCCGGTCATCTCCAATGCACGAGTGAAAAATGGCGGCGGCGCGCGGCTCCTTATATAGAATACGAATCTCGCGAGAATCCGACCGTGGGATGATGACGTTCGGGCGCACTCGGGTTAACCGAGCAAGGCGGGAGGATCCGAGTTGCTCGGACCCGTGCAATAAAAGGTGACGTTCGGGCGGGTTTGGATCCCGAGGATCCGAACCCGCTCATCACTAAAAACAACACTTTGTCAATAAACCTTACAGTCTGTTCGGGATCAGATCAGGATCCTGGCAGTCAGAATCCCAATGCCGGAACCCTGACAGTGCTCAGAATACCGTCACCGGGTTAGGCTGTGGGAAAGGGAGGGTTAGGGTGCAGTGAGGGGGGGGGGGGTAGGTTTAGGCACCCCTGGGGAGGTTTAGGGTTAGGTTGCAGTGTAGGGAGGGTTAGCTTTAGGCTGCAGGGAGTGGGGTTAGGGATAAGTACCACCAGGGAGGGTTAGGCTTCAGGTAAGGAAGGTTAGGGATTAGAGTAGCATACTTACCTGGTAGGTGTTGGGATCCTGAGCATCGGGATGCTGCTGTCAGTATTCTGACTGACGTCATCCCAAGCGTCAGGATCCGAAACCATCCCAGTCTTTACCAGCTAAAAAGAAAATGGTGTACTGGTTGTAACCTATGAAAAGCTAGCTTTATTATTCTGTGCTTGTAATCCTTCCGCCCCTCATACTAATGCTGTGATGTCTTGCTGATTCACACTATGCAATCATATTTTAATGAATAATATGTGGCTTTTATTTAGTTTTTTTAAATTTTATACCCCCACGTCCTACTCGGAATCTATTTAGTACCGTGGGGGGGGGGGGGGGGTATAGGTGGGTCCACTAGGAGCCATGGGTACTATAGAAGTTTTATTAGGTTTGCTGGCTCCTCCCTCTATGCCTCTCTATGCCCGGAGGAGCCGGTCATGTCTCTGGAAGCTCCTGAAGAGTTTTCTGCATTCATTTTCTAAGTTTGTTGTTTTCGGGCAGGACTTTGGGGGGGGGGGCAACCTCTCTCAGGGTTAATAGTCCCGTTCCCCGCTGACAGGACACTAGCTCCTGAGGGAACTATTCTCAAGCCCCACCACGGTGTGCATACATTCCCGCAGCACGCCAGCCACCCCTAACAGAGCCAGAAGAATGAAGAGTGGTGAGTACTAAGCCGGCATCCCAGTTAGCGGGTCGCCGGCAATTATGGCGGCATGAGGGTACGGAGATGCACGGCCTCTAAATGGGGCGGACTGAGTCTCCTGACTAGGTACACAACAGCGCACACAGTACCTAGACTGGCACCGCAGCCATAAAAG
Organism: Pseudophryne corroboree; assembly: GCF_028390025.1. NCBI lineage: Eukaryota > Metazoa > Chordata > Amphibia > Anura > Myobatrachidae > Pseudophryne > Pseudophryne corroboree. Next base: position 314,899,947 of record NC_086449.1, read on the forward strand.
GAGGTTTACTCTATTTTATGCACATAGACACACACAGCCAGTATAAAGAAGAGCGGGAAGATCGCGTGCCATTGAAGGGGCGGGGCTTCACTATGAGTGGTTCCAGCAGCTCACAGGCGCCATTTTCCCTACTGCAGCTGACACAGACTGACAGGGACACAAAGCGCCTCTGGAGAGACTTCAGATTACCTCAGCGGTACCAGGGGGTCATAGCAGGGAGGAGCAATTTATTAGTGTACTAAATCCCTAATCTAGGTACTTAGTCTGCGACCCGGCTGAGCTTGGCATTAGCGATAAGGGTGCCTTGTGCTGGTTCCATACTCTCTCTCTGTGTCTTCCTGGAAGGGCTCTTTGTGGGTTAATTGTGTATTTAACCTTCTCCTGTGTGGGTGTGCTGTCACTACTACAGTATGCCAGGCAAAGAGTGTGTTTCATGTAAGGCACAGTGTTCCTCTTCTCCAGGGGATTCACTGGTGTGTACTCAGTGTAGTATCCCTTCCCAGGCTAGTGGGGCAGAACCAGCATGGCCGGACTCCATCAGGGGAATAATTTCCACCATTTCTACTAAATTATCTTGGAATAGGAAAGAGACGAAATACTTAAGACAGTCTATGGCTGAGTTTATGAAAAAGGACTCAGTACCCAAACCAGCGTCTCAGTCCCCTGCCATTTGTCCGCAAAAACGTTCTTTGACCCATATCCTGCACTCTGACTCTGATAATGAGGAGTCAGAAATGGAGGAGTTTGAGTTGGACTCAGAGCTGGGAGAGGGTATACTGTCGCAGGGAATAGAGGCTCTCATAGATGCTATCAGGGAAGCCCTCAATATCCCTCATAAGGTGACAGAGGAGAGCGAGGAATCTTTAATATAAAGAAAAAATCCTCAGCTACTTTTCCTGTGTCAAAGGAACTCAATACCCTGTTTGAAGAAACGTGGGTTAATCCAGATAAGAAATTTCAAATCCCTAAAGGGTTGTAATCATCTTTTACTTTTCCTCCTGAGGATAGGAAAAAATGGGAAAATTCACCAATAGTGGATGCATCAGTGTCCAGGCTCTCACTAAAAAGTGTATTGCCTGTCCTGGGTGCAGCCTCCCTAAAAGACGCGGCTGATCGCAAAATTGAGACTACGCTCAAAACTTTGTATACAGCTGCTGAGGTGGCACAGAGACCCACTATAACACGTGGGTGTATTACAAGAGCCATTGCTAAATGGTCGGGTAACCTAATTAAGGGGTTAGACACCTTACCTCAAGAGGAGAATATTTTGCTCCTGCAACATATACAGGACTCTGTGAACTTTATGGTGAAAGCCATGAAGGAAATAGGCTTGCTTAATGCATGCAGTACAGCTATGACAGTGTTGGCACTCAGCGGCTTATGGCTATGCCAGTGGACTGCAGATGCGGACTCCAGGAAAGGCGTGGAAGGCCTACCTTTCACAGATCAGGCCTTATTTGGAGATATACTAGACAAATGGATCTCTAAAGCTACTGTGGGTAAGTCCACATACCTAACTTCTTCGGCTCCCCCAGCTAGGAAGGCCTATTCAGGATCCAATTTACAGTCCTTTCGGACTGCCAAGTTTGGGGCAAGACCAGAGGTTCTTCTACCGCCGCCAGTGGTGCTAGAGGTAAACCACGAAAACCAGCTACTGCTGGTTCACAGGAACAGAGCTCAAGCTCTGCTTCCTCAAAACCTTCCGCATAATGGTGGACCGCGATGCCTGGAAGACAGGCAGGTGGGAGCCCGGCTAAAATCCTTCAGTCGAGTCATAGACCTTATATCCCAGGGCTACAGACTGGAGTTCCAGGAGCTAACATCTCACAGATTCTTCAAATCAGGCTTACCAGTTTCACAAGAGGCAAGAATAACCTTACAGGACACCAGTCAAAAACTGTTACAGATCCAGGTCATTATTCCAGTTCCACCTCATCTACAAAACAAGGGTTACTATTCCAGCTTGTTTGTAGTACCGAAGCCGGACAGTTCAGTAAAACTGATTCTGAACCACAAGTCATTGAGCCCGTACTTACGAGTGTTCAAATTCAAGATTGAGTCTCTGAGAGTGGTGATCTCAGGTCTGGAGGAGGGGGAATTCCTAGTGTCTCTGGATATCAAGGATGCGTTCCTTCATATTCCAATCTGGCCGCCTCATCAGGCTTATCTACGGTTTGCACTGTAGGACTGTCACTACCAGTTCCAGGCCCTGCTATTTGGTCTCTCTACGGCACCAAGGGTGTTCACCAAAGGTATGGCAAAGATTATGTTACTGCTCCGCAAACAAGGGGGTATATTTATTTACTAAGGTCCTGATTTTGACCGATTTGCTGTTTATTATTCAAAGTGACATCTCGGGAATTTACTAAACAAAAATCTCGGCAGTGATGAGGGCATTCGTATTTTTTTGGAAGTCAAAGAAAAAAAATACGAATAAATACACCATCGGTCAAATACGCCTGTTATTTGATACAACTTGGTAATTTACTAAAAATTCTATTTCACAAACACTGCCGGCAATAGCCAAACACTGCCGTGAAAAAATACAAATCGAAAAAAAAAGCAGTTTTAAAATAGACCTGCTTTTTTTTACCGTGTTCTGATAGGCATGCACGGATCAGTGAGATCCGTGCATGTTTATCAGTGGGAAGGGGTGTGAAAGTGTTAAAAATCAGAAAAAAAATTGCGTGGGGTCCCCCCTCCTAAGCAAAACCAGCCTCGGGCTCTTTGAGCCGGTCCTGGTTGAAAAAATATGGGGGAAAAATTGACAGGGGTTCCCCCATATTTGATCAACCAACACCGGGCTCTGCGCCTGGTCCTGGTGCCAAAAATACGGGGGACAAAAAGTGTAGGGGTCCCCCGTATTTTTAACACCAGCACCGGGCTCCACTAGTCAGAGAGATAATGCCACAGCCGGGGGACACTTTTATATAGGTCCCTGCGGCCCTGGCATTAAATCACTAACTAGTCACCCCTGGCCGGGGTACCCTGGAGGAGTGGGGACCCTTAAATCAAGGGGTCCCCCCTCCAGCCACCCAAGGGCCACCACATGCTGGTACTTGTGGTTCTCCAAGTACCAGCTTGCGGGGGAGGCTTGCTGGGACTTGTAGTACTGCTACAAAAAACAATATTATTTTTCTCTAACGTCCTAGTGGATGCTGGGGACTCCGTAAGGACCATGGGGAATAGACGGGCTCCGCAGGAGACATGGGCACTTTAAGAAAGAATTTAGATTCTGGTGTGCTCTGGCTCCTCCCTCTATGTCCCTCCTCCAGACCTCAGTTTGAATCTGTGCCCGGACGAGCTGGGTGCTGTTTAGTGAGCTCTCCTGAGCTTGCTATAAGAAAGTATTTTGTTAGGTTTTTTTATTTTCAGGGAGCTCTGCTGGCAACAGACTCCCTGCATCGTGGGACTGAGGGGAGAGAAGCAGCCCTACTCTCTGAAGCTAGGTCCTGCTTCTTAGGCTACTGGACACCATTAGCTCCAGAGGGATCGTACACAGGATCTCACCCTTTGTCGTCCGATCCCGGAGCCGCGCCGCCGTCCCCCTCGCAGAGCCGGAAGACAGAAGCCGGGTGAAAGAAGCAAGAAGACTTCGAAATCGGTGGCAGAAGACTCCAGTCTTCACTGAGGTAGCGCACAGAACTGCAGCTGTGCGCCATTGCTCCCACACTACACCCATATACTCCGGTCACTGTCAGGGTGCAGGGCGCAGGGGGGGGGGGGGCGCCCTGGGCAGCAATTAGAGACCTCTTTGGCAAAAGTTTGCATATATACAGTTGGGCACTGTATATATGTATGAGCCCCCGTCAAAAATTGTACATGAAAGCGGGACAGAAGCCCGCCGTCGAGGGGGCGTGGCTTCTTCCTCAGCACTCACCAGCGACATGTTTTTTCTCCACAGCACCGCTGAGAGGAAGCTCCCCAGCCTCTCCCCTGCAGTTACACGGTAGAAGAGGGTAAAAAGAGAGGGGGGCACATAATTAGGCGCAAAAATCAATATAAACAGCAGCTACTGGGTTAACATTAAGTTACTGTGTTATTCCTGGGTTAATAGCGCTGGGGTGTGTGCTGGCATACTTTCTCTCTGTCTCTCCAAAGGGCCTTATGGGGGAATTGTCTTCAGATGAGCATTCCCTGAGTGTGTGGTGTGTCGGTACGTGTGTGTCGACATGTCTGAGGTAAAAGGCTCCCCTAAGGAGGAGATGGAGCAAATAATAAGATTTTACTTACCGATAAATCTATTTCTCGTAGTCCGTAGTGGATGCTGGGGACTCCGTCAGGACCATGGGGAATAGCGGCTCCGCAGGAGACAGGGCACAAAAGTAAAAGCTTTAGGATCAGGTGGTGTGCACTAGTGATGAGCGCCGGAAATTTTTCGGGTTTTGTGTTTTGGTTTTGGGTTCGGTTCCGCGGCCGTGTTTTGGGTTCGACCGCGTTTTGGCAAAACCTCACCGGGTTTTTTTTGTCGGATTCGGGTGTGTTTTGGATTCGGGTGTTTTTTTCAAAAAACACTAAAAAACAGCTTAAATCATAGAATTTGGGGGTAATTTTAATCCCAAAGTATTATTAACCTCAAAAAACATAATTTCCACTCATTTTCAGCCTATTCTGAACACCTCACAATATTATTTTTAGTCCTAAAATTTGCACCGAGGTCGCTGTGTGAGTAAGATAAGCGACCCTAGTGGCCGACACAAACACCGTGCCCATCTAGGAGTGGCACTGCAGTGTCACGCAGGATGTCCCTTCCAAAAAACCCTCCCCAAACAGCACATGACGCAAAGAAAAAAAGAGGCACAATGAGGTAGCTGACTGTGTGTGTGAGAAAGATAAGCGACCCTAGTGGCCGACACAAACACCGTGCCCATCTAGGAGTGGCACTGCAGTGTCACGCAGGATGTCCCTTCCAAAAAACCCTCCCCAAACAGCACATGACGCAAAGAAAAAAAGAGGCGCAATGAGGTAGCTGACTGTGTGAGAAAGATAAGCGACCCTAGTGGCCGACACAAACACCGGGCCCATCTAGGAGTGGCACTGCAGTGTCACGCAGGATGTCCCTTCCAAAAAACCCTCCCCAAACAGCACATGACGCAAAGAAAAAAAGAGGCACAATGAGGTAGCTGACTGTGTGTGTGAGAAAGATAAGCGACCCTAGTGGCCGACACAAACACCGGGCCCATCTAGGAGTGGCACTGCAGTGTCACGCAGGATGTCCCTTCCAAAAAACCCTCCCCAAACAGCACATGACGCAAAGAAAAAAAGAGGCGCAATGAGGTAGCTGACTGTGTGAGAAAGATAAGCGACCCTAGTGGCCGACACAAACACCGGGCCCATCTAGGAGTGGCACTGCAGTGTCACGCAGGATGTCCCTTCCAAAAAACCCTCCCCAAACAGCACATGACGCAAAGAAAAAAAGAGGCACAATGAGGTAGCTGACTGTGTGTGTGAGAAAGATAAGCGACCCTAGTGGCCGACACAAACACCGGGCCCATCTAGGAGTGGCACTGCAGTGTCACGCAGGATGTCCCTTCCAAAAAACCCTCCCCAAACAGCACATGACGCAAAGAAAAAAAGAGGCACAATGAGGTAGCTGACTGTGTGTGTGAGAAAGATAAGCGACCCTAGTGGCCGACACAAACACCGGGCCCATCTAGGAGTGGCACTGCAGTGTCACGCAGGATGTCCCTTCCAAAAAACCCTCCCCAAACAGCACATGACGCAAAGAAAAAAAGAGGCACAATGAGGTAGCTGACTGTGTGTGTGAGAAAGATAAGCGACCCTAGTGGCCGACACAAACACCGTGCCCATCTAGGAGTGGCACTGCAGTGTCACGCAGGATGTCCCTTCCAAAAAACCCTCCCCAAACAGCACATGACGCAAAGAAAAAAAGAGGCACAATGAGGTAGCTGACTGTGTGTGTGAGAAAGATAAGCGACCCTAGTGGCCGACACAAACACCGGGCCCATCTAGGAGTGGCACTGCAGTGTCACGCAGGATGTCCCTTCCAAAAAACCCTCCCCAAACAGCACATGACGCAAAGAAAAAAAGAGGCGCAATGAGGTAGCTGACTGTGTGAGAAAGATAAGCGACCCTAGTGGCCGACACAAACACCGGGCCCATCTAGGAGTGGCACTGCAGTGTCACGCAGGATGTCCCTTCCAAAAAACCCTCCCCAAACAGCACATGACGCAAAGAAAAATAAAAGAAAAAAGAGGTGCAAGATGGAATTGTCCTTGGGCCCTTCCCACCCACCCTTATGTTGTAACTATAAACAAAACAGGACATGCACACTTTAACCAACCCATCATTTCAGTGACAGGGTCTGCCACACGACTGTGACTGAAATGACGGGTTGGTTTGGACCCCCACCCAAAAAGAAGCAATTAATCTCTCCTTGCACAAACTGGCTCTACAGAGGCAAGATGTCCACCTCATCATCATCCTCCGATATATCACCGTGTACATCCCCCTCCTCACAGATTATCAATTCGTCCCCACTGGAATCCACCATGTCAGCTCCCTGTGTACTTTGTGGAGGCAATTGCTGCTGGTCAATGTCTCCGCGGAGGAATTGATTATAATTCATTTTAATGAACATCATCTTCTCCACATTTTCTGGATGTAACCTCGTACGCCGATTGCTGACAAGGTGAGCGGCGGCACTAAACACTCTTTCGGAGTACACACTTGTGGGAGGGCAACTTAGGTAGAATAAAGCCAGTTTGTGCAAGGGCCTCCAAATTGCCTCTTTTTCCTGCCAGTATAAGTACGGACTGTGTGACGTGCCTACTTGGATGCGGTCACTCATATAATCCTCCACCATTCTATCAATGGTGATAGAATCATATGCAGTGACAGTAGACGACATGTCCGTAATGGTTGTCAGGTCCTTCAGTCCGGACCAGATGTCAGCATCAGCAGTCGCTCCAGACTGCCCTGCATCACCGCCAGCGGGTGGGCTCGGAATTCTGAGCCTTTTCCTCGCACCCCCAGTTGCGGGAGAATGTGAAGGAGGAGATGTTGACAGGTCGCGTTCCGCTTGACTTGACAATTTTCTCACCAGCAGGTCTTTTAAACCCAGCAGACTTGTGTGCGCCGGAAAGAGAGATCCAAGGTAGGTTTTAAATCTAGGATCGAGCACGGTGGCCAAAATGTAGTGCTCTGATTTCAACAGATTGACCACCCGTGAATCCTTGTTAAGCGAATTAAGGGCTCCATCCACAAGTCCCACATGCCTAGCGGAATCGCTCTGTCTTAGCTCCTCCTTCAATGTCTCCAGCTTCTTCTGCAAAAGCCTGATGAGGGGAATGACCTGACTCAGGCTGGCAGTGTCTGAACTGACTTCACGTGTGGCAAGTTCAAAGGGCATCAGAACTTTGCACAACGTTGAAATCATTCTCCACTGCGCTTGAGACAGGTGCATTCCACCTATATCGTGGTCAGTTGTATAGGCTTGAATGGCCTTTTGCTGCTCCTCCAACCTCTGAAGCATATAGAGGGTTGAATTCCACCTCGTTACCACCTCCTGCTTCAGATGATGGCAGGGCAGGTTCAGGCGTTTTTGGTGGTGCTCCAGTCTTCTGTACGTGCTGCCTGTACGCCGAAAGTGTCCCGCAATTTTTCTGGCCACCGCCAGCATCTCTTGCACGCCCCTGTCGTTTTTTAAAAAATTCTGCACCACCAAATTCAAGGTATGTGCAAAACATGGGACGTGCTGGAATTTGCCCAGATGTAATGCACGCACAATATTGCTGGCGTTGTCCGATGCCACAAATCCACAGGAGAGTCCAATTGGGGTAAGCCATTCCGCGATGATCTTCCTCAGTTGCCGTAAGAGGTTTTCAGCTGTGTGCGTATTCTGGAAACCGGTGATACAAAGCGTAGCCTGCCTAGGAACGAGTTGGCGTTTGCGAGATGCTGCTACTGGTGCCGCCGCTGCTGTTCTTGCGGCGGGAGTCCATACATCTACCCAGTGGGCTGTCACAGTCATATAGTCCTGACCCTGCCCTGCTCCACTTGTCCACATGTCCGTGGTTAAGTGGACATTGGGTACAGCTGCATTTTTTAGGACACTGGTGACTCTTTTTCTGAGGTCTGTGTACATTTTCGGTATCGCAACCCTAGAGAAATGGAACCTAGATGGTATTTGGTACCGGGGACACAGTACCTCCAACAAGTCTCTAGTTGGCTCTGCAGTAATGATGGATACCGGAACCACGTTTCTCACCACCCAGGATGTCAAGGCCTCAGTTATCCGCTTTGCAGTAGGATGACTGCTGTGATATTTAATCTTCCTCGCAAATGACTGTTGGACAGTCAATTGCTTGGTGGAAGTAGTAAAAGTGGTCTTACGACTTCCCCTCTGGGATGACCATCGACTCCCAGCAGCAACAACAGCAGCGCCAGCAGCAGTAGGCGTTACACGCAAGGATGCATCGGAGGAATCCCAGGCAGGAGAGGACTCGTCAGAATTGCCAGTGACATGGCCTGCAGGACTATTGGCATTCCTGGGGAAGGAGGAAATTGACACTGAGGGAGTTGGTGGGGTGGTTTGCGTGAGCTTGGTTACAAGAGGAAGGGATTTACTGGTCAGTGGAGTGCTTCCGCTGTCACCCAAAGTTTTTGAACTTGTCACTGACTTATTATGAATGCGCTGCAGGTGACGTATAAGGGAGGATGTTCCGAGGTGGTTAACGTCCTTACCCCTACTTATTACAGCTTGACAAAGGGAGCACACGGCTTGACACCTGTTGTCCGCATTTCTGGTGAAATACCTCCACACCGAAGAGCTGATTTTTTTGGTATTTTCTCCTGGCATGTCAACGGCCATATTCCTCCCACGGACAACAGGTGTCTCCCCGGGTGCCTGACTTAAACAAACCACCTCACCATCAGAATCCTCATGGTCAATTTCCTCCCCAGCGCCAGCAACACCCATATCCTCCGCATCCTGGTGGACTTCAACACTGACATCTTCAATCTCACTATCAGGAACTGGACTGCGGGTGCTCCTTCCAGCACTTGCAGGGGGCGTGCAAATGGTGGAAGGCGCATGCTCTTCACATCCAGTGTTGGGAAGGTCAGGCATCGCAACCGACACAATTGGACTCTCCTTGTGGATTTGGGATTTCGAAGAACGCACAGTTCTTTGCTGTGCTTTTGCCAGCTTGAGTCGTTTCATTTTTCTAGCGAGAGGCTGAGTGCTTCCATCCTCATGTGAAGCTGAACCACTAGCCATGAACATAGGCCAGGGCCTCAGCCGTTCCTTGCCACTCCGTGTGGTAAATGGCATATTGGCAAGTTTACGCTTCTCCTCCGACAATTTTATTTTAGGTTTTGGAGTCTTTTTTTTTCTGATATTTGGTGTTTTGGATTTGACATGCTCTGTACTATGACATTGGGCATCGGCCTTGGCAGACGACGTTGCTGGCATTTCATCGTCTCGGCCATGACTAGTGGCAGCAGCTTCAGCACGAGGTGGAAGTGGATCTTGATCTTTCCCTAATTTTGGAACCTCAACTTTTTTGTTCTCCATATTTTATAGGCAGAACTAAAAGGCACCTCAGGTAAACAATGGAGATGGATGGATTGGATACTAGTATACTATATATACAATTATGGACGGACTGCCACGGTTAGGTGGTATAAAAAAACCACGGTATAAAAAAACCACGGCATAAAAAAACCACGGTATAAAAAAACCACGGTATAAAAACCACGGTATAAAAAAACCACGGTATAAAAAAACCACGGTATAAAAAAACCACGGTATAAAAAAACCACGGTATAAAAAAACCACGGTATAAAAAAACCGCACTGTACACTGGTTGATAAAGAGATAGTAGTATTCTCGTAACAATTAGGATGACACTATGACGGTATAAAGAATGAAAAAAAAACCACGGTTAGGTGGTAGGTATATAATAATAAATAATACAATTCTGGTCGGACGGACTGCCTGCCGTGTGCCGACACAGAGGTAGCCACAGCCGTGAACTACCGCACTGTACACTGGTTGATAAAGAGATAGTAGTATACTCGTAACAATTAGGATGACACTATGACGGTATAAAGAATGAAAAAAAAACCACGGTTAGGTGGTAGGTATATAATAATAAATAATACAATTCTGGTCGGACGGACTGCCTGCCGTGTGCCGACACAGAGGTAGCCACAGCCGTGAACTACCGCACTGTACACTGGTTGATAAAGAGATAGTAGTATACTCGTAACAATTAGGATGACACTATGACGGTATAAAGAATGAAAAAAAAACCACGGTTAGGTGGTAGGTATATAATAATAAATAATACAATTCTGGTCGGACGGACTGCCTGCCGTGTGCCGACACAGAGGTAGCCACAGCCGTGAACTACCGCACTGTACTGTGTCTGCTGCTAATATAGACTGGTTGATATTTAAAGAGATATTAGTAGTATACAACAATACTATACTGGTGGTCAGGCACTGGTCACCACTCCTGCAGCAAAAGTGTGCACTGTTAATTAATATAATTGTACTCCTGGCTCCTGCTAACAACCTGCAGTGCTCCCCAGTCTCCCCCACAATTAATTATAAGCTTTTAATTTATACATTGATGACTGTGCAGCACACTGGGCTGAGCTGAGTGCACACAGACTGAGTCACACTGTGTGACTGACTGTGCTGTGTATCGTTTTTTTTTTCAGGCAGAGAACGGATATAGCAGAGAGAAGTGAACGGATATATTATATTAAATAAAAGTTAACTAGCAACTGCACTGGTCACTGACTGTGGTAAACTAACTCTGTCTGCGACTCTGCACAATCTCTCTCTATCTAATCTATCTATCTCTATTCTAATGGAGAGGACGCCAGACACGTCCTCTCCCTATCAATCTCAATGCACGAGTGAAAATGGCGGCGACGCGCGGCTCCTTATATAGAATCCGAGTCTCGCGAGAATCCGACAGCGTCATGATGACGTTCGGGCGCGCTCGGGTTAACCGAGCAAGGCGGGAAGATCCGAGTCGCTCGGACCCGTGGAAAAAAAAGTGAAGTTCGTGCGGGTTCGGATTCAAAGAAACCGAACCCGCTCATCTCTAGTGTGCACTGGCTCCTCCCCCTATGACCCTCCTCCAAGCCTCAGTTAGGATACTGTGCCCGGACGAGCGTACACAATAAGGAAGGATTTTGAATCCCGGGTAAGACTCCTACCAGCCACACCAATCACACTGTACAACCTGTGATCTGAACCCAGTTAACAGCATGATAACAGCGGAGCCTCTGAAAAGATGGCTCACAACAATAATAACCCGATTTTTGTAACAATAACTATGTACAAGTATTGCAGACAATCCGCACTTGGGATGGGCGCCCAGCATCCACTACGGACTACGAGAAATAGATTTATCGGTAAGTAAAATCTTATTTTCTCTGACGTCCTAGTGGATGCTGGGGACTCCGTCAGGACCATGGGGATTATACCAAAGCTCCCAAACGGGCGGGAGAGTGCGGATGACTCTGCAGCACCGAATGAGAGAACTCCAGGTCCTCTTTAGCCAGGGTATCAAATTTGTAGAATTTTACAAACGTGTTCTCCCCCGACCACGTAGCTGCTCGGCAGAGTTGTAATGCCGAGACCCCTCGGGCAGCCGCCCAGGATGAGCCCACCTTCCTTGTGGAATGGGCCTTGACAGATTTAGGCTGTGGCAGGCCTGCCACAGAATGTGCAAGTTGAAATGTGCTACAAATCCAACGAGCAATCGTCTGCTTAGAAGCAAGAGCACCCAGTTTGTTGGGTGCATACAGGATAACAGAGAGTCAGTTTTCCTGACTCCAGCCGTCCTGGAAACCTATATTTTCAGGGCCCTGACAACATCTAGCAACTTGGAGTCCTCCAAGTCCCTAGTAGCCGCAGGTACCACAATAAGCTGGTTCAGGTGAAACGCTGACACCACCTTAGGAAGAAACTGGGGACGAGTCCGCAGTTCTGCCCTGTCCGAATGGACAATCAGATATGGCTTTTGTGAGACAAAGCCGCCAATTCTGACACTCGCCTGGCCGAGGCCAGGGCCAACAGCATGGTCACTTTCCATGTGAGATATTTCAAATCCACAGATTTGAGCGGTTTAAAATGTGATTTGAGGAATCCCAGAACTACGTTGAGATCCCACAGTGCCACTGGAGGCACAAAAAGGGGGTTGTATATGCAATACTCCCTTGACAAACTTCTGGACTTCAGGAACTGAAGCCAATTCTTTCTGGAAGAAAATTTACAGGGCCGAAATTTGAACCTTAATGGACCCCAATTTGAGGCCCATAGACACTCCTGTTTGCAGGAAATGCAGGAATCGACCGAGTTGAAATTTCTTCGTGGGGCCTTCCTGGCCTCACACCACGCAACATATTTTCGCCACATGTGGTGATAATGTTTTGCGGTCACCTCCTTCCTGGCTTTGACCAGGGTAGGAATGACCTCTTCCGGAATGCCTTTTTCCCTTAGGATCTGGCGTTCCACCGCCATGCCGTCAAACGCAGCCGCGGTAAGTCTTGGAACAGACCTGGTACTTGCTGAAGCAAGTCCCTTCTTAGCGGCAGAGGCCATGAGTCCTCTGTGAGCATTTCTTGAAGTTCCGGGTGCCACGTCCTTCTTGGCCAATCCGGAGCCACGAGTATAGTTCTTACTCCTCTACGTCTTATAATTCTCAGTACCTTGGTTATGAGAAGCAGAGGAGGGAACACATACACCGACTGGTACACCCACAGTGTTACCAGAACGTCCACAGATATTGCTTGAGGGTCTCTTGACCTGGCGCAATACCTGTCCAGTTTTTTGTTCAGGCGGGACGCCATCATGTCCACCTTTGGTCTTTCCCAACGGTTCACAATTATGTGGAATACTTCCCGATGAAGTCCCCACTCTCCCGGGTGGAGGTCGTGCCTGCTGAGGAAGTCTGCTTCCCAGTTGTCCACTCCCGGAATGAACACTGCTGACAGTGCTATCACATGATTTTTCGTCCAGCGAAGAATCCTTGCAGTTTCTGCCATTGCCCTCCTGCTTCTTGTGCCGCCCTGTCTGTTTACGTGGGCGACTGCCGTGATGTTGTCCCACTGGATCAATACCGGCTGCCCTTGAAGCAGAGGTCTTGCTAAGCTTAGAACATTGTAAATTGCCCTTAGCTCCAGTATATTTATGTGGAGAGAAGTCTCCAGACTTGATCACACTCCCTGGAAATTTTTTCCCTGTGTGATTGCTCCCCAGCCTCTCAGGCTGGCATCTGTGGTCACCAGGACCCAGTCCTGAATGCCGAGTCTGCGGCCCTTTAGTAGATGAGCACTCTGCAGCCACCGCAGAAGAAACACCCTTGTCCTTGGAGACAGGGTTATCCGCTGATGCATCTGAAGATGCGATCCGGACCATTTTTCCAGCAGATCCCACTGAAAAGTTCTTGCGTGAAATCTACCGAATGGAATCGCTTCGTAAGAAGCCACCATTTTTCCCAGGACCCTTGTGCAATGATGCACTGACACTTTTCCTGGTTTTAGGAGGTTCCTGACTAGCTCGGATAACTCCCTGGCTTTCTTCTCCGGGAGAAACACCTTTTTCTGGACTGTGTCCAGAATCATCCCTAGGAACAGCAGACGTGTCGTCGGAAACAGCTGCGGTTTTGGAATATTTAGAATCCACCCGTGCTGTCGTAGAACTACTTGAGATAGTGCTACTCCGACCTCCAACTGTTCTCTGGACCTTGCCCTTATCAGGAGATCGTCCATTTTCTTTGAAGAAGAATCATCATTTCGGCCATTACCTTGGTAAGGACCCGGGGTGCCGTGGACAATCCAACCGGCAGCGTCTGAAACTGATAGTGACAGTTCTGTACCACGAACCTGAGGTACCCTTGGTGAGAAGGGTAAATTGGGACATGGAGGTAAGCATCCCTGATGTCCCGGGACACCATATAGTCCCCTTCTTCCTGGTTCGCTATCACTGCTCTGAGTGACTCCATCTTGATTTGAACCTTTGTATGTAAGTGTTCAACTATTTCAGATTTAGAATAGGTCTCACCGAGCCGTCTGGCTTCAGTACAACATAGTGTGGAATAATACCCCTTTCCTTGTTGTAGGAGGGGTACTTTGATTATCACCTGCTGGGAATACAGCTTGTGAATTGTTTCCACTACTGCCTCCCTGTCGGAGGGAGACGTTGGTAAAGCAGACTTCAGGAACCTGCGAGGGGGAGACGTCTCGAATTTCCAATCTGTACCCCTGGGATACTACTTGTAGGATCCAGGGGTCCACTTGCGAGTGAGCCCACTGCGTGCTGAAACTCTTGAGACGACCCCCCCCCCACCGCACCCGAGTCCGCTTGTACGGCCCCAGCGTCATGCTGAGGACTTGGCAGAAGCGGTGGAGGGCTTCTGTTTCTGGGAATGGGCTGCCTGCTGCAGTCTTCTTCCCTTTCCTCTATCCCATGGCAGATATGACTGGCCTTTTGCCCGCTTGCCCTTATGGGGACGAAAGGACTGAGGCTGAAAAGACGTTGTCTTTTTCTCCTTTATACGGCAATACTTCCATGTGCCGTTTGGAATCTGCATCACCTGACCACTGTCGTGTCCATAAACAACTTCTGGCAGATATGGACATCGCACTTACTCTTGATGCCAGAGTGCAAATATCCCTCTGTGCATCTCGCATATATAGAAATGCATCCTTTAAATGCTCTATAGTCAATAAAATACTGTCCCTGTCAAGGGTATCAATATTTTCAGTCAGGGAATCCGACCAAGCCACCCCAGCGCTGCACATCCAGGCTGAGGCGATCGCTGGTCGCAGTATAACACCAGTATGTGTGTATATACTTTTTAGGATATTTTCCAGCCTCCTATCAGCTGGCTCCTTGAGGGCGGCCCTATCTGGAGACGGTACCGCCACTTGTTTTGATAAGCGTGTGAGCGCCTTATCCACCCTAAGGGGTGTTTCCCAACGCGCCCTAACTTCTGGCGGGAAAGGGTATACCGCCAATAATTTTCTATCGGGGGAAACCCACGCATCATCACACACTTCATTTAATTTATCTGATTCAGGAAAAACTACAGGTAGTTTTTTCACACTCCACATAATACCCTTTTTTGTGGTACTTGTAGTATCAGAAATATGTAACACCTCCTTCATTGCCCTTAACAAGTAACGTGTGGCCCTAAAGGAAAATACGTTTGTTTCTTCACCGTCGACACTGGAGTCAGTGTCCGTGTCTGTGTCGACCGACTGAGGTAAAAGGACGTTTTAACGCCCCTGACGGTGTTTGAGACGCCTGGACAGGTACTAATTGGTTTGCCGGCCGTCTCATGTCGTCAACCGACCTTGCAGCGTGTTGACATTATCACGTAATTCCTTAAATAAGCCATCCATTCCGGTGTCGACTCCCTAGAGAGTGACATCACCATTACAGGCAATTGCTCCGCCTCCTCACCAACATCGTCCTCATACATGTCGACACACACGTACCGACACACAGCACACACACACACACAGGGAATGCTCTGATAGAGGACAGGACCCCACTAGCCCTTTGGGGAGACAGAGGGAGAGTTTGCCAGCACACACCAAAAACGCTATAATTATACAGGGACAACCTTTATATAAGTGTTTTTCCCTTATAGCATTTTAATATATATAGTCATATCGCCAAATAAGTGCCCCCCCTCTCTGTTTTAACCCTGTTTCTGTAGTGCAGTGCAGGGGAGAGCCTGGGAGCCTTCCCACCAGCATTTCTGTGAGGGAAAATGGCGCTGTGTGCTGAGGAGAATGGGCCCCGCCCCCTTTTCGGCGGGCTTCTTCTCCCGTTTTTCTGAGACCTGGCAGGGGTTAAATACATCCATATAGCCCACAGGGGCTATATGTGATGTATTTTTAGCCAGAATAAGGTACTATCATTGCTGCCCAGGGCGCCCCCCCCAGCGCCCTGCACCCTCAGTGACCGCTGCTATGAAGTGTGCTGACAACAATGGCGCACAGCTGCAGTGCTGTGCGCTACCTTATGAAGACTGAAAAGTCTTCTGCCGCCGGTTTCTGGACCTCTTCACTTTTCGGCATCTGCAAGGGGGTCGGCGGCGCGGCTCCGGGACGAACCCCAGGGTGAGACCTGTGTTCCGACTCCCTCTGGAGCTAATGGTGTCCAGTAGCCTAAGAAGCCAATCCATCCTGCACGCAGGTGAGTTCACTTCTCTCCCCTAAGTCCCTCGATGCAGTGAGCCTGTTGCCAGCAGGACTCACTGAAAATAAAAAACCTAACAAAACTTTTACTCTAAGCAGCTCTTTAGGAGAGCCACCTAGATTGCACCCTTCTCGGCCGGGCACAAAAATCTAACTGAGGCTTGGAGGAGGGTCATAGGGGGAGGAGCCAGTGCACACCACCTGATCCTAAAGCTTTTACTTTTGTGCCCTGTCTCCTGCGGAGCCGCTATTCCCCATGGTCCTGACGGAGTCCCCAGCATCCACTAGGACGTCAGAGAAATGTGTGTTAGAGGGTGTCTCCGTCGACAACGCCGACACCTGTTTGGATATGTGTAATTTAGTGCTAAGGTGAATTTATTGCACAAAAGATTAGAGAACAGACAGGAAATCTACCCAAAACATGCCCAAAGAGACATGAGTCTACTGGGTCCTAGAGTCAAAGCTATGTCGATTTCTGCTTGACGTGTCCTGTAGAATATGCAATGGACAGATGATGCCGACTTAAGAGGCATATGGAAGGCTGAGGATTGTGTGGAGAAGGGTTCTCGGACCTGGTCTTTACAGCTATAGCTGGTAATTCTGATATTTTGCCTTATATTCCTGCACAGCCTAGGAAAGCACGACATTATCAAATGCAGCCTTTCGAACAAAGAAACAAGAAAGTCCGAGGTGCGTCCTTTCTCGCCAGAGGCGGGGGCAGAGGAAAGAAGCTGCACAACACAGCTAGTTCCCAGGAACAGAAGTCCTCCCCGGCCTCTACAAAATCCACTGCATGTCGCTGGGGCTCCACAGGCGGAGCTAGGCCCGGTGGGGGCACGCCTTCGTAAGTTCAGCCACAAGTGGGTTCACTCCCTGTTAGATCCCTGGGCAATAGATATTGTGTATCAGGGATACAAGCTGGACTTTGAGGAGATGCCCCCTCACCGACGGCCCTGCCGGCTTCCCCCCACGAGAGGGAAACAGTGTTAACTGCAATTCACAAATTGTATCTTCAACAGGTGGTGGTCAAGGTTCCCCTCCTTCAACAAGGAGGGGGTTATTATTCGACCATGTTGTAGTCCCGAAACCAGACGGTTCTGTCAGACCCATATAGAATTTAAAATCCCTGAACATATACCTGAAAAGGTTCAAGTTCAAGATGGAATCGCTAAGAGTGGTCATTGCAAGCCTGAAAGGGGGAGATTTTATGGTGACTCTGGACATAAAGGATGCATACCTTCATGTCCCCATTTATCCATCTCATCAGGCGTACCTCAGAATTGCGGTACGGGATTGTCATTACCAATTTCAGACGTTGCCGTTTGGTCTCTCCACGGCCCCGAGAATATTTACCAAGGTAATGGCGGAAATGATGGTGCTCCTGCGAAAGCAAGGTGTCACTATTATCACGTACTTGGACGATCTCCTCATAAAAGCGAGATCAAGAGAGCAGTTGCTGAACAGCGTATCACTTTCTCTGGAAGTGTAACGGCAACATGGCTGGACTCTATGGGGTATATGCAATTGCGGTCGAATTCCCGAAATTGGAAGACCGTCACACTATTGGTCTTGGCTTCAGCAAGACGTGTGTCAGAACTGGGGGCATTGTCTTACAAGAGCCCCTACTTGATTTTCCATGAGGACAGTGTAGAACTTAGGACTCATCAGCAATTTCTTCCTAAGGTGGTGTCTGCATTTCACATCAACCAACCTATTTTGGTTGTTACGGACGCCTCTGCTTCTTCAAAGTCCTTGGACATTGTAAGGGCTCTGAAGGTATATGTAAAGTGAACTGCTCGTCACAGGAATGCAATTTACAACACCACCATTACACACAAGCAAAGAACCCCACCTATTGGCCCAGCTAAGTCCCCTGGAATCTGCATCACACACCCTATATAAAGGGCTCCAGCACCATTTTGCCCTTTGTTAGGCTGGGAGGAGTGTAAGATGGAGAGGAGAGTGAGCAAGAGAGGCAGAGAGAGCAGCATGGTGGCAAGGAGGGCAGTGGCTGGGAGGAATCAGGAGGAGCAGGCTCAGCAGGAGGAGGCTGGTGCTGGAAGCAGGCAAACTGACACAGAGGAGGAGGATTTTGAGAGGGAGCAGGAGGAAGAGCTGGAGGAGCCTCTCCTTAGTGACGTCGACTGGAAGGAGGAGGAGCATGATGGGTGCCAGTTTGAGGAGGAGGAGGCCACAGAGTAGGGTGAGGAAGGTTCTATGTCAGGGCGACTCCCAGTGGTCGACATGTGCGTTTCTCCGATAAGGAAAACTGTGCCCTAGTCAGGGCAATGGTGCCAGTTTTAATCGTCTTCTGGGGAAAGATAACCACCGCACTAATATGGTGCGTAAGCGCAAAATGTGGGAGGACATTACAGACGCAGTTAATGCAGTTAGCATTTTCAAGCGAAAAGTGGGGAACGTTAAAAAAAGTTTTAACAACATAAAAAGACTGCTCAAAACGAAGATGGCTGCAGACAGAAAGGAGGCCAGACGCACAGGGGGAGATACCAGTGCACCCATACAGTTTACAGCCTACGAGGAACAACTGAAGTGAATAATACCGCCAGAGATACTTCCCGAGCTACACATAGCTGATACTGATCAGCCTGTATCACCCCCACAAGCTGGTAAGTCATCACATATTTTTGCAGATAAAATACATTTACAGTAACAAACCATGCTAGGTACTCTTGCTAAGTGTTCTACAATGTAATGGTGCTGTGGCACTGCACATCCCAGCAAGGTGCTGTAATGTGAACCTATGCTGGAAAATATTTGTTTAATGCTTTAGCTGGTTCTTGTCGTTCCACAGCAGCATGTTTTTTATTAGTCAAGAACTACACATTGCAGTGGTGTATAGAATTATAATGTAGTCATTTTTTTTCTTAGACATGACCTAATAAGCTACATTAATCATGTTTGCCTAAAAAAAAACTTATATGTTTTTGTCCAAAATACATTACAGATAAGAGTGTCCATAAATGTTTTTTTCAAGATTGTAAACATATTGAACATTTTTAAGTAAACATTTTCACATCTGAATCTGCATGCTGCAAATAAGTGTGGATAATGGCATGCATTTAATCTGTTTCCTCCTATGTCTTTATAGCACCACATCAGAGAAGGGTTCCTGATACACAGAGGCGCCAACGTGTTTGTCGGGATGTAGAAGCTGCTGGTGAGTTTCTCCTGTCAAAAAGACACAAAACACACCATAACTATCATACCATTACCAGAGCCGAAACTAAGGGGGGGCTAGGGGGGCATGTGACCTGGGCGCCAGACTGGAGAGGGCGCCGAGACTGTCACTTTAATTCCCCCCTAACGCCCCCTCCCTATGCGGCAGCGATAGCATAGAGCCGGGCAGCTTGAGCTCCAGACTTTGCAAGCTCCCGTCTAGCCAGCAGGCACACGCACCGCATCGCAGAGAAGACACTGAAATTAAACTACATCTCCCAGCAGCCCTTGCTGCCGGGAGCTGTACTTTACTTTCAGTTTCATCTCTGCAGCGTGCAGAGCCGCATTAAGAGGGGGCACAGGGGAGAAATTACTCCCCCCTCCCCCTAACCCCACTGTTAGTGCCTTTAATCATTGCAGCCACTGCTGCAGTTAACATGAAATTCCGAAAAGGGGGCGGGGCTAAACGGCACTGTACACACAGTGCCATGCCAGCCAGCAACAGCATGGGAGAGAGGGAAGAGCAGCACAGCCTAAACAGTGAGTACTCAGGGAAGGGGCACTGTATGTTTCTGTGACTGCTATATGTGTGTATGAATGTGTGCATGTGTGTGATTGTATGTGAATAGGTGTGTGACTACATATGTATGGGTGTGGTATGCGTGACCGGGCATACCAACGCTGGTATCCCGGGAGCGGAATGCCGTCGGGGGGGGGGGGGGGGGTGGCGAGCACAGCAAGCCCCTTTGCGGGCTCGCTGCGCTCACCACGCTGGGGTGGGAGTGGTCCCTGTTGGTCGGCATGACGACCGCCGGGATTGTGAGGGGGCGGGATATAGGGGGAAGTATTATGACCGGCGGTCACATAACTACATCCCATCTGTATGTGTGCTTGTGTGTCACTGTATACATATGTGTCAGTATACATGTGTGTACAGGTGTGTGATTATATATATATATGTATGTATGTGAGTGAATGTATGTGTGCGTGACAGTATGTATTTTGTATTGGTGTGTGATTTTATGTATGTATTAATATATGGGTTATTATTTTCCTTTCCTCCTTCATCCGTAGCCCAAAATAAAAAGTATAAAAATGCCTAGCTATACCCTTTGCCCTTATGAAGTTGAGATTATATATATATATATATATATATATATATATATATATAGATAGAATATACATATTGTGTAACCGTAATTCATACTGCACTCCCAGTGCAGTATGAATTACTTCGCTGGTGCCCTCACAGGTGTAAGTAGATACAGAAGCAAAAGGTGCCACACTGAAGCTGATTCTCTGTAAGAGACACACACGGTCCTGCGTTTCAAATGCCGCACCTTCAGTGCCGCACCTTTTGCTACTATATATATATACACACACACACACACACACACACACACACACACACACACACTTGAATGCGGGGGGGGGGGGGGGGGGGAGGCGCTAAGTTAATGGCTCGCCCCGGGTGCCAAAACTTCTAGTTTCGGCCCTGCCATTACATTGGCAGGAAGATTCATACTGGAAACACCACTGAAAGACTCCGAAATGTCCAAAAACATAGTAATTTATATATTAAGACACTACCAAAGGGACAGGGTTATTTTCCTTATTTACTGAGATTATCACATTAATACTGGCCAAATGTGGCAACGTATATCTTTACATATTTATGCAAAGCAGCCCTTTGCTTTCCAGATAACTTGTACTCCTTTTTTGGGGGGTGGGGGTGTTAAAATATAAATTTATCACATCTTGATAAAAAGATATCACATACTCCCAAAACATATGTTCATGTTAGTGTGCGAAATGAAAGCATGGTTGTGTAGATGGCATGGGGAAGATGTCACTATAATTGATAACTTACACCCAAATTTGCAAAAACAACATATATTTACCTATCTCAGCATATTCACAGGATCAACACAGCAACGCCAGCAGGTACAGGTTCAGGAACACCGGAGTGAAGAGGACCTGGAAATTATTTTGGTGCCAGTGGAGGCATTTCCTGCAGAAGAACAAACAACACAGACATTCATTACAGAAAGTCAACCCACTGTCCTGGAAACCCAGCATATACAAACCACACCACCACCCCCTACTGCTGACCAACTTGCAAGGTCATTAGACACTTTTAAGACAAAACAGCTTTATTTCATGGCCACCCAAAGCCAACAAATGCTCCATATGCAGGGCCACCTTAAAAATATGTGCCAGCAGCTATGTAAAGCAGCATACACTGAAAGAGTAGCTGAGGGTACCAGAATCCGGATGGCAGCATCTCTAGATACTAGGCTATCTGAAATTAGTAATGCACTAAGGGCCCAAACAGATGCTATTAGGGCACAAAATGAAACAGTTGGCACCCAAACAGATACCATAAGGTCACAAACAAATGCATTAGTGTCCCCACACACACACACCTTACTGCTGAAGGCCAACCAATAATTCTGAATGCACCTTCAACTATAAGTAGTGTCTCAAGTACACCTATAAGTACCTCTCCTACTACTCCCCCACGCCGTAGTGTAAGAACAAAGGGTGGGGTCCCAAAAGTAGGCACGTCTGCTTGCAGCAGGTCACAAAGAAAAAAATAATGTGCCTCAACATTTAAGATTAAGGTTTCTGACTTTTTTGTATTATGTTTTTCTATATTTGTACTGTTTGAAATTTGGGACTCATTGTAATCTTTGTACCCATGTTTATTCACAACAAATACTTTACAGTAAAAAGTTTTGCAAACCACACATATGCATTTTGACTAAGTAATTTTAGCGGTTCATTTGGCAAATGTAGGTTGTTTCTTACTGAAAAAAGCAAGGCCAATGGGGAAGCATATATATAAGAGAGTATGGGTAAAAATCCATGTCAATACTGACATTTAATCAATGTTTTAGATTTACATATGTAAAAACAATAAATTACCAGCATGCATGTATACAAGCAAGCAGCAGATATGGGCGAACTTCTTAGGGGTGGGCCACATTACCCTAAACATTTGGAGGGGAATAAAAATATATGTTAATGGACCTTGATTGTAAGGAATATGTTTTTTTTGTTTATTAAATGAAGCAAGGAAATTCAAGCAAATTACCTGAGAAATACTGCCGTATAATCTCATTCCAAATCACATCCCCCTCCCCGTAATCCTATTTGCCCTAACTCAGCTTCCTCCATGACTGCTGCAATGCCTTCCTCTGCATAATTGTCTTGGCCCAGGGCAATGTTATGCAGCATGCAGCAAGCCTGGACGATCATCACTACTTTGGGTGGTTGATAAAGTAGTATACCTGATGACCAGTCCAAAACCTAAATTACTTTTCAGCACCCCAAAAGTGCATTCCACAACATTGCGGGTGGTTATGTGTGCATAGTTATATTGCTGCTGTGAAGGGCCTTGTGGATTACATAGAGGTGTCATGAGCCACAGTAGACACGCATACCATGAATCCCCTGCAAAACATAAGTTGTGGTTGTGAATGATTAATTACAATTGTTTTCAGGTATTTGGTACACACTAAGGTATAGTTAATTAGCAGATCCTAACAGTCAGTTATTACTACACATAAGCACAATCATTAGAGGAATGTAAGTTGACTTCATGGCACAAATAAGTGTGTTACTGACCAAATAAGCACACCATTATGGGTTAGGGTCATGCTGCATTGTTAGGCATTAAAACAGTACTTTTAAAAGGACATATTAGGAAACACATTAAAAGATAACTTAAATGTACCTACCAAGTAGCCATCCCTCAGGCATGGTGTGCTGCTGGAAGCGTTCCCAAAGGGATGAGTGACACAGGATATAGGCATCATGGCAAGACCCTGGGTAACCTGCAACCACACTGAGAATTCTAAGGTTAGCGTCACACACCACCTGCACATTGAGGGAGTGATGCCTATGTCGATTGACAAAGACATATACCCCCTCACGTGTGGTGTCCGAATCCCAATGTGGGTGCAGTCTATGGCCCCCAGCACATTAGGGAATGCTGAGAGCCGATAGATGTAGGATGTAGGTGTTATGATTCCAGCACTCTGGTCAGAGGAGATCTTATGGCAAGGACCGGAGCACTGGAACGGAATGCTGGGGAAGGGAGCAGGACAGGAAAATAGCCCCTGGCGCCCTAACTCTGTTGTCTCACCCGTGTTGTCAGAAATCCCCTGCGAGACTATGGTTTCTTGAGCCCTTGGCAGCCGCGTTTGAAGGGCGGATTATGTCTGCCCAACTTCGATGCCCCCCGGTCTTAATGAGAGACAAAGGGAAACCCGAGACAGGGTGATAACAAGAGGCCCTTTAACTAAACAACCAGGCCAGGGGCTAAGCAAACTCAAAACTATAATATGTGCGGAGAAACCGCCAGGGAAAAGGACAACCAAAATATCCACTTGTCCAATTCTCCTACCCGGCACCGCCGAGTACCAGAGAGGACTTGTGGAAGCGGAACCCTCCGCAAATGCTCCAAACACAAAATATAAAAGGTAAAGCGGCTGAGCCGCAACACACGGCAGAGCCGCAACTCCCGAACACCACTGGATATAAAACGGTGATCAGTCAGGACTCCAGGGAACCAAACGACCTCTTGGGATGAGATGACAACTCCCGAATACCGGACTTCTGAGGACTGGAATGACCGGATACAGCAGGACTGGAAACAGACTCTCAGCAAACAAAGGCAGCATGCAGGAAGCTATTACCGGCGTCTGTGAGAAGCCCTGGGAGTGTATTTAACAAGAAGTCCTCCAATCAGCTGCTAAAGGCTGATTAGAATAAATGCCGTGCAGCTGCCTTGCTGCACGGCCAGAGAGCAGGTGAATATCTTAATTTCCTAAAGCCTAGCAACGGGGAACGCGGTCCGCCAGTGGCGTCCCCGCTGCTAGGGTCCGTGCGGCTCAGCGCGCCCGGCGTCTAGCGTTGCTAGGGAGCCGGCGGCTGTACGCGCACGGCGTCTCTAGTTGCTAGGCGCCGGGCCGCGCAGACAAGCGGACCCCGGCGCCTAACAGTACCCCCCCCCCCCCCTTGAGGAGGGGTCAAGGAACCCCTAAAGCCAGGTTTCTGAGGAAATTCCCGAAAAAATGCCCTCTTGAGCCTCGGGGCATGAAGATCCTTATCCAGGACCCAAGACCTTTCCTCCGGACCATAGCCTTTCCAGTGAACTAGAAAATACAGCCGACCCCGGGAAAATTTGGAATCGAGAACCTTCTCTACCAAGAACTCCTGTTGTCCCTGTACATCCACTGGAGATCTACCCTGAGAGATCTTCCGAGGAAATCTACTGGAAGAAACGTATTGTTTCAACAGGGAACAATGAAACGTTTTTCCAATCCTGAGAGATCTTGGTAAACGTAACCGAAAGGCAACTGGGTTGACTCTTTTAATAATAAGAAATGGCCCAATAAATTTGGGTCCCAGTCTAGCCGAGGATTGTCGAAGCCTGATGTTGCGAGTCGACAACCACACCCTATCTCCCACCTTAAAAGTGCAAGGACGTCGGAGCCTGTCAGAAAATTTCTTCTCTCGAAAGGCCGCTTTTCTGAGAGCAAGGTGCACCTTTTTCCAAATGGCTCTGAGATGGGAGGTTAAGGTTAGCGAGGAGACTGAGGAATGATGAAAAAAAGAATTAGCTCTGGGGTGAAAACCAAAAACTGAAAAGAATGGAGACTCTTTAGTGGAGGAATGACAAGAATTATTGTAAGCAAATTCAGCCAACGGAAGAAACTCGGACCAATCATTCTGGAGTTTGGCTGAATACAAGCGCAAATATTGTTTCAATGATTGGTTAACTCGCTCGGTTTGCCCGTTGGATTGTGGGTGGTAACCGGATGTTAACGACAATTTCATCTTCAATGAGGCACAAAAACATTTCCAGAATTGTGCGATGAATTGTGGACCCCGATCAGAAACAATATCAGTAGGCAACCCATGAAGCCTGAATACATGGCGGAGAAACAAAACTGCCAACCCTTGGGCAGAAGGCAATCGGGGAAGAGCTATAAAATGAGCCATTTTACTAAAACGGTCCACTACCACCCATATGACTCGGAATCCGGCTGAAAGGGGAAGGTCAACCACAAAATCCATGGAAATATGAGACCACGGCCTGAGAGGAACATTTAAGGGCATAAGTTGCCCGATGGGCAAGGAACGGGGAACCTTATGCTGTGCACAAACCTGACATGAATAAACAAATTCCTTGACGTCTTTAGAAAGACCAGGCCACCATACTGAGCGAGAGACTAACTCCAATGTCTTAGAGACTCCTAGATGCCCTGAAACTTTGTTATCATGGAATTCCGTTAAAACAGTAGCTCTCAAAAACTCAGGGACGTAAAGACGACCAGCAGGAGTAATTCTAGGAGCTTGGTGTTGAAGCTGTTTTAACTGGGTAAATAAATCTTGTGTGAGGCCCGCCCAGATGACCGAAGATGGAAGTATGGGGGTAACAGGATTGTTATTGTGAACCGGAAGAAAGCTACGTGACAGAGCATCAGCCTTAGTATTCTTGGAACCAGGCCTGAAAGTGATTATAAATTTGAAACGCGTAAAAAATAATGCCCAACGTGCCTGCCGGGCATTAAGCCGCTTAGCCAATTCAATGTATTGCAGCTTCTTATGGTCAGTCAATACCGAAATAGTATGTTTTGCTCCCTCCAGCCAATGCCTCCACTCCTCGAAAGCCCACTTTACCGCCAGTAACTCCCGATTACCAACGTCATAGTTGGATTCAGCGGAGGAGAATTTCCTGGACATAAAGGCACAAGGATGTAACTCCAGAGACTCCGGATCCTTTTGAGAAAGGATAGCCCCCACTCCAACCTCCGAGGCATCAACCTCCACCACAAAGGGCAATTCCGGATTAGGATGTCTGAGGACTGGAGCCGAGACAAAGGCTTGTTTCAAGGCCCGGAAGGACAACTCAGCTTCACGCGACCAGTTGGTAGGATCCGCTCCTTTCTTTGTCAGAGCTACAATGGGAGCAACCAGGTCAGAAAAAGAATGAATGAACCTCCTATAATAATTCGCAAACCCTAAAAAGCGCTGAATTGCTTTTAAATTGGAGGGTTGCGCCCAACTAAGGATGGCCTGGAGTTTCTTTGGTTCCATGGAAAATCCCTGAGGGGAAATTATGTACCCTAAAAAAGATACTTCCGTGACATGAAACTCACACTTCTCCAGCTTGGCATATAAATGATTCTCGCGTAACTTTTGAAGAACCAGACGCACCTGGGTAACATGTTGTTCCATTGATTCAGAAAAAATCAGGATGTCGTCTAAGTAAACGACCACGAATTTCCCTAGGAAGTCACGGAGCACATCGTTAATGAGGTCTTGAAAAACTGCCGGAGCATTGGACAGGCCGAACGGCATAACCAGGTACTCGTAGTGACCCGACTGAGTACTGAAGGCCGTTTTCCACTCATCTCCAGATTTAATTCGGATGAGGTTGTACGCTCCTCTAAGGTCAATTTTAGAAAAAATCACAGCAGAACGTAACTGATCAAAGAGTACAGAAATCAACGGCAAAGGATAGGTGTTTTTAACTGAGATCTTATTCAGGGCTCTAAAATCAATGCAAGGTCTAAGCGAGCCATCCTTTTTCTCCACAAAGAAGAAGCCTGCACTTAAAGGAGATTTTGATGGTCTAATAAATCCTTTCTCAAGGCTCTCCTTTACATAATCATTCATAGCCGCAGTTTCTGGCCCGGATAATGCATATAATCTTCCCTTTGGCAATGCGGCACCAGGAATTAACTCAATAGCACAATCATAAGGCCGATGGGGAGGCAGAATGTCCGCATTGCCTTTGGAGAAAACATCAGCAAACTCCTGGTATTCCACCGGAATGGGTTCTGGAATGATAGCTGCTACTCTGACTGGAAACGTGATACATTCCTTATCACAAAAAGTACCCCATTGTGAAATCTCCCCCGACCGCCAATCAATGGTGGGATTATGAAAGGCCAGCCAAGGGTGACCCAGAACAACTGGAACTGCTGGGCAATGTGTAAGAAAGAACTCGATTTTCTCGGAATGTAGAGCTCCTACTGTAAGTAGTACAGGGGGTGTATGGAGAGAAATAATCCCATTAGACAGCGGACTCCCATCTAAGCCATGCATGGTGACACACCTACCCAAAGGTAACTGAGGAATGCCTAAGGCCTTAGCCCAAGTTAAATCCATAAAGTTTCCTGCAGCTCCACTGTCAACAAAAGCCGACACCAAAGAACTTAGGCTGCCAAAGGAAACTTTAACTGGGACTAAAAGGGAGTTATTCGAGGAGATAAGCTGCAGACCTAGGTGAACCCCCTCACAATTCACCCGGTCAAAGCGTTTCCCGACTTGTTCGGACAATTACGAGCAAAATGTCCCTTACCCCCACAGTACAGACAAAGACCAGAATTTTGCCTTCTGGCTCTTTCTTCAGGAGACAGCCGGGAGAGACCCATCTGCATGGGCTCCTCTACGTCTTCAGGAATGGAATATACACACGGACTTGACCTTACAGGTGCTCCTTTTTCAGCCCTCCGCTCTCTGAGACGACGATCAATCTTAATAGAAAGCTCCATGAGTTTATCGAGAGTCTCAGGAGCGGGGTACTGAAGGAGACTGTCTTTTATAGACTCTGATAAGCCGAGGCGAAACTGACTGCGCAGGGCTGGGTCATTCCAGCCACAGTCGTTCGACCAACGGCGAAACTCCGTACAATAAACCTCTGCAGGATTTCTACCCTGTCTGAGAGCGCGCAACTGACTTTCAGCGGACGCCTCTCTATCAGGGTCATCATACAAGAGCCCTAAAGACTCAAAAAAAGCGTCAACTGACAACAATGCCGGATCCTCTGCTCTTAAACCAAATGCCCAGGTCTGAGGATCCCCCAGGAGCAAAGAAATAATAATCCCGACCCGCTGAGATTCAGTACCCGAGAAAGTCGGTCTTAAACGAAAATAAAGCTTACAGGATTCTTTAAAATTAAAAAACTCTTTTCTATCACCAGAAAAACGGTCAGGCAAATGCATCTTTGGTTCAGGGACTACCCTTGGGGAAGCTCGCAAAAGATCTTCCTGCGACTTCACCCGAAGAGAAAGATCCTGAACCATCTGAGTAATTTCTTGAATCTTGCTGACTAAGAGCTGACCAGGATTTGGCCCTAAACCTGTTGGATTCATGAGGCCGATAAACTCTCACAAAACTGAATGAGAAAAAATTAAACCCCGTTTAATTTTAAGTTTTGGTATGGCCGGTAATAATGTTATGATTCCAGCACTCTGGTCAGAGGAGATCTTATGGCAAGGACCGGAGCACTGGAACGGAATGCTGGGGAAGTGAGCAGGACAGGAAAATAGCCCCTGGCGCCCTAACTCTGTTGTCTTACCCGTGTTGTCAGAAATCCCCTGCGAGACTATGGTTTCTTGAGCCCTTGGCAGCCGCGTTTGAAGGGCGGATTATGTCTGCCCAACTTCGATGCCCCCCGGTCTTAATGAGAGACAAAGGGAAACCCAAGACAGGGTGATAACAAGAGGCCCTTTAACTAAACAACCAGGCCAGGGGCTAAGCAAACTCAAAACTATAATATGTGCGGAGAAACCGCCAGGGAAAAGGACAACCAAAATATCCACTTGTCCAATTCTCCTACCCGGCACCGCCGAGTACCAGAGAGGACTTGTGGAAGCGGAACCCTCCGCAAATGCTCCAAACACAAAATATAAAAGGTAAAGCGGCTGAGCCGCAACACACGGCAGAGCCGCAACTCACGAACACCACTGGATATAAAACGGTGATCAGTCAGGACTCCAGGGAACCAAACGACCTCTTGGGATGAGATGACAACTCCCGAATACCGGACTTCTGAGGACTGGAATGACCGGATACAGCAGGACTGGAAACAGACTCTCAGCAAACAAAGGCAGCATGCAGGAAGCTATTACCGGCGTCTGTGAGAAGCCCTGGGAGTGTATTTAACAAGAAGTCCTCCAATCAGCTGCTAAAGGCTGATTAGAATAAATGCCGTGCAGCTGCCTTGCTGCACAGCCAGAGAGCAGGTGAATATCTTAATTTCCTAAAGCCTAGCAACGGGGAACGCGGTCCGCCAGTGGCGTCCCCGCTGCTAGGGTCCGTGCGGCTCAGCGCGCCCGGCGTCTAGCGTTGCTAGGGAGCTGGCGGCTGTACGCGCACGGCGTCTCTAGTTGCTAGGCGCCGGGCCGCGCAGACAAGCGGACCCCGGCGCCTAACAGTAGGATGTTCGTAGGTTGATATAAGGACGAGACTGAAGAATTGTGAAGACGAGTTAGTAGAATGATGCAATGGCAAGGTTGAAGAGCTGTGAAGGCTGGTTGCTGGAGGGTATGAAGGCGAGGAGGAAGTACTGAGAAAACTGGATGCTGGATGATTTGAAGACGTGGATGAAAAACTGAGAAAACGGGATGCTGGATGATTTGAAGATATGGATGAAGAACTGTGAAAACTGGGTGCTGGATGATTTGAAGACTTGGATGAAGAACAAGAAAAAAACTGGGTGCTGGATGATTTGAAGACGTGGATGAAGAACTGAGAAAACTGGATGAAGTACTGAGAAAACTGGATGCTGGATGATTTGAAGACATGGATGATGAACTGAGAAAACGGGATGCTGGATGATTTGAAGACGTGGATGAAGAACTGTGAAAACTGGCTGCTGGATGATTTGAAGATGTGGATGAAGAACTGAGAAAACTGGACACTTGCGAACCACCACAGGGATCCTGCGGAATCTGAAGGCACCGGTGGGAAAGCGGGCGACCGCACACGGAAGTGCTGGCGGGCGTTGTACGTCGAGTGTCGGCAGAGGACTCGGAGAGCCAGACGGGACCAATTAACTGGAGATACACAGAACAAGCTGTGGGAGCATAGAGCTGAGGCACAGAGTAACTACATCAAAGCACTGGCACAGAATGCAAAAATACCAGCCTACTTATAGGCAGCAGGGGATCAGGATTGGCTTTCACTCACCCATCATGCTCATTGGTGCTGCACTTTGGTCTCCAACATGGCCGCCCCCATACTGCAGACACACAGGGAACCTTGGACACTAGGTCCTCCCTCCTGCCTCCTGGAAGCAGTCACTCCCACCACCGACCGCGCTGCACTCCCCACAGCCCAGCACCGCAGCCAGCTGACCAGACCTGGACGGACCTCAGGACCCACCGCCACAGCGGTAAGTGCCGCGGCTTGACACATATAATAGGATGAGATTTTTAGACTTTTGAGACTTGTAGTCAAAAACATCCAAAATCGCCTGTTTTAGATAGTGGAAGTACTCCAACTCGCCTATCTCTACCTAGTCTGTTTTGTGTGCGGTTTTTAGTCAATTTTTAAGTGCAATTTCCAAAATCGCATCCTATTACATTTGCGAGTTGTATACTTTTGAATGGGAAAAAATATGGATGTGATTTGAAATCGACAGGTGAAAATATGTGATTTTCTCTGGGAAAAATGCGAATTAGAGTGCAATTCACATCCTTTTTTTTACTAAAAGTCTCAAAAGTCTAAAAATCTCATCCTATTACATGTCACCCTTAGCATGTGTAGTGTACAGGCTCATGTCCAAAATGACTACATGTGGAATTTCTGTACTCACTTGGGCCCTTATTCCGAGTTGATCGCACGTAGCAACTTTTTGCTGCTCGTGCGATCAACTTGACGCCGCCTATGGGCGAGTGTATTTTAGCATAGCAGGGTTGCGATCACTTGTGCAGCCCTGCTATGCTAAAAAAGTTTCCTGCAAAACAAGACCAGGGTAAGAGTTACTTACCCTATGCGACGGATCCAGCGACGAAGGTCCCGGGATTGACGTCAGACATCCGCCCTCCAAACACCTGGATCCGCCTGTGTTCGCCTCACCATGCCTTGAAACGGTCAGTTGACAGCCCGGAACGCCTCCCGCCTGTCAGTCTTCATGCGATCACCGCTGCGATCGCCTTCTGCGCTGGAGGCATCGCTGCCCGGTGACTACCGTCGCCGGGCAATGATGCGCATGCGCATTGCGGGCACCGCACAGCCACAGTCCTGACCCGTTCGCACCACAGCGAAGAACCGCTGCGTGCGAACGGTTCGGAATGACCCCCTAAGTGCAGCTGAACTTCCAGCACACAGCGGGGTAAATTTACTGAGGTAGGAGTTTTTTTTAGAACTGGTGAAGTTGCTCATGGCAACCAATCGGATTCTACTAAACATTTATCTAGCTGCGTCTAGAAGATAATAGATAGAATCTGATTGGTTGTTATGGGCAACATCACCAATTCTAAAAAAAAACCCACCTTAGTAAATTTACCCCAGCATTGCTCTGAAATTTGGCACTAAAATCATGTTTCTGTAGAACTTGATTCAGCCCAAGTTATGTAACGGAACCTTAAATAAAGTAGATGCTCTGCAGAGAAACCTAACTGAGGAAGAGATTCTAATGGGATGTGGTGCTTGTGAGACTGTGTTTATGCCATATATACCCTTCTCCCCAACAATTTTGCTTATCAATTCAAGTGCCTGCAGTTTCCTGTATGCATCTGCTTCGCTATGACAATCAACAATTCAGGGTCAAATGGCCAGGGCTGCAGGCATAGGCATAGATCTCAGGACCAGCTGCTTCTCCTATTGGCATCTTTACGTGGCTTGCTCACAAGTTAATAGCCCCAAGCATCTTTTTGTGTTAATCCCTGAAGTAAAAACTGCAAATATTGGGGCAAATTCAGTAAGGATTGCAAAAATTACAAATTAGCAAAAATTGCAAGCAAAAGCAAAATTGCAAAAAGCACACCCAAACGGAAAAACTGCAACACTAATTTAATTTAACAAAAAGAAGGTGGCCTTGTGAAATGTGCAAATATCGTGAAAACCATCCTAATAATCGCAATTTTTGCGTACATATTACAAATGTACGCAATTTTTGCGTACATGTTTCTGATGTTGCATTTTTTGCTAACAACAGTGTTTTTTCCTTAAAAATTGCACAACCTAGTTTCCTGCACCCAAATTAAAGAAACTACTCAACAATTGTAAATCAATTCATTCATCACTTAATTGGTCAAATGATCTTCTGGTAATTTAGCAATTATTATCTTAAAGACACCATAGTGTTTTTCTTCAAACATTGACTAATGCCCATAACTGTGTTCAAATATATTCAACTAGAGAAAGTGTGAATTCTAGCCTATAAACCCTACACAACAGCAATTATTGGTATATGTTTTAACAAACACACTTTTTTTGGAGTCAAAATATTTTAATTCGGAAACAACAGTAACATTTTTATAAAAATAAAAAAATAGCGTTTTTTTGATTGTGAAGTGGTCAAACATTACATATTATTGTTTCTTTGCTTTTATTTACATACCTTACTTTAAGGAATTATGTGTAAATATTTGTTTCAATAAGTATACAAATGGAGCAGAATTTAAGAGGGAAGTCCAGGAGCAGAGTATTCTGTCCCTCCTGGAGAGGGTCATGTTGGGAGGTATGCATCCATGTGAGCAAAGCCACGGGCTAATGCTAGTAACTTAATAGTCTGATAGTCAGCAAACAAAAGAGTATGTAATCAAGTTTTATTTGCTCATTTAAGTAGGAGATGAATCAGCAGGGCTTTTCCATGCATAGGCAGCCCTTCTGCAGAATACAAGTCTGGTGTAGTTTGCTGCTGGTGAGGCGTGTGTGGAGTGCTGGTCGTAAATGAACTTGGCAATGGGGATAATTCAGACCTGATCCATACTTGCCTACCTGACCATCTCCATGAGGGAGAAAATGCTCTGTTCCTGGACTTTCCTGGTAATGTATGATTGCCATCACCTGTGGTGAAACACCTTTCTTATCAATTAACTAGCTCACCACAGGTGATGGCAATCATACATTACCAGGAAAGTCCAGGAACAGAGCATTTTCTCCCTCATGGAGAGGGCCAGGTAGGCAAGTATGACCTGATCGTAGCAGCATATTTGTTAGCAGTTGGGCAAAACCATGTTATATCTGCCCCCCCCTCCCCCCTTGCAATACACATAGTTTTGCCCAACTGCTAACAAATTTGCTGCTACGATCAGGTTTGAATTACCCCCATTGTCTGAGGTATGTAGGCAAATAATTTATTTCCAAAGGGAAGCACATGAGTACTTAAATCCCACATGGTGTAAATTTGAAATTTATACATTCTATCAAAGGACTTGAGTTTTAATATGAGAATAATATATTCTATTTAAGGTTAGATTATCATTATTCATACCTGTTGCCAGTCTATTGAGGGTTATGTTAACTGCTGCAATTTTGATGCCTCAAATGTGTACTAATATGTATTAAGTGTCACCTGCAAAAATTGTTTGAAGAAATTGTGTCCCTTCATCTGCAGCAAGTGTGTGTGTGGTGCCCTTCTGCATCTGGTCCAGTGGCAGATCTCTGTGAATGAGAACCAGTAAGTTTGTCTTGCCAATCATGACTTTATTCGTAATGCTGCATCATGCTGTGTGTGCTCTAATTTTAAAAGGACAATACATAGCTATTTTGTATCATGTACCAAAGGGCACAGCAGGAATTAATCCAAAAATAGTGCAGTCTCTCTGAACACATACAAAATGTTCTAAGTTGGCTGTGGCCTTAGTTATGTAAGAATATTTAAAAAATGGGCTGAAAGTGGTAATCTTGTTTTGCAATAATTTATGGGCTAGATTCCAAAAAACGAAATAAACTGTTACAACTAGCAACGGTTCTCCTTCCAATGAGGGCTGAACTCACAGACGTCTTCTGGGCAGTGACCCTTGTACACCCGGAGTTGAACCTACCAGCAGGTCTTCATGCCTTTAACAGCCACTTTTTTTCCGGTAGGCAGAATGTGCCTACCGGTACTGGGATGCCGCCAGGTCTCGCGCCACTGCCAGTAGTATGAGCTCAACCCCTGAGTGACCTGAAGCAATACCGGTGGAAAGAAAGACCAAAAGAGTATAGGAGCTGCTCTAAGACAAGGGACTGGAGAACAAACAATAGACACTTAAACACAGCACTCTCCCAAACTCTGGACAGCTTTCGGGTGAGGAGAGAACACAAGATCCGTACACAGAAAATACACTACAGAAATAAAGTTAGACAAAACAACAAAGAGACAAAGCCACTGGCATTGGGAGTACTGAGGATATGCAGGTGAGACATAAGTGAGAAAACACAAGACTGTATAGAAAGAAGACTAGGAGTACTAAAGCAGAAACAAAAGCAATCAAGATAGATAATGCAACTGACACAGAGTAGGAAGCTGATGATTATGTACTGACACAGGGCTGGACATGGGAATTCTGAGTTGGATGCTGATCATTACATAACTGACACAGGGGCTAGACACAGGTATAACTGAGTAGGATGCTGATAATTACATAACAGACACAGGTATAACTGAGATGGATGGTGATAATTATACAACTGACACAACTGAACACAGGAATACTGCAGATGACAGTAGCAGGATAACCAAAGATTTCCACGACTAGTACTAGAACCTAGAGACAAGGGCTCCCGCTGCAACCATGAACTATGACGTGAGAGACAGACAACACATATAGAGGAGACAAGGGCCAATGAGAGTCACAGCACAGCCAGCATCCCCTAATTACCATCTCTCTGCAGCTGTGCTGCTGCACATCCACCAGGCTCTTCACCTTCACAAGAAACAACAGGCTGGAGTCAGATAACAAAGCATCTCCAAACAGGTGTGCTGCTACACACAGTAGCCAACTTCCAGGTTGCTAGAAGACAGCCAGAAACAAACAGAAATGAGTAGCTGCTGTGACTCATAACATAAGCATACTATTTAAAGGTAAAACTGTTCTAATACACTGTATGGTTTACATGGCATTAGCTTGACATTGTTGTATTTAAATATTAAACAGGTACTCATATACTGATTGTGCACAAGGAGAAGTAGATGTGTTGTGTAAAGGCTCAGCAACAGGCGGGTTACAGCAGGTTGAGAAGGAGGAAGCTGCAATGATGTAGACAGAAAGTGATAATTGAAGACAAGTCACTCCAGTAATTTTATATAAAAGGGGAGGAGAGAAATAGAGAGATAAATGGAGAAAGGGACTGGGATAAGAAGTGTTACCTTTTTTTCTTGAAGCCTGGTTATATATATGGACATTTTTAAAAGAAGATGATAATATGCCAATATACATTGGTTGAAGAAATTAGCTAGATGGCATACATTGAGGAAGAAGAAGCATAGAAGTTGGGAAGGCATAGGGGGTAATTCAGAGTTGATCGCAGCAGCAAATTTGTTAGCAGTTGGGCAAAACCATGTGCACTGCAGGGGGGGGGGGCAGAAATAACATGTGCAGAGAGAGTTACATTTGGGTGGGGTGTGTTCAAACTGAAATCTAAACTGCAGTGTAAAAATAAAGCAGCCAGTATTTACCCTGCACAGAAACAAAATAACCCACCCAAATCTAACTCTCTCTGCACATGTTATATCTGCCCCACCTGCATTGCACATGGTTTTGCCCAACTGCTAACAAATTTGCTGCTGCAATTAACTCTGAATTACCCCCATAGTGTTGGCAGGGAATTTTGTGGGATGAGAATATGATGAGTGTAGAATATTTAATGAAGGTTGGTTAATTAGCGAGTGCAATAAAAGGTGAGTGGAATGTACAGGGACTGGTAACAGGAGACATGTTGAATTATGTCAGTTATATACTTAAAGTAGGAGTCATTGTTATGGTCTGTGAGAGAGAATGGGAAGGGTATGCAGCTGGGCAGAGAAGGGAATAGATGGTGGCTAGAAGGCTAGATGTGTAATAGAGATGTGAAGTACATTTGCTTGACCAGTGAAAATGCTGTGTAAGAATAATACATTTATAGTGAAGGTAGTTGGCATTAGGGTGAAATTTTTGTCCATTATACTTGGACCATTTTTGTGGCAAAATTTCTACTCCATAATTCACAATCCTATATACTATAGCCCTAGCCACAAGGCCAAGGAGGGTTTGAAACAGTACAACTGCTTTTCTCTGTATGGTTGGTAGCCTCCGACATTGTTAGATCACTGTGTCTTGCAGGCTCTGTTGCCCATAGAGGCACCATTCCCACCCAGACTCTGACCATGTAGGCTTATAGGTTAGGAATATGGAAAACCTTTTAACTAAACAGTTTAAGTGACTAACTTACAGAAAAGCTTATGCTATGTAGGTATAGTCATTACAATGACATGGGAAGAACTTTCAGTCTTACCAACTGTATCCCCCCTCCAAAAAAAAAAAAAAAAAAAAAATAATATTAATAATTAATATTGTGGAAAAAGGTATCATTTATCATATACTAAATTAAAATTAAAACATAATACTACAGTATGGCTGCTAGAAATGTTACTTCACAAGACATGTTCCACATAAAACAAATAAGAAGGACAGCAATCACTGCAAGTTAAAAATAGTTGTTTTGGAATTCCTTCACATTCAGATGGATAATAGGGCAGTGGTAAAATCCATGGTAAAGTAGCTGTTGAGGTCTCCAGGGAATACAGCTCAGATCATTGGCTGTGACACAACATACTGTATGGTAGGCATCATAATCTTTTTTTAAGAGAAATAAAAAAAGACCTGACAAATCTAACATTAGTTCCAAAATAACATTTACATTTTAATTATGAGTTGATCGTTTTTGTCCTTTTTGTAGATGAAGAGGGCATGGTGCACATATTGGTCATTCTGGTACTGAAGCTGTAATTGACATTCACTTTCATGTTTAGAATAATTTGAAGGGAATTTTTTTTTTCTTCAGTGTCACATTTGTAAGAGCTGTGACACTAAATTTTGTAGTCATCTGTATTGGTATGCTGATTCCGGCGGCTGGCATACCATACCCAACCCATCTTGACTAGGAGTAAATAATATTGTGGCATACAACAGTGTATGTGTGATTTGCAGATTTATAGATGAATGATTACTCTTATTCAGTTGAATAAAATGTGTGAGAGAATTATTATTCCTTTGCGAAACTTACATCTATTCATGAACACCAAATGTGTAATAGGAAAAGATTTGACAATCATTTCATATACATATATTTTTAGGGAATGGGGCACTAGCAAACAGTGAAGAGTATTAATCATAGGTGGAAAAGCCTTACTACAGAGATTTAAGCAGTATATTACCATTGCCAGAGAAAGGCACGGATTAAACTCAAGTAATTAACAGCAGTGTATATAGCGGAGGATATTGTTGTGACAGTTCATGAATAATTCAATACTTGTCACAATCAACTCCATCCTCACAATGGATACTGTTAATTACTTTGAAGTGGAGAAGGCAGAAGACATCTTAGGCGGCAGAAGACATCAGATCTTCATAAGGTAAGGCGCGCAGCGGTAAGCTGCGCGCCATTGCTCCCAGTCACACACACACAGAGCAGCACTGAAGGGTGCAGGGCGCAGGGGGGGGGGGGGGGGGGGGCGCCCTGGGCAGCAATAAACCTCACATTTGGGCAATTACAGATTGATTAGGCTGCGGAGGCAGTAAATCAATGATCCCCCGCCATTTTTATGGAAAAATCACTGGGACCGAAGCCCGCTGTCGGGTGGGCGGGGCTTGATCCTCAGCACTAACCAGCGCCATTTTCTCCACAGAAGCTGCATGAGGAAAATGCTGGCTCCCTGGTCTCTCCCTGCTGAACTTCACAGACTGGAAAAAAGAGGAGGGGGGCACATTAGCGACGCAGTGAGTGGGAATTGGCATATTATATATAGAAAAGCGCTATCTGGACATATTTTTTCTAGTGTTTTTAAGCGCTGGTGTGTGCTGGCATACTCCCTCTCTGTCTCTCCTTATGGCCTGGTTGGGGGTTTGTCCCCTTATAGGTTAATCACCTGTGTGTGTGGGGTGTCGGTACGTGTGTGCCGACATGTCTGAGGCGGAAGGCTTCTCCAAGGAGGAGGTGGAGCAAATGAGTGGTGTGTCCCCGTCGGTTGTGCTGACTCCAGATTGGATGGACATGTGGCATATGTTGAATGCAAGTGTGGCATCTTTACATAAAAGGCTTGATAAGGCTGATTTAGGGGGGACATCAGGGGGTCAATCCTCGGATTGGACCGACTCACAGGGCCCGTCGGGGTCTCAAAAGCGTCCCTTAACGCAAGACACTACTACCGACACGGATTCGGATTCCAGTGTTGACTATGACGAAGTAAAATTGCACCCTAGGGTGACTAAAACCATTCAGTGTATGATTGTGGCAATAAGGGATGTGTTGCATATTGTGGATGAACCCTCGGTCCCCGACACAAGGGTACACATGTTTAAGGAAAAGAAACAGATTATTAACTTTCCCACATCTCATGAATTGAATGATTTCTTTGGAAAAGCTTGGGAGAGTCCGGATAAGAGACCGCAGATCCCTAAAAGAATTTATATGGCATACCCCTTCCCTAAGCAGGACAGGGAGATTTGGGAATCACCCCCCACTGTGGACAAGGCCCTGACGCGCTTGTCCAAGAAAGTGGCGCTACCGTCTCCTGACACAGCAGCCCTTAAGGACCCTGCAGATCGCAGGCAAGAAACTACCTTAAAGTGTATATATTCTCATACGGGTGCTATGCTAAGACCGACAATTGTGTCGGCATGGGTGTGTAGCGCAATTGCAGCTTGGACAGATGAGCTGACAGATCAATTTGATAATATGGATAAGGATACTATATTCCTAACTCTAGCTCATATTAAAGACGCAGTCTTATTTATGAGGGATGCTCAAAGGGACATTGGATTGCTAGCTTCTAGGGCCAATGCCATGTCTATCTCAGCGAGAAGATCCTTATGGACTCGCCAATGGACGGGTGATGCGGATTCCAAAAAACATATGGAAGTACTACCCTATAAGGGTGATGTATTGTTTGGGGATGGGTTGACGGACCTGGTTTCCACAGCTACAGCAGGTAAATCACATTTTTTACCATATATTCCCCAACAGCAAAAGAAAGTAACACCCTATCAGATGCAGTCCTTTCGGTCGCACAAGTCCAGAAGAGGTCGGGAACAAAAGTCCTCCCCGGTTGCTCCAAAACCCACAGCATGATGCTGGGGCTCCCCTGAGGGAGTCCGCACCTGTGGGGGCACGTCTTCGACTTTTCAGTCAGGCCTGGGTCAGTTCGGACCTGAATCCCTGGGTGTTGGAAATAGTTTCCCAGGGTTACAAATTGGAATTCGAGGAGGTGCCCCCGCGCTGATTTCTCAAATCGGCCCTACCAGCTTCCACATCGGAAAGGGATATAGTGTTAGCTGCAATTCAAACGCTGTGTATACAGCAAGTGATAATCAAGGTTCCCCTGCACCAGCAGGGAAGAGGTTACTACTCAACCCTATTTGTGGTCCCGAAACCGGACGGTTCGGTCAGACCTATTTTGAATCTGAAATCCCTAAACCTGTACATAAAAAGATTCACATTCAAAATGGAATCTCTCAGAGCGATAATAGCCAACATGGAGGAGGGGGAGTTTATGGTGTCTCTGGACATAAAGGATGCGTACCTTCATGTCCCCATATATGCCCCCCATCAGGAATACCTGAGATTCGCTGTACAGGATTGTCATTACCAATTTCAGACGTTGCCGTTTGGACTCTCCACGGCCCCGAGGATTTTCACCAAGATAATGGCGGAAATGATGGTGGTCCTGCGTAAGCATGGAGTCACAATTATCCCATACTTGGATGATCTCCTGATAAAAGCGAGATCAAGGGAGAAATTGCTGAGCAGTGTGGCGCTCTCTCTGAGAGTGCTCCAGCAAAACGGTTGGATTATAAATCTACCGAAGTCACAGATGATTCCGACAACTCGACTACCGTTCCTAGGGATGATACTGGATACGGAACAAATGAAGGTCTTCCTCCCAATAGAGAAAGCCCAAGACATCCAGAACATGGTCAGAGACCTGCTAAAACCGAAAAGGGTGTTAGTTCACCAATGCACTCGAGTTCTGGGGAAAATGGTGGCGGCCTACGAGACCATTCCCTTCGAAAGGTTCCATGCAAGGACTTTTCAAAGGGACCTTCTGGACAAGTGGTCCGGGTCCCATCTGCACTTACATCGGAAAATAAGTCTGTCCCCAGGGACCAGAGTGTCCCTCCTGTGGTGGTTGCAAAGTGCTCACCTCCTGGACGGTCGCAGGTTCGGAATTTAGGATTGGATCCTGGTTAGCACGGACGCGAGCCTCCGAGGATGGGGAGCTGTCACACAGGGAAAATTTTTTCAGGGTCTTTGGTCAGACCAGGAGTCCTGTCTACACATCAATGGGTTGGAACTCAGGGTCATTTACAACGGCCTTCGACAAGCGGAGAGTTTTCTTCGAAACCTACCGGTTCTGATTCAATCAGACAATGTCACAGCAGTGGCTCATGTGAACCGCCAAGGCGGGACAAGAACCAGAGTCGCGATGGCGGAAGCCACAAGGATCCTTCGCTGGGCGGAAAATCATGTAAGCGCTCTGTCGGCTGTCTTCATTCCGGGAGTGGACAACTGGGAAGCAGACTTCCTCACCAGACACGATCTCCATCCAGGAGAGTGGGGACTTCATCAAGAAGTCTTTGCAGACGTAAC
The DNA here is from genome assembly GCF_028390025.1 of Pseudophryne corroboree. Lineage (NCBI taxonomy): Eukaryota > Metazoa > Chordata > Amphibia > Anura > Myobatrachidae > Pseudophryne > Pseudophryne corroboree. The sequence continues at coordinate 314,940,902 of NC_086449.1, forward strand.
ACGTCTTTGGGGAACTCCTCAAATAGACATGATGTCGTCACGCCTCAACAAAAATCTTCGGAGGTATTGCGCCAGGACTCGGGACCCTCAGGCAGTAGCAGTAGATGCTCTGGTAACACCGTGGGTGTTCAAATCGGTCTACGTGTTTCCTCTTCCTCTCATCACAAAAGTGTTGAGGATCATAAGACGAAGAAGACTACAGACGATACTCGTTGTCCCAGACTGGCCTCGAAGGGCCTGGTACTCGGATCTACAAGAGATGCTCACAGGAGATCCCTGGCCTCTTCCTCTGAGGGAAGACCTGTTGCAGCAGGGGCCCTGTGTATTTCAAGACTTACCGCGGTTACGTTTGACGGCAGGGCGGTTGAACGCCGAATCCTAGCGAAAAAGGGGATTCTGGAAGAGGTCATCCCTACTTTAATAAAGGCTAGGAAGGAGGTGACGGTAAAACATTATCACCGTATCTGGCGAAAGTATGTGTCTTGGTGTGAGACCAAGAATTCACCTACGGAAGATTTTCATCTGGGTCGTCTTCTCCACTTCCTACAGACAGGAGTGGATATGGGCCTGAAATTAGGCTCTGTTAAGGTACAGATTTCGGCCCTCTCGATTTTCTTTCAGAAGGAATTGGCTTCTCTTCCAGAAGTCCAGACGTTTGTAAAGGGAGTGCTGCACATCCAGCCCCCTTTTGTGCCTCCAGTGGCACCATGGGACCTGAATGTGGTGTTGCAGTTCCTAAAATCACACTGGTTTGAACCGCTTAACAAGGTTGAGTTGAAATTTCTTACCTGGAAGGTGGTCATGTTGTAGGCCTTAGCATCAGCAAGGCAAGTGTCAGAATTGGCGGCTTTGTCACACAAGAGCCCCTACTTGATTTTTCATGTGGATCGAGCTGAATTGAGGACACGTCCGCAATTTTTGCCTAAAGTAGTTTCTTCGTTCCATATGAATCAACCTATTGTGGTGCCTGTAGCTACAAGTGACCTGGAGGATTCCAGATCCCTGGACGTAGTAAGGGCCTTAAAAATTTATGTAGCCAGGACGGCTAGAATTAGGAAAACAAAGGCTCTGTTTGTCCTGTATGCGGCCAATAAGATTGGCGCTCCTGCTTCGAAGCAGACTATTGCTCGCTGGATCTGTAATACGATTCAGCAGGCTCACTCTATGGCTGGATTGCCGGTACCAAATTCGGTTAAGGCCCATTCCACTAGGAAGGTGGGCTCTTCTTGGGCGGCTGCCCGAGGCGTCTCGGCATTACAACTTTGCCGAGCGGCGACTTGGTCGGGGTCAAACACTTTTGCTAAATTCTACAAGTTTGATACCCTGGCTGATGAGGACCTAGCGTTTGCTCAGTCGGTGCTGCAGAGTCATACGCACTCTCCCGCCCGATTGGATGCTTTGGTATAAACCCCATGGTCCTTACGGAGTCCCCAGCATCCTCTAGGACGTAAGAGAAAATAAGATTTTAAACCTACCGGTAAATCTATTTCTCCTAGTCTGTAGAGGATGCTGGGCGCCCGTCCCAGTGCGGAAACTCTGCAAGACTTGTATATAGTTGTTGCTTACATAAGGGTTATGTTACAGTTGACATTGGTCTTGGACCGTTACTGTCGTTTGTTCATACTATTAACTGGTTATGTATGTTCCAGGTTACATGGTATAATTGGTGTGGGCTGGTATGAATCTTGCCCTTGGATTGCTAAATCCTGCCTTGTATTGTCCATCTCCTCTGGGCACAGTTCTCTAACTGAGGTCTGGAGGAGGGGCATAGAGGGAGGAGCCAGTGCACACCCATAGTCAAAGTTCTTTTTAGGTGCCCTATCTCCTGCGGAGCCCGTCTATACCCCATGGTCCTTACGGAGTCCCCAGCATCCTCTACGGACTAGGAGAAATAGATTTACCGGTAGGTTTAAAATCTTATTTTTGCAAGTACAGTACATTGTGAGAAGTTCCCACCTTCTGATGAGCAGTGATAGGAAATCATATACAGAGCACTTGTGATCTGTAAAATTGTATGAATCATTAAAAAAATGTAAACGCAATACCATAAGAGATAGGTCCTCAATGCACCCTAACAGTCAATGTTTTAAGTATATCTATGCTTGACCACAGGTGACTTAGTCGGTTACTCAGAGATAAACACAGATCTTGCTTCCCTTAGCAAGATCTGCGTCCATCTTTTCTCATGCTGGGGGCCACCCAGCACAGGGCAAGGCCACCCAGCTTGTGTGTGGCGCTGCCCCAGTGAAGGATCTAGACTTTACTTTTAGGGGGGGGGGGGGGTTAAGAATCTGAACGCCTCCTTTCTACAAATAGCTCCTCCCATTTAGTTATGCCCCTCCCATTTTCAATATTTTAGGGTAAAAAACACAGAATATTCATATTATATATATGTGATAAATTTATATATATATATTCACTTAAAATGGCACTCATAGCATTCAAATCATGAAAAGAAGCAAGTATTGAAAAATATCAACAGTTTCGGATAATAAGCATCAATCTTGAGGAAGGAGCGGATGCGCCGAAACTGATATTTTTCAATACTTCTTTTCATGATTTGAATGCTCTGAGCACCATATCTGAGTAAATATATAATATATACATACATGCAAAGCCCTGGTGACACACACACAGCCCGGTGAAAGTACAGGGTTATGTATACAGTCCGGGTGACAGCCCAGGGGCACATATACAGCCCGGGTGACAGCCCAGGGGCACATGCACAGCACAGGGTTATGCATACAGCCCGGGTGACAGCGCAGGGTCATGCGTCCAGCAGAGCAATCAGACCAGTCACATGATTAAAGGTGAGTAAAGGTAATTTTTGAGGCTATGAAATACTGCATACCTTGACATTTGTAGCACAAAGCTAGTAAGGTTCTTTCACCTGAAGTTACGTTTTTCTTATTTCTGAGCCTGATGGGGGGGTTTAAATGTCCACAGCGTTGGGGACACAAGGGGGAAGAGGTGCGAAGGGGGGTGAGGGCACTATCACACGCACCTGTTTCGTGACTTTACTCCAGGACCAGCGCGGGAGGGCAACTCCCTCGGGTGAGCTGGTTGCTGGCGGGTGTTTCTGCACCCGGACAAAAAGAAGATGCTTCAGCGGAGACACTGGCAGCCAGCGAGGGAGAGCAGCAAGCCAGGCCACATGGGGCGTGAAGGAAGTGTAGTCCAGGCACCACACCACCCACCACTGGCAGTACATCTACCACCTTCAGACATTCCCCACCTCCTTGGTCCTCGCTCTACTGTAGAGACTGCTGGAAGGACACTGGGTTTTCCGCCATCACAGCAAATGGCATGTTCACCTCAGTGCCCGGGCTCACACCACCACCAACATAGCACTTCCGCTTCCGGATCAGATGGTGGGAAGGGGTGGTGGATGTGTCAGAGGCGTCTCCCTCGGATTGGCTGGTGAGCATCGCGGCCACTGCGAAAGTATTTTGCAGAAGTAAACTCATCCATCTTGGTGCTGGCTTCTCAAAAAATGTGAGGGGCAGGTGTAGGGGGCGATCACCCTTTCTGCCCCTTTTAAATCCGCCACTGCACCGCCCTGCAATGCATTTGCATCAATTTGAGGTTGACCACTACCGGCGTAGCCTAGCTGCGTGTAATGTCACGCAGCCACCATGAAAAAGGATCCCGCACGTGCACTTAGACACTGTGCGTGCACAGACCCCCTGAAGCGTCCAGGCCTGAATAGACAACTTAATTAGTACTTCACTCAATTTAATTTAACCATCTGTTTTGAGCCATGGATATCTTTAAAACCTGGACCATTAGGGTGGCTTGAAGACCACGTTTGTTTTGGAAACCTCTGCCAAAAGATTAAAAATAAAAGAGTGAACATTAAGTTCAATGTTTATAGCCTTTTGCAGATTAGTTGTGTTGACTTGGCAAAGGTGTGCTGAGTTCCTTATTCATGTGCTGATGAAAGAAAGGCACTGGGAATCAGGCAGGTTCTCCGCTGGTTCGTAGTGTGCATCTGGCCATCAGCACCTGTTGATGATGTCATTCCTGAACTTCTGGTGCTCTGCTCCTGTGGCCAGATGCACACTCCAAACCAGTGGGGAACCAGCAAGAGGAAAATAAAAAAGGATGCCAGGACCAGGTAGCAGCAACAGGAAATGTTAAGTTAGGACCTGCCTGATACCCAGCGCTTTCCCTCATCAGCACATGAATAAGGAACCCAGCGCACCTTTGCTGGTCACCGCAACTATTCTGCAAAAGGCTATAAACATTGAACTTGATGTTAACTCTTTTATTTGTGTTTTTTATCTTATGGTATGACGTTTACATTTGTTTAATGATTCACACAATGTTACATATCACAAGTGCTCTGTACATGATATCCCTTGACTATATACAGTGAAACAGAGAAGCTATTTATATCAGTCGCTAGGGCAGTATCCCATTTGCACGATTTTTACTGATAAATAGTGATGTCATATCAAATATTAGCACCTGGTTATTGGTTTTAATTAGTGATGAGCAGGTTCGGTTCCTCGGAAACCGAACCCCCCCGAACTTCACCCATTTTACACGGGTCTGAGGCATACTCGGATTCTCCCGTATGGCTCGGTTAACCCAAGCACGCCCGAACGTCATCATCCCGCTGTCGGATTCTCGCGAGATTCTGATTCTATATAAGCAGCCGCGCGTCGCCGCCATTTTCACTCGTGCATTGGAAATGTTAGGGAGAGAACGTGGCTGGCGTCCTCTCCGTTTATTGTTGAACTTGATTGTGCTTTATTGCTTAATTGTGGGGAGGACTGGGGAGCAGCTGTATAATATAGGAGGAGTACAGTGCAGAGTTTTGCTGATCAGTGACCACCAGTTTTATCCGTTCTCTGCCTGAAAAAAACGCTCATTATCTGTGCTCAGTGTGCTGCATATATCTGTGCTCACACTGCTTAATTGTGGGGACTGGGGAGCAGCTGTATTATATAGGAGGAGTACAGTGCAAAGTTTTGCTGATCAGTGACCACCAGTTTTATCCATTCTCTGCCTGAAAAAAATGCTCCTTATCTGTGCTCAGTGTGCTGCATATATCTGTGCTCACACTGCTTAATTGTGGGGACTGGGGAGCAGCTGTATTATATAGGAGGAGTACAGTGCAGAGTTTTGCTGACAGTGACCACCAGTATACGTTGTCTGCCTGAAAAAAACGCTCCTTATCTGTGCTCAGTGTGCTGCATATATCTGTGCTCACACTGCTTAATTGTGGGGACTGGGGAGCAGCTGTATTATATAGGAGGAGTACAGTGCAGAGTTTTGCTGACAGTGACCACCAGTATACGTTGTCTGCCTGAAAAACACTCCATATCTGTGCTCAGTGTGCTGCATATATCTGTGCTCACACTGCTTTATTGTGGGCACTGGGGACCACCAGTATATTATATAGGAGGAGTACAGTGCAGAGTTTTGCTGACCAATGACCACCAGTATACGTTGTCTGCCTGAAAAACACTCCATATCTGTGCTGCATTGTAGTATATAGTAGGAGTACAGTGCATAATTTTGCTGACCACCAGTATATAATATATAGGAGTACGGTACAGAAGGCCACTGCTGTACCTACCTCTGTGTCGTCAAGTATACTATCCATCCATACCTGTGGTGCATTTCAGTTTTGCACAGTTTGCTGACCACCAGTATATAATATATATTTAGCAGTACGGTACAGTAGGCCACTGCTGTACCTACCTCTGTGTCGTCAAAGGTAAAAAAAACAACTAACTGTTGAATAGCGCCCCAAAATTATTTTTGAATGTATACACATAAATGTCAATGATGATTATAGAATTGTCCTGGGAGACTGCGCATCCGTAAACACTATGTGTGGTAGTGATAAAATAGGAAAAAGAAAGGAAAAAATACGGAAGCGCTGAATTCCAGGAAATAAGTAAAACGGTGAGAGCCAACAAATAAAAATTAATACAAATTTATTAATAATAAAAACCACATGTAAAACCTTAAAAAATCAGTTCAAGAACACCTCTAGGTACTCCGTTTCTAGGCATCAGTTGAGCATAAATTCATATTTATAATGGATGAAGATAATGTCCATAGTTCATATGACACTGATGATTGCTGGGCAAATAGCCGTCAATGAAGGTGTAAATGCAGTCCCGGAGTATAACAAGCTGCGTTTGAGGAAATAAAACAGCTGGCAAATGAATTTAAGGTTGTGCTCCCAGAGTTATAAGTGTATCAGATCACCTAGTCTGAACTGACTGTTTTACCTCTCATATGGGCTGGCGATGGGCCGAGCGTCCTCGGCCTGATGTCCTGCAATGCCCACTTGCGCTATGCAGCGTGGTAGAGATAAAGATGATCACCCGAATGTTCAGAATGGTGCCAGCGTTATGTTGTAGAGCCGCGGCCAGCGGTAATAGAAGAGCTTGAAGACACTCACACCGGAACAATGCAGAGGGTCTATTAGTAATGACACCGGAGTAGAGGTGAGCTGGAGGCGGAGTCCTAACGCGTTTCGTCACGCTCCACGTGACTTTGTCAAAGGTATACTCCTGCCTAGGGCTGGCCGGTATTTAAAGCCAGTTCAACAATTCTAACAGCTGTCTGTAATCAATATCGGGTGTAGCTATTTTAACAGGTGTTGGCTCTCATCGTTAAAGTAAGAATAATACGATATCAGATATAACAAAGATAAGTAAGATTAAAATAAAACAGAAAACTATATTATACAAAAACTATCAGTCGGTAGCATAGATAAATCACAATATGTTATGATAGGGTTGTGCTAAGAAAGATCAATGGTTCACAATTTTAAGTATATTATATAATAATATCAATGTCTAGCCAATGATTCAATATGTATAATTAACTCTAATTTACTACGTAAAAAAAGAGCTAAGGTAAATTCAGCGCTTCCGTATTTTTTTCTTTCTCTGTGTCGTCAAGTATACTATCCATCCATACCTGTGGTGCATTTCAGTTTTGCACAGTTTGCTGACCACGAGTATATAATACATATAGCAGTACGGTACAGTAGGCCACTGCTGTACCTACCTCTGTGTCGTCAAATATACTATCCATCCATACCTTTGGTGCATTTCAGTTTTGCACAGTTTGCTGACCACCAGTATATAATATATATAGCAGTACGGTACAGTAGGCCACTGCTGTACCTACCTCTGTGTCGTCAAGTATACTATCCATCCATACCTGTGGTGCATTTCAGTTTTGCACAGTTTGCTGACCACCAGTATATAATATATATAGCAGTACGGTACAGTAGGCCACTGCTGTACCTACCTCTGTGTCGTCAAGTATACTATCCATCCATACCTGTGGTGCATTTCAGTTTTGCACAGTTTGCTGACCACCAGTATATAATATATATAGCAGTACGGTACAGTAGGCCACTGCTGTACCTACCTCTGTGTCGTCAAGTATACTATCCATCCATACCTGTGGTGCATTTCAGTTGTGCGCAGTATATATAGTAGTAGGCCATTGCTATTGATACTGGCATATAATTCCACACATTAAAAAATGGAGAACAAAATTGTGGAGGTTAAAATAGGGAAAGATCAAGATCCACTTCCACCTCGTGCTGAAGCTGCTGCCACTAGTCATGGCCGAGACGATGAAATGCCATCAACGTCGTCTGCCAAGGCCGATGCCCAATGTCATAGTAGAGAGCATGTAAAATCCAAAAAACAAAAGTTCAGTAAAATGACCCAAAAATCAAAACTGAAAGCGTCTGATAAGAAGCGTAAACTTGCCAATATGCCATTTACGACACGGAGTGGCAAGGAACGGCTGAGGCCCTGGCCTATGTTCATGGCTAGTGGTTCAGATTCACATGAGGATGGAAGTACTCTTGCTAGAAAAATGAAAAGACTTAAGCTGGCAAAAGCACAGCAAAGAACTGTGCGTTCTTCTAAATCACAAATCCCCAAGGAGAGTCCAATTGTGTCGGTTGCGATGCCTGACCTTCCCAACACTGGACGGGAAGAGCTTGCGCCTTCCACCATTTGCACGCCCCCTGCAAGTGCTGGAAGGAGCACCCGCAGTCCAGTTCCTGATAGTCAAATTGAAGATGTCACTGTTGAAGTACACCAGGATGAGGATATGGGTGTTGCTGGCACTGGGGAGGAAATTGACAAGGAGGATTCTGATGGTGAGGTGGTTTGTTTAAGTCAGGCACCCTGGGAGACACCTGTTGTCCGTGGGACGAATATGGCCATTGACATGCCTGGTCAAAATACAACAAAAATCACCTCTTCGGTGTGGAATTATTTCAACACAAATGCGGACAACAGGTGTCAAGCCGTGTGTTGCCTTTGTCAAGCTGTAATAAGTAGGGGTAAGGATGTTAACCACCTAGGAACATCCTCCCTTATACGTCACCTGGACCGCATTCATCAGAAGTCAGTGACAAGTTCAAAAACTTTGGATGACAGCGGAAGCAGTCCACTGACCACTAAATCCCTTCCTCTTGTAACCAAGCTCCTGCAAACCACACCACCAACTCCCTCAGTGTCAATTTCCACCTTACACAGGAAAGCCAATAGTCCTGCAGGCCATGTCACTGGCAAGTATGACGAGTCCTCTCCTGCCTGGATTCCTCCAATGCATCCTTGAGTGTAACGCCTAATGCTGCTGGCGCTGCTATTGTTGCTGCTGGGAGTCGATCGTCATCCCAGAGGGGAAGTCGTAAGACCACTTGTACTACTTCCAGTAAGCAATTGACTGTCCAACAGTCCTTTGCGAGGAAGATGAAATATCACAGCAGTCATCCTGCTGCAAAGCGGATAACTCAGGCCTTGGCAGCCTGGGCGGTGAGAAATGTGGTTCCGGTATCCACCGTTAATTCAGAGGCAACTAGAGACTTGATTGAGGTACTGTGTCCCCGGTACCAAATACCATCTAGGTTCCATTTCTCTAGGCAGGCGATACCGAAAATGTACACAGACCTCAGAAAAAGAGTCACCAGTGTCCTAAAAAATGCAGTTGTACCCAATGTCCACTTAACCACGGACATGTGGACAAGTGGAGCAGGGCAGACTCAGGACTATATGACTGTGACAGCCCACTGGGTAGATGTATTGCCTCCCGCAGCAAGAACAGCAGTGGCGGCACCAGTAGCAGCATCTCGTAAACGCCAACTCGTTCCTAGGCAGGCTACGCTTTGTATCACCGCTTTCCAGAAGAGGCACACAGCTGACAACCTCTTACGGAAACTGAGGAACATCATCGCAGAATGGCTTACCCCAATTGGACCCTCCTGGGGATTTGTGACATCGGACAATGCCACCAATATTGTGCGTGCATTACATCTGGGCAAATTCCAGCACGTCCCATGTTTTGCACATACATTGAATTTGGTGGTGCAGAATTATTTAAAAAACGACAGGGGCGTGCAAGAGATGCTGTCGGTGGCCTGAAGAATTGTGGGCCACTTTCGGCATTCAGCCACCGTGTACCGAAGACTGGAGCACCACCAAACAGTCCTGAACCGGCCCTGCCATAATCTGAAGCAAGAGGTGGTAACGAGGTGGAATTCAACCCTCTATATGCATCAGAGGATGGAGGAGCAGCAAAAGGCCATTCAAGCCTATACATCTGCCCACGATATAGGCAAAGGAGGGGGAATGCACCTGACTCAAGCGCAGTGGAGAATGATTTCAACGTTGTGCAAGGTTCTGCAACCCTTTGAACTTGCCACACGTGAAGTCAGTTCAGACACTGCCAGCCTGAGTCAGGTCATTCCCCTCATCAGGCTTTTGCAGAAGAAGCTGGAGACATTGAAGGAGGAGCTAAAACAGAGCGATTTCGCTAGGCATGTGGGACTTGTGGATGGAGCCCTTAATTCGCTTAACCAGGATTCACGGGTGGTCAATCTGTTGAAATCAGAGCACTACATTTTGGCCACCGTGCTCGATCCTAGATTTAAAACCTACGTTGTATCTCTCTTTCCGGCAGACACAAGTCTGCAGAGGTTCAAAGACCTGCTGGTGAGAAAATTGTCAAGTCAAGCGGAACGTGACCCGTCAACATCTCCTCCTTCACATTCTCCCGCAACTGGGGGTGCGAGGAAAAGGCTAAGAATTCCGAGCCCACCCGCTGGCGGTGATGCAGGGCAGTCTGGAGCGAGTGCTGACATCTGGTCCGGACTGAAGGACCTGCCAACGATTACTGACATGTCGTCTACTGTCACTGCATATGATTCTCTCACCATTGAAAGAATGGTGGAGGATTATATGAGTGACCGCATCCAAGTAGGCACATCAGACAGTCCGTACGTATACTGGCAGGAAAAAGAGGCAATTTGGAGGCCCTTGCACAAACTGGCTTTATTCTACCTAAGTTGCCCTCCCTCCAGTGTGTACTCCGAAAGAGTGTTTAGTGCAGCCGCTCACCTTGTCAGCAATCGGCGTACTAGGTTACTTCCAGAAAATGTGGAGAAGATGATGTTCATCAAAATGAATTATAATCAATTCCTCCGTGGAAACATTCACCAGCAGCAATTGCCTCCAGAAAGTACACAGGGACCTGAGATGGTGGATTCCAGTGGGGACGAATTAATAATCTGAGAGGAGGGGGATGTACACAGTGAAAGGGGTGAGGAATCGGAGGATGATGATGAGGTGGACATCTTGCCTCTGTAGAGCCAGTTTGTGCAAGGAGAGATTGATTGCTTCTTTTTTGGTGGGGGCCCAAACCAACAAGTCATTTCAGTCACAGTCGTGTGGCAGACCCTGTCGCTGAAATGATGGGTTCGTTAAAGTGTGCATGTCCTGTTTATACAACATAAGGGTGGGTGGGAGGGCCCAAGGACAATTCCATCTTGCACCTCTTTTTTCTTTCATTTTTCTTTGCATCATGTGCTGTTTGGGGACAATTTTTTTGAAGTGCCATCCTGCCTGACACTGCAGTGCCACTCCTAGATGGGCCAGGTGTTTGTGTCGGCAACTTGGGTCGCTTAGCTTAGCCATCCAGCGACCTCGGTGCAAATTTTAGGACTAAAAATAATATTGTGAGGTGTTCAGAATAGTCTGAAAATGAGTGGAAATTATGGTTATTGAGGTTAATAATACTATGGGATCAAAATGACCCCCAAATTCTATGATTTAAGCTGTTTTTGAAGGTTTTTTGTAAAAAAAAACGAATCCAAAACACACCCGAATCCGACAAAAAATTTTCAGGGAGGTTTTGCCAAAACGCGTCCGAATCCAAAACACGGCCGCGGAACCGAATCCAAAACCAAAACACAAAACCCAAAAAATGTCCGGTGCACATCACTAGTTTTAATATGTTATGTTACATTTATTGTGTAATACAAAAGCTAACATTGCTGGTCTCCATTTTGGGAGTTTCCTTTTCTATTCTTATACCATTGCTGTGCTTTAAGTAAAGTATTCTTATTACAACATCAATTCCAGTGACTTTTCTGCTCCGTGTGTAATACTATTCACAAAATGGAAAATGTACTTCAAGATGTGATGTACTGCAAACAAGACAGGGATAATTTGATAAACAGACAAAGAGTTACAAAATTCTCACAGTGGGCGGGATGTATTAACATACATGGCAAATGCAGATGACGTCAACTTTCAGCCTGGGGGACAGACTCAAGCAAGTGGCTTAGCTTTTCACAGGTAATGCAATGGAAAAGTGGCCATGGAACACTAAAATTGCACTGGGCCGGGGGTCAGATGGCGCCCTGCCCCCCTGACCAGCAAGCCCCTGCTCATCTGGACTCATTGAAAAATTTCTTAAAAACATCCATGGAATTTGCACAGTTGTACTCTAGTGAGTAATTTCTTTTCCACAGGGGGAGAGTCCATTGACAGGGCGTTTCCTGATAGCAAGGAGATAACATAAGCCACCTTTAATCTTCAGTGGAAAAATAAGCAGTTTGTATATCAAACTGTATTGAGCACAGATTTAGGAAACTCCCAACAACTTTTTGGATCACCATCGAACTTTGCAGAATTAGATATCTGTAGTGAAGATGAAGCCCCTGCAACTTGGACAGAGGCTCCACCTGAAAGGACTGCAAAGTGTCGACCCACTGTATGAGAGTCTGAAGATACTGCATGATCTGAGGCCTGGTCATGTTATTGTTTACGCACTTGGGAAAGCAGGTGTTCCAAAAGTTCCTTTGGCAAAAAATTATCAATGGCATCCATGTTTAGGGCCAGAGTACTGTCACAACTCTCTGATAGATTACGAGGATGCTGACTGTACACTTGGAGTTGTCAAATACCCAGAAGTGAGGCACAAAGTCTAATGTGCCAGTGGAATTCACACGGGACCCAGAGTAGGGATATGAACTGATGGTACTCAAATCACAAACAGAGTGGCATGCACTCTCCTATCTCCAGTGGCGGCCATCTGCAATCACAGCGGCCCACTGCAGCTGGGCAAAGAAGAGCGAACAAGCAGCCGCTAGCAGAGAACCCCACTGCGGTGGATGCCAAACAGCACCAGCCCTACTAGACTCGCCACACCCCTGGGGGACCAGCCCCACTGGATTTGGTAAATAAGAACCGGCTTTGGCATGCTGTGACATTCTTCCATCTACATCCTTAATTTTTAGGACCAAGTTCTGCCTCATTCAGAACTCCAGTTCTGGTGCAACCTGGGGTCATTCCTAGCTAGGCTTCCCCTGGCTTGTTGCTTAAGGGGCAGTGAGGGTTGAAGCACTTGAGTGAGGCAGAGCTTTGGCTTTGTCTCCCTTTTCCCTTTCTTCCTGGGGGCATTGGCTGGAGTGGGAGTGGCCATCCTCTCAGCTTCTCTTTCCAGGATTAGATGGTCTCCGTTCATTTTGAAGGTAGTTTGCCTCTTCAGAGGGCATAGCAGAACAAGTCTAACCGTCGGCGGTTTCTTGCAGAGTTTCTACCCCTCTTAAAGCAAAGTCATTTCTCCATGCAGTCATCTTGTTTTTCAGCCAGCAGGTGTTTATAGCTCTTGCTATTCCTGATAAGGACCGTTTCCAGTCAGAGAAGGAAGATGCAGCACTGTATAAACTGATAACAGATACTAGATTTGATCTGAGCCAAAAGACAGAGAAGTGATCTGCATAGTGGTATCTCTAGTCAAGTGCCAATACTGTGTGCCTTCAGTTATCATGTATCAGTACCTTTTGAGACTTGGAGTGTCATGTGATAAGAACATGGAGGAATTTGTTATTAAGCCATTTTAATTAATATTCTATGCTTATGTGCTCTCACAGTGACCTCTCAGTCATGACTGGGCTTTTAGATTTGGGATGTGCTGGGGTCATGTGCACTTATGTAGGGGGCATCAATGTCTGTTGTTGCTTATTTACACATGGTTTCTGGGGTTTTTCTCTTTTCTGTTTGGTAACTACTTTAGAGCAATAATATTGTACACACGATTCTCAGGAAATTTCTGTGTTGGATTGTTTTCTATTGATAGTACTTGGGAGTTGGTTTGATTGGTTATTGCTAATACAGTACTAATTTTGATGTTATCTGAGTACAAAACCTTTCCTGTAAAAATGTAACCTCATTCAAATTGACACAACAATTTGAGGTCACATAAATATAATATGTCTGTAGAAGTAATAGCTACGAACATGTCAGAAAAGAAGTGATAAGAACAATAGAAATTTTGGGATTACAAGAGATACTGTCCATGCTCAAACCGTTACATTTCTTGTGTAACCAATGCTTTTTGGGTAATAAATACACCTCATTATTTTAGTGATATCTAATAATAAAAATAAAAACAAAACCCAGATGCCACTGCATCTCCTGGTGCATACATCCACAGCAGATATGTGCCTTATTGTGCCCAAGTTTATTTTCATTTAAATAAGGTTACCTATTAGACTAAAAATGCTGACTTCTATACTATGGAAACACACAACATTCTGAGCATGTCTGCACTATAACACAGCAGAAAGCCCTCTAACTGCTATACACACAAAAATACAGTATCTTCTTTACACAGTATGTTGGCAGTGCCTATGCAAAGGATTGTGGGAAAGGGGTGTACATAGATGTAGTGCTGTGGACAGTGAAGGAGTCTCGAACACTATTTCCCTTGTCCACTTCTCTGTAAACGTATCAAGAACTGCTATAAAAAGTGAAATGTGTACTTAACAGTGGGTCTAGTTCAGAGATGGACACAATGGGGTATATTTACTAAGCTCCCGATTTTGACCGATTTGGTGTTTTTTCTTCAAAGTGTCATCTCGGGAATTTACTAAGCACAAATCTCGGCAGTGATGAGGGCATTCGTATTTTTATTACGGCTGTGTAGTAAAAATACGAATGCATACACCATCGGTCAAACGCGGCTGTTTAGGTAAAGAACTCGGTCATTTACTAAGCATTTGTATTTGAAATCTCTTCCGTGAAAATGAATGTGCGGCCGTGAAAAAATACTAATCGTACAAAAAGCCTAAAAAAAAGTAGACCTGCTTTTGAGAAGCGTGTTTACATGTGTTGCCAATTCTACATTACTCACACCTGACTTTTTGGGCCTTTAAAAGGGGCCCAAACACATTTTTCTCCTCTCTCACTCTGAAATGGCTGCTACCGTGTGTAATACCGCTTTCTTGTTTGCTGGGGGATACCTGACAGTGCTCCATGAGGCTACAATAAACCAAGGCCAGGAAAATGAACATGGTCAGCAGGTTGTACAGGTTCTGCGTAGGCTGGGCATGGCTGTTTTTTTTAGTGGTCGTTTAAACTTTAACAAATTTGCTGATGAACATGTTATACAGATGCTCCGACTAAATGTAAATTACATTTTCCCTCTGTATGACGTTGTCAAACTGAACCTAGACCCTGAGATAGCACGCTCTCGCTCTGTCTCAGGCCTGCACAAATTCCTGCCTGTGTTGCACTTTATGGCTACTGACAGCTTCCAGCCTGTGACTAGTGATGTCATTAGTATCTCATAGGCCACCTTTTAGAAATATGTAATTCAGGTGATTTAAAACATACATACACGTCTATGTCTAAGTGGTGCTTCTGTAATGTAATAGAACACAGTATTGTATTGATTATAGGTCATGACACTCACCTTTAATTTTGGAATGTCCACTCAGGTTTTGGATGTCTTGGATGGCCACATAGATGCCTCTCTCTGCTTCCCTACCCTGGAGTTGCAGTGGCATGCAGTCAGGGTAGCTTTATGTGATCTTGCGGCCATGGCCAATGTGCTGGGTGCCACAGATTAGATACACGTTGAGCTGAGGACACCTAGGGGCAGCCAATATATTTATACCAATACACATCTGGCCCAAGACACTAATGTGGAGGTGGTTTGTGGAGCGAATTAAACAATACACATATTTCATGTGAACAATTTATTTTTTTGAACACACCAATTTATGATAAAAAAACAACAACATTTTAATGGTCACCATATTCTGTGCATGCATTATTATTTGGTTTTTTTTTGTGTGCTAGGTGCCGAGGATTGTGCTGGCTCGTTGGTGCGGGTTCGACTTGAGCGTCGAACTGGGGATTGAACTGGGGTGTGGCTTGGTGTAGTTGTCCCCGAGCTCGATGTCACATGGTGTGATGCCAACACACTTAGGCTTTGACTAAGATTGTTCAAGCTTGCTGTGAGCTGCGTATTGGCAGCAGTGTTGTTGGATATAATTCGTGATAGGTTCTCATTTATCATTTGGTTATGTTGGTTGATCTGGATCAGTGTTTGTTGCTGCCGCTGCTGTTCATCCAAGATGCGTTGGAGGTTTGATTGCATTTGGCTGTTGTCTGCCCTCATCTGCTCCATGGAGTTTGCGATTCTGCCCACCTGCACTATAAGTCTGCCTGAGTTGCGACTCAGTCTAGGCAGATGATGGGGCAGACTTGACAGGTATTGGCTGTGAGTGTTGAGGCACGCATAGTGGTCCGCCTGTTGTGTGGCCCAACGGCTCCAAAACTCAGTGCCCATTTGTGTGTGGACTTGTGTTGTGCTCAATTGGGGGCTGGGGGATGTTTGTGGTGGTTGGGGTATGTCCTGCGCCGTGGTTGGCTGTGTAGGATCGATGGGCTGCAGGTGGAGTGTGAAGGTCTCCTGGTCACGTTCCTGCTGGGCATCCTCGGTGCTGATGGCTGGGTCTGTATGGGGTTGAAGACAGCCACTATTTAGTAAATATGTAGCATTGGTCTTACTATAGCTTTACGTCAACATGCATTACTTCTTAATATTAATGTTGTAATTGCTAAATAGATTGGGGCCTAAACTTAACTATGTTGTTCACCTTTTTTAAAAAATATGTGGCTTCTAACGTTCACTACTCAGTTGTTAAAAGTTTGTGGGAATAGTTGGATTCACAGCCATAATTACTGTTTAAACACGAAGAACTCTAACAAATACAAAGTACTACATTTACATATTGGGTATGAAGCTTCCTTTGGAACAACACACACAATACAATAAATGTGTTGACCAATACACTCATACATTGTTCAAGGCAGTCAGTGGTCTGCCCAAAACGTTAACAAATAGAGTGGTCTAAAATGTACACATTAACAATGGTTGAAAAAGTATTAAGGTGCTCTATGTTTAGAACTGGTGTTGTTGGCCATGCAAAACAATTGGATGAGACTTAACATTTATGTTGTTTTTTTTGCCAAAAATATATGTTACAAAAATATGTTGATACGGCAAACATCACATCTGACACTAAACCATCTAAAAATACCTTAACACCATCTGCTTGTTGTTGTTGATTATTGCAAGGATCAGTGATCATTTGTGTCATTTTTTAAAATCTGTACTAACCGTGGTGAAGATGTATATAAACCTGGAGAAGGCATAAGGAAGTTAAAAACCAGTGATATGTGCAAGGTGATAAAGGCACAAGGCAAACAACTCCAATATGTACGTTCACAGTTGTGTTTATTTTGTACTGCTGCCTTTATCACCTTGCACAGATCATTGATTTTTCACTTCCTTATGCCTTCTCCAGGTTAATAAATCTACACCACTGTTTTTTAACTTATTTACACGTAATTGTTATGTTTACTCACCAGACAACTGAGGGGATTGTGGATCCTCACTTTGTGGGCTGGCCAAAAGAGCTAGTGGTGGCAGGGCCGACACTGCGGAGATGCGCCGTTGGGGTGGTGATGCTGGTGCTGGAGCTTCAGCCTCAAGATGGTGTCTCTTGGGTGGCCTCGTAGCCACAGTAACCGAGCCCTGTGATGGCTACCTTAGGGGAGGGGGATTTGCCAAAGAAGAACCTATGTGATAAGATAATTAGAGATGAGCGGGTTCGGTTTCTCTGAATCCGAACCCGCCAGAACTTCATGTTTTTTTTCACGGGTCCGAGCGACTCGGATCTTCCCGCCTTGCTCGGTTAACCCGAGCGCGCCCGAACGTCATCATGACGCTGTCGGATTCTCGCGAGGCTCGGATTCTATCGCGAGACTCGGATTCTATATAAGGAGCCGCGCGTCGCCGCCATTTTCACACGTGCATTGAGATTGATAGGGTGAGGACGTGGCTGGCGTCCTCTCCGTTTAGAATTAGAATAGATTAGAGAGACACTTGATTTACTAATTTTGGGGAGCATTAGGAGTACTCAGTAGTGTACAGTGCAGAGTTTTGCTGATAGTGACCAGTGACCACCACTTTTATTTATAATCCGTTCTCTGCCTGAAAAAAGCGATACACAGCACACAGTGACTCAGTCACATACCATATCTGTGTGCACTGCTCAGGCTCAGGCCAGTGTGCTGCATCATCTATATATATTATATATCTGTCTGACTGCTCAGCTCACACAGCTTATAATTGTGGGGGAGACTGGGGAGCACTACTGCAGTGCCAGTTATAGGTTATAGCAGGAGCCAGGAGTACATAATATTATATTAAAATTAAACAGTGCACACTTTTGCTGCAGGAGTGCCACTGCCAGTGTGACTAGTGACCAGTGACCTGACCACCAGTATATAATATTAGTAGTATACTATCTCTTTATCAACCAGTCTATATTAGCAGCAGACACAGTACAGTGCGGTAGTTCACGGCTGTGGCTACCTCTGTGTCGACACTCGGCAGCCCGTCCATAATTGTATATACCAGTGACCTAACCGTGTTTTTTTTTTCTTTCTTTATACATACATATTAGTTACGAGTATACTATCTCTTTATCAACCAGTCTATATATTAGCAGCAGACACAGTACAGTGCGGTAGTTCACGGCTGTGGCTACCTCTGTGTCGGCACTCGGCAGCCCGTCCATAATTGTATATACCACCTAACCGTGGTTTTTTTTTCTTTCTTTATACATACATACTAGTTACGAGTATACTATCTCTTTATCAACCAGTCTATATATTAGCAGCAGACACAGTACAGTGCGGTAGTTCACGGCTGTGGCTACCTCTGTGTCGGCACTCGGCAGCCCGTCCATAATTGTATATACCACCTAACCGTGGTTTTTTTTTCTTTCCTTATACATACATACTAGTTACGAGTATACTATCTCTTTATCAACCAGTCTATATATTAGCAGCAGACACAGTACAGTGCGGTAGTTCACAGCTGTGGCTACCTCTGTGTCGGCACTCGGCAGCCCGTCCATAATTGTATATACCACCTAACCGTGGTTTTTTTTTCTTTCTTTATACATACATACTAGTTACGAGTATACTATCTCTTTATCAACCAGTCTATATATTAGCAGCAGACACAGTACAGTGCGGTAGTTCACGGCTGTGGCTACCTCTGTGTCGGCACTCGGCAGCCCGTCCATAATTGTATATACCACCTAACCGTGGTTTTTTTTTCTTTCTTTATACATACATACTAGTTACGAGTATACTATCTCTTTATCAACCAGTCTATATATTAGCAGCAGACACAGTACAGTGCGGTAGTTCACGGCTGTGGCTACCTCTGTGTCGGCACTCGGCAGCCCGTCCATAATTGTATATACCACCTAACCGTGGTTTTTTTTTCTTTCTTTATACATACATACTAGTTACGAGTATACTATCTCTTTATCAACCAGTCTATATATTAGCAGCAGACACAGTACAGTGCGGTAGTTCACGGCTGTGGCTACCTCTGTGTCGGCACTCAGCAGCCCGTCCATAATTGTATATACCACCTAACCGTGGTTTTTTTTTCTTTCTTTATACATACATACTAGTTACGAGTATACTATCTCTTTATCAACCAGTCTATATATTAGCAGCAGACACAGTACAGTGCGGTAGTTCACGGCTGTGGCTACCTCTGTGTCGGCACTCGGCAGCCCGTCCATAATTGTATATACCACCTAACCGTGGTTTTTTTTTCTTTCTTTATACATACATACTAGTTACGAGTATACTATCTCTTTATCATCAACCAGTCTATATATTAGCAGCAGACACAGTACAGTGCGGTAGTTCACGGCTGTGGCTACCTCTGTGTCGGCACTCGGCAGCCCGTCCATAATTGTATACTAGTATCCAATCCATCCATCTCCATTGTTTACCTGAGGTGCCTTTTAGTTGTGCCTATTAAAATATGGAGAACAAAAATGTTGAGGTTCCAAAATTAGGGAAAGATCAAGATCCACTTCCACCTCGTGCTGAAGCTGCTGCCACTAGTCATGGCCGAGACGATGA
This sequence comes from Pseudophryne corroboree, assembly GCF_028390025.1. Lineage (NCBI taxonomy): Eukaryota > Metazoa > Chordata > Amphibia > Anura > Myobatrachidae > Pseudophryne > Pseudophryne corroboree. The sequence continues at coordinate 314,960,497 of NC_086449.1, forward strand.
AATGCCAGCAACGTCGTCTGCCAAGGCCGATGCCCAATGTCATAGTACAGAGCATGTCAAATCCAAAACACCAAATATCAGTAAAAAGCCTCTTTTTTTCTTTGCGTCATGTGCTGTTTGGGGAGGGTTTTTTGGAAGGGACATCCTGCGTGACACTGCAGTGCCACTCCTAGATGGGCCCGGTGTTTGTGTCGGCCACTAGGGTCGCTAATCTTACTCACACAGCTACCTCATTGCGCCTCTTTTTTTCTTTGCGTCATGTGCTGTTTGGGGAGGGTTTTTTGGAAGGGCCATCCTGCGTGACACTGCAGTGCCACTCCTAGATGGGCCCGGTGTTTGTGTCGGCCACTAGGGTCGCTAATCTTACTCACACAGCTACCTCATTGCGCCTCTTTTTTTCTTTGCGTCATGTGCTGTTTGGGGAGGGTTTTTTGGAAGGGACATCCTGCGTGACACTGCAGTGCCACTCCTAGATGGGCCCGGTGTTTGTGTCGGCCACTAGGGTCGCTTATCTTACTCACACAGCGACCTCGGTGCAAATTTTAGGACTAAAAATAATATTGTGAGGTGTGAGGTATTCAGAATAGACTGAAAATGAGTGTAAATTATGGTTTTTGAGGTTAATAATACTTTGGGATCAAAATGACCCCCAAATTCTATGATTTAAGCTGTTTTTTAGTGTTTTTGGAAAAAAACACCCGAATCCAAAACACACCCGAATCCGACAAAAAAAATTCGGTGAGGTTTTGCCAAAACGCGTTCGAACCCAAAACACGGCCGCGGAACCGAACCCAAAACCAAAACACAAAACCCGAAAAATTTCAGGCGCTCATCTCTAAAGATAATCATTAACATTTTGTGTTTCTATGTGTTTACAGTTAAATCTTACCTGCATTGCCACCATCTGCATCTCTTGGCAGTGTTGGATGTGGCCTGGCTGTGCTGCTTCTCTGGCGTACTGTAGAAATATGAAGATTGTCCTTATGAACATACTTTGTTTAAGAATATGTTTATGCAAATTCATTATTGTGATGTAAACATATGTGGTACCTGATGAGAAGTAAACTAAACGATGCTTATGCTTTTCTGCCTGACTTCATTGGGTGTGTATACTTTACATTTTTTAAAAATTGTCAAAATAATCCATACACAAAGGCGCATAATGCAAACAATTATACTACTTAAAACCAAAACGTCGTAGCTTGACACAACCACAATCTTGCACGCTAAGGTCCCAAATTTTGATGCTAAGAATCAAACACTAGCCACAAATATCTGCTAAAACTTGGAAACATCACAACCAAATATGCATGAAAAAACACATCAAGCACACAAAGGACAACTCAGAATAACACACAATAAACATAAATGCTATGAAATGTATCTAAAAAAAAACCATTGTAAAAAACATATTCATCACACTTCTTTAAAATACACCTACAAACATTTACTTTTGACATAAAACACCAGAAAAAGGCCAAGGCAACCAGAAAAAATAAACCAGACAAAGGATAAAAAGATACATAATTGAGAATAACACTACATCAGGCCTGGCCAACCTGTGGCTCTCCAGATGTAGTGAAACTACACATCCCAATATGCCTTGCCACAGTTTTAGCATTCCCTCATAGCAAAACTGTGGCAAGGCATGATGGGACTTGTAGTTTTACAACAGCTGGAGAGCCACAGGTTGGGCAGGCCTGCACTACATCACCAACACATTAGAAGAATGAACAAACTGACAATCACAATTAGATAGAAGACATTTCAGACAACTAAGGACAAAGCACAGATGTTAAAACATTTTTTAAAAATTAAAAACACTCACCATCCTGCCTTGGCCGATCCGAATCCCGGACATGAGTGGCACCAACCACTTCTGGCGGAATGAGTACACGCACAGGCTCCTCCCAATCACGGTAAGATGCACGGAAGGGGTGTCCACCCCCGGTTTGGCGGGCTGATTTAGCCTCATTGGCCATCTTCGCCTTGACATACATAGTAACATAGTAACATACTATCTGAGGTTGAAAAAAGACAATTGTCCATCGAGTTCAACCTGGTGCTTTATGTCGTAGAAAAGCTTACGACACGTGTCCTCGGTCCGCCTCACCACACCCTCACTATTCACAGCCGCCACGACCTTCCCCCACAGAACAGTCTTCCTGCGTGACGACACCTTTGCAGCATCATGGCCAAACAACTGCCGATGATGCCTCATCAGCTCCCGCACCAAAGCCATATTTTCTGCGTAACTGAATGTTACATTGCGGCCAGTCTTTGTAGTGGTGCGTGGCTGCGGAGCCACAACACCATCACTATCACTGGAGGCCGCAGCAACAACCTCCCCCTCCTCCTCACTAACCTCCTCCACCTCACTCACCTCATCCCTCTCACTCACCTCCTCCACCTCACTCACCTCCTCCACCTCACTCACCTCCTCCCTCTCACTCACCTCCTCCCTCTCACTCACCTCTGACTGGGACATAATCAGGACAAACAACAAATAACACTGAGAAAAAAATACAGTAAGCACACTCCTCCACTACCACTACACACCACACACCAAAAACACACACACACACACACACACACACACACACACACACACACACACACACACACACTGACAATAGATGTGAAAAAAAACAATGACACAAAACTAGACAGACTTTTAAATAACTACACAACAAGTATGACAAGACTACTTACACACACAGTACAGCACTCAACAATCACAAAGAACCTCCTCAAAACCGCCAAAAACTCCAAACAACTCACCAACTCCTAACAAACCTTCCTCTCACCTCTCCACTAGCTAAACCCATGAGGTTCGGACGGTTTGGGGCGTTTTTATAGTAATGTGCACAGACACTCCTCCATCACGAATCAAACCAATCACGGACGAGTGACAAAAACGAAACTTAGGAAAAAAACGCGTCCGCGAACGGACAAACACTGCCGTAATGAAAATGTGACGCAGTCGTAAAAAAAACCTCATAACATGGCCGCAAAACCAATAAATCGGCCGCATTCTACCTCACAAAACCACGAATGACATCGACATCGGACAACACGAAAAAAACAAATACGACAGCTTAGTAAATGAGGCGTAACAAATTCAAAAAGTTGCAAATTTACACATTTGATGTCATTCGTGATGAATCTCACTCCAAATCGGTACAAATACGAATTTTAGTAAATATACCCCATAGTCAATGTTGTGTAAAGTGGAGCGATTTTTTTTTCCCACTGCACATGCGTGTAAGCTGCAGTGTGCATGTGTCATGATGGTCTTGCAGGGACGTTCGTAGTGAGGATTTATTGGCAATGTGATTGACATGTGGGGAGCATATGTGGGCGGGAACATGGGAGTGGTGACTTAAAGACAGGTGTGTCACAACCATTTTGGGGGCGTGTTATAGCTTGTGATTGAAATCCTGTAAGCAGTAGAAATGACTCTAGTGTCTTAGGGGCAGATATATTAACCTGGAGATGGCATAAGGAAGTGATAAACCAGTGATATGTGCAAGGTGATACACGCACCAGCCAATCAGCTCCTAACTGTTAATTTACATATTGGAGCTTATTGGCTGGTGCGTGTATCACCTTGCACATATCACTGGTTTATCACTTCCTTATGCCTTCTCCAGGTTAATACATCTGCCCCTTACTTTGATGGCCTTGCTTTGTAACCATAGGGTTTACTCAGAAGGTCAATGATTGACTGATTTGTAGAGATGAGCGGGTTCGGTTCCTCGGAATCCGAACCCGCCCGAACTTCATGTTTTTTTACACGGGTCCGATCTTCCCGCCTTGCTCGGTTAACCCGAGCGCGCCCGAACGTCATCATCACGCTGTCGGATTCTCGCGAGGCTCGGATTCTATCGCGAGACTCGGATTCTATATAAGGAGCCGCGCGTCGCCGCCATTTTTCACACGTGCATTGAGATTCATAGGGAGAGGACGTGTCTGGCGTCCTCTCCGTTTATAGAGATTCGAGAAGAGAGTGAGACAGAGAGAGACAGTAGTAATTTGGGGAGCATTAGGAGGAGTACTACTACTACTAGTACTTGCTGAAGTGATAGAGAGAGATAGTGTGACTGTATTATCTGACTTGTGGGGGAGACACTGACAGTGGGGAGCAGTTAGAGTCTGAGAGCAGGACTCAGGACTCAGGAGTACATATAACGTACAGTGCACACTTTTGCTGCCAGAGTGCCAGCCACACTGCCATTGTTTGTGACCACACTGACCACCAGTATAATATATATTGTGATTGTCTGCTTAGGACTCAGGAGTACTACTTGCAAGTTGCTGATAGTGTGACCAGTGACCTGACCACCAGTTTAATAAATCACCACCAGTTTATGAGTTTAATATATATTATATATATATATATAATTGTATATAATATATATATAATATTGTATACCACCTAGCACCTACCCGTGTTTTTTTCTTTTTTTCTTTCTTCTTTATACATACTACTATAGTAGCTTACTGTAGCAGTCTGCGGTGCTGCTGAGCTGACAGTGTCCAGCAGGTCCGTCATCAGTCATTACATAATAAATATATAATATATACCTGTCCGGCTGCAGTACTAGTGATATTATATATACATATATATTGATTTCATCTCATTATCATCCAGTCTATATTAGCAGCAGACACAGTACGTTAGTCCACGGCTGTAGCTACCTCTGTGTCGGCACTCGGCAGTCCATCCATAATTGTATACCACCTACCCGTGGTTGTTGTTTTTTTCTTTCTTCTTTATACATACTACTATAGTAGCTTACTGTAGCAGTCTGCGGTGCTGCTGAGCTGACAGTGTCCAGCAGGTCCGTCATCAGTCATTACATAATAAATATATAATATATACCTGTCCGGCTGCAGTACTAGTGATATTATATATACATATATATTGATTTCATCTCATTATCATCCAGTCTATATTAGCAGCAGACACAGTACGTTAGTCCACGGCTGTAGCTACCTCTGTGTCGGCACTCGGCAGTCCATCCATAATTGTATACCACCTACCCGTGGTTGTTGTTTTTTTCTTTCTTCTTTATACATACTACTATAGTAGCTTACTGTAGCAGTCTGCGGTGCTGCTGAGCTGACAGTGTCCAGCAGGTCCGTCATCAGTCATTACATAATAAATATATAATATATACCTGTCCGGCTGCAGTACTAGTGATATTATATATACATATATATTGATTTCATCTCATTATCATCCAGTCTATATTAGCAGCAGACACAGTACGTTAGTCCACGGCTGTAGCTACCTCTGTGTCGGCACTCGGCAGTCCATCCATAATTGTATACCACCTACCCGTGGTTGTTGTTTTTTTCTTTCTTCTTTATACATACTACTATAGTAGCTTACTGTAGCAGTCTGCGGTGCTGCTGAGCTGACAGTGTCCAGCAGGTCCGTCATCAGTCATTACATAATAAATATATAATATATACCTGTCCGGCTGCAGTACTAGTGATATTATATATACATATATATTGATTTCATCTCATTATCATCCAGTCTATATTAGCAGCAGACAGTACGGTAGTCCACGGCTGTAGCTACCTCTGTGTCGGCACTCGGCAGCCCATCCATAAGTATACTAGTATCCATCCATCTCCATTGTTTACCTGAGGTGCCTTTTAGTTGTCCCTATTAAAATATGGAGAACAAAAATGTTGAGGTTCCAAAATTAGGGAAAGATCAAGATCCACTTCCACCTCGTGCTGAAGCTGCTGCCACTAGTCATGGCCGAGACGATGAAATGCCAGCAACGTCGTCTGCCAAGGCCGATGCCCAATGTCATAGTACAGAGCATGTAAAATCCAAAACACCAAATATCAGTAAAAAAAGGACTCCAAAACCTAAAATAAAATTGTCGCAGGAGAAGCGTAAACTTGCCAATATGCCATTTACCACACGGAGTGGCAAGGAACGGCTGAGGCCCTGGCCTATGTTCATGGCTAGTGGTTCAGCTTCACATGAGGATGGAAGCACTCAGCCTCTCGCTAGAAAAATGAAAAGACTCAAGCTGGCAAAAGCACCGCAAAGAACTGTGCGTTCTTCGAAATCCCAAATCCACAAGGAGAGTCCAATTGTGTCGGTTGCGATGCCTGACCTTCCCAACACTGGACGTGAAGAGCATGCGCCTTCCACCATTTGCACGCCCCCTGCAAGTGCTGGAAGGAGCACCCGCAGTCCAGTTCCTGATAGTCAGATTGAAGATGTCAGTGTTGAAGTACACCAGGATGAGGAGGATATGGGTGTTGCTGGCGCTGGGGAGGAAATTGACCAGGAGGATTCTGATGGTGAGGTGGTTTGTTTAAGTCAGGCACCCGGGGAGACACCTGTTGTCCGTGGGAGGAATATGGCCATTGACATGCCTGGTGAAAATACCAAAAAAATCAGCTCTTCGGTGTGGAAGTATTTCAACAGAAATGCGGACAACAGGTGTCAAGCCGTGTGTTGCCTTTGTCAAGCTGTAATAAGTAGGGGTAAGGACGTTAACCACCTCGGAACATCCTCCCTTATACGTCACCTGCAGCGCATTCATAATAAGTCAGTGACAAGTTCAAAAACTTTGGGTGACAGCGGAAGCAGTCCACTGACCAGTAAATCCCTTCCTCTTGTAACCAAGCTCACGCAAACCACCCCACCAACTCCCTCAGTGTCAATTTCCTCCTTACCCAGGAATGCCAATAGTCCTGCAGGCCATGTCACTAGCAATTCTGACGAGTCCTCTCCTGCCTGGGATTCCTCCGATGCATCATTGAGTGTAATGCCTACTGCTGCTGGCGCTGCTGTTGTTGCTGCTGGGAGTCGATCGTCATCCCAGAGGGGAAGTCGGAAGACCACTTGTACTACTTCCAGTAAGCAATTGACTGTCCAACAGTCCTTTGCGAGGAAGATGAAATATCACAGCAGTCATCCTGCTGCAAAGCGGATAACTGAGGCCTTGACAACTATGTTGGTGTTAGACGTGCGTCCGGTTTCCGCCGTTAGTTCACAGGGAACTAGACAATTTATTGAGGCAGTGTGCCCCCGTTACCAAATACCATCTAGGTTCCACTTCTCTAGGCAGGCGATACCGAGAATGTACACGGACGTCAGAAAAAGACTCACCAGTGTCCTAAAAAATGCAGTTGTACCCAATGTCCACTTAACCACGGACATGTGGACAAGTGGAGCAGGGCAGGGTCAGGACTATATGACTGTGACAGCCCACTGGGTAGATGTATGGACTCCCGCCGCAAGAACAACAGCGGCGGCACCAGTAGCAGCATCTCGCAAACGCCAACTCTTTCCTAGGCAGGCTACGCTTTGTATCACCGCTTTCCAGAATACTCACACAGCTGAAAACCTCTTACGGCAACTGAGGAAGATCATCGCGGAATGGCTTACCCCAATTGGACTCTCCTTTGGATTTGTGGCATCGGACAACGCCAGCAATATTGTGTGTGCATTAAATATGGGCAAATTCCAGCACGTCCCATGTTTTGCACATACCTTGAATTTGGTGGTGCAGAATTTTTTAAAAAACGACAGGGGTGTGCAAGAGATGCTGTCGGTGACCAGAAGAATTGCGGGACACTTTCGGCGTACAGGCACCACGTACAGAAGACTGGAGCACCACCAAAAACAACTGAACCTGCCCTGCCATCATCTGAAGCAAGAAGTGGTAACGAGGTGGAATTCAACCCTCTATATGCTTCAGAGGTTGGAGGAGCAGCAAAAGGCCATTCAAGCCTATACAATTCAGCACGATATAGGAGGTGGAATGCACCTGTCTCAAGCGCAGTGGAGAATGATTTCAACGTTGTGCAAGGTTCTGATGCCCTTTGAACTTGCCACACGTGAAGTCAGTTCAGACACTGCCAGCCTGAGTCAGGTCATTCCCCTCATCAGGCTTTTGCAGAAGAAGCTGGAGACATTGAAGGAGGAGCTAACACAGAGCGATTCCGCTAGGCATGTGGGACTTGTGGATGGAGCCCTTAATTCGCTTAACAAGGATTCACGGGTGGTCAATCTGTTGAAATCAGAGCACTACATTTTGGCCACCATGCTCGATCCTAGATTTAAAGCCTACCTTGGATCTCTCTTTCCGGCAGACACAAGTCTGCTGGGGTTCAAAGACCTGCTGGTGAGAAAATTGTCAAGTCAAGCGGAACGCGACCTGTCAACATCTCCTCCTTCACATTCTCCCGCAACTGGGGGTGCGAGGAAAAGGCTCAGAATTCCGAGCCCACCCGCTGGCGGTGATGCAGGGCAGTCTGGAGCGACTGCTGATGCTGACATCTGGTCCGGACTGAAGGACCTGACAACGATTACGGACATGTCGTCTACTGTCACTGCATATGATTCTCTCACCATTGAAAGAATGGTGGAGGATTATATGAGTGACCGCATCCAAGTAGGCACGTCACACAGTCCGTACTTATACTGGCAGGAAAAAGAGGCAATTTGGAGGCCCTTGCACAAACTGGCTTTATTCTACCTAAGTTGCCCTCCCACAAGTGTGTACTCCGAAAGAGTGTTTAGTGCCGCCGCTCACCTTGTCAGCAATCGGCGTACGAGGTTACATCCAGAAAATGTGGAGAAGATGATGTTCATTAAAATGAATTATAATCAATTCCTCCGTGGAGACATTGACCAGCAGCAATTGCCTCCACAAAGTACACAGGGAGCTGAGATGGTGGATTCCAGTGGGGACGAATTGATAATCTGTGAGGAGGGGGATGTACACGGTGATATATCGGAGGATGATGATGAGGTGGACATCTTGCCTCTGTAGAGCCAGTTTGTGCAAGGAGAGATTAATTGCTTCTTTTTAGGTGGGGGTCCAAACCAACCCGTCATTTCAGTCACAGTCGTGTGGCAGACCCTGTCACTGAAATGATGGGTTGGTTAAAGTGTGCATGTCCTGTTTATACAACATAAGGGTGGGTGGGAGGGCCCAAGGACAATTCCATCTTGCACCTCTTTTTTCTTTCATTTTTATTTGCGTCATGTGCTGTTTGGGGAGTGTTTTTTGGAAGGGCCATCCTGCGTGACACTGCAGTGCCACTCCTAGATGGGCCCGGTGTTTGTGTCGGCCACTAGGGTCGCTAAGCTTAGTCACACAGCTACCTCATTGCGCCTCTTTTTTTCTTTGCGTCATGTGCTGTTTGGGGAGGGTTTTTTGGAAGGGACATCCTGCGTGACACACTGCAGTGCCACTCCTAGATGGGCCAGGTGTTTGTGTCGGCCACTAGGGTCGCTTAGCTTACTCACACAGCTACCTCATTGCGCCTCTTTTTTTCTTCTTTGCGTCATGTGCTGTTTGGGGAATGTTTTTTGGAAGGGCCATCCTGCGTGACACTGCAGTGCCACTCCTAGATGGGCCCGGTGTTTGTGTCGGCCACTAGGGTCGCTAAGCTTAGTCACACAGCTACCTCATTGCGCCTCTTTTTTTCTTTGCGTCATGTGCTGTTTGGGGAGGGTTTTTTGGAAGGGACATCCTGCGTGACACACTGCAGTGCCACTCCTAGATGGGCCAGGTGTTTGTGTCGGCCACTAGGGTCGCTTATCTTACTCACACAGCTACCTCATTGCGCCTCTTTTTTTCTTTGCGTCATGTGCTGTTTGGGGAGGGTTTTTTGGAAGGGACATCCTGCGTGACACTGCAGTGCCACTCCTAGATGGGCCAGGTGTTTGTGTCGGCCACTAGGGTCGCTTAGCTTACTCACACAGCTACCTCATTGCGCCTCTTTTTTTCTTCTTTGCGTCATGTGCTGTTTGGGGAGTGTTTTTTGGAAGGGCCATCCTGCGTGACACTGCAGTGCCACTCCTAGATGGGCCTGGTGTTTGTGTCGGCCACTAGGGTCGCTAAGCTTAGTCACACAGCTACCTCATTGCGCCTCTTTTTTTCTTTGCGTCATGTGCTGTTTGGGGAGGGTTTTTTGGAAGGGACATCCTGCGTGACACTGCAGTGCCACTCCTAGATGGGCCAGGTGTTTGTGTCGGCCACTAGGGTCGCTTATCTTACTCACACAGCTACCTCATTGCGCCTCTTTTTTTCTTTGCGTCATGTGCTGTTTGGGGAGGGTTTTTTGGAAGGGACATCCTGCGTGACACTGCAGTGCCACTCCTAGATGGGCCCGGTGTTTGTGTCGGCCACTAGGGTCGCTTAGCTTACTCACACAGCTACCTCATTGCGCCTCTTTTTTTCTTTGCGTCATGTGCTGTTTGGGGAGGGTTTTTTGGAAGGGACATCCTGCGTGACACTGCAGTGCCACTCCTAGATGGGCCAGGTGTTTGTGTCGGCCACTAGGGTCGCTTATCTTACTCACACAGCTACCTCATTGCGCCTCTTTTTTTCTTTGCGTCATGTGCTGTTTGGGGAGGGTTTTTTGGAAGGGACATCCTGCGTGAGACACTGCAGTGCCACTCCTAGATGGGCCCGGTGTTTGTGTCGGCCACTAGGGTCGCTTATCTTACTCACACAGCTACCTCATTGCGCCTCTTTTTTTCTTTGCGTCATGTGCTGTTTGGGGAGGGTTTTTTGGAAGGGACATCCTGCGTGACACTGCAGTGCCACTCCTAGATGGGCCCGGTGTTTGTGTCGGCCACTAGGGTCGCTTAGCTTACTCACACAGCTACCTCATTGCGCCTCTTTTTTTCTTTGCGTCATGTGCTGTTTGGGGAGGGTTTTTTGGAAGGGACATCCTGCGTGACACTGCAGTGCCACTCCTAGATGGGCCAGGTGTTTGTGTCGGCCACTAGGGTCGCTTATCTTACTCACACAGCTACCTCATTGCGCCTCTTTTTTTCTTTGCGTCATGTGCTGTTTGGGGAGGGTTTTTTGGAAGGGACATCCTGCGTGAGACACTGCAGTGCCACTCCTAGATGGGCCCGGTGTTTGTGTCGGCCACTAGGGTCGCTTATCTTACTCACACAGCTACCTCATTGCGCCTCTTTTTTTCTTTGTGTCATGTGCTGTTTGGGGAGGGTTTTTTGGAAGGGACATCCTGCGTGACACTGCAGTGCCACTCCTAGATGGGCCAGGTGTTTGTGTCGGCCACTAGGGTCGCTTAGCTTACTCACACAGCTACCTCATTGCGCCTCTTTTTTTCTTCTTTGCGTCATGTGCTGTTTGGGGAGTGTTTTTTGGAAGGGACATCCTGCGTGACACTGCAGTGCCACTCCTAGATGGGCCAGGTGTTTGTGTCGGCCACTAGGGTCGCTTAGCTTACTCACACAGCTATCTCATTGCGCCTCTTTTTTTCTTTGCGTCATGTGCTGTTTGGGGAGTGTTTTTTGGAAGGGACATCCTGCGTGACACTGCAGTGCCACTCCTAGATGGGCCAGGTGTTTGTGTCGGCCACTAGGGTCGCTTAGCTTAGTCATCCAGCGACCTCGGTGCAAATTTTAGGACTAAAAATAATATTGTGAGGTGTGAGGTATTCAGAATAGACTGAAAATGAGTGGAAATTATGGTTTTTGAGGTTAATAATACTTTGGGATCAAAATGACCCCCAAATTCTATGATTTAAGCTGTTTTTTAGTGTTTTTTGAAAAAAACACCCGAATCCAAAACACACCCGAATCCGACAAAAAAAATTCGGTGAGGTTTTGCCAAAACGCGGTCGAACCCAAAACACGGCCGCGGATCCGAACCCAAAACCAAAACACAAAACCCGAAAAATTTCAAGTGCACATCTCTACTGATTTGCGTCCGATAGTTGCATCTTCCTGCACAAGAGGTGGATCTGAGACACCACCAGTAACACTGATATTTGCATAGTTTCACACAACCTCTGTGTATGGAGTTCCAGCTTCTATGGCATTTGCGCCTGTCTCAGTCCCAGTGTTTCTACCTGTATGGAAATCTCCTTGATACTGTATAGGCTATTTTGTTCAGGGTAAAGTGGATGGAGGTGAAAGCATTGCTGTGTGGCTTTTTAAAGCATACATTGACAGCTTCTACATGCTACTAGTACTTACCCTATGTGCTGCGATAAGCATTTAAACGTATGCTGGAACTGATAAATCATTGTTTAGCAGTGTGTAAAAGGGCCAGTAAATGGTATGAAATTGCAGCAGTGCACTAAATGGTTATTTGATAATGAATGAAATTGTTTGAAAATACCGTTAAAATGTCAAGCTGTTACATGCAAGCTATTACTCAGAAGGGGAATGCAAACACAGAAACAGCACTGACATCATAAATATACTGCTACAAACGCATTTATTTGAACAGAGTAAATTGTACGTACCCAATGCAAAGCCTTATAAATTGATACCTGAAATAATTTAAATCTGTAGATGTAATTGCATTGGTTTAACTTATTTAACTCTCTTTACAATATCATTTATAGAAGGAGATGAAAGTAAAGATAGAAATGATGATAAATACATAAAGGACCAAGGAAATAGGAATTGTTTTCCAATGTAATTATATTGTCATATGAAATTATTATTAAAATTTACCAACAGGACAGCCGGTATACATTCAGACTCTATTAGTATGGACACAAATATATTTTAGGGTGGAATTTTTACCCAGCAGTACAATTTACATTTAAGTTTTAAATTATTTTTTATATTTTATTATATTGTCTAAGGAATTAAACAAGGTGATTTGTCTACAAATGTAATATTAGTAGCCTATCTAGAGCTTCTACAAACAAGATGCATATTCACCAAAAAGTGGGTAAAACAATTTTATGGAAACAAAAGACAATCTCAGTAAGATACAGAATAGTTTTAAAAAAAATTCAGAATGGGTCTCAGCTGTTTCTTTAAAAAATAAAATAAAAATTATATGAACTATGGGTACAACCTGCTTCACTACCCTCTGGACAATATTGCTTTCCCAATGTGGATTTTAACAAGTTCCGAAATGACATGACCTTACAGAGGCTAAAAGCATTCCAGCCATTCTGAATACACGTCAAGCATACCTTATCCAAAATTCAAAATCCCACATTTTTGGTCCCCTACTGAGATAATGGCATATATATAGAGAGATAGATAGATTATTTTTATATATACATATATATATATATATATATATATATATATATTCTATCATTATTTCAGTAGGGGACCCAAAAGTCTGGGATTTTTATTTTTGAATAAGGGATACTCAACCTGTACTTCTCATAACAAAGACTGTGCCAGTTCCAGGTGCTTATATTACAGCACCCAGCTCCACCTTCAACTCCTAAAACATAGATAGAAGAAGCACTAGTCCCTTAGAGTGGAATTCAGGTCTTTTGGCCGGCAGCTGTTAGTGTGGGTGCCCTATGGAGCAATTCAATTGTTGCTCTGTTCAGGCGTGAACAACTGCTGACACCTGCATTTCAGCTCACATCCCCCAGAGTTGCTGAGCTGAAATAAGCGAAGATGGCACTTTTCGCATCCCACCCAACATTTTGTTCGGGCTTACCCATTTTACGCACCTAATCCCAGGATGTCTGGTCATGATCAGCATGTAAAAAAAAAAATATAGTAATCAGTCATCGTCAGTTGTAAATTGAGGCTCCAGACATGAAGCCTTTGAGGCCTCAAGCCGTGTTGTTCAGACATGCCGTAGACACACTAATGCTAGCCATATATCAGGACGATATCATTCCAACCAGCCGACTACCTGTAGTTGGCTGGTTGGAACGATAATCTGGCAGTGTGTGGGAGGAAACTATTATCAGCCATTTGCTTCCACGTGCTAAAAAACTGGCAGAAACGGTTGGTCCAACTAGTTGGGACAATCAAACCTGTTTGAGTTTCCCAACAAGTCGTTCAGGTGTAGGGTGAACTTTTCCCCCAACTGAACAATAAGTAGGTAGACACTGGCCAGCAGTGTCCGCCTAGTTCTGTCACTACCACTGCCGGCTGGACTGACCCTGTCAGCCCAGAATCCCCAGCAGCGGCGGCACTGTAGAGCGGGTACCGGGAGGAGGTTCAGGGGCAGCTACAACAGTCCATAACTGCTGCCGGGCTGTCCCTGTCACTTCGGCAGCGGCAGTGCTGCCGGGATGTAATCCCTGTTAGCCTGGGGTCAACTGCAGCGGTGGAGCAGTAGTATCACTACAAGGGCGAGCTGGAGCAGGGGAAAAGGTGGAGAGGTGATCGTGGACATCACCGTCGGGCTGCAGTCCCTGTCATTGGCTAGTCACCTGACCCCTGCTGCACATATCCATCGCTTGTCTGCACCTCAGTACAGAGACTCACTATGTGGTCTTTGCCTGGTCCTCCCCTTGCAGGTCCCAGCTAAACCCCTATCATAGCAGTCACAATATTTATTTTTATACTTATCGTTATATATTAAAATTATTTTATATTCTTATACTCATCTTTCACCCCCTAGTCTGCTTCCTTCCAGCGATCACCCAGCACCACTAGCCCCCGCAATCATCAGCTCTGGCAGCAGCACCATAATGTACCCTTCCTGCATCCTGTGATCACCCAACACCCCTAGCCCTTGCAGTTACCTAGCCCCTGCCAAAATCCGAAATTCTTCCTCAAGAATCTTCACTAAAACCGTCTTTTTCCGTTCGAAATGGTCTACCCAAACAAGTAGACAAATACAGCAGGATTTTAGAAAAGGGCCAGGCGTCCCTGGAACCGGCTGTAAATCGAATGGTGGTCCTCCTCCTTTCCCTCTGTCCAAATAACACCCTCTGTCCAATTTTGGGTAATACCCGCTTCCAGACACGCTTATTGTCTACCATAAAAAGTAGACAATAATTAATGGTACGAGGCTTATATTCCCTCAGTATTGTTTACTGTTCATTGCCATTCATAATCTATTGCACTAGATGTTTTTTCATGTTTTATTTTTTATGTGTGAGCGCCCATGGACTTGTATGGAGATTTGTGAATCATTTGTACTCAATCAAGTATAAGGTGACACTTTCTTTTTTCCATTAATAGTCCAAGGAGCAGCCTTGGCGCACTCCAGTTTATCTTACCCCTCTTCTTCACATAAAATTGTGATGTATATTTTGTATTGTACACACTGATCACAAAAATTCTTTGTACACAAAATTTGCAGTTTTTCCTTCAGGGATTTACACAAAAAGATGCTTGGGGCTACTAACTCGTGAGCAAGCCACTTAAAGCTGCCCATGGGAGAAGCAGCTGGCCTTGAGATCTACGCCTGCAGTTCTGAGCATTTGCCCCTGTGACTTGTTGATCATCATAGCGAAGCAGATGCTTACAGGAAACTTCAGGCACTTCAAGTGAAAAGGAAAATTGTTGGAAATTAGGGGTATATGTGGTATAAACAGTCTCACCTGCACCACATCCCATTAGAATGTCTGCCTCAGTTAGAGTCCTCTGCAGAGCAATCACTTTAAGTTGGGTTCCATTGCATAACTTGGGTGGAGTCAAGTTCTGCAGAAGCAAGATCAGAACACCAACTTTTTATATTTATATACAGTTATTTTGGACTCAAGCCTGCACGCTGCATGCGCCGAGTGTCAAACATCTGTTTTTTCTTTATTGCTCCTCTCCCTGATGTCACATCAAGATCATACATACCTCAGTTTCTTTCTAGATCATTAAGCTATACAACAGTGAAAACGCTACCAAAATTCATCCAGTAGTTCTTACATGATGCCAGGACAAACAGACAAAAATTCAGAATTTTTTTGTCTCCATGGTGTAGGTCATAAACAGTTCCTAGAAGTGTGTTTCTCAAAACAAATTGCTATTCACAGACACAACCCTTACAGTTTTATTATATGTATAGAGTATGTATATACCAAAAATTGAGTAAGCTATATAAAAGGAAAATCATATTAACAAAGGCAAGAAAAATTGCAAATGAAACAGAAAAGTGGGAGATAAAGAGAAATCTAATCTTTTAAATAATTTTGTATCTGTATTATTGGAAAGCATATGTGTTAACTTTCTTTAAAAAGATATCAAATAATTCCTGTCAAGGAGAAATACAGTATTCAAAGGGATACTGAGGGATGCAACTGAAATATATAGCAGAAAATAATTGTATAGCAGAGTGCCAGCATGGTTATATGAAGGGCCTGTCATGCCTTAACAAATATGATTAATTTTTATAAGGTTGTAAAATTTAAAAGTGTTTATTATTAATCTGTAAAACAGTCTGGAACATAGGTTAAGAGTCTAGGGCAAAAAGTATGAGCATTTGTAAAAAAAAAACTCATGGAAGACTATAAGTAAAAAAGCTAATTATAAACAGGACACATGAAATATCAGAGTGGAGGGTTCTTTTTCTTTTATATAGCTAGAATTCTAGTTGTATTAGACAAACACCATCTTAGAATCTTTTGGGAAAACCAAGACCAGGAAATAAATGCATATAATTTCTCTCAGGATGACATAGGGTGTGTACACACGGTGAGATCTTTTCTTTAGATTCTGACTATAATAGTCAGAATCGGAAGAAAAGATAGTGCAGATCGCAAGGTGACAGTCACCTTGCGATCCCGATTCGATGCCGATGCGCGGTCCCGCGCGGTCGGCATCGAAAGAAAAAATAGACTGTGCAGGCAAGTCAATTTTGGCTATCTCTATAGAAGAGATAGTCAAAATCGGGACTTAGCCAAAATCGCACATAGCAAGTATCGCAAGCACACTCATTATGTGCTTGCGATACTGGCTAAGTGCCGACCCGGCCCCTGTCGCATGGTGAGAATCGGGCATAGCCCGAATCTCACCGTGTGTACACACCCATACTTTCTGTCAGGAATCAGCATTCAGTGATGTCTCACTTACCGGCGCGCTGGTGTGCAGGCCTCCGGAGGTCACGGCCCCAGTCTGCGGCTGTATGAACATCCTGTTTGCGGAGTGCAGTATCCACTATTGTAGTGAACCCCTGAGTTCCATTCTGTGGGTGCCCTCCTGTGCACCGGCCATCTGTACAGCATGGGCGCCGCCATGACACTTGCGGTCAACTGACCGGAGAGCACCCAATCCTGCACTGTGTTTGCTCACATGATCCAAGTATCCAATGACTGTCGACCAGGGGGTATAAGTCCAGAGCATCAGCTCAGTCTCATCACCTTGGACAACGCGCCGCATTGCTGCATAGCGTCTCCTGGTTCCAGTCTCCAGTTCCAATCTCCAGTTTCTAGTCACCAGTCTTCAATTTCCTGATTTCCAGCGATCTCCTATTTCTGGCATCTTCAAGTGATCTCCCGGTTCCAGTATTCCTGTGGAACTACAGGTCCCAGCATTTACTTCAGCTCCAAACATCTGCTACAGTCAGCCTCCACGTTTTGCAGTAAGAGACTTTCTTCAGGTGCTATTCATTATCCTCACCTGTGTATGGTTAACTTGCATTCAGCATTGTGCTATGGCATCTGGCACTTAATACAACTACTCCATATATGTTTCAAGTTGTCTCCTGCTTAACCTTGCTTGGTTGTGGACTTTGCATTACAAATTGACTTTGTGAAGTATCGTTGCTGGTTTCCAAACCAACTGTGGGAGCAATCACCATCTGATTGCTATACTAGTTTCCAGACTAGTTCATTGCCTGTATTTCATTGCCTAATTACTGCATTGGTTTCCAGACCAGCTAAATACCTGTGACTGTTTATTCATCGTCGTCAGCATTTCTTGTACCATCCATCTCAAGTTATCATCTGCTTCAATTTCTGTTATACTCATGAGCATTTAATAAACATCATTGTGCACATGCGCAGGAATCTCTTACAGCCTCCTTGGTTTCTCCATTGCACCACCACTGACCCACTAGTGCCGCCTTCGGGGACAGACATAACCACAGATCTGACACTTTCCATGTTCAAAGTCATGTCTGCAGTTCTTCAGTTTCAAAGCGTAGCTTTCAAGAAGGAAGCTAGGCTAGGCATCCATGGCAGTGTTTTCTGTTGCATACATGACATTAGCCAATATTGGAAGAGGCTATCACCTACAATGAGGCTAAGTATATGAGTAACAGACATGCAGTATTTTGGTCACCAGATGAGAGTTGGGCCAGATTGGTTTCAAATGTGAGGAAAATACTCAAACCACATGATGGAAGAGGAAATTCAGCAGGAATATCCTCATCCTAATGGCATTCACCCCAGAAGATGTAAGCTGAGAGATATGTATGGGGATAACAGGCTAAATTCATTTGTTCAGGCCTTTGAGTCCAGAACTCTTCTTACAAGTTTAAAAAGAGGTGCGACCACACCTCTCAGCACCTTGGCAAGCTCATGGAGAAGTTGAGTGGAGAACCCAGGCCATGTGGATCATTCAGGAGGCCTGAAGAAGAAGTTGGCTCAGACAAAGCTGTGGGGATTGCTTTGTGGAAAAGTGCTTGTGAGACATTTGAGTGGAAAGCTGTATAGTAGCTAGCCGTAAAGAGGCGATATAACATTCATTAGGGAGTGTGCCCAGTAACATCACTGCCAACTGGCTAGAAGGGTTATAAGATGTAAGGAAGTGCTCTGACTGGGGGTTAGGTACTTCTTTGTTTTTATTTGAAGACATCAGTACATTGGTATCAGAGCAGTTTGAGGGAGGTTTTGAATAATATGTTATGAATGCCTTGCTATTTTATGGGGATTAGAGATTTTGGAATATAGTGGTCCATTTTCTATTGTATGCTTGTGACCCTTTAAGTTTTCTAGCTAGAAGTCTATTGCATCTGTCAGGACGATTGTCTAATACACAGAGTATCTTTTTGGTGGACATTGGAGAGTGCTGTTCTGATGTGTGCTATAAATAAGGGTTGCAATTGTCCTTATGCTGCAATATCTCTTTTTATATCCTTGAGGGTGTCTGTTTTAAATTTCTAGGAGTGAGAGGATTATTGTCTTTCTGTATCCAATTATGTGCTATTTTGAATGTTATCGCTGTTTGTATAGGGGATTTCCCTACTGCCAGCCTTTAAAGTGCACTAATATGTAAAAATAGAGGTCTCTTCAGGTAGATTAGTTTACAAGATATGATACAAAACCAAAAGCTAGTTACAGTAGAATACATTCACATATGGTAGAGTTGAGAGATGAGTGCTGTCCCACTTCTAGAGTAGAGAAGCATGTTCTCTGACGATAGTTGGTAGGATGACTATATCCTTGGTCTGCTGGAGGACCCATTTATTCACTTGGAAGATAGCTATGATGGGGTATTTTTAATTGCTGCAAAATGTGTATAATCTCTCTGCAGAATATCTGGATATACACAGTGGTGCAAGTAGAAAAAATGTCTTATTGGTACTGTGTGCATGGTTAAATGCCACATGGGGCGTGGCCAATGAAATTGGGGGCATGATACACATATGGGGGGACCAGATACACATATGACCCCAATAGTACCAGATACACGTTACCCCACAGTGCCAGATATACATTGCCCCCACAGTGGCAGATACACAAATGCCCCCACTGTGCCAGATGCACAAATGCCCCCACTGTGCCAGATACACAAATGCCCCACTGTGCCAGATACACAAATGCCCCACTATGCCAAATATACAATGCCCCACTGTGCCAATACACAAATGCCCCACTGTGCCAGATACACATTGCCCCACAGTGCCAGTTATACATTTCCCCCACAGTGCCAGATATACAGTGCCCCCACAATGCCAGATATACATTGCCCCACTGTGCCAGATATACAATGCCCCCACAGTGCCAGATATACATTGCCCCACAGTGCCAAATATACAATGCCCCCACAGTGCCAGATATACATTGCCCCCACAGTGCCAGATATACAATGCCCCCACAGTGCCAGATATACATTGCCCCCACAGTGCCAGATATACATTGCCGCCACAGTGCCAGATATACCATACCCCCACAGTGCCAGATATACATTGCCCCAGAGTACCAGATATACATTGCCCACACAGTGCCCCCCCCCCTCATCCCTTACCACTGGCTCTGTTTCTTCTATGTGAGGGGAGGAGAGCACAGCGCAGCGCCTCTCCTGCCCCTCAATGCTCCAGATTTTCCAGAAATCCAGTGAGGTCTCTGGCGGCGGGTATCTGAAATGAGGCACTGGTTCATTAGCCAATCAGGAGCCACGGCTGCAGGTCCGCGAGCTCTGATTGGCTAGCAAACCGGTGCCTTATTCAGACTGCCGCTGCCGCTGGAGAGTGAGACTGGGCATCAAAGAGAATTGAGGGGCAGGAGAGGCGCTGCGCTGCACTCTCCTCCCCTCACACAGAATAAAGCCAGTGGGATGCAGTATAGTGGACGACCCGGTGGTATGGCGTACCGGATGGGAATTTCTTACCGGTATGCCATACCGCCATACTTGCAGAGCTGGATATACATTGTATAAAGAATGTTAATCTAGTATTTGCTAAAATAAATGTAATGAAGCTATTATTTTTACTAGGGGCATTCAATTTATAAAGGTTATGGTTAGGAACTATTTTGAGCTTTACTGATAAGAATGCTTTGTCTACATTTTTGGAGATCTTCATATATTGTAGCTGTTGAAAAATAAATACGTCTAGGGTCATACTGTATATCAATGCAGCTGTAATCTGTTGGGCTTCTTGCTGGCCTTTTTTAAATAACATTCATTACATACATAAGAAAAAAAGGCAAATGCTCAGTGAAACCACTCGGTATCTACAACTTTTCAAGCAAAATTCTTACAGACACAATTATTAAACCATTTTGTATGGTGCATGTGTAGAAAAAGATATAGGCCCTCATTCCGAGTTGTTCGCTCGCTAGCTGCTTTTAGCAGCAGTGCAAATGCTAAGCCGCCACCCTCTGGGAGTGTATCTTAGCTTAGCAGAAGTGCAAACGAAAGGATCGCAGCGCTGCTACAAAAAAAAATTGTGTAGTTTCAGAGTAGCTGCAGACCTACTCCTACCTGGCGATCACTTCAGACTATTTAGTTCCTGTTTTGACGTCACAAACATGCACTGCATTCGGCCAGCCACGCCTACGTTTCCCCAGCCACTCCTGCGTTTTTATCTGGCACGCCTGCGTTTTTTCACACACTCCCCGAAAACGGTCAGTTTCCACCCAGAAACACCCACTTCCTGTCAATCAATCTGCGGCCAGCAGTGCGACTGAAAAGCGTTGCTAGAGCTTGTGTAAAACTGCATCGGCTTTTTTGAAAGTACGATGCGCGTGCGCAGTGCGCCCCATATGCATGCGCAGAATTGCCGTTTTTTTTGCCTGATCACTGCGCTGCGAACGAAAGCAGCTAGCGTTCAACTCGGAATGAGGGCCATTATGCCCTAAAAATAAAACATATGATTAATAGCACAGCTTTACAGATTATATTTGACTCAAAAGATAAAATTAATCTAAAGATACTTTTACTAGCACTTGGATTTTTGATTTTCAGAGTTATAGAGATCAATGCCACAATCTTGAAGCAGAAAGTGACACCAACATTATTAGCAAAATGAAACGGAAATACTGTATTTTTTCCTGTTTACAGCAAGTGTCCAAATTGACATCTTGTGCTAAAGCACTACAGAGGATTTTACCGTCATCTGTACGCAAGAAAATAATAGCAAAAATAAATAATTCTAAAATCTGCAGATAAAGGCAGTAGGCTGGTGACATAAGACAGAAAAGACTAACTTACCAACGCATGACAGCAATTAAATGAGAAAACTTTTTATACAACTAGAATCTGACACTACCATAAAATTCCAGAGGGAACATAAAACGCTGCTAGACAAAACCAAGTTGGAGGAGGCAATATCAAGAAATACATACTGTATGAGTTTCTTTTTCCAGCACATCCCACCACACCCACCTATTATAACCTTCCCAACATATACAAGTCTCTCACAAAGCTCCCCAGGTGTCCCATTAGCTCTGTTATAGGTTCCCTGACTTCCAATCTGTCCTTTTGTTGACTATCATCTCCAGCATCAGGTGGCCTCATACATTAGATATCCAAGCAAATTCATTTTTTTTTACATTTAGATCATGCAGTGACCTGAATGAATTCACTCTGAACAGCATTTCTTTCACCCTGTCACAAAATGTCTTCCTTTTCAATCAGCATTTTTTTTAGACACGTACTGCCATGGGGACCAGGTTTGCACCAAGGTTTGCCAACTTCTACATGGGTCTCAAAGAGATGCTTATTTGGGCTGGTGAGCTCACCACAGACCTGGTCCTCTATGCCAGTAATAGACAGGAGGTTGGAGTAGATTCCACACAAGATAAGAAAAATATACTGTATGTAATGTCAGTGATATGAAGCTAACTATATACAGGTTGAGTATCCCATATCCAAATATTCCGAAATACGGACTTTATTGAGTGAGAGTGAGATAGTGAAATCTTTGTTTTCTGTGGCTCAATGTACTCAAACTTTGTTTAATACACAAAGTTATTAAAAATATTGTATTAAATGAACTTCAGGCTGTGTGTATAAGGTGTATATGAAACATAAATGAATTGTGTGAATGTACACACACTTTTTTTGTGCACAAAGTTATTAAAAATATTGGCTAAAATTACCTTCAGGCTGTGTGTATAAGGTGTATATGTAACATATATGCATTCTGTGCTTAGACTTAGGTCCCGTCACCATGATATCTCATTATGGTATGCAATTATTCCAAAATACGGAAAAATCCCATATCCAAAATACTGCTGGTCCCAAGCGTTTTGGATAAGGGATACTCAACCTGTAATAATTTATGTATGTAATCAAGTATAGATCACAGTGTCGCCGGTACTCCCAGGAGTTGAATACTATATACTCAAATATTGCGGGGATGCAAAGAAGCAAAATAACAAAACTTAGGAACAGTTTTCTCTTTTTGCTTCTTCGCATTCCCACAATATTTCAATACAAAACTAAAGACTACCAAGATTCTCTCCTGCAAGATAGGAAACTTTTATTTAAGAGGGACAATAGTACAGACACATTTCAATCAATCTATAAAACGAATATTATAGAAATAAAAGATTTGGCGGCATTACATGCATGGACTATAAGCTTAAAAAAATTGTCTTTTTACTGATCCACTTCTTATACCAGAATAAAATACAGGTAAGAAAATAATAATAATAATAATAATAATAATAATATTAAAAAAAGCCAGAAATTTAGGGAATTTATAAGCACCATGCTTCTTCTAAATGAAAAATTAATTAGTGCAGGTTTGAAAAATAATTGGTTACCCTCCTCAACCCTAGATGTGGTGCTAACAAATGTTTTACGTGTAGTTTTATTCAAAATGGAACAATTTCCTTTACCTCTTTTGCCAACAAGGAAAATGTTAGTTTTAACATAGGTATCAAATGTAATACCACATGTGTTAGGAAACTCCTGTACAATTACATCAAACCCCTAGTGCACTCGTAAAGGTCTTCTGCCTATAACAGCCAACCGTTGTTCCCATAGGCCAGGGCATTAAGCACACACCAGTACTTAAGGTGTCACCAAATCTTAAACCTCAAGCAGTAGGGACTGATATAATTGACAGGAGATCGCCGATATAGTTGGAGTAACAACAAAGCGGCAAGGACTCGGTTAACTGAAGAGACACCAAAAAGCACTAGATATGCTCATGACTTAGAGCAAGTTGTTGCAAGGATATCTCAGTGTAATATTATGCAAACAGTAGATTTGGTCATTAACCATAAGAGTAATACAAATTCAGAAATGCAGCACTATACTTTACCACTGATGGCATTCAGGTGAGAAGTGAATACACAGATCTGCACCACAGCTTAGAATTCAATAGCACTGGTTAAACACAATGGGGCAGATGTATTAAGCCTGGAGAAGTCATAAAAAAGTAATAAAGCGGTGATAACTACAACGTGATAATGCATCAGCCAATCAGCTCATAACTATCAATTTACTTATTGGAGTTGATTGGCTGGTGCGTTATCACCTTGCACTTATCACCGCTTTATCACTTCTTTATGCCTTCTCCAGGTTTAATACATCTGCCCCAATGACTCTTGCTGTTCACAATAGATATCCAGAGCAATGGAGGTATTTACAGCTACTTATTATGAGAGTAGCAGTAGCTATAACGTATGAAACGAGAGAACCACAGTCCATGGCTGAGAGGTATACCCAGTTTGCGCAGAAATCCAATGTAGACATAGCAGTAGTACAGTAATTAGCACAGGTGGGTTCACAACAGTTACTAAATGCACAGCTCACTCAGCATATACTAGGAAGCAACTAAAGCAAGGGTCAGTAATGCAGGTACTTAGCTGAGAATCACTCCAGGAAACATTAAAAATGTGCATTGCATGAATCAACATAAGGCCTGGTGGGCACTGTTTTTTTCTCAATTTGATATCCATGTCACATTCCATCCTGGTTCAACATTTTGTTACTGCATGTGCCAAGTGTGTTCAACATAACAATTCCCATCAGTCCTTGGCGGGAAAACTCTTGCTTTGTCTGTTCTCACCAAGTCCTTGACTCATTGTTGCATGGATTACATTACTGATCTGTGTAATGGTGTGTACACACGGTGAGATTTTTTCTTTCGATTTTGACTATATAGTCAAAATCGCAAGAAAAGTTAGTGCAAATCGCAAGGTGTTATGCCACTTGCGATCCCGATTTGATCCCGATGCGCGGTCCCGCCAGGTCCGTATCGCAAGAAAAGATAGACTGTGCAGGCAAGTCAATCCTTGCTAGATCGGTGTACTATCTAGTTCAGTGTTTTTCAACCACTGTGCCGTGGACAGCCCTGAAAAGAGCTTTTCTAGAAGACTTCAAGGGCCGCAGCACAAGCACTAATTGCAGTGTATGTCAAGTTGACATTCTGTGCTGCGGCTCCATCACCTCCCTCAGCGGCGCTGTATACTCCTGCGGCCTGGTTCCCGGGTACTTACAGTGGAGGTGCTCCGGTCATCAGGCACACATCACCGCTGCTGCTCTCCTGGGTCGTGTGGCCGCACTACAGGGAGGAGGTAAGAGGGTCCCCCAGGTGGGACCCACCGGTAAATTGCGATCCGGTCGCGGTACCAGGAGACGGATTGCGCCGCTGTGTCCATGCGGGGACCCCACTATATCCACCAAGGCAGGGAGCACAGGTCGCATTTACAAAAATACATTTGTTATAGGATCCATATTACCCGGTGGTGAAGTCCAGCAGGCACCATGTACAGCAGGTGTTCCCGCCCTGGAACTGCATTTCTCTCTCTCCCTCACTCACTCCCTGTCAGCGTTTGGGCACCATTTCACATAGCTGCGCTGATCCTGGGACTGCTGGCCACTGTCTCCTCGATAAAGCCACCTGCCTCATCAGCACTGTGCATTTACAGGGCACTTAAGTATTCTACATGTGGTTTAGACAGCGTTAGTTAAGAACAAGTGCACTACTATATGAATATTTAGTACAAGTATTCTGTGATATACATCCAGTGTTTACTGTGCATTGTTATATCTGTATACATACATTTCTATATGTAGTATTACTAGTCCAGTGCAGTTTTATTGGTTATATGTTATAATTTCTGCATTGTACCTGTTACTGTGTGTGCCTATAGCTTCTGTGTGGTTTCTTTTCCGTGTATCAGACATATTGCTATCACTATATTCTGTACCCTGGGGGGCTAAGTGTGTCATATAGTATTCCACAGGATATACTGTTTTGTATTTTTCACTGTGTGTTTCAGTCACCTCACACTGCTTAAATCCTCTGTTTGTGCTTTACATTTGCTGTCACATAATACAGGTTTTTTTTGCAGGTATTGTTTTTGTCTGGCTATTTGTTCTGTTGCGACCTAAGGCTACATTCCCAATAATGTCTGCTACACAGGGCGGGAAATCCGCAGACGCTACTGCATCATGCAGTGCTGGCGCCACGGATTTGACTGAGGAAAAGGTTTCAACTGAGGGTTCAAGTACTGGGTGCCCCGCACCTCCCAGTCAGTCTGTAGCACCTGTGGCTAATCAAGACCCACCTTGGGCTGCTTTTTCAAATATGCTGACTACGCTTGTAACATGACTTACACCCCATGTGGGACCTCCTCACTGTTGACAACACTATCATCTCCCCTGTTCCCCAACTCCGCTGCCTGGGCATCACTCTTGACTCCTCCCTCTCCTTTGCACCCTACATCCAAGCTCTGGCGAAATCTTGTCGGTTCCAGCTACGCAACATTGCTCGCATCAGGCCATTTCTCTCCCAGAGTGCAACTAAACTTATCATCCACTCACTGGTCAACTCACGACTCGACTACTGCAATGTTCTCCTCACTGGCCTCACTTGCTCCCACCTCGCTCCCCTCCAATCTGCCCTCAACTCCGCAGCTAGGCTCATCTTCCTCTCCTGCCGCTCCACTTCTGCCATCCCCTTCGACATAATCTACACTGGCTCCCATTCCCCTACAGAATCCTCTTCAAACTCCTCACCCTCACATACAAGGCCATCTCTAATTCCACTGCTCCCTACATCTCCAACCTCCTCTCCCTTCATACTCCCTCTCGCCCACTGTGGTCGGCTGATGACCGTCGCCTCTCCTCTGCCTTGGTCACTGCTTCCCATGCATGAGTTCAGGATTTTGCCCGTGCTGCACCCCTTCAGTGGAACGCGCTCCCCCGCACCATTAGACTCTCCCCAACCTTGCAAAGCTTCAAACGGGCAATGAAAACCCACCTATTTATCAAAGCATACCCCTCCAATGCATAACCTAGTCCTCAGGCTGCTCCTCCATCCCCCTGCACCATGCCTTGAACATCTCTGCTTTGCTTGCATACCGCCATCAGGCCTCCTCCTGCTTGCTTGCACCTCATGTCATCTGTCTGTCATCCCTCCCCACTAGATTGTTAGCTCTTCAGAGCAGGGCCCTCTTTCCTCTTGTTGTCTAAGCCCTCTTCTCAACACATTTCACTCAGCGACCATCTTTACCTGCTTTTTCTCCTACTGGTAAAGGCTCCTCTCTCTCTATGGCCGCCAGCCCCAAGTAGTACAATGATTACTCCCTTGCTACTTACATCTAAGCAGTATTATGTTTTGAGAATTGTGGTGCTCTTTGTTACCAGCACTCTATTTTTGTTATTTATTTACTGTTATGCTAAGTTTTGTCTCCCTGTACTGTCCTTTGTACGGCGCTGCGAAACACTTGTGGTGCCCTATAAATAAAATGTATTAATAATAATTACAGCCACATATTGTCCCTGTAGTAAATCCGCCATGGGCGGATACTATCTGTCAACCCAATTACAGAAATTAAGTCAGTCCTTGGTTAAACACAAACCTAACCCTCACCCTACTGGGAATAAAGGGTCCTCTAAGCGGGCCATTTCTTCCTCACAATCCACTAATATTTCGGATGATTCTTACCATGAGGATGGGGATTATACTTTTACCTTCTGATACGGATACAGTTGTTTCTGATGAGGAATCTACAACTCAGGTCGATGTTCCTGAACTAGTGGAGGCTATCAAGCTGATTCTCCAGATTGATGATGAGATTGAGCCTCCTACTACGTCTAGGAAACCTGATAAATTTAAAAGTCAGAAGGTTGCTAAAGTAGTTTTACCTCATACTGACCTCTTAATTGATATACGCCAGGAAGCCTAGTCTTCTCCAGGAAAGAAATTTTCCCTGTCTAAAAGGATGTTGGCTCATTATCCTATCCCTGCGGAGTTGAGTAACAAGTGGGAAACTCCACCGCTTGTGGACTCTCATGTCACCCGTCTAGTCCCGTCTAGTGGTGTCTTCTACTCTGCCTGTCACCACTGTCACTTCACTGAAGAAACCGACGGATAAGCGCGTGAGGGATGCCTGAAGTCAGTGTCGGAACTAGCGAGCAGTGGGCCCATGTGCGACAAAATGCTTTGGGCCCCCCCCTCATCCCATACAAGTCCACCCCCTCACCCTTGGAGAGGATCTGGGGAGGGGGACCTGCTCAGGGCCAGGGAAATGGATACCTAGCAACAGTGCCGTAATTAGACATTTTAGCGCTGTGTGCAAGAAACGGCATCGGAGCCGCCCCCCCACTCCATGTAAAACAGGGGAAGTGCGCGCCACAGGCGCGTGCAAAACAAATAGGGCGTGGCTTCGTAGGGAAGGGGTGTGACCACAAAATAATACCAATTCATATAACGGTGCACAGTAGTCTCCATTATTCAAATTACGCCGCACGGTAGCAACACTACACCAGGTAGAGCCCCTTTTTACACCTTACGGTGGACAGATTCCCCTTTTCTCTAACGTCCTAGTGGATGCTGGGGACTCCGTAAGGACCATGGGGAATAGACGGGCTCCGCAGGAGACATGGGCAAGAAATAATTTAGATTCTAGTGTGCTCTGGCTCCTCCCTCTATGTCCCTCCTCCAGACCTCAGTTAGTTTGAATCTGTGCCCGGACGAGCTGGGTGCTGTTCAGTGAGCTCTCCTGAGCTTGCTGTAAGAAAGTATTTTGTTAGGTTTTTTATTTTCAGGGAGCTCTGCTGGCAACAGACTCCCTGCATCGTGGGACAGAGGGGAGAGAAGCAGCCCTACTCTCTGAAGATAGGTCCTGCTTCTTAGGCTACTGGACACCATTAGCTCCAGAGGGATCGTACACAGGATCTCACCCTCGTCGTTCGATCCCAGAACCGCGCCGCCGTCCCCCTCGCAGAGCCGGAAGACAGAAGCCGGGTGAGCATAAGAAGCAAGAAGACTTTGAAATCGGCGGCAGAAGACTCCAGTCTTCACTGAGATAGCGCACAGCACTGCAGCTGTGCGCCATTGCTCCCACACACACCTCACATACTCCGGTCACTGTAGAGGGTGCAGGGCGCAGGGGGAGGGGGGGGGGGGGGGTGGCGCCCTGGGCAGCAATTGGGACCTCTTTGGCAAAAGTACACATATATACAGTTGGGCACTGTATATATGTATGAGCACCCGCCAAGAAAATGTATATTTAAGCGGGACAAAAGCCCGCCGTCGAGGGGGCGGGGCTTCTTCCTCATCACTCACCAACTCCATGTTTTTCTCCACAGCACCGCTGAGAGGAAGCTCCCCACCCTCTCCCCTGCAGATACACGGTAGAAGAGGGTAAAAAGAGACGGGGGGGAGGGGTTGCACATAATTAGGCGCAAAAATCATTATAAACAGCAGCTACTGGGTTAACATTAAGTTACTGTGTTATTCCTGGGTTATTAGCGCTGGGGTGTGTACTGGCATACTCTCTCTCTGTCTCTCCAAAGGGCCTTGTGGGGGAATTGTCTTCAGATGAGCATTCCCTGAGTGTGTGGCGTGTCGGTACGTGTGTGTCGACATGTCTGAGGTAAAAGGCTCCCCTAAGGAGGAGATGGAGCAAATATGTGTGTGAGGGGTGTCTCCGTCGACAACGCCGACACCTGTTTGGATATGTGTAATTAAGTGCTAAGGTGAATTTATTGCACAAAAGATTAGAGAACAGACAGTGAATCTACACAGGTCTGTCCCTATGTCGCAGAGACCTTCAGAGTCTCACAATGCTCACTATCCAAAATAATAGACACTGATATCGACACGGAGTCTGACTCCAGTGTCGACTACGATAATGCAAAGTTACAGCCAAAATGGCAGGAAAGTATTCAATATATGATTATTGTAACAAAGGATGATTTGCATATCACTGATGACTCATCTGTCCCTGACACAAGGGTACACATGTTAAGGGGAAGAAAGCTGAGGTAAATTTCCCTCCTCTCATGAAGAAAAAGAGCGGGAATCTCCAGACATGAAGCTGCAGCTTCCCACAAAGAATTCTCAGGGAGTATCCTTCCCCTACTAGGGCCAGGATACGATGGGAATCTTCCCCTAGGGTGTCACGTTTGCCCAAAAGGTAGCCCTGACTTAACAGCTATCCTCAGGAATCCTGCAGATTTCGGCCCTATCCATTTTCTTTCAAAAAGAGTTGGCTTCTCTACCAGAAGTTCAGACGTTTGTAAGGGAGTGCTGCATATTTAGCCTCCTTTTGTGCCTCCAGTGGCACCTTTGGATCTTAACGTGGTGTTAAGTTTCCTGATATCACACTGGTTTGAACCACTTAAAATGGTGGAGTTAAAATATCTCACGTGGAAAGTGGTCATGCTATTAGCCTTAGCTTCGGCTAGGCGTGTGTCAGAATTAGCGGTTTTGTCACATAAAAGCCCCTATCTGGTTTTCCATATGGATAGAGCAGAATTGCGGACCCGTCCACAATTTCTGTCTGGAGGATTCCGAGTTACTGATGTGGTCAGGGCTTTGAAGGTTTATGTAGCCAGAACGGCTAGAGTCAGGAAAACGGGGTCACTGTTTCTCCTGTATGCATCCAACAAGCTGGGTGCTCCTGCTTCAAAGCAAACTATCGCTCGCTGGATCTGTAACACGATTCAGCAGGCTCATTCTGCGGCTGGATTGCCGCTGCCAAAATCAGTTAAAACCCATTCCACTAGGAAGGTGGGCTCTTCTTGGGCGGCTGCCCAAGGGGTCTCGGCATTACAACTATGCCGAGCTGCTACTTGGTCAGGTTCAAACACTTTTGCAAAGTTCTACAAGTTTGATACCCTGGCTGCGGAGGACCTATTGTTTGCTCAATCGGTGCTGCAGAGTCATCCGCACTCTCCCGCCCGTTTGGGAGCTTTGGTATAATCCCCATGGTCCTTACGGAGTCCCCAGCATCCACTAGGACGTTAGAGAAAATAAGATTTTACTTACCGGTAAATCTATTTCTCGTAGTCCTTGAGTGATGCTGGGCGCCCGTCCCAAGTGCAGACTTTTTCTGCAATACTTGTATATAGTTATTGCTGCAATAAGGGCTATGTTATTGTTGCATCAGGGTTGAACTGATGCTCTGTTGTTGTTCATACTGTTGACTGGGTAAGTTTATCACAAGTTATACGGTGTGATTGGTGTGGCTGGTATGAGTCTTGCCCTGGATTTCCAAAATCCTTTCCTTGTACTGTCAGCTCTTCCGGGCACAGTTTCTCTAACTGAGGTCTGGAGGAGGGACATAGAGGGAGGAGCCAGAGCACACCAGAATCTAAATTCTTTCTTAAAGTGCCCATCTCTCCTGCGGAGCCCGTCTATTCCGCATGGTCCTTACGGAGTCCCCAGCATCCACTACGGACTACGAGAAATAGATTTACCGGTAAGTAAAATCTTATTTTTACACATTATGGCAGACAGCGTCAACCTTTTACACATTACGGCAGACAGTGGCCCTCATTCCGAGTTGATCGGTCGCAAGGCGAATTTAGCAGAGTTACACACGCTAAGCCTACGCCTACTGGGAGTGTATCTTAGCTTCTTAAAATTGCGACCGATGTAATCGCAATATTGCAAATACAAACTACTTTGCAGTTTCTGAGTAACTTCAACCTTACTCTGCCTGTGCGATCAGATCAGTGCTTGTCGTTCCTGGTTTGACGTCACAAACACACCCAGCGTTCGCTCAGACACTCCCCCGTTTCTCCAGCCACTCCTGCGTTTTTTCCGGAAACGGTAGCGTTTTCATCCACACGCCCATAAAACGCCGTGTTTCCGCCCAGTAACACCCATTTCCTGTCAATCACATTACGATCGCCGGAGCGATGAAAAAGCCGTTAGTAAAAATACTATCTTCATTGTTAAATTACTTGGCGCAGTCGCAGTGCGAATATTGCGCATGCGTACTAAGCGGATTTTCATTGCGATGCGATGAAAAATACCGAGCGAACGACTCGGAATGAGGGCCAGTGTCCCCTTTTTTACACATTATGGCAGACATTCTCCCCTTTTTTACACATTACGGCAGACAGCGTCCCATTTTTACACATTACGGCAGACAGCGTCCCCCTTTTTACACATTACGGCAGACAGCATCCCCTTTTTTACATATTACGGCAAACAGCGTACCTTTTTTACACATTACGACAAACAGAGTAGATAGATAGATAGATAGATAGATAGATAGATAGATAGATAGATAGGATATATTATACTTACTGTTTCCGCTGGCTCAGGCTCCTGGTGCAGCTTCTGGCAGAAGATGATCCCGGGCAGGGGAGAAGAAGGAGAAGGGAGGTGGAGGAGGGAGCCGCAGCAGCGCATTGTAATTGGTGGAGGCGCTGCTGCTGCTGTCCCTCTCCTTCACTATAGGCTGCCCTCCGCCGCGTGAATGCTGGGAAGCACATCCCAGCATTCACAGCGGCAGAGGGCAACCTATGGTGAAGGAGAGGGCCAGCAGCAGCGCCTCCACCAATTAGACAGCGCTGCTGCGGCTCCCTCCTCCACCTCCCTTCTCCTCCTTCACCCCCCCCCCCCCCCCTGTAATCGGTGCGCTCCTCTCCTCGGCTGCGGCACACAGCAGCAGCAAGGCAGCATGTAATGAGTCAGTTTGACTCATTACATGTTGCTCTGGCTTTGGGCCCCTGGACAGTGGCAGGCCCCAGTGCAAGGCACTGCCTGCACTGGCGGTAGTTCCGCCACTGCCTGAAGTCTATCTACACACTTACTGGTGCTGTACATAGACCCACTATGGCAGCCTCTTGGGTTGCAAAAGCTATTGAAGCATGGGTTCAGGCAGTTGAGGATGAGCTACCTCTAAATTTTTCTGACACTGCCAGACAATATCTGTCATATATTACCACAGCCGCTCACTATATTCAGGAGGCGGCTACTGATGCCGGTGAAATGGCGGCCAAGGTGTCTACTACGTCTATCCTGGCTCACCGGATTTTGTGGTTAAGGTCCTGGAATGTGGACCTGGACTCCAAAAAGACCTTGGAGGTTCTCTCTTTTAAGGGGGACATACTATTTGGGGAGAATCTGAACAAGATCGTGACTGACTTGGCAACAGCCAAGACTGCATGTCTCCCAAGTACCAATCCTTCTGCTCTGAAGGCTAAGAGTACCACTATTCGTTCCTTTCGACCTCCAGGTAAAGCAAAGGGTCAGGCATATCCGAGACAGGCTCGTACTTCCAAAACCACCAAGCCCAATTCTAAGCAATCTTGGGCCGCCCGTCAGCCTGCTTCCAAACGGGACAAGCCTGCAGCAATGCGGGTCAGGTCTCCCCCTGGGGGACCCCAGGGTGGGAGGCTGACTTCTGCACTTTGCCCAGGCCTGGTTAAGGACCACTTCGGACGCCTGGGTGCAGGAAGTTGTCTCATGCGTAGGCGATCTCTTTCAAGAGACGCCCCAATCAACAGTTCTGCTCAACGGTTATCCCTTCGGATCTGCTGAAAGCACAAATTCTACACTTGGTTGTACAATCTCTCCTAGATACTGGAGTGATTGTGCCGGTATCTCTGTCTCCAAGAGGCAGGGGTTACTATTCGACCCTGTTTCTAGTCGCGAAACCAAATGGGTCCTCCCGGCCTATACTCAACCTCAAATCTTTGAACAAATTTGTGAGGGTATCCAAATTCCGTATGAAAACTCTGCACTCTGTTGTACTGGCTATGGAGCCCAAGGACTATATGGTATCCCTGGACATACAGGATGCTTACCTGCACATACCTATTGCCATGTCGCATCAGCAATATCTGCGGTTTGCTATTGGCAACCTACATTATCAATTCCAGGCCTTGCCTTTTGGACTGACCATGGCTCCTTGGATCTTTACCAAGGTCATGGCAGTCATGATGGCTTTTCTCCACTGCCAGGGTGTCAGGATCATGCCGTATCTCGACGACATGCTGATCCTGGCAAACTCCCCAGAGGTTCTCCTCAGTCATCTGGAACTGACGGTCCAATTCCTACAAGCCCACGGGTGGCTCATGAACTGTAAAAAGTCCTCGCTGGTTCCTGCTCATGCATGGTGCACCTGGGTGCATTGCTGGACAGACAACCAATGATTGTTCTTGTCTCCAGAGAAAGTCCTGAAACTTCAGGACAGGATCAGATACTTCCTCTCTCGCCAGAGAGTATCAATACACTCAGCAATGCAAGTACTAGGCCTCATGGTGTTGGCATTTGACATGGTAGAGTTTGCTCAATTTCATTCCCGCCCTCTGCAACGATTAATCCTTTCCAAGTGGAATGGCCTGCCTCCCCAGATCAAGTCTCAAATGATCTCCTTGACTCCAGAGGTTCGTCTGTCACTGAGCTGGTGGCTACAGGACCAACAGTTGAGCAGGGGCCATCCCTTCTGGATCTCCAACTGGGTCCTCCTAACAACGGACGCCAGTCTGCGGGGTTGGGGCATGGTGTTTGAGCAACACGTTCTCCAGGGTCGGAGGACCAAGGAGGAATGTCTCCTCCCGATAAACATTCTGCGGGCAGTGTTCAATGCGTTGACACTGGCGCTGCCTCTGGTACAAAACAGACCTGTTCAAGTACAATCAAACAATGCCACCACGGTAGCATACATAAATCATCAAGGTGGCACTCGAAGTCGCATGGCAATGATGGAAGTGTAAAAAATTCTCCAATGGGCGGAATGCCATCTGCCAGCCATATCGGCAGTGTTCATTCCAGGAGTCCTCAGCTGGGAAGTGGACTTTCTCAGTCGTCAGGACGTACTTGCCAGAGAGTTGAGTCTTCATCCCGAAGTCTTTCAACTCCTAGTGGACAAGTGGGGCCTACCAGATGTAGAACTGATGGCGTCTTGACACAATCACAAGGTTCCGGTCTTCGGAGCAAGGACAAGGGATCGTCAAGCTGGGTTTGTGGATGCACTAGCAATTCCAGGGAACTTTCGGCTGCCATATGTGTTCCCTCCAGTGTCACTCCTCCCCAGGGTACTACGGAAGTTCAAGCAAGAAGGAGAAGTACTACTTCTAGTCACTCCAGCGTGGCCCAGACGGCATTGGTTCTCAGACCTTCGGGGTCTCTCGACAGAACGTCCTCTTCTACTTCCTCAACGCCCTGACCTCCTCGTTCAGGGCCCTTGTGTTTACCCGGACCTGGCCAGACTGGCTTTGACGACGTTTCCCTTGAAGCATCACTCCTGAGAGCAAAAGGATTCTCTGAGGCGGTCATTCAAACTATGTGGAAAGCCCCTAAACCAGCTTTGGCTCTGATTTATTACAGGGTCTGGAATTCTTACTTCACTTGGTGTGCTGCTAAGAATTATGATGCGTATACTTTCAAAACTTCAAGACTTTTGGCTTTTCTCCAGCAAGGCCTAGACTTGCGCCTTCATCTGGCCTCCCTCAAGGTTCATAGATATGCCTTGTCGGCGTGGTTTCATAGGAAGATTGCGTCTCTTCCTGACTTTCACACTTTGACTCAGGGTGTTCTACGGATTCAGCCTCCCTATGTCCCTCCTGTGGTTCCATGGGATCTGTCTGGTGTATTGAATGCCTTGCAAGAATCTCCATTTGAACCACTTGAGTCTGTGGACCTTAAATGCCTTACGCTTAAGGTCATTTTTCTGTTGGCTGTTGCCTCTGCTAGGAGGGTGTCAGACTTAGGCGGTATAGCCTGTCATATACCCTTTCTGATTTTTCACCATGACCAGGCTGTTCTTCGAACTTGCCCTGGTTAGTTGCCTAAGGTGGTGTCATCTTTTCACCTTAACCAGGAGATTGTGGTTCCGGCCTTCACCTCTTCTGGTCTGTCCTCCAAAGAAAAATCTTTGGATGTGGTACAGGCTCTCCGTGTCTATGTGGAGAGGACTGTCTCCATCAGAAGGTCTGATTCTCTTTTTGTACTTTTTGGTTTTTACAAACATGGCTGGCCTGCGAATAAGCAGACCTTGGCCAGATGGATAAGAATGGTGATTGCACAAGCCTATGCGCAGGCTGGGCTCCCAACTCCTGCTGCTATTACAGCCCAATCGGTGTGTTGGACCTTCAATTGTCAGAACAATTGTGCAAGGTGGCTACATGGTCCTCAGTGAACACATTCATCAGGTTCTATGCCTTTGATACTTCTGCCTACCAGCATGCTTCCTTTGGACGCCGGGTTCTTGTGCCCGCTATAGTGCGTCCCCTCCCATGAGGAACTGCTTTTGGGACATCCCTGATGTTATTCCCTGTGGAATCCCAGTGTACCCCGCTGCAGAAAAGGAGATTTATGGTAGACTTACCATGGTTAAATCTCTTTCTGCGAGGTACACTGGATTCCACAGGGCGCCCACCCTGACTCACTTAGCTTCTTTGGGTTTGTATGGCATTAGCTGCTGGTACCTTCTCCTGTCGTGAGAATGTGGTTCTATGTGGCTAACCTCTACCATCTCTATTTTACCTGCTACTGCATTGGACTGGTTAACAAAACTGAGCTCCAGTGCCTGGAGGCGGGGCTATAGAGGAGGCGGTGCAGTGCATCCTTGGAAAGTCAAAGCATTAGCGTGTTGGTGCCTCGGATCAAGATCCAACTCTACACCCTGATGTTATTCCCTGTGGAATCCAGTGTACCTCGCAGAAAGAGATTTAACCATGGTAAGTCTACCATTAATCTCCTTATCTCCTCCTCACAGGATGATTGGCTAAATCTACTTCCCTGGGCAGAATTTGAATACATTAACCATTATCTGTGTTTCACATTGTTTACTGTCTGTACCCCAGTGTACCAATATTCCACTCCACTATCAGCTGCCTTTAGGGTTGCACCTCTCCCGGATTTCCGGGATTCTCCAGGATTTGTGGGCAACCCTCCAGGAGGCTTTTCCCCTGACTCGGATTCCAGGATTCTTCCAGAATAAGGGGACCCTGGGAGCGTAGGCGAGCGCAGGAGCAGCGCGCGGCCGGCAACACACCACACAGACCTGTCAGTCTTAGCAGAGCTCCGCCTCCACCAGCCCACAATCTAGTGCTTGTGGAGGGACTGCTGGGGGCAGAGCCGGCGGCAGTGCGGCGTGCACATAGGGGAAGGTCGTGAGTAAGGGGGATGAGCTGGCACTTTCTGCCACGCTGAGCGACACTGAGCACTAGCCTAGGTGAGCACATTTAAATAATAGCAATTGACGTGACTGACGTGACAGCCAGGGCAACAGGTGCCCCCCGGCCAGGGCCGGCAACAGACACCTTGGGGCCCGGTACAGTGATATCTCTGGGGCCCCCTCAGAGCAACGGAATTTGCTGCTCTATATAATAAACTTTTACTAAAAAAATATTAGAGATGTGCACCAGAAATTTCTCGGGTTTTGTGTTTTGGTTTTGGATTCGGTTCCGCGGCCATGTTTTGGATTCGGAAGCGTTTTGGCAAAACCTCCCTGAAAAATTTTTGTCGGATTCGGGTGTGTTTTGGATTCGGGTGTTTTTTTTTCAAAAAAAACCCTCAAAAACAGCTTAAATCATAGAATTTGGGGGTAATTTTGATCCTTTAGTATTATTAACCTCAATAACCATAATTTCCACTAATTTCCAGTCTATTCTGAACACCTCACACCTCACAATACTATTTTTAGTCCTAAAATTTGCATCGAGGTCACTGGATGACTAAGCTAAGCGACCCAAGAGGGTGGCACAAACACCTGGCCCATCTAGGAGTGGCACTGCAGTGTCAGACAGGATGGCACTTAAAAAAATTGGCCCCAAACAGCACCTGATGCAAAGAAAAGAGAAAAAGAGGTGCACTGTGGTCGCTGGACGGCTAAGCTAAGCGACACAAACACCTCAATATCACAGGAATTATTTGTTCTAATCAATGGTATTATTGGTCCAAATCACTGGCAGAAAATGACAAAATCACTGGAATCATTTGGCATGATCACTGTAATTAATAATTAATTATAAATCACTGATATTAATTGGTAAAATCTCGCTATCGCCTGCCTAGTGAGGTGGAATCTAGATGGGATTTTGTACCGGGGACACAATAACTTCATCAATTGTCTAAATCCCAATGCACTAATGGCGGAAAACGGGCGCACGTCTAACAGCGCACTGATTATACTGAGAACTGATTATACTGATCAATCACTGATTATACTGAGCACTGATTTTACTGAGCACTGATAATACTACAGAGAACTGACACTGAGCAGCGAGAACAGCACTGGACTATTGTACTGTAGTATACTGGTCACCACAATGCTGCACTGTACTACTATATACTACTCACAACAATGCAGCACAGATATGGATACTTGAAGTGACACAGAGCTGCAAGATACAGCAATGGCCTACTGTACTGTACAACTATATTCTATTGGTAACCAAAATGCTGCACTGTACTACTATATATACTGCTCACAAAAATGCAGCACAGATATGGAATGGATACTTGCAGTGACACAGAGCTGCAAGATACAGCAATGGCCTACTGTACTGTACTTTATACTGCTGGTCACCAAAATGCTGCACTGTCCTACTATATACTGCTCACAATAATGCAACACAGATATGGACAGTATACTTGACACAGAGCTGCAATATACAGCAATGGCCTACTGTACTGTACTATATGTATACTGCTAGTCACCAAAATGCTGCACTGTCCTACTATATACTGCTCACAATAATGCAGCACAGATATGGATAGTATACTTGACACAGAGCTGCAAGATACAGCAATGGCCTACTGTACTGTACTATATGTATACTGCTGGTCACCAAATTGCTGTACTGTCCTACTATGTACTGCTCACAATAATGCAACACAGATATGGATAGTATACTTGACACAGAGCTGCAAGATACAGCAATGGCCTACTGTACTGTATGTATACTGCTGGTCACCAAAATGCTGCACTGTCCTACTATATACTGCTCAGAATAATGCAGCACAGATATGGATAGTATACTTGACACAGAGCTGCAAGATACAGCAATGGCCTACTGTACTGTACTATATTTATACTGCTGGTCACCAAAATGCTGTACTGTCCTACTATATACTGCTCACAATAATGCAGCACAGATATGGGGGGTCATTCCGAGTTGTTCGCTCGCAAGCTGCTTTTAGCAGCTTTGCACACGCTAAGCCGCCGCCTACTGGGAGTGAATCTTAGCATAGTAAAATTGCGAACGAAAGATTCTCAAAATTGCGATTACACACCTCTTAGCAGTTTCTGAGTAGCTCCAGACTTACTCGGCATCTGCGATCAGTTCAGTGCTTGTCGTTCCTGGTTTGACGTCACAAACACACCCAGCGTTCGCCCAGACACTCCTTCGTTTCTCCAGCCACTCCCGCGTTTTCCCAGAAACGGTAGCGTTTTTTCGCACACACCCATAAAACGGCCAGTTTCCGCCCAGAAACACCCACTTCCTGTCAATCACATTACGATCACCAGAACGAAGAAAAAACCGTGAGTAAAATATCTAACTGCATAGCAAATTTACTTGGCGCAGTCGCACTGCGGACATTGCGCATGCGCATTAGCGACTAATCGCTCCGTTGCGAGAAAAAAATAACGAGCAAACAACTCGGAATGACCCCCATGGATAGTATACTTGACACAGAGCTGCAAGATACAGCAATGGCCTACTGTACTGTACTATATGTATACTGCTGGTCACCAAAATGCTGCACTGTCCTACTATATACTGCTCACAATAATGCAGCACAGATATGGATAGTATACTTGACACAGAGCTGCAAGATACAGCAGTGGCCTACTGTACTGTACTATATGAATACTGCTGGTCACCAAAATGCTGCACTGTCCTACTATATACTGCTCACAATAATGCAGCACAGATATGGATAGTATACTTGACACAGAGCT
This sequence comes from Pseudophryne corroboree, assembly GCF_028390025.1. NCBI lineage: Eukaryota > Metazoa > Chordata > Amphibia > Anura > Myobatrachidae > Pseudophryne > Pseudophryne corroboree. The sequence goes on from NC_086449.1 coordinate 314,999,974, forward strand.
GCAAGATACAGCAATGGCCTACTGTACTGTACTATATGTATACTGCTGGTCACCAAAATGCTGCACTGTCCTACTATATACTGCTCACAATAATGCAACACAGATATGGATAGTATACTTGACACAGAGCTGCAAGTTACAGCAATGGCCTACTGTACTGTACATTATGTATACTGCTGGTCACCAAAATGCTGCACTGTCCTACTATATACTGCTCACAATAATGCAGCACAGATATGGATAGTATACTTGACACAGCTGCAAGATACAGCAATGGTCTACTGTACTGTACTACTATAATGATATACTGATGGTCCCCACAATGCAGCACACTGAGCACAGATATTTGCAGCACACTGAGCACAGATATGGAGCATTTTCAGGCAGAGAACGTAGATATTTGCAGCACACTGAGCACAGATATTTGGAGCACACTGAGCACAGATATGGAGCTTTTCAGGGAGAGAACGCAGCCACGTCCTCTCCGTTCAATCTCCAATGCACAAGTGAAAATGGCGGCGACGCGCGGCTCTTTATATAGAATACGAATCTTGCGAGAATCCGACAGCGGGATGATGTTGTTTGGACGCGTTCGGGTTAACCGAGCAAGGCGGGAAGATCCGAGGCTACCTCGGAACCTGTAAAATAGGTGAAGTTCGGGGGGGTTCGGATCTCGGAGAACCGAAACCGGCCATCTCTAATAAATATATATATATATATCTATCCACAGCATACAGATATATAAATATGTATATCTCTCCTTCCTCCCTCACACACACCACGGTCTCTCCCCAAGAACTCCATGATGATTCCCTGCTCACATCCCTGCCGGACACTAAGTGGCATATACTTGGGGTCCCTCTGATCTTTGGAGCCCTGGTACAGGTGTTCCCTTTGACCCCCCCCCCCCCCCTGTCGCCGGCATGCACCCGGCCGGGCAGTGTGTAGAGATGGCGCCTGCAGTCTGTCACTGTATCCCTGGCAGAGAGGCTCATACACAGCAACGGAGTACACATGCCCCTTGCCAGCAAAAACACACCCCTTTTTGGGCACACTGTTCCTATTTAAAATATAGGTAGTAGGAACACCAAAATAAGGACTTCTATGGGTGAGGGGTGATGGTGCTGGGAAAGGGGTGCAGGGTCATAGGCTGAACTAGCGATGGTGCTAGGGGGAACCAGCCAAAATCTTGCCTAGGGCATCATATTGGTTAGGACCGGCTCTGGTCTTGTTCGTCACACGTGCAATGTCTCTTTAAAGAGACATTGTGTGGTGGAGAATCATAAACGAAAAACAAAAATAGAAAATGATGGTATAGTATGTTTCCATTAGTCAAACATCCATGTAGAAAGAGCATAGAAAATCCCAAGGTGTGTACCAAACTGTTCTGGACTTTTTGTCTATATGAAAGTAGTTTTTTTTCAAAATTTCGTGTATTTCTAATAAAATACATATTTACTATTTTATAAATGTGGTTCATCATTTTATTAACATGAACATTGCTTGGTGTCGGGGGGGGGGGGGGGGGGTTGGGATTGTGGGGTGGGGGGTGATTGTTTTGACTAAAACGCATTTTCAGCAAAAAAAGATGCACAGCGCTAGCGGAGCTGCACGAGACCTTGCAGATTACTTGTACTAGCCCTCTCATGTTGTGTGGCATATGGAGGCTAGATGTACAGTATGAGGATAGATTGGAAAGGCTATGGACCAGAGGAAATAGCCTAGATAAAAGCTTCTGACATTCATGTTCCAACCCTGGTTAGTAAATTCCATCTCAAGTTTCTGGTTACGACTCATCTCTAGCGTCACACATTGGGGTTTTAGCCCTCTTATATGCGGCAGTGCCATCTCATGGTCATTCATGCTTCCCCGGGCTATCCCTGAAGAACTGCATCTTTATTGTAAACAAACAGTCTGACTGTATGGGTACGGCCATATTGGATTCTAGCATGTGATTCATCCACTCTAACCAGATTACAGAAGCTGTGCTCACATGGTATGATTATCTAATTTACACTGTGAGCACCCTATTTAAATAAGCTTCAGAGACCAGTTCATGGCCAGAACAACACACTTCATTCTCATTTGTATAGGTCCCGGGCTCTGGGCTTCAGTTGCTTCCAGCTCTGTTCCGGTGTTCTCAGCTAGTGCTCTGTTTACAATTAGTTTGCAGGAAACACACTATACAGGGGATGGTCATCATTGGCACTTGTGGGTGCCTCAGTTTTTGTGCAGAGCACCAGGCATGATCCTGAACGAAAACGCCCATAGTGGAAATGGGGAAGGGACAACATACTTACATATATTACGCACGAAATATAAATATGCACACAGGACGTAACCTCGGCCTCCTGCCAGAGATTGGCCCTTCGATTACCTACGAATAGGCAAAAGTGCTGGATCAAGAGATACCATGGCTTAGTGCCGACTTACCATAACCATGGCCTAGTGCCGACTTACTATAACCATGGCCTAGTGCAGATTCACCACAGCCTATCGCTAACTTACCAAAACCATGGCCTAGTGCCGGATCAGAGCTGCTTTGGCCTAACGCCAACATACCAAACCTTTTGACCTCACAATAGCTTTGGGCTGGCTACCCACTGTGCCCCGCCTATTGCTGCCTATGTGGGAGACTTGCTAATGTGCCTAATGCCCGCCTAACTGGAACCCTTGCAATGCTTTGGCCCTAACCTGAACCTTAACAATAGCCTTGGGCCTAATGCCCACTGTGCTCTGGCCTATTGCTGCAGTTGGGGGCTGAATATCCTTCCCAAGGGCTTAGTGCCCAATCCCTGGCTGTACTCCTTATGCTGTATGGGCTTGGAGCCCACCTGCTACATCACAAGCCTGAAGCCTGATATATCCACGGGCCTAGTGCCTAAACCCTGGTGGTCTAGGGCATTACATGCTGGACTTACCAGTCCTGAGGGCTTTGGCTGAACCAAACCTGGCTCAGCCACGCCCACCACATGGTCTTCACCAGAGGTGGAATCGCGGCCACCACCTCTGGGCTTCCCGGAGCCTTCACCAGGGCAGCGGTGGCCATTGCTAGCTCTTTTCCATTGCACACCGCTGCCCCAGGGCTTCGTCTTCACCAACAGTCGTCAGCTCCTTGGTCTTCAGCCGGCATGTGATGGCCTGTTTCAGCTCTTTTCCAATGGGCGACGCCCCCGGGGACTTCTGGTGCTTTCCCCGATGTCTTCTATCTTCTTGCTTCAGGAGCTCTTCACTACTCCTTCCTGGCCGATGAAGGAGCAAGTGCCAGAGGGTGGGGCTGTGATGTGGTAATCCAGGATTGGCTCGCTGTTGCCACTCCTGATTGGCCACCAGCTCGTGAGCTGTGATTGGCTCACCGTTGGCTTCAAATTCAAAATGCGGTGCTGTGATTGGTGTGGCAGAACATGCGGGTGGGCAGCTGCAGCAGCACTGCTCAGCTAGCTATAATGTATGTAACAGTGCGCCCGGCAGAGAAGGAGATGGAGGTACCTCACTGCTACATACATCACAATGGGCAGTGCTGTAGCAAGTGGCAGGGGGGCTAGGGAAATTGCGGCCCTGTGGGTGCTGCTGAACAGTTCTCCACCCACAGACATATGCACAACATAAGCACTGCATATGCGCTGTGTGCCAGTTACCACCGGCACAGCACTAGTTACTGCACTGGTTCACAGGTTGGTGGTCCAGGACCAAATAAAATTATTTATAGTCCATGTTATAGGCTTAACCAGTCCTGATGGCTGGCATTCAAAAAATATGTGGACACACAAAAGCACAACCCTGTCCACCACCATATAACTGAACCATATAACTGAACCTGAGGATAACAATTCAGCACAATTTACTTAATTTATATTGTTTTTCCGAAATTTCTAAATAAGAAACTTGCCCCGCGATCACCTCTGCCTGTCAATCAGGCAGAAGCGATTGCACATGTGAGATGCCGTCGCATAATACTGTGTGTGCATGCGCAGTGTGGCTTCTGCGCGTATGAACACTACATTGGGCATCAGACTGCAAATGCTACCGCTGCAGCGTTCCAGTCTAAATTAGGCCCATAGTGTCCACTGCAGTGCAGTGTCCAGTGCATTAAAAGCAGGACTGTATGCTTCTGATTTAACATCTTTTCTTTTAACATCTTTTCATCAGTTCAAAATTTGGCTGTTTGAAGGTTACTTAGCCATAGCACCTAAATTCCTGCTGGCCAAAGACTGGGTGACTTTACTATGTAGCAATATAGTAACAAGATACAAATATCCAAATTTAAGTGAGAAAATGCAGGACAGATCCATAACTAACATGATAAAATATGAATCATTAATGAAATGCCATTTATAGTTATTTTATACTCATAACTCAAACAAATGGGCTCACTCCAAAACTATATTCTAGGTCTTAAAAAATGATAAGCACATACTGTGCGTATTGCCATTTTTCCAGTGCAGGATATTGCTTTGACTGTGGTAATAACTAAAGCCTAGAAATTATTGCAATTTAGAAGGGATCATTTATTATATACCAAATTGGCTTGTTATTTACAGTTCATATTAAAAATATTGAATATGGAAATGGTTCAACTTTTACAAAATTTGTAATATTGCTAAATTAAGCTTGAGCTTCATCCAACAACAAGAGACAATCGTTTTTAAAGTGTATGGATGGTTTATAGCTAATGATTATTAAAACTAGAGCTATGAGAGGAGCTTGTGCAGAAAGATGAATGCTGAGATTTGTCATTGTAATGCATTCTGCTTATATAGTTATTGAGGTTTGAATCATGCATATCCTTCTACAGAATCTGTTATGTTCATCCCTACGATGGGCGCCTCAACCCCAGTTTCAATGTGCTCATTTATTTATCAATAAATATATATTTTTCTTATTTACAGAGACGATAAATGCAAAATGTAATGTTATAATTTCTCAACACTCAGAGTGCATATTTGCCTAAAAGATTAAAACTGGTAAAGAGGTACACAGTAACACAATGCAGCCATTGGGGGCTCATTATTTATTGAAGACATCAAGCTTTCCAGTAAAAAAGAAATAGTCAAAGTAGAAACGAGATAATTATTGGAAAACTGTGTACTGGGTGAGCAGTTGTTCACATTAGTTGGTTGCAGGGGCGGAACTGTGTTTTGACAGGGATCTCAGAAAAATTTGGGGCTTCGGTGCAGTTCTTGTTTTCCAGCACCCCCCCCCCTTCTTTGCTTTTAATAGAGCAGTGGGTGGGCCTCAATGAGAAGGGCCTTGAAGGTTCATTTGGCAGAAACTCCTCACCCACCTAGTCACCACACACCAAAAAGCGGCCCTGGAAAAAATTGTACTAGTGGCCCCACGTGGGCAGCACCAGAGGTATAAGATCTAGCCATGGGCCATGGCAGCAGCACCCTTCCCCCAAGACTTTCCAGATAGTGGGCATGTCCAGCATCAAGGGGGAAGTTAAAAAGAACTAAAATTAAATATTATGAGCACATTATATGATACACCGTCAGAATTTAGGAAACTATATCATTCTTTAGAAAGATATATTTTCTTGCTTATTACATCAACCGTATCCTAATCACTATTCATTCAATCTTATATGTCAGCCAAGCAGACAGAGCATACACTAGATCATCTGCAATCACTGGCTAAGTGGCAGTAATTTTCATATATGCAAATTATTTTGCATCTTATTCATTATGTCTATAAAAGGACCACATGTCCTCAAACAAAACAGGCCCCACGGGTGCGTCGGCCCACCGGGAATCTTCCCTGTAACCCCTATGGCCAATCCACCTCTGCCCTTCAACCCCTATAACTCTGCCTCTGGTTGCTCACAATTATTTGTGGGTAAGATCTTATTGTGGTTTGAAGCAAGGGAAATTTCAGGCCTGTGTGCATATAATAGGTGCTCAAACACTTCATTGACCCTCAGACCTGTATGGACAGGTTAGAGGCTAAATTTGCTTAGATTTCAACATTACTCCTTGCCGGAGTGCACTCACGCACCCCATGAGACCCAGTGAGATGCGAACGCCTCTGCCTTATTGACAGGCAGAGGAAGTCGCGGGGTGGGAGGGAGCATGCCAACGGAGTTAGAATGCCGTTGGTGGGGAGCGGTCCGGATAACACAGACATGTCTGGATCATTTTAGAGGCAGGCCGCAGCGGCTGCATGACGTCACACTGTGTGATGGCAGCTACATGACATCACACGCAGCTTCTGCGACCCGGAACACAGCAGGTAGCTGCCTGCCAGCGCAGCTAGGCTGTGCAGGTAGGGAGCTACTTGGTATGTGCGAAAGCATCGCCGCCATGCAATGCTTTCACACTTGTGTGGGGGGGGTAGGGCCTGACATGCGCGGCGGACTACCCCTGTGCTGGGCATCCCCCCGCATGTCAGAGAAACTGATCACAGATGTGCTAAATTTAGCACATCTACAATCAGGTCTGAATCACCCACATAGTTTCCCAAAGATGCTAAATAAGAAACACAATTCGATTTACAAAAGACCAAATTCAAAAACAAGATAATAATGATTAGTTTCTGGCATTGGGCAATAAATGCTTTAGATACATGTAAAATGTCTATTTATGAAGTCAAAAAAATAATGATAATTGAGCAAATGTTACTCTATCCCACTTTTTAAAGGAAAACTGTCCTCCTCTGAATCCTGGAGCAATTGACTCCTTGCTTAGAGCAGATAGGCAGATAGGAGCTGCCCTCCCTGACTTACCAGACACACTCTCATCTATAAGTAAAAACAAGTGTCCTGACTGACTAATCAACATGCCCAAACCCCTGGACTTAGAAGCATGAAATTCGGGGCGTATAATCCTCCCATGATATAAGAAGGATTTTTTCGAAAGTAGACTCCTAAGGGGTAAGGGTAAAATGTTTCCGGTGGTGGCCCAGTCCAGAATTTAAATAGGGGAGCCACACCAACTGCCACACTAACCTCTCCAGCCTCCACAGCTAGGGACTAAACATTTGTGTGTTTTTTTAAATTTTGGATACACTTGAATTTTATATGGATTTTTCATTTTCTCGAACATGGCACTTGAGTTTTTGAATGTTAAAGGGGAAATGGTTCCTCACACCATTGTTACCATCATAGGAGATGGAACCTGTCTGTTTCGGACTCTCTCCTATGTCTGGTACACTCAGCTTATGGCTAGGGAATTGCGTGAGCTAATCGTGAGGCACATGGTGAACAACTGGGAGGACTTCTCCATCATGTCCCATGGCAGCACTGGGGGACAACTACACCAGCTCTGCTACGAACCTACTTAACATGTCCCAACACTTTACTTATGGTGGTTAATGCAAACTAATGGTGACTGGGCAACTGTTTGAGTTCGTTATTCAAAGTTTACCGCGGTGATGAGCTCTATGAGAGTTTTACTGCTATACATTTCAACGTGAGGAGGCTATGCTTTACGCCAGACCTCTGTAAGGGCCATTTTAATGAACCTCAAGAGGTGTCAATTACACCACTCCTCCCTCAGCCCAACTCCGCCTCACACCTCTCACAGGCATTACCTCTTCCTGTTCCCAAGAAGGCTCCTGCCAAACATCGTGCCAGATACATGGACACTAAAAAGAGGAAGCAACTTCAGATTGCAGCAAGGAAATATATGCAGAGTAATCCCGCAGTGCACTATGCTGCAGTGGCCAAGTACCAAAAAAATAACCCTGAGGTGCACAGAGCAGCACAATCTCGATATGAACAAAACAATCCAGGAAGATGAGTAGAAAGGCAAGCACTGCCTTGGAAGGTCACCAAGGCTCACTCAGTCATATCATATAAGTAAAGTTAACATGGGATGAAGGACATGTAAACATTAAATACGAAGGTCTGAATCTGGGCACATCAGCCTGTAGTCTATATAAATGCATACGGTATGTAACAATATTTACATATTGTATGTATGGGAAATATACTGTACATGCATAAGTTACTTTTGATAGCCTTTTATTTTTCCACTTTTCTCTTGACATGTGACCCCCTTTCCAGTAAAACTAATGTATGCTGTATGCATGCATTTCACATTTGATTATTCACAGACTTTTTGTATACTGGTTGAAATGTTATATTTTGTCAAACATTTACTGTACATTGCTTTATCTGCCAGACCAAGGAACCCAGCTTTATTGATGTAGTGCTGCAGCTCGCTCATTTTCACTGCAGCAAAGTTGCAGCACAGAGTTCAGTGTTACCTCTGTACAATATAGTTCAATAGGATAGAGGACATCAGGGCGACCTGTCTCTTGGCTTAAGGTAACAAGCTGTTCTGGAGGCTTCTCCCTGTGCTATATTGGGGGAAAGAAGTGGACAGCCCCTAGTAGTGGCAAAGGTCTGATTATAACTGTTATGTAATTTAAACTTCCCCTGCAGTCAATGCCATATATCCTTGTTATCTGTAAACATTGTATGCTAAAATAGGAACATAATATGCTAATATAAACAGGTTTATGCACTTTTTATAACCCTTACTTGCTATTGTATGGATATATATGTTATGTAGGGGAGTAGCACAGGTACAGAACAAAAGCTATACTTGCATTACTGTGGCACCAGGGGACCTGATTTTTGTTATGAAATATCTAATATATTTGCAAGGTTGTACAATGTTGGTTCTAGACAACGTCAAGCATTACTACTGTAGCTTACTTTCCTTTACCTTTAATTATGTATTTTATTTCAGGTTTCATAAGGCTAAGCATCAGGCCTCCAGTGCTTGTTTGCTGTGTTTCCTGATGTTCTAAAAAACATGAAGAATAAAATGCTAACAAGCCATCATCCATTACCTAATTATATTATTTATCCAGACAGAGAAAATTGAAAAAAGTCAACGGCAAAAAATATTGTTTCTCATTTAGCAAACAAAGACTAATTTTGCAGCTTAATTATTCCTAGTAGTGCCATGGAGATAGTTTTCTGTTAATCATAGTGCAGATTTTTCTCTGAGGTTTGAAATGTGTGTTGACTTCCAATTAAGTCTAGTTCCCCTCCTGTAGCTGAGTTCACTAATGGGATTTAAATGTTTGTGAGTCTTCGTAGGTACCAAAGACACCGGTCCTTTGACGCAAATAAAATACCACATTCTCCTATATATTATTGGCATGGTACATAAATCCAATGGTTAATTGTAAAAATACTACAATTTTATTTCACTCTATTTCTATAAGCCTTATGTTGGAATTCAATTTACTGCATTTTCCACCACATACCATAAAGGTGAGCAAGAAAATAATCGTATGTTGCTTACTGTAATAGTGGTAATGTGTACAGCCAGCCTTTGTGGTTATGACCGACTACACATCACACTGTACTGAATTCCCCCCACAGAATCTTATTATTGGAGAGTTCCAATCCATACCTTTCAACTTATTGTTTAGCCATAGAGCCTGTATTATTGCTATTAAATATGTATGTGTCATATCTTTTTTGTTTAGCACCACTGGGTATACAGCTGTATACATTGCCAAAATGAATAGGATGTCCACTGTGGATTGCAAGGTATAAAGCAGAAAACCTCTAAACATTGAGTAATATGTATGACATGGGGCAAGTAGATATGCACATAAAATGGTTCCGGTATAAAATACCGGCAGACGGGATGCCGGCTCTCAGTATAGCAACAGCTGCATCCCGCCTGCCATAATCCCGGCAGCAAGGCCGTGAGTGCACAGGTTCTATTCCCACTCGGTTGGTTGTGTGGACCCACTAACCGAGTGGGAATTATGGATGGGTGTCAGGATTCCACCGGTATAATGTCGGCTGCCGGGATTCTGGCGTCGGTATCCTGAATGCCGGGATCTTGACATCCGGCATTCAAACTGCATCCCCATAAAACAGACATCAACTGCTTTTCAAAGGCACAGAGGAGAGCTGCAGCGTTTAAACTAGGGGTTAAACCAAGGGCGTAGCTGCCATAGGTGCAGGCAGTACAGCTGCTATCGGGCCCAGAGCTGAGAGGGGCCCACCTTCCCTGTCGAAGTTACATGTGATATATATATATTTTTCATCATTGAATGGTACGTAGGGATCCTTTCAAACTTTTTCCTTGTGTCTGCAATATATTTAGGTATGCCTCTGGACCTGCTCATTGTAGTGTGGTATAAAATGAACTGGAGGGCTTTTTAATGTTATATAATATGAACCAGGGCACTGTAATGAGGCACAAAATGAACGGGGAGCACTATATATCGTAATGTGAATTGGGGGAACTGTGCGGCATAATGTGAACTGGCAGCTCTGAAATGTGACAAAGGGTGAACTTAAGCACTACTACGATTCATAAATGAAACTAGGGCACTACTATGGGCATAACATTAAATAAGGCTCTACTATAGTTAGGAAAATGAACTAGGGCATAAAATTAACAACTGCTGCAGAGAAGTGTTTCTAGAAGCATTGGAACGGGGGCCCCTTCAAAATGTTGCTATGGGGCCCACAAAGTTTTGGCTACGCCCCTGGGTTAAACACAATATCCACATAAGCCCTTTTAATACTGTGTGCTTTGTTTAAGGGGGTGGTATTCATGTGACTGGTGGTCGGGAGACCGACAGTCACATGACCTCCTCCAGCATCCAGACCCCTCACTATCCCGATGGTCGGCATGCCGACCAACAGGGACTATTTCCACTCGTGTGTGTCCACGACACCCATAGAGTGGGAGTAGAACACGTGGCGACCGCAGGTCGCCACCGAGCCCGCAAGGTGCTTGCTGCACTCGCCCCTCCCCGCCGGGATCCCGGCGTCGGTATGCTGCCGGGATCCCGGCGCCGGTAAGCTGACTGGCGGTCTCCTGACCGCCGGTCAGCCATACTACACCCTGTTTAAGGCATGTCCATTTGAAAAAAAATCAGGTACCATTTAATAACATATTTAGTTGAAGTTTTGTATATATAGAACTCACTGTTTTGTTAATATTGAAAACATTTTATACAATTCTAAATCGAACTTAAATACAATTGTTTTTTTCCAATGTAACACCAGTTTTTACAGTCAATATTGAGGCAATGCAACAGGTAAAGAAGAAGAAGTACACTGAAATAATGAAGAAGAGGGTCAGGTATGGGATTTATTATCTGGTTTGTATGTAACTGGGTTTAAAGATAAATTTTTTTGCATAATTTGGAGCCCGCTAATATATCCAAAATGACATGTACCACGTATTTACACAAACTGCCCCTGACATTCTCTTTCTTATTAGATCTGTTATCACAGTGATATGGGGAGAAGCTGTTGGTTATGTTATCTGTATACATGACATTATTACATTCCAGTTGCAACTTTCAAGGTAATGTGGTGTGCAGATAAGATATCCTTATTTGGACTTGGAATTTCGGAGCAACTTATATATAGAGTGGAATTGGGAGTGCAAGTGGACGCCAACTTGCACTCCCAATTCCACTCTATATATTTACTTCTATGTTGGATCTTCAGGGATAGATCCTTGGTGCAGTCAAGAAGCAGCAGAGTATTCCAAAAAGGAGCACCCCAAACACCCCAAACCTCCCTTTTTTTTTGGAGCAACTTATATAACTACTGCAAATTGATAAGACAAGCTAATTACCAAGTTTCAGATGGTTTTGCAGACATTAAAACGTACTGGTGTAAGGGTGTGTACACACGGTGAGATATTTTCTTTCGATTTTGACTATATAGTCAAAATCGCAAGAAAAGTTAGTGCAGATCGCAAGGTGAAAGTCACCTTGCGATCCCGATTCGATCCCGATGCGCGGTCCCGCCAGGTCGGCATCGCAAGAAAAGATAGACTGTGCAGGCAAGTCAATCCTTGCTAGATCGGTGTACTATCTAGTTCATCTCACATGTCAATGACCTCTCACATCAGCCAAAATCTCACATAAGCCAAAATCGTAAGCACACATAGTCCATATCTCAAGAAAAGTTAGTCAAAATCTGTGCTATCTGGGCTCCAGGGAATTCAAGGGAAATCGCAAGTGAAAATCGGGCATAGCAAGGATCTCACTGTGTGTACACACCCTAGGTTCAGTAGCAATGGTAAAATGAAGGGATCTTAATAGGGAGGCCTATAATAGCATACTGATTTGTTAAATGGTGCTGATCTTCCATTTCTTCATCAAATGTGTCTTGTTTTGATGAAAATCACTTTTTTCCCCCAGGACCAGCTTTGTCACTTATAGCATCTAATTTTATTCCCATGTTCCTTTGCCTACTGCTTTTATCAATACTCGCTTTCAGGTTCATGCAGTACAGCCTTGCTTATAAAGTACATTGTAAACAGCGTGCGGATACTTCTAATTAAGCTGCCACTTCTGGTCCTCTGAGAAACCTGTTTCCTTCACGACTACACTATTGTCCTTGACCAACTTTTCCTTCTGCCCTTTTCTTTGTTTCAGTTGGGTTGTCCTCTAAAGCTTTTTACAAAAGCAAGATATGTCAAATACTGAAGATGAATTCAGTTGCAATTTTGGATGTACTGTAATTATATGGTGTACAAAAGTGTTTATATGTACTAATATGCACGGCTGGTGTGCTTGTGTTCTACTTTTTTTCTAATAAATAAATGTAAGCTGAGTCTCTCTTTCATAACATAGTTAATTTCCGGTGTTAATTATATTTTTGTGTACTACTCTATATTCTGTAGTTATAAGACAACTGTATAAAAACAAGCAAAAAAACAATAGAAATAATGACAAGTTGTAAGTGTAATGCTCAGCCAGCTATCAGATGAATAATAAAAGCCTAAACTCCCCACTCAGCTACTTATGTGACCACCTCACCCAGGACCCAAAGCTCAACAAAGCCCTAGATTCCCATCCCAATGGAAGCCACAATCCCAGCATTACCTGAGGAGTATAACTGCAAACTCCTCCATGGCTCCCCATATCGCTGTGTCACACTCAGTTCCGCGGAGCTCTTGTAACAGTTTCAATAGAAGAAGCAGAACACTGGAAAGACTACACCCCACTGCGCAGCACTTCCTGTGCCTGACTGCAGTAGTAATCATTCTCCATCCCTCAGCACAGTAGCCCTGGATATGCCCACACTCTAAGGCAACCTCACATCCTTCTATCTCAGCGAGTGGGCCCAACAATGTTATGTTTCCAAGTCCAAACCCAGTCGATATCCACCCCATACTGTAATCTCAGCTCTCCGCTTTCATTCAAGTGACTTACAAGTGACTTGTGGTCAAGTGACCACAATACCATGCTGCTTGTATTGTGGTGGGAAGTAATGTTATTAAGGACAAGAACAGAAGGGGGGGGGGGGGCTGTGCATCCCCCAGCAGATGTCGCCCCTAGGCATATGCCTCACATGCCTAGTGGGAAAACCACAATCGCCCAGGCTACCTTCTAAAGATCATAGCATAGTATAAGGGAGCCCTAATTAAGGCTCAGGCTGATGCACTAAACTCAGTGGTTACTTATCACAGCTTAATGCTGGTCACCTTTGTTGCTAGATAGACATACATACTGAGTGCATTACAAACATAATATAATCCACCTAGTCAAAGTAGAAGAAAATACTACTTAGTCGCTCTTTGCAATAGAATGTATTAGATTTTTTACATCTGATCATCCAGAGTTATGCAATAAAAAAAAAAACCTTCAGGATCCAACAGTGGTGTATTAATATAGAAACATGTCGGTAGAAGTAATAATATGGATATATATTTGGTATGGAATAGTAATAAATAAAAATAATAAAAGAGATGATGCAAATATACAAATACAAAAATGAATTTGCTGCAGTGTTATAAAGAAATAGTGAGATCTATAGACATGCCAGTGAATAATAGCGTAAGATAAGGATTCTAATGAAGATAGGAGTAAATAAGTGTGATATAGAAGATCTACACTGGATGGACAGTCTTTAGGCTGACAGTGTCAAAAGGTCAACTAGGTCAAAAGGTCGACTGGTAAAAGGTAGACATGACAATGGTCGACAGAAAAAAGGTCAACAAGTTGTTTTTTTAATTTTCGTTTTTTAGGTGTCATTTTGTATTTTTAATCATATCTTTGCACAATTAGTGGAAACATGTACCCTTGTGAGCTCGCTTTGCTTGTCACGCTTTGGGCAGATTACTCTTTCCAATAATAGTCTATGTGGAAAGTAAAACTAACAAACCTTTTGACCATGTCGAACTTTTGTACCTGTAATGCAGTAAATAGTTGTTTGGGAGCTGAGAACCATACCATCTGCAGAAGAAATGCATTTCCTTGTATAGCAACTATAATTACCTAAAATTGGTTGTGTTACGTCAGAAAGGAGCATAAAGGGCCCCATACACTAGAGCGATTATGCCTGATTTCCGCCCAATTCGGGCATTCGGGCCGATATATTGAGTGAAATTGGGCATTTTGGCTGTGTATCCGATCCCATCCTATCTGATGCGCGGCCCCGTGAGGGACGGATCGGATCCCCTAGATCAGTGATCTCAAACCTGTAGCTCGCGAGCTACCGGTAGCTCGCCGTAGTATTTTTGGTAGCTCACAGAGCGCACGGTTCTTGGGCAGTCACTGGCACTCCTCTTCCTTTAATTTTTAATATGGTGCCAGCCGTCAGCCAATCAGATCTCGTGGACCGGCAGTGGCGGCACCTAATTGGCTGCCGGACCGCGAGTTTAGATTGGCTCACTTACCGGCACCATATTTTAAATGCCTGCCGCCACCACCGGAGACTCAGTCACCCTCACCGCAGCCGCTCTCCGGACTTCACAGGAGAGGCGCGCTCTGCGCTCTCCTCCCCTTCCAGCCCTCATACAGGAGGAGCAGCACCGGCAGCAGTAGAAGAAGCCAGCAAGGTTTAGCACTGTATTGGGGCACTGTATCGGACACTGCAGGGGGGGAGGGGAATTGTATCTGGCACTGGTGGGGGCATTGTATCTGGCACTGCTGGGGGACATTATTTGTGTACACTGCTCGGGGCATTATTTGTGTATCTGGCACTGCTGGGAGGCATTATTTGTATATCTGGCACTGCTGGGAGGCATTATTTGTATATCTGGCACTGCTGAGGGGCATTATTTGTGTATCTAGCACTACTCGGGGGGGCATTAGTTGTAGTTGTGAGGCCAAACCCACTTTTGTGAGGCCACACCCACTTTCAGAGGTACGCACGCGCATTGGGGGGAGGGGGTAGCTCCTTCAGATGTTTTATTTTCCGAAAGTAGCTCACACTCCAATTAAGGTTGGAGACCACTGCCCTAGATCGTTAGTGTTGCACTCGGGATATGTCGGTTCCCACAGGCATGGCTGGGATCGCATACGATATATCGCATGCAAAATGTGCCAAATCATTTGGAATCGTATGGAACCACTCCCAGGAAGCTCTCGGGAGAGTTCAAGGGAAATCGCCCCAACTTCAGCCTCTAGACATATCGTTCTAGTGTATGGGGCCTTTTAGAGTTTGGGTTTTGCATGTTTGCAAATTGTAAACAAGCCATAGTGTTTACCATAACTAGCTATATTTAAGGGGCATACATCTCAAAGTCTATGGTCTTCTCTGTGTTTTATTAAGTCATGAATGAAATAGCGATGTCTGTTTTCTCAGCGAATCTCATTAATACCTTTTGAATCCAATCTTTCCGCTTCATTAAACAATAGTGCCACGTTGTATTTTATTGTGCTTCTTCGATAGCTGTTGGAATATTTGTTTCTAAATTAGAAAGAGAGCTAGATTACTCTATTGTGTGGCAATTTATTTTTAGTTAAATAAGGATAAATGGCCCTGTTGTCTTTTTTCATTGTTGATTTCTAATTTTCAGTAACCCATTAAATGAAACAATCTCTACATTTGACATGCATTTTACATATTCGTTACTAAGTGTTATTAGAGTGGAAGGAATATTTAACAGTCTATTGCAATTTAATTAACCTGAAATAGCAATAATGAAACATCTCTATTAAATATTTAATTGGAATTGAGGTAAAAGGCTTTTATAACTATGTGAAGCCACCTTTGGCTTTTAACAGAATTCTGAATAACACTGCCATTGACATGTAATTAACTTGCAATAACATACTTGTTAACTGCCAATTAAATGCTTATTTACTATCCAATTAATTTATTACAAAGACTAATTTTTCACTAGCTGTGCGGTTAGGAAACTAGTAAACAAATGTTTGCTTTTTAAACATATATATGTGTGTATGTCTGTTTGCCATTCAGGGCCGTAACTAGGTGTGTGCAGATGGTGCTTTGCCCAGAGCGCATTTGCCCTATGGCACCATCTACAGACACCCCGACTGGCCGCCTATACCCTCATGTGGTCCACTCACGGCCACTCCTCCCACTCCCCTGTGCGCTCTGTCTGCAGCAGAGCATCCGACGTCTAGCACCCTCAGCCCCAAGATCTCACTCTCAGGGCAGGAGCAGCAATAGCCTCTTCCCAATCAGATTGCAGCATCGGCGAGAGTGATGGCTGACTGCAGCAATCCCACGCTCTCCCTTTCTCCCTTTGCATGACGGACATCAAGGACAGTTGCTACTGCCGCCGGCCACGATACCTCAGGATTCCTCTCCCCAGTATACTCCACCCCTTCATCTCAAGCAGTTTCTGAGGAGGGACTGGAGTACAGGAGCTGTTCCTCTGCAGAAAAAATGTAAGTACTGTAGCAGCTCAGCTGCCAACCACATTATACAGCATGACCCAAATGCCCACTGTACAGCCACAGAGAGTAGTTATGAATTTCTTTTGAGCATTTATTGAACATCAAACTTAATGTGAGACCATGGCATCTGACTGTTCTCTACTGTGGTATAAAATGTATAAAGTGTACTTCTGTGTGGTGTAATGTAAGAGATGAACACACACACCCCTCCCTCTTTTCTACCTAGCATAATGTGGGTTCTACATGTGGGCATAATGTGGGCTCTACCTGGCATAATGTGTTTCAGGAGTTTTACCTGGCGTAATGTGGGCTCTACCTGGCATAAAGTGTATCTGGGGCTCTACCTGGTATAATGTGTCTCAGGGGCTCTGCCTGCCGTATTGTGTAAAAGGGGGCTCTACCTGGTGTATTGTCTACCTGGTGTAATTTGTGTAAGTGGTGCTACTGTGCAGCCTAATTTGAATGGAGACTACTGTGCAGCGTAATTTTAATTGGTATTATTATTTTGTGACCATGCCCCTTCCCCATGAAGTCATGCCCCTATATTTTTGGTGCACGCCCACGGCGCACACTGGCCCAATTTTGAATATGAGGTGGGGAGGAACCCCGATGCTGTTTCTTGCACACAACGCTAAAATGTCTAGTTACGGTACTGATGCAATTGCACATGTATAAACAGTTGCCATGGCCAATGTACCAAAACTTGAATAGCAAACTTCTAACTAAACAGCTGAAATATTGTTTCTTTGCATAATAAAATAATATGCATTACATGATATAGACTATGACAGTTAATAATATGTCTATCTTTTAATATATAGGGTGAGGAGGCATGAAGACCCCACACATAGTGACCTCTTGCATCCTCTCTCTCTGTGCACTCTCCCAAAGGGGGAAATTATGTGTTGGTAAGTAACTATGCCGTAGATCATCAGCCATAACACATATAAAGTACAGATGTGTACTCTTACATCTTTGCTCCGTCAGCTACAAGTCACGTTACAAATTACGTGTAAGTGCAGTGTAACTTGGGAGCACCTTTTTTTTTTGTATTTTTCCATGAAAATGTGTCTTAGGGGTATATTTACTAATATTCGTGTTTTTGCCGTTTTTAAGGGTGTTTGAACTCGAATGGTATCGGGTGCATTTTACTGCAACTTTTTGAATCCTGATACGGTCATTTACTAATCTGCCGAGTTTGCAACATTCGTCTTTTCCGATGTCGATGTGATTTGTAATGTCAGGCAGTGTCAATCCTCAGCCCATCATAATGTACAGATTAAGTACAATTAGCTTTAAAGAGATGAGAGAGTTGATCTAGACTTTTGCATCATCCAATTTGTATTCAAAGAGATCTCCTGGTTAACCCGTTTTGGCCCGAGTGGGTAGTTTTCTACCCATTTTCAAAAAATTTTGAGGGATGGCTAACTTTGATCCAATTAAGAAAAATCTGGTGGAAATTATTAGTTTTTTTTAAATATAATGAAAAAAATATTGAAGTGCTGGGTAGAAAACTAACCTAGGCTGAAACGGTTTAGGAGATTGCATTTTGTAGTGTAGTCAATAAAAAGTTTCTGGAAAATTCTCATTATTATGATTCATATGTAAAGTGCCGATGTATTACTCAGTACTGCACATTGAGTGCATCATGATACACACAAATGACATTGACATAAAACAAAGGATAAAGATGGCCCAAATGAGATTACAATCTGAGAGGTTTGGGTGCAGCTTGATGCAAAAGGTTGAAGAATAACAATTGTAGCTGTTGGGAAAAGTGTAGTGCTACTGTACAGCAAAAACATTATCAGTCGCCACTTAAAAAGCAGATATTAGAGACTGCATTTAAGTGCAGTTTATGGTGATGTGGTTCAGGCAAAATAAGGATATGCTGGTCAATCCAATTAAGTGTGAGTTGGGTTCTGGGACATGTTCTCATGGAGATCTCACACTACATATTACATTTGCAATCCATTTCCAAACTTATATTGAATTTGTAGCTCAAATTCATATTTTTTGTATGCACCTCCCAGGGCAGATGAAAATATAGGAGAATTTTGTATTTTAAGGTAAATATGTCAGGGCACAGTGTAGGACCTCTGGTGCACCCCTCCCAATGAATAATCATGCACTTGGAGGAGTTTAAATAGCATCATTTGGCCAAGGAAGACAATTTCAGATGAATTACTCTAAAGAACTCAATAATGAGTTAAATGATGTGGGACAGGTACATGGAGGTGTTGTATTAATAGGAGAGGGGGTGTTGAAAATCAGATGGGAGGTACAGTGTTTATTCCAGCTTTTGTACAAACTATTATAAAAAGACTGAAAACATTTCCATAAATGCATTTTCCTGTACCCAAAATGCTGGAAAGAGTTTAATTTGATGAAAACTGCTTGGTTGCTTTCATTTTTCAACCACTAATAAAAAGTGCAAAAAAATCTACCATTTGTCACCTTTTTAAACCCTCCAGTACAGGGGTGGCCAACCAGTCAGAGACAAAGAGCCAAAAAATCGGGTTAGGTATGTAAAAAAGCTGACATCAAGCCAAAAATCCGCGTTCAAAAATGGGGCCTTGTGCCTAATAGACCACGCCCCTGGTATAAAATACGTTTGTTACTCCAGCCAGCTCTCCCATGTGTCACTACTCCCAGCACCCTCCTATGTCACTCCACAGTGCTGAGGAGACCTCTGAACTGGACGGAGCTGCGCTGAGGAGAAGAGACGGAGCTGCTGCTGAAAAAGAAGGATCGCGCCGCCGCTGAGTGGAGAGGAGCTGGGATGAGGACTGCTGCCGGAAAGCTGCTGTGAGGAGGAGAAGCGACGACGCTGGAGAGAGACGGGAGCCGTGACTGACGACGAGACCAGCCAGCCGCCGCTAGAGAAGACACACCAGCCGCTGCCAACGGGAACCAACGGGAACCCACCAGACGCTGCCAAGAGATCCGCCAGCCGCCGTGGAGGAGGCATAGTATCCGCTGTCAGAGGGAGACGGAGTTGCCACGGAGGAGACCTGCCAGCCAGCGCTACAAGGTAGAAAAGGGAGCTGTCAGGCGCTGTGGGGACAGAGCCACTATAGAAGTGGGAGCCACTGCTGGGGTAATTGAGTCTGCTGAGGCGAGGGTTACCATTAAAGGAGAGCTGCAGTGAGGGGACTGTAAATCGGCCAGTGATTGGGGAGCCCTAAGCTGCCGGCCACACATCGCTAGTTAAAAGCAACTTCAGTATTGCTGCCCGCCGAACTGAGGGAGCAAAAGGGGTCAAGTAAAGTGGGGTCACCCTGAGAGTCAGAAAGAACAGCATTCAGGAACTTCTTCACCTCAATCATACGCACCTTTTTTCCTGTCAGAGTTAGACAGCATCCAGATCGTTTTACTTCTCACTACAAATATTACAGCCCCAGTCAAGGAGAGACAGAGGGAAAGTGTAATTGTTTCCGTATACTCCAGCCCTAACAGGGAAAGACAGTGAGCCAAGGGCAAGCTTTTCCTTAGATAGCTCAGACTGACAAATAGAATAAAGAGTCCAGTTTATGGCAGGAATCTAGAAGGAAATGTATCTCTTTCTTCATCTGTCCATTTCCATTTGCTTGCTTTGCAACAATATTGGCATCTAATCAGTCATCGTGTGCACTGTAACTAACATCTGATAATTGCATGCCAAGGGATTCCTGTCAACCATTTCTGCATTCCTGTTTCCTACTACTCCCACTAATCTGCTTGCTTTGAACTATAACCCGTTTTTTTATATATAATGCACCACTGACTTTACTTGAGAGACACTCAAAGTTTAGAGACAGCCTATGATAAAGCTGATTAATTAACTAACTGATTGCCATTCTAAGCTTAACTGTTATATGGTATAACCTGTACTGAGGGAACTATATTTATATCGTAATAGCCTTACTCAGAGCAAAACTGTGTAGCGTAGACTTTATAGTGCTAATGGGGATAAATGTTGGTAAATGTAATGAAAATATTAATTTCTCTGACTAATGTTACCTATGTACTGAATTTATTTCTTATACTTAAATTTTGAATGTTGTTATCTCTTTATATCTAAGTTGAAATTAATAGCGGTGACCACTCCTTCTGATCCAGCATAATAAAATTCTTAGTCACCGTCCAAACGTGTGGTGACTTGTGTTTAGGGTTGGGGTTCCTTGTTCCTCTGCCTAGGGTTCCAGCAGCTGATCCGGTTTAAGACAAGATCCCGGGTGAAAACTCCAGGTACGACCACCGACACCTACACCTGAAACCATATTCACACCATTTAGATCTGTGACAACTTGGCGTCCGCGGACAGGATCAGGATACAGGATGTCGGAAGCACAGGAACTTCAGACGCCCACATCTACTGCAGTTAGAAGGAAGTTGCCCGCCTCGCCAGGTCAGTCGTCACCAGCTGCGGCAACACCGGCTGCACCAATTACGATGCCCTATAATTTTGGAGCCCCATGGCTTCCCGTATACTCGGGAGATTTGAAGACAATGGGCACTAGTCCGTTTAAAGAATTCCGGGACAAAATAAGATCGATGTTCAAGCTTTATCCCCTGAATGAGGAGCAAAAAATGGAGGTAGTTATCGGACAACTTAAAGGGGAAGCATTACGTGAAGTCAGATCGTGGTCAGACGAAGAACGGAAAACAGCTGAAGGTATCCTGGGAAAGTTGGCTGGTATCTACAATTCACAGACCATTGCAGAATTAATTTACTCATTGAAGGAGCAAGAGGAGAAGCGACAAAAGCACAGTTGCGGATGTGGAGGCGTCAGAACCCTCTCTGCACTTTCTCTGAATTTAAGGAGGATATGATGGACACCTTAGGTCTAAACCATAACACAGATGGAGAATACGTGGCGGTGATGGGACCATCTGAGGGAAGAGTGCCTAGGGAGTCTCAACTAAGCCCTATGGCTGAATCCTTTATTTATAAAGGGACCATCAGTCAGCAATCACAGGATGGTCAAGACCAAATGGGAGCTCTCACCAGCGTTGTTAATGAAATGATGAAGGAGCTGAAAGAGATACGGCTGGAGCAAGCGGAAGCTAAGCACCAAGGTTGGCGTCGGGATCAAGGTAGAAGAGGGCGGTCACGATGGGAGGTGCCACGAGAATCGGGGCGGCGCCCCACAGACCAATTTGATGATCAAGGAAGGCCTATATGTAGAAGATGTAATCAAAGTGGCCACATTGAACGGCGATGTCCTAATGTTCCTTTAAACGACTCGACCCCGAGGCAAGGGACCGACTCTCGGGAGGAGATGCGTCAATAGGTCCATCGAAGCCAGGGTGGTGGCCTCAATATGTTGGCGAGTGCCCCCACCTGAAGATCCGAATTAATGGGGTAGAAGTATCTGCTCTTCTAGATACTGGATCACAGGTGACAACAATCCATTTGACTCGAATTCCAGAAACATTGGGCAGAATCTGAGATAGTGAACCCACCAAACACTTGGTTACATCTGTTGGCCAGTAATGGACAGCCAATCAAGTTCCGCGGCTATTGGGAAGCTAATATCACTATCGGCAACGCTAATCTGGAACGACAAGGGTGTTTGGTCACTACTACATACAACCAGCATCTTCCTCCGGTCATCCTCGGAATGAACGTTCTGCAAAATTGCCCAGATTTATTAGTAGAAGCCCTTAAACTGGAAATGCAATCTGTTACCCCGAAGGAGCTAAAGACTCTCCAGCAAATGGTCCGGTTGCTCGAGGGGCACGAGGTTCACTAATGTAAAGAGAGAAGTTGGAAAGGCAAGGATCGCCGATCGTCAGCATATCATCCTTAGACCCAATTCTGAGCACGTGGTGTGGTGCAAGACGCGGATAGGCCCTGGGGGAAGAGATTACGAGGCAATTCTAGAACCCTGTGACTTCGATGGACAGCAGCTGTTCGCGGTGGCCCGAACCCTTGCCACTGTAACAAGAGGCAGAGTACCTGTCAGGATATTGAACCCTCATAGTTATCCAATTCGTCTGTTTCGGCATTGTCCCGTGGCTAGTGTGGTGTTGGTCGACTTTCAAGATGTCATCGGTGAGGCTCTACCCAGAGTTTCAGAGGGAGTTGCAGCCAGTCAAACCAGTATGACCACCGGTGAGACTCCCTGGTGGAGCGACATCCAGATCGGCGGCCCAGATACTACAGAGGGTCAACGAGAAGGTGTACTGCAGGTGGTGCGCAAGAATGCCAAAGCGTTCAGTCAATTTCCATCAGACTTCGGAAAGGCTGAAGGGGTCCAGCACCACATACCCACTGGAATCCATCCCCCAGTCAAGGAGAGACACAGGCCTCTACCTCCGGCTATGTATCAACCCGTGAGAACCATGATTAATGACATGAAGGAAGCTGGTGTAATCAGGGAGAGCCACAGTCCCTGGGCGGCCCCATTGGTAATTGTGCGGAAGAAAGATGGCAGTCTCAGATTCTGCGTCGATTATAGAAAATTGAATGCTGCCACACACAAAGATGCCTATCCTCTACCTCGAATAGAAGAATCACTGACCGCATTAAAGACGGCTCGGTATTTTTCAACTCTTGACTTGACAAGCGGGTACTGGCAAATTCCAATGGCTCCAGAAGACCGGGAGAAAACGGCCTTTACAACTCCTATGGGCCTGTTTGAATTTGACCGGATGCCGTTCGGGTTGTGCAATGCTCCGGCCACCTTCCAGCGGGTCATGGAGCATTGTTTGGGACACCGAAACTTCGAAATGGTCTTGCTCTATTTGGATGATGTCATCATATTTTCAAAATCTTATGATGAGCACCTAGAACATCTGGAAGAGGTCTTCACCCAATTGACTAAATGTGGCTTAAAGTTAAAACCATCTAAGTGCCACCTATTAAAACCAAGTGTGCAATATCTGGGTCACATCGTTAGTTCCGGAGGAGTAAAGCCCGATCCCGAAAAGATACGAGTGGTGCGGGGTTGGCCTGTTCCTCGTACTGTTAAAGATGTTCGCAGTTTCCTTGGTTTCGTGGGATATTACCGCCGCTTCATCCAGCACTTCGCAAAAATAGCTGCTCCGCTTCATGAATTACTTCGAGGCAGGTCAGGACAAGAGAGAAGGAGTACTGCCCTGGTCGCATGGACAGAAGAACAACAGAATGCTTTCGAGCAACTAAAGTCAGCTCTAACGGAGGCCCCAATCCTCGCCTACCCTGATTACGAAAAACCGTTTCAGGTGCACACTGACGCCAGCCATCGCGGATTAGGAGCTGTACTCTCCCAGCTGCAGGACGGACGGGAGAGGGTTATAGCCTATGCCAGTAGAGGTTTAAGGAAAACCGAAAGGAACAATGAGAATTACAGCACCTTCAAATTGGAGCTCCTTGCCCTCATATGGGCTGTCACCGAAAAATTTAAGAATTACTTGACTGCCACACCTTTCGTGATCTTTACAGACAATAATCCGCTGGCACATTTATCCTCGGCCCGCCTTGGAGCTATGGAGCAAAGATGGATGGCACGGTTGGCAAATTTCAGATATACAGTGTCTTACCGGAGCGGTAAGGCGAATGGAAATGCTGATGCCTTGTCTCGCTTACCGACCACGGACCTTGCGGAAGAGGAGCGAGACTGGGCTGAAGACATTGAGACGCCCGTGTTCAGGCCTCTGAGTACACAGAAACAAGTCATCCATTCGGACCCTGTCACTGCCACTAGAAACAGTGGAACTGACCAGTCTGTGAGCGCTTTCCCAAAAGGTGACTGGGCACAAGTACAGAAAGCCAGCCCAGTGGTACAGCGTCTGATTGATCTTATTCAACAAAAGAAACAGCTAACCAAGACACAAAGAACCAATGCTGACCCGGAATTGGTCAAATTATTACGCCATCGAGACCGAATTAGCCTCCAAGGAGATCTTGTCATCCGCACCAGCCTTGATCCCGGTACTCATCAGCCTATCTCTCAGATTATAGTGCCCAGACAGCAGGCTGATCTGTTATTATCTGCCTATCATGACCAGTCGGGACATTTTGGCACCCAGAAGACAGAAGCAGTACTTAGACAGAGATTCTTCTGGATTGGCATGAGATCTGATGTCGAAAAGTGGTGCAGGAGTTGTGTGACATGCAGTCTAAAAAGGCCAGTTGATTCTACCCAAAAAGATCCACTGCATCCAATTCAAAGCACTCGACCACTCGAGCTTGTGGCTCTGGACCATGTAAAACTCGAGCATAGCTCCACTGGGTTCCAGTATGCCCTGACTATCACGGATCACTATAGCAAGTTCTTGGTGGTGGTACCGGCCCGTGACTTGACAGCGAAAACAACTGCTGAGCTGTTCCTAAAACACTTTGTCCGTCCTTACGGCTATCCGGAGCAAGTTCTAACTGACCAGGGTCCAGCATTCGAATCCCAATTATTTCAGGAACTCTGTTCTTTGTATGGGTGTAAGAAGCTGCGAACTACTGCCTACCACCCCCAGGGCAATGGTTTATGCGAAAGGTCCAACCAAACTGTGATTGGGATGCTTCAGAGTTTATCGGCAGAGAGACGAACGCAGTGGCCCACTCTTTTGTCTGAACTGACATACTTCTATAACAACGTTGAACATTGCTCTACAGGATTCACTCCATTTTATTTGATGTTTGGGAGGCAGGGCAAACTTCCAAAAGACCTAGAATTGTCAATAATGTCAGATGAGTCTAATCTCCTGCAGAACGACTGGATACAAGAGCATCAGCAACGGATTGAAGCTGCCCGACAACTGGTGGAACAACGGATGGAGATGGTACACCGCCGCCAAGAGAAAAATTATAATTTAAATGCCCATCCAACACCCCTAAAGATTGGAGATAAGGTGTGGAAAAAGAAAAACCAACGGACGAGTAAACTCGATGCCATGTGGGAGGATGTTCCTTATGAGATTGTCAAAATCCCCGCTGATGGACTTTATGCATACCAGATCCAAAGGCCTGATGGACATCTGACTACCGTCCCTCGTGACCAATTGAAGCTTTGCACCGTTGAAGTCCCGGCAGCAGAGAGAGACTCACCTTTGGCAGAGGAGCGGGGAACCCCAGGGGGCATTCCATTCCATGATCCCATTGAACTCTTACTATTCATGGATAGCTCGATCCCGAGTTCTGTGAACCCAATTGCCCCAAGACCCAGAGAAGAGAAATTTATCGAAAATAATGACACCACTTGTATTGTCCCTGAACCGGCCAAAGGGGAGCGTACCCAAATTCCTAAGAGGCCCGAACGTAGTACCAGAGGTATGCTACCTCTTCGGTACCGTGACTGAAAGGTGTTAACATAACATGTTTCCATATCTAATGTTGTTATATATAAATATATATACCTGTAAATAACGACCACTGGAAATGTATGTAATGTATGAACTGTTGCTCAGAAATTTGCCCTTGACGACCTTGCGTGAGGACACGCATGTTTTTTAGCAGGGTGATATGTGATACTCTGATATATATAAATCTAAATATATCTCCCCATTGGCCCTTAATGAGCCCAGCAACACAGAAGGGGTTAATACCCTCTCTTTTGGTCCCCGGATGATGTGAGCTGCAGCCCAAAAACACGGGGGGCACAAGGACCTGGGGATTCTCGATCGCCGCTGCACAGAGCGGGAAGCATCCGGGACTTTGAATGAAACGTGTTTTTAAGGCGGGCCGCGAGGAGTCGAGTGCAGTGCTGAGGAGACCTCTGAACTGGACGGAGCTGCGCTGAGGAGAAGAGACGGAGCTGCTGCTGAAAAAGAAGGATCGCGCCGCCGCTGAGTGGAGAGGAGCTGGGATGAGGACTGCTGCCGGAAAGCTGCTGTGAGGAGGAGAAGCGACGACGCTGGAGAGAGACGGGAGCCGTGACTGACGACGAGACCAGCCAGCCGCCGCTAGAGAAGACACACCAGCCGCTGCCAACGGGAACCCACCAGACGCTGCCAAGAGATCCGCCAGCCGCCGTGGAGGAGGCACAGTATCCGCTGTCAGAGGGAGACGGAGTTGCCACGGAGGAGACCTGCCAGCCAGCGCTACAAGGTAGAAAAGGGAGCTGTCAGGCGCTGTGGGGACAGAGCCACTATAGAAGTGGGAGCCACTGCTGGGGTAATTGAGTCTGCTGAGGCGAGGGTTACCATTAAAGGAGAGCTGCAGTGAGGGGACTGTAAATCGGCCAGTGATTGGGGAGCCCTAAACTGCCGGCCACACATCGCTAGTTAAAAGCAACTTCAGTATTGCTGCCCGCCGAACTGAGGGAGCAAAAGGGGTCAAGTAAAGTGGGGTCACCCTGAGAGTCAGAAAGAACAGCATTCAGGAACTTCTTCACCTCAATCATACGCACCTTTTTTCCTGTCAGAGTTAGACAGCATCCAGATCGTTTTACTTCTCACTACAAATATTACAGCCCCAGTCAAGGAGAGACAGAGGGAAAGTGTAATTGTTTCCGTATACTCCAGCCCTAACAGGGAAAGACAGTGAGCCAAGGGCAAGCTTTTCCTTAGATAGCTCAGACTGACAAATAGAATAAAGAGTCCAGTTTATGGCAGGAATCTAGAAGGAAATGTATCTCTTTCTTCATCTGTCCATTTCCATTTGCTTGCTTTGCAGCAATATTGGCATCTAATCAGTCATCGTGTGCACTGTAACTAACATCTGATAATTGCATGCCAAGGGATTCCTGTCAACCATTTCTGCATTCCTGTTTCCTACTACTCCCACTAATCTGCTTGCTTTGAACTATAACCCGTTTTTTTATATATAATGCACCACTGACTTTACTTGAGAGACACTCAAAGTTTAGAGACAGCCTATGATAAAGCTGATTAATTAACTAACTGATTGCCATTCTAAGCTTAACTGTTATATGGTATAACCTGTACTGAGGGAACTATATTTATATCGTAATAGCCTTACTCAGAGCAAAACTGTGTAGCGTAGACTTTATAGTGCTAATGGGGATAAATGTTGGTAAATGTAATGAAAATATTAATTTCTCTGACTAATGTTACCTATGTACTGAATGTATTTCTTATACTTAAATTTTGAATGTTGTTATCTCTTTATATCTAAGTTGAAATTAATAGCGGTGACCACTCCTTCTGATCCAGCATAATAAAATTCTTAGTCACCGTCCAAACGTGTGGTGACTTGTGTTTAGGGTTGGGGTTCCTTGTTCCTCTGCCTAGGGTTCCAGCAGCTGATCCGGTTTAAGACAAGATCCCGGGTGAAAACTCCAGGTACGACCACCGACACCTACACCTGAAACCATATTCGCACCATTTAGATCTATGACACATTTATATTAATGAAACGTCCTCTTCTTTTTCTGGATAAAGGGGGGTACACATGTAGAGATGTGTGCTTAAATTCTAAGCAATCTAACTAGATTGCTTAGAAATTAAGCACAGATCGCTCCGTGTGTATGACCCACAGCGATAGCGATGTGCGGCTCCGTGCGTTGCTATCGCTGACTCTAGATTGACCTGCATGCATGTCAAATCTAGGAAGTGAGCGTTTTTTGTTTTTCCCCTTGCTCAGCACACATTGCGCTGTGTGCTGAGCGTCTAGAGATATGTGCTGAATGATCTGTTCTAGGTGGCTCAGCACACATCTCTGGGAGACATCTGTAGTGTGTACCTCCCTTTAGGCTCTCACATTTTTTTTGTCGAACCAGCGAATTCTAAATTTCCAAGAGGTTGGACTACTTTGATTCCCTGTCCACGGTGTTGGCAGAACCTGGAATTGGGGCAAGCCATTGCAGATGTATGGGCACCATTGACAAAAGCTGCAAATGCAAACATATAATATGTAAAGTAACAACAATATTAAGATGCATGTTGGTCGGCAATAGTCTGTATGCACTTGATTTACGCCAGGCATACAACGCATACACTTACAGTACATATCACTTGCACTCATGTATTTAACCATTTACTTTAATTGTAACAAACAGATTATTATAGGCATCAATAAACCTCCATATTACAGGAATAACAACTCTCTATGTACAAGAAAAAAAGGTTTTGTTAAAACACTCATCCAAGGTAAAATATATGCCCAAGCAGTTAAGACATATAAAATCACCAATGAGTGACAGTGGAGTGTACACAAACAACGAATCACTAGTTTTCTGCGCCTAGGCACAACATGATTAATTAGCATAAACCCTTCATCTATTGTTCTCAGATGCAATACAATACAGAGAACAATACAGCAGGGGATTAAGTAATTACAGCAGGGGATTAAGTCCGATTGGCCAGTCTCCGTTAATCCTATTAAAGGTCAAGATAAACGTGGACCCATCTGTATATGCACCCAGTGTCGGATTCAAGTGCTCAGTCTGGAACCTGATCCCTAGAGGGGGAGGTAGGACCCCAAGCAGTTAGCCCACCAGGGGTTTCCCCTGCTACCTTGTGGGCCAGTCCAACCCTGTACGCATCTCTGCCCAAGTTTGCATGTGTTATCATTTGCACACCCATTCTGCACAACCTACTTTGGAACACTCCTGGCAGAAAAATGCAATAATGCATATGCTCTTAAACTTGTACCAACTGTTCTGGGCATGTACAGAGAGAAATCACTCAATTTATGTTATGTAAATTGATGTAGCACTCAATCTGCATAAGGTCTTAAGTCATCTGTTAGACAATCATATTCTTGTTACTATTACTCCTCATGTTTACTTTTAGAATTCTCTCCTTCTTTTATGCATACAGTAACTCAGCTGATTATATACCTGTTCAGCAGTTACCGGTAAAGCTATAGTTAAACCCTTGATTAGAAGGGATTGCAAGATTGTGGTAATACATAAGTTTACAAAAACTGTTGCAAGGTCAAACATTGTTTTTGTAATGAACTTCCACCACAACTACAATATGTTACTAGGTAAGAATTCCCAGAAGTTCGTACTATGCTTGATAAATGAGCAAGAATGTTTTCGCTGTCCAGTGATTTGCACAAACATTTATAAAAAAAGATTTCCTTTCACTACCAATGCAATGAATATTCAATCAAAAATGGCCTCTTGCAGTCTTTTGTGTATTGAGATTAAGTTTACCTGCTGAAAGATGTGAAATTTATTTCTCTGCCCTTTGACCACAATACATCATTTTCTCACCCTTATCTATAAGAAACAATAAGCGTAGTTTTAAGGGTGTGTAGAAGGCTGTCTAAGAGATGTATGTTTGCTGACATGTAACCTGACTACAGCCAAACATCATTACCCTTGTGACTGATTGGAGGGCAACCCTTACTTAACAGTTTTATATCCCTCCTGCAGCTGAGCTACTTGACCACGCTGGCTGAGCTGACACAGTCTTTCAAGTGCTGTTACCAGTTCAATGGTTTTCTTCTATAAAAATAAGGCTCCTCGTCATTTAAACATCTTCATCTTGATCACTGCTGATGAGCTATCAATAATTTCAAGTTGGATGAGCAATTTGCCTGAAGGTTAAATAAATCCACTCAGGCTGTTTGCATTATTTTGCCCAAGCAGAAGAAATAAATTCTTGGCTCATTTTTTATTTTATTATAACAAATACTATGCTGTATATACTTACAGACTAAACATGGTTATCACATACACATAGGGGACAAAATTCTAATTATATATACATGACTCAGAATTATGTTAGTGCTGAAACTATTAGCTCATCCAAAGGCAAGGAAATTATTTTGGGTAATAACGAAAAACACAAAATAGTGTAAGAGAGAATAAGAAAATACAGAATAAGAAGATCGTTCATCCAGCACAGTGCAGTTTATTAACCATGTGGGTGCTGTAGACTCAGAGTGATCACTGAGTTCTGGATCTTTGAGCTATGATCATCAGATTTTATGGTTTTGTGATATCATTATTACATATAAATAATTGTCATTTTTGTAGAATAAAATATGGCAAACTTATCCTGAAGAGCAGGTTAAAATGTAAATAAAACAAAATGAGGACCTTACACAAGAAGAGTATTCAAATATTTAATTTGTGCAATGTTAGCTCTGAATGTGTTGCTACATTGAGCTGGAAAAGGGACTTTTAGGTGAAACCATTTACTTGTCAGCAATTTAGGTCAATGCCCAGCCACTGGTTTTCAGAGCGAGACACAGCGTGATGTGACACAGAATTTCCATGTACAAAGCTTATGCTCAGCTCCAAAAATGCCTGTGGGTAATGCCAGCGGTCAGAATACCAACAGTGGCATCCCGATGCGCAT
Source organism: Pseudophryne corroboree (assembly GCF_028390025.1). Classification (NCBI taxonomy): domain Eukaryota; kingdom Metazoa; phylum Chordata; class Amphibia; order Anura; family Myobatrachidae; genus Pseudophryne; species Pseudophryne corroboree. Next base: position 315,030,748 of record NC_086449.1, read on the forward strand.
TATCCTGACACCTGATAGGCAAGTATTCTAACCCTCTCTCTCTACCCCCAAGCCTAATTCTCCCCTCCACATCTTAACCCTCCCCCACACCCCCTCCAATTTAGGCCACATCCCCTTTCTGGCCGCAGGTGCACCTCTGGCACCAAGGGCTACAGAGTATGCAGTGGATGACAACAAACCCAGTGACGCCTCTGCATGGCACTCGCACAAAGCAGAGGCAACACACCTCCATTTTGTGAAACGGCTACCGTCATCAACCCCAAATGGCTGCAGACTGTCAGTACCTTGACATCTGCAGCCATAGTGCATCAGATGACGCAGGATCCATACAGCACATGCACAGTACAGTTATGATGCTTGCGCAATGTACCGAACATCGGTACCGTGCATCTGTAGCCACAGATGCGTCAAGACCATAATCAGGAACTATGTTCTCAGAGACTTCTGTACTACACATGCACGAATCTGTAGGAAACAGGCTGCAGCGCCATTTTCCCCAGTGATTTCTGTCTGCTCAGCAAATGCCAGCATCTTACTTTGCAAACATACGCTTTGGAGGAAATGTAGCAGGTTTGTGCAAATCGAGGCGCATAGCAGCAACAAAACTTACTTCGGACCATAAATGTTGAGGTTTGTAAATGAGGATCACTGTTTATACAGGAGTGGGCTGATGATCAATTTATTGTTTATGTTCCAAGTGATGACACTATTCTTGCACCCCTAACCTTGTATCAATGCTATAAGTCTGAGAACAAAAACATAAAGATGTTCAGCCATTGAAATATCTGTTTCCATATATTTTTCTCCATTCTTACTATTTTGTACACTAACTTACATTTACGTTCTTAGGTTCAGAGGAGTTTTCATGCTGCACTATTCCCTATAAAATAGCCTACTAACATATCACCTTATTCAATTCAGAGTCTGGTGTCAGACATATTCCCCAGATCTCTGCTACTTCTTTAATACATAGTTGATACGAAAGCTTATCCTGTTAAAATTATGCTTGTGTGATTGTGTATGTGTGCGTGTCGAAGGGAACAAAGTACCAAGCACACATACCCAGCCCTGTGACCCAGGAAAGAATTGCCTGGTGCATCTCCTGGGACTGCGTCTACTGAGAAAGGGAGCATTGAGGTAATATTTACTTAGGTTGTAGTGCGGCTTTAAGTGCCACCATTGTCACACTCATAGTGTTATTATTTATGATTAACTGTATGTCAACATTTAGTTAACAATTATTTTGTATCTGTGTCAAGAAAAGTAGCCAAAGGTAACACTGTTACTTCAGTGACTTTTATTAAAGTTCATTGACTTTAAATCAGAGGTATAATTCCAGTAAGGAAACAACTCATATACTAATGTTAAATCTACCATTCCCCCATGAGCCAGATTCATTAATAGATCTATAAATATAGACTGAAGAAGTATTGCCCTAATAAAATCTAGGGCTCTGCTAGCCATTAATTACCAATGGCAACTTGGCAGTGAACATACATAGCCTATGAATCAGAAATGCAAATGTTAGAAAAGATCCAATATGAATCATGACGGTAAGATTATGGCTGATAAACTATATGTACTGTAGACTGCAAAAATACATTGAACAATTAATTAGAAAGCACCATATGTAGTATGATGTTGAATAGAAATTACATGTTAGCTATAGCTAACAAAATTGATATATATCTTTTCATTTATAATTGACCACCTCCATGTGAGTGTTTGGACTATGTAAGATTAGAACTAAAAGATCCATTGTATAACTCTGATCTCTCATTCTCCTGGGGAGCATACAGAGGTAGGAATATCTATAGTAATGGCAAATCCTCAGCTAAAATAAGACTACATTTGTGAATATATGGGGCGAGATGTAATGGAGTTCGAGATCTCCAGAGGTGAGGGATGCTGGACAATCTCTGACTTTTTTTTAAAGGGGCAATAACTTACAAAGCATGGTTTTGCTGTGTACATAATTGCCACTTTAGAAAAAAAATGTCCGAGATCAGTCAGCATCCCACACCTCTGGAGATCTCAGACTTCATTACATCTTGCCGATGAATGGCAGAATGGACAAAGACAATGTTATATAATTTTTTAATTAACATTTATTTCATGCTGACAAAATGTTTTACTAATGTATACTGCATATCTGTTATGTTTTATAATTACACTATTACATGTGCTTCCAAAATGCTTTTAATTTTGAGGCAGGGAGAACAGGATTTTCCTGTTTAAGTATGTAACAGCAGTTGAACATGGATCCAGACCAGGTTTTTGTTGAGGTCAGGAATGAACTGCAGCCAAGCTGATTAGTAGCACCTGTTAGCTGCCTTTAAGAATGCTGTCTGTACACAGGGATAATTGCTGCCGAGAGAACGCAAATACTCAACTGTGGAACATGGGTGGTTGGCGATTAAATGGACAGTAGAATCACTAAAATATTATTTGCTGGGGCGAGAATGTTGACTAATCACAGACAATGCACCCTTACAATGGATGCACACATACAAGGAAGTAAATGCTTGTGTGACCCGTTGGTTTTTGGTCTTACAGCCATTTAAAGTTGATGTGCAGCATCGTCCTGGGAAACAACACCTAAATGCAGATGCCCTTTCCAGGACTTTTCTGGGTCCCGATCTTCCTCACAACCCTGTGGTGAAGCTAGGGGTGGAGGAAGAAGAGGGTGAAGAAGGAGAACTCTTGAGGATGGCGGAGGGGTGTGATCCTGGGCAGATGGCACAAATAGAGGTCAGGGCCAGTTCTAGACCTTGTGGTGCCCAGGGTGAAAGTTTTCTTTGGCGCCCCACCCCTGACAGGTAAAACAGGGTTAGTGCGCACTGCAGACGCACATCAAAAAATAGAGGCGCGGCTTCATGGGTAAGGGGCGTGGTCACAGTTATGCCCCCTGTAGCTGTGCCCTCAGTAGTTGTGCCCCCTGTAGCTGTGCCCTCAGTAGTTGTGCCCCCTGTAGCTGTGCCCTCAGAAGTTGTGCCCCCAGTGCTGTGCCTCTTGTAGCTCTGCCCTCAGTACTTTTGTCCCCAGTACTGTGCCCCCTGTAGCTGTGCCCCAGTACTATGCCCCCTCAGTAGTGGTGCCCCCAGTACTGTGCCCTCAGTAGTTGTGTCCCCAGTACTATGCCCCCTGTAGCTGTGCCGCTAGTAGCGCTACTTACAAAAAATAAATAAATACTTACCATCCCCGATCCTGCTTCCCAACTGCTGCTACCATCCATCTCCAGCCGCCGGCACTGTTCCTTGGATCTATAGGAGAGACGTCATGACGTCTCTCCCATAGCACCGCATAGACACTAGAGGTCAATTATGACCTCTAGCATCTATGGCCGCTCCCACAATGCCATGCAGTGCGCGATGATGTCATTGTGCACCGCACGGCACTGGCACCAGTAGTGGATCTTGCCACGGCGGTGGCACCCTCGGGATGGTGGTGGTGCCGTTGGGACAGCGGCACCCCAGGCAAAAGTCCTCCTTGCCCGTGACAAGTTCTGCTACTGATAGAGGTAGGCGAGGCAGATACAATATAAAATACCTCTACACTAACTGTGGATTTCTCCTTATATACAACACACCTAATTACATTATAATAAAACAGGTTCAAGGTATGATCACTGTGGTAATTTACTTGACTATAGTGATACATTTACTTTATGCAACAGGTGCTGTGACCTGTGAGAAATTGTTACAATGACCACTGAGCTGACGGTCACATGGTTATATAATATGTGTCTGATCATTATTGGTAGCTGCTGTTGAAACCTGGTTAGAATCTGTATTTGATCGCTTTTGAGGCAGCCTGATAGGAATAATTTTAAATAAGCATTGCCTCTGCTAAATCATTAGCCTTAATGTGATGGTTTACATATGAAATAATCACAAAACCTGTAATAACGTCTCGTGATGTACTGTGAAACTTTAGGTATAACTAACTCTGTGGCAATACTTCACAATATACAATTTACAACACAGGAGTTACTTGGGCAGCTAGACACATTTGTTTCTTTTTGCCTCTTAACAATGGCCCTCATTCCGAGTTGTTCGCTCGGTATTTTTCATCGCATCGCAGTGAAAATCCGCTTAGTACGCATGCGCAATGTTCGCACTGCGACTGGGCCAAGTAACTTTACTATGAAGAAAGTATTTTTACTCACGGCTTTTTCATCGCTCCGGCGATCGTAATGTGATTGACAGGAAATGGGTGTTACTGGGCGGAAACACGGCGTTTCAGGGGCGTGTGGCTGAAAACGCTACCGTTTCCGGAAAAAACGCAGGAGTGGCCGGGGAAACGGTGGGAGTGCCTGGGCGAACGCTGGGTGTGTTTGTGACGTCAACCAGGAACGACAAGCACTGAAATGATCGCACAGGCAGAGTAAGTCTGGAGCTACTCTGAAACTGCTAAGTAGTTAGTAATCGCAATATTGCGAATACATCGGTCGCAATTTTAAGAAGCTAAGATTCACTCCCAGTAGGCGGCGGCTTAGCGTGTGTAACTCTGCTAAATTCGCCTTGCGAGCGATCAACTCGGAATGAGGGCCAATGTATCTTATATGTGTTACAGGATTTTTGACACATTGCATTGAGGTCTATATACTATGTCTGCATTGCAACCCTGTTAAGGGACAAAACTGACTATTTAAACTCATTACAGTGACAAACCATGACTGTGAGAGGAATCTTTTCCAGTGTCTCTGGCTACCTATCCCCTTAGTGTCTGTGCTCTCTCACAATTGACTCCAAAAAATAACACGTGAGATCAATATCTTTAATATTTACTAATGTGGAGTCATTGTGTTACACATCTTCGCCAGTATTTTCATATAAGTAAGTAAAAAATTCCTTTTACTTAAAAATTATTACTTGTTTTTAGAAGTGGGAGGTATCTCTATACCTCCCACACCCTTCAATTATCTTTATAAGTCTTATCTATTTAATGTTTTAAATGAAAGTTATATTTAATGTAATACAATTTCTAAGCATGCCCCCAAAAAGGAGTACTGCTCTTTTGTCCTTCTCTGCCTATAGGAAAGGACTCTTAAGTTGTGTTTATTAGTTTAGCGTTGTTGTGATGCGTATGCATTGCGGCATTGCTGGGAGAGGGCGCATCTGTAGTAGCCATAAATAATTATAGCTAAAGGCTTAAACTGTAAAGAGTTCACATCCTGTAAATATTGTGTTCCTCTGTGAGACTTCTCTGTGACACTGTAAAGGTTAAACTCTTTATTGTTGAAAGAATATTATGGCCCTAGACTTGACGTTGCCTGTAATAAGTGACATTGCGTTTTAAAGGTTTTGTATCTTAATCTACAATTGGAAACTCAGAAATTTTATGATCCACTTAATAGGTATAGCAAAGATACATTTAAACATCTTCTGTTTTTCATGCTAATTTCCTTCTTAACTCGTTGTATATATTTGTATATCAGACATTACAACGCTATAATACTAATACAAAAAAACATCTATGCTGGAGCAACAAAAATAAAAGGGTTGTGTAAACAACAGCTTATAAACTCTACAATACGTCACATAAATATTACACTATCAAACAAGAAATGTAAATTATACCACATACGCTGTAATTGAAAATTTTATTATACATTAGTGAAGTCACCCATTTGTCTAATCATAATCAGTTCCAATAAAATCTCATTTAGGAAAGTTGAATTAGGTTCAGGGTGGATGGTTACAAGAACTTACAGGCAGCCATCTCTATCTATTTATAAAGGAAAATTACGATACAATTTCACTTAGCTTTTCTAGACAAATTGCCTTTATCTTTCTTTTACTTATTACTTCAAATCACATGCCACGTAGTGTTGAAAGTCTGATGTAATATTATTTCCTGCCAAGCGTTGTTTCACATTACTGCTTGAATTTAAACTTGGAATAAAAGATTGCCCATGGATGCTAAGCAGTGTTAATTCACCTTGCAGTGTTGTAATATAAACCCACAAGCAAAATGTTTAAAGTCCTTCTGATTGGAATTCCTTGTTTATTGATATTAACCTCCTGTGATTTTGGAGACTGAAGACTGCTTAATAAAAATTGCAGGGATTGTCCCTAACATGTGACTTCAAACAGCACAGCATTAAAACCAGGATCCATTTTGCCGTACTTCCTTGCACCAATGTGAAGATGACAAGAACTTTTATGTATTTTCGTTTACTTTAAGGCGCATTAAACCAAACACTTTACACAGTTTGATTGCTCCTAGCCCAGGGTATGCACATACCAGACTTCTTCTCTATAGAAGGTAATCTAACTTGTGTCTGTTACTGCTGCCCCATTGACACCTCTAGGGTGAAACCATGTGGTAGGTGTAGGGTTAAAGTATCCTGAATTCTGGTGAATTAATGAACCTCGCAAGAGTCCCAAATAGTGCTAGTGGATGAGATATTTGCACTGGTGGATTTTACCTAGGGGCTGCAGGACTACGAATCACCCCCAGTTCAATCTGCCTCCCCCATTGACTGCCTAGCAGTGACAGTGACTTCCCATTGGAAGCACTGTCTGATAATCATAGCCAGACAGACAGTACCAGGGGATGTGTTATCACCCCCTGGGATTGTAAGCTCAGACAGCAATAGTAGAGAGTGTGCTTCCCATGGGAATCAACTCCCCTGCTATTATGGCAGCCCAATATAGCTTATAGGGGCTGCAGCTGATGCAGTAACTAGAAGCTATCCTGTTTGATAATTTGTGCACCTGACTTACATCCTGCCCTGGATTTAGACCCAACTTCCTGCTGCCACTGGACTTAAGCCCCACCTCAATAATTATAGCCAGTCTTAATTTGTTTCAGACCGCCGAGGTCCTTCTTCAGAAGTTTAGCTGACTAGTCTCCCTTGGCCCCTTTTGACCCTGTCGACCTTTTGACCCTGTCGATCTTTTGACTGTCAACTTGATGCTGTCGACCTTTGTAATGTCTATCTTCTGAATCACATCCGCTGAGAGAGCAGACAAAAATTAATACATAGTACAGTAATAGCCTCCATACATAATGGGGGAGATTCAAATGTTTGAAAAGTCGGTTGGGTGTCTGTTTTCTCCTGTCTATTAGATAGGAAAAAACAGACTCCCAACTGACTTTTCAAACATTTGAATCTCCCCCTGTGAGTCTTGTCTCACAGGGTGTTTGAGAGCCGCCTTTTTTTTACCCCACAAATTTTTGTACAAGCAAACTTTTCTGATTAAAATGATCTGCAGCATGCCTATATTCAGTGTGTGAATGCAGCTGTATCTGCATACAAAATGCTACATTACAGGAAATCAGTGTAACGTATCTTTATATATGAAGATACAGCTGCAGTCGCGCACAGAATATAGTCACGCTGCATATAATTTTTTTAATAGAGTCATTTTTTTTATTGAAGAGAAGGTAGTACATGCACAAAATAACAATGCAAAAGAGACAAACGGCAGAATAACAGATGATATCATGTAACATATACAGAATCACAGTCAGGGAATATTAAAATGTTGTATGCGCATACTCATATTCTCCTCAATACAATTTGAAATATTTTTTTTTTACAACTCACCTAAACCGGCAAAAAAAAAAATCAAGTTGCTGTCTAAAAAACCTTGAGTGCTCCGCGACATTCTAAACCGTCTACACATCATGGATCGGTATTCAATATCTCCATATAACAAAAAGGTAAAGTTATGCAGGGAACTCAGGTGTAGAATGGGTACTATCAAGCCAGCAAGACCAAATCTTCCCGTAACCTAGTACTAGTGTTATTTTTCATATAAACATAGTGTTCCTTAAGCACAGTATCATTAACCAATGATTTAAAAGAGGGTAACGTGGGTCCAGCAGACGCCATACACTTCCTGGCAATACACACTTTAGCTAAAGCACACATATTATATATATATAAATATATTTCCTCCCATTTAGAGAGGGAATCAAAGACACCCGTGCCAAGGATGCAGACCCGCGGAGTGAGCACCACCAAAGAGATACCCGTATCCTCCAGAATCGACCCGACACCCCTCCAAAATACTTGTAAGACACCACACTCCCAAACTAAGTGCCAGAAGGTTCCCTGAGAAGCAATACATTTAGGGCATACTGTGGAGTGTCCATTCCCAATCTTGCTCAGTCTCACAGGGGTCATATAGGTCCTGTGAAGAATATAAAACTGAATTTTTTGAACTCTGAGGGATTTTGTAACTGTACGAGGGTATTCTCTAGCGAGATCCCACTCCTCATCATCCATAGGACCCAAGTCAGCCTCCCAACACACTCGAAGATGGGAGAGAGGATCAGTGTGAACCTGAGCAAGAAGAAAGGAGTACACCAAAGAGACAGTCCTATGGCTTCCAAGGCTAAAGGGGGGTACTCACGGGAGAGATGTGTGCTGAGCGATCTTAACACAGACCGATCAGCACACATCTCTCACCCCGCTCAGCACAGCGCGATGTGCTGAGCGAGGGGGAAAGCCGACGGGGGGCCGCTCACTTCACACAACGGTGAAGTGAGCGACCCGCTAGATTGAGCCTGCATGCAGGCTCAATCTAGCACCGGCGATAGCGATGCGCGGGGCCGCGCATCGCTATCGCTGGGGGGCATACACACGGCAGATCGGTGCTTAAAATCTAAGCAATCTAGCAAGATTGCTTAGATTTTAAGCACGGATCTCTCCGTGTGTACCCCCCTTAAGGAGAAAGGTTATCTGATGGTGGAGAGACCCCAAATTGTGTGCCTGAGTTGGAGGTATCTATAAAAAAAGGAGTTGGCCAGACTAAACTCCTCCTTAAGTTGTTGGAAACACTGCATATAATTTTAATAAGAAAAGTTTGCTTGCATGTCTTACTCACATTGCGATGTGAATAAGATGCATCTTAGAGGAAAAAATGCACAAAAAGACACTCGTGTAAGTAGGAGCGACCAGAAAGCCTGTTGACAGTGACTGTAGCATTGATGGAAAAGACTCATCTGTAATGAAATGCAAAGATATACAGTAAAGGTGTAATAAAGGTTATATATAAATGTTAAAAACACCTGAACCAATAAAATATATAGCAGTACCGTGTAATACAAATGTAAAATATTATACACAATAGATAAAAATAAAATTAAAAATATTTGTTTTTAAAATGTGAGCAAAATGTGAAAAATAAATAATAAAATAAAAATCAAGTAGCAAAGGGGAGCTTTCACTCAGATACTTGCAACGCATTTCTCAGTGCTCAGACTGTTTTCTGAGGAAGCAGTAGAAAGACATGCCATCGATTGCACCATTGAACATTGTAAAAGCCCTATGGAGGAGTAGAATGTCCATGTGAACATAGCCACCAATGCCATTGCAAATTCAGCAAAATGCTTCAGATGCTGTCCGTAACATGCCCACGACATGCTTATGAGTGGCTAGCCACTCTCCCAGTTACCTCTCAGAAATGCCCACCAAAATTGCATGGATCTACATCCAAATTCATTCTCTGACTCCCGACAGTAGACATCGGCATGCATGTGAAGTGTGCAGGGCCATACACACTCGTAGAGCACCAGATGATGAGACCGTGTTACCCCGCTGCATGCACCTAAGTTGGAGGTAGCCTAGCTGTGGCTCTCCCTGTCTTGTACCCACTCTCCCAGGCCTGCAACTTCATGCATGTGCACAGTGCATGTAACTGTGTGTGAGGATGTGTGTGTGTAATATAGTTGGCTCTACTATGATGTAACGTGTATAAGTAGCTCTACCATGGCATAATGTGTATGAGGGGCTCTACTGTGGCGTAACATGTATAAGCGAATGTACTGTGGCTCAATGTGTTTAAGTGGCTCTACTGTGGTGTAACATACATAAAGGGTTCTACCATGGCATAATGTGTAAAATGGGCTCTACTGTTGTGTAACGTGTATAAGGGGCACTACTGGGTGGTGTAATGTGTATAAGGGGTACTACTGTGTGATGTAATGTGAATTGTGGACAGTACTGTGCTGTGTAATGTGAATAGCGGACACCACTGTGTGGTGTAATGTGAATTGCGGACACTACTGTGCTTTGTAATGTGAATAGCAGACACCACTGTGCTGTGTAATGTAAATAGTGGACACCACTCTGTGGTGTAATGTGAATGGCAGACACCACTCTGTGGCGTAATGTGCATAGCAGACACCACTCTGTAGTGTAATGTAAATTGGTTCTATTATGTGGCCACACCCCTTCCCAATTAAGCCACGCCCTATATATTCCACTAAGGGGTGCCAAAATATATATTTGCTTACAGAAAAATTAGGCTTGGGAAGGCCCTGGCAGTGTGACTCAGATGCATGGACAGACTGGACAGTGTCTGCTTGCTTCTGACATCAACACTGCTTTCACCTCTGAATCAGGCCCAGTATGTGAAAATTCGCTAGATGCAGTAGCATTCTAAATTGTGTGTGGTTCCAAATCATCCCAAAATGCAGAAGTTTAAATTACACACCTTGCAAATATATTATAAACCAGTCCCCAAGTCATGGCACTTCTCCTAATAAAGTGGACCTAAGTACAAATAATGCGAGTCCCTATATTAGATCACATAATGCATTTATAAATTGACTACAAGCTTCCACAGAAGTACCTTAAAAACCTACAAAATGGCAATAAATGGATCAGCACTCCCTGTCAGCTGTTGATATCATACAGTTCTTTTCTAGATAAACCTGTGAACTTGATTAAATTAATTGAGCAGCTTCTGTAATGTATGTAATGCATTCCAAAGTGATCATGTGGTGTTAGTGATGATGATTGATGCATATGAGCTCATTTGAAATTTTATAAAACCAAGGTAGAACCAGATAAAATCAAGTGCTCAAAATACATTGAGTCAAATCTTAGTAAATTATTACTGTTACTACAAAAATAAATTAAGTGAAAGGACGGACACACACACACACACACACACACACACACACACACACACACACACACACACACACACACACTTGTTTTTCTATCCTCATCGGGACATATGTCTGGAACCTTCCTCATGGGGACCTATTCAGGAATACCTGCCTCATGAGGACACCCACATAACTGATTTATTTTTGGGGTTAATTAGAGATAGAGGAAACGTGTATTCAGCAGCAGATACATTTTATTCAGGAAAGGTTCTTTCTCATTTCAGCAGTAATTCGGTTCTTAATGTAAAACTTAACCGAGAGCCAGTTCCGAGCCTTCAGCGCTTGTCGTTCTGCCCTTAGGCACGCATCACAGTCATTCTTGCCCGGCACCTTGAATGAGCGAATGAACCGAATCATGTGACGTTCAACAGCTTTCACTTCTGCTGGGGTCCACGGATTGCGCTTGGTACCCCTTCTGTCACCTGTGCGGGAGAAGAAAGGTCAGTCACCACGCAACGCCACCACCAGTCATGGACGCATCTCAAATGGAATGGACAGTCACACCCACCTTTAGCTGCACCTCCATCCACCGCCGACACCACGCTGCCGGCTTCTTTTCCCATGTGCCCCATGGGAACCTCAGTATCTTGACTCTCTGGCTCATCCCCAGAGTCATCGCTCACCACCTGGATCGGCTCTGTGGATAGAGAAGGACAGGGAAACCGATCACACCAGCCCACTTAGACAGTTAGTCCCTGGAGCCACACTGTCAAGTGATACCTACCGTTTGGATCAATGGAGATCTCTTCCAGATTGTGGCCCCGGAATTCAGCCATTCTCCCTTGCTCGAGAGCCAGAAACAGCTTGCTCAACTTGGCCAGTTGAAGGGTACCCTCCGGGAGGCGGTAATAATGCCGATGCACCCGAATATCATGTCCAAGGAAATCAGCAAGCTGATCCATCTCTGTATCGCTCAGGTTGAGGACTCTGGAAAGTGTAGCCACATGCTTCCGTAGGCGGGTGGAAGATAATGCTTCGGGGTGCTTGGCCCCACACTCCCGGGCGTAGAGACGTATGCAGACGGATCCCCTATAATGGGACATGGCTGTTGGCCTAGCAAACTTGTAGATATTGTGTGGGGTCACACCACATTCTGTCCGCTTCTCTATGAGGAGCTCCATCGCTTTCTGCATGCTTGGGGATAGCAGGACAGGGACTTTCCTGCCTCTTTTCCCAGGAATCTCAATACGGGAGAAGTGACGACAGAGTGCCTTCTCCAGCTCTGACAGGGCCTGGGCCACATCACCCTGCAAATCGGCTGTGTGCCGTAAATCGAAGGAGGAGAGCAGCATCTTGGAAACCTCACCTTCTCTCCTGCGGTTGAAGAGAATCAGCTGCGTGAGGGTAACTTTGGCCAACATGGACCACTGCTGTTTGGAAGGGTGGGCGGACAACTCATTGATGTACTCTCGCTGACTGTCAAGGAGGTACAGGTTCAAGCGCTTAACATCATCAGTGAAGGGCAGAAGCAGCGGTGCATTCCATTTTATCTCTCGAAGTGTCTTCAGGGCAGCAGTGGAGTTTAGCTCGCTCCACCTCGCCTCATAAATTTTCCGAAAGTTTCGGGCACGCTTCTCTGTCAGGGCACTGCCCTCCATCAGTGCCTGACACTCCACCATAGCAGAAATCTTCTGCAAGCTGTGTCCCACCTTCAGAGCCAACGAGGGTATTTTATATGTATTGGTGCGGTCATCGTAACCGGCCAGGCTCCTCACAGCATGCACCACTTGCAGGAAATTCGGTGGGCAAATGAAATCTTCCATACACCGCAACGGTGTGACCTTCATCGCCTTCAGCAGAAGCCGCCCCACCTCTCTGAGCTTCTGACGGATGTAATCATGCTTGCTGACATCAGACCCCAGACGGTTATAGAGGTGCTGACCGAACTGCATAATCCAGCGGTCCCCTTTGATTACCGGTACCACATCATCATAATTCATTTCGCTCAGCAACTTCCAGAGGCCGGTGCCAACATCTTTCGGGAGAGGTGTGGCGTAAGTGAAGAGACCCTTCACCCTGGTTCTTCCAGGTTTGGGGCTGACACTTTTGCGGAGCGGGCACCTCTTCACATGGCGCCACAGGTGCTTCCTGGAGAATAGCCCTTTACATTTTACACAGTGCATGAAATCTTGGGGAGCCGTTGCTTCTTCCGGCTGCTTGCACGGTAGGAGGACTCCGCTGCCCTCGCGGAGAACCCCGACATTATGGGCAAAGTTTCCCCGGGTGCGAATCAGGTCTAGCTGCACTGTCCTTTCCCTGGAGCGCTTCGGAAAGCTGAGTGCCCTTGCAACCTCATGCTCATTGTGGTGGACAGCTTGAACATGTCTCGCAATTTTTGAGAATGGCCTCTCGCACCACAGGCAGAAATTTTTCTTGTTACATGCAATCGAACCATCTGCTTTTCGGGTAAGTACCTGGACCGACACTGCGCGGGCCGGATGGAGACTTGGTTCGGCCTCCGCGGAGAAAGCCCCGGACACTTCCAGAACCTGCCTGCCGTGAAAAGACGTCTCCTCCCCTCCACTATCATCCGAGCTGCTCAACTCTGACGAGTCGGGGAGATAGTCTTCGTCACTGCCGTCGGTTCCGTACATTGCCTCACTGCGACCAGCAGACCCAGCACTTCCGGAGTTTGTGGCGCACACACCGTACCAAGCCCGCGCTTTCTGTCTGACCACGCCCACCGTGAATACAGGGTTCAGGGAATCGAGGGCCCAGGCCCCGGCACGTGCTTCCTATTACACATCCGGAGAGGTGGTTCTTACTAGAGTCACGTGTCGGGCGGTGCGCGCAACACTTTTGCGTCACATGCTCCGATTTTCCCCAGGCTCCTGGAAGCCTGTCCCGGCCCGAGAGGTGCCAGTCTCCACTCATCGGCAAGACTTCCACAAATCGTAGTACCGGATTCAGCCCACCAGGGGGCGCTGCGATGGGCAAGGAAGGAAATATCAGACCCGGTTTTCGGGCTCCGCGATTTTTCCGACGAATGCCCTTCTCACCCGAGCTCCGCGGACTTGGGCAACCTTCCCTCTGGATTGAACTAATCTCAGACCCGGTTTTCGGGCTTCGCGATTTTTCCGACGAATGCCCTTCTCACCCGAGCTCCGCGGACTTGGGCAACCTTCCCTCTGGATTGAACTGATCTCAGACCCGGTTTTCGGGCTCCGCGATTTATCCGACGAATGCCCTTCTCACCCGAGCTCCGCGGATTTGGGCAACCTTCCCTCTGGATTGAACTGATCTCAGACCCGGTTTTCGGGCTCCGCGATTTTTCCTACGAATGCCCTTCTCACCCGAGCTCCGCGGACTTGGGCAACCTTCCGTCTGGATTGAACTGATCTCAGACCCGGTTTTCGGGCTCCGCGATTTATCCGACGAATGCCCTTCTCACCCGAGCTCCGCGGACTTGGGCAACCTTCCCTCTGGATTGAACTGATCTCAGACCCGGTTTTCGGGCTCCGCGATTTATCTGACGAATGCCCTTCTCACCCGAGCTCCGCGGACTTGGCCGAAATAATATAAATAATATATAAGCCCGGCAAATGTAAGCGGGACGCAGGTCCGCGCGCGCAGCGCCCCCTGCTGGCCGCGTAAAAAAATAATAATAATCCACCGTTGTGAATTTGCGATGTGTCCGCCTGGCGACATGGAGGGCTCTTGGAAAGAGACGGGCTATCCAAAAATGGAAAGGGAAGAGATCAGTAGAGAAACGATAAAAACAAATAAATAAAATGTAAAAAAAAAAAAAAAATCTATCTACATTTACTACCTACAGATACGTTACTGTATCTGTAGGTAGTAGATGT